>NC_082694.2:51001603-51611103 GCF_949987515.2 Delphinus delphis
CTTTATAATACTGTACTTGGGCTGTTTGTTTTCTTTTCATGAAGGTGGTCAAGAATGACCTTAGAAATTGTAACCATGCAGTCAGATCAAGGCTTGAGGTAGAGCCAGAATTCAAACAGATTTTAATATCTGTATAAGGTGTGGCTCCATGAGATAGGAAACGCAGGAGAAGAATTCCAAGAAGTCCCAAGGTCCTTAGACTGGCTAGAAAGATATTTACATATCTAAAGAGCCAAAGGAATACAAAATGTAATAGACTTTCCCAGGTAGATTGGAGCATTAGGTAATAGTAACTTGACCACACCCTTTTTAAAATTCTATAGGCAGAACTAAATAAACAGGCTCAGACTGGCAATTAAGGCCATGACAAAAATTCCCCTGGAGCCTGCAGCTCCAGCCCTCAGACCTCACCAATATCTCCAGTCCGTGAACAACTTGTCAAAATTTGCAGGGAAGGGAGGCCAAAATTGTTTAGGATGACATATTTCCTTACTGGCTTGAAAATAGAGATTTATATGTATAGATATGAAATATATCAAATAAAATATTAGAAATAATCTGTAAATTTTGGTATTTTAAGTATTAGTCATGTTTAAGAGGATTGGAGGCTTTAAACTATCTCACAGATTAATTCTATAGGTCTAATGCAAAATGAATTTAGATGTGATTTTAGGCTGAAATTTTACTAAGTTTGTAAACAATATTAGAATAGTCAAAAGAACATATGATTCATCATATTTATGTTTAATTTATTATTAGATTTATAAGGCTTAAGGTCTTATTTATAAGACTTAAGTTTTATTTGTTAGTCAGAGAATTGTAGCTCTTTAAAAGAAGTGGAATAAATTAAATGTATCAATGCATTTGAAATATTTAAAGGGATTTAATTTACTATGCTTGTAAATAATATAAAACATTACAATTAAAGACCACGTCAGAGTGATTATTGAAGTTTGTTAGAGTAATACACAGAATATTACAATCTGTAATTTGAACTTAAAGTTTAATAACTAGGTTTTAAACTTTGCAAACTTAATAACTTGAATATTAATTTTTAAAAATAAAGTAACTTTTGTATAATCTTTTTGGTGCTCAAAAGCCACTCTTAGAGACCCTGAAACCCCACATTTACAGAAGTGGTCTCCTTGCTAATAACCTGTTGGTGCTTCTGCCAGTGGGAGGCTCCAGGTGTGGCTGGCAGCCCCTGCCTGCATGCCCATTTTGGCTCAGCAGAGGCAGAAACTGCTCTCTCCTCACCTACAGAAGAGCCAAACTGTGAAGAGCCCATAGGTTTCTCCATCAGGATTATGGTCAACTAGGGCCTTTATTATTAGGGGAATCCAGCCTTTGGAAATATTTTTACTTTCATCTTTCCTGAGTGCCTTCTGGCTTGCCAAGTGGAGTATGATTTATAATTTTAGTTATTTCTGATTGAGATAAAGCTAACTCAGACCTTGCCTGGTCTTCTATAGTATTTTTCTTTCAGACACACGTTTATTAAAAGGAGCCACCTACTTTTACCATTTTAGCTTTGCCTCCATAAAATGATGTATATTTACTACTGCCCTACCTCGGGGCAATTCTCACCTGATTCTGTTCACTCTCACTTTGGCCTTCTCTTGGTACAACCATCCCACACAAGGTGTCCAAGTCCCTCACTCCGGGTCTAGGCTATTGGATGCAGGTGATATAGCCCCAGGGGATGGGTGGGTGAGGTTGGTAATGAGAGAAGAGCCTGGTCCTGAGACTCCTCCACATGCTGGTTCTTGGGGTGCTTCTTCCCAACTCCTGAGCCTCCCATCCACCTCCTGTCTTCCATCCTCCAGCATCCCCCCACATCCCAGTCTGTGGGATTGGAACGTCCCTCTGATTTAAATAGGCATTCAACTCTTTATTTCTCCACTTTGATCAGTAGCATCTTTGAGTCTTTGTTTCTGCCTCTGTGTGACTCAAGGAGGGAAAACTGCCCTTTGGGTACCAGTGAGAGTGCAAAACAAAAAGGGAAATATTCAGAAATATATAGAGATATGATCCTGCCACACTGGAAATGATTCATTTTATTTCATCTTATCTTTTCCTTTTAATGGAGAAAGGGAGTATGAGTTCAAGGAAGATGGACAGGAGGACAAAATTTTCCCCAAGTGCATGCTCTGGGTTTGAATTCTGTTATTAGCTGTGTAACCACAAGTAAGTCACCAACCTGTCTAAGCCTCAATTTCCTCATCAGTAAAATGGGATTAAAAAAATCAGACTTGCTTCACAGGGTTGTTATGAAGACCAAGGAGAAATTGCTTGTAAAGTACTTAGAATAGTGCCTGTCACAGAGTAAATCTTCAGTAAGCCTTAACTGTCGTTATCATTATCAGCATCGTGATTATTGTCTCTATGCCAGCCTAGTGGGCCAGGAAAGACTGACGATACCATGTTAAAACTTCATCCAGAAAATCCAAGACACCTGCAAGTCAAATTACCCCACTACACTATAGCCACAAGCCTAGTCCCAGATAACTGCCCAGGGGAATTTTGAGAGCTATGCCCTCGTTGTGATTCCAGAAAAACTAAAGGACAGAGTGTCTGATGCACACTTTGTACTGTCTTTCCATTTTTCACAACAAACTCACAAAGCGAAGGTTAAAAGGCATCTTACTTTATGTAATGGATGGGCTCCTGAAAAGTTAAAAGCTTTAAAAAATTCAACTCAATACCGAATGCCTGATGTTTGATATCTGCTTCCACTTCTGAGATCATTAGGTTTAACTCCCTTATTGTACAGAAACCTTTCCATTACATAAAGATCCAGTGATAAATCCTTTTGTAAAGTGAAGAACTCCATCCCTGGTGTTCATTATCTTATTTTCCTAAAGAGAGAATTCTTTCCGGTCCAATAAACAGTTAACTCCAGATGACATGTGTGCTTTTTATCCATATTCCTTAGAAGAATGAGATTAATTCAGTTACCAGAGTTTGCCTTTTCCACATTTTTCCTAGAGTCATAGGTTAAGTTTTTGGCTTTGCAGATAGCTGAGGGTGAATCCTTTATTCTTTCTTTCTTTTTGTTAAAAGACAATCCCCTTTCAATGCCCCCACTCCCCCAGCCAAACACCCAACAACAACAGATTGTGTCACTTAAAAAACTTTAAATGCCTCCATCATTCTTTTTTTCCTGAACCCAATTTCTGTTACATCAGCATATTACATTATTTGAGAAGATGCAGTCCAGTGCCACTCTGAACCAGAGGGGGATAAGTGCTTCCACACTAGAGGAGCACGAACTGCTGCACCAAAAATATCGGCGCTTACAAAGCCAGGTTCCTGCAGGCCCAGTGCCTGTAGCTGACAGTGTAAATTCTTGCCAGTATAAAGCTTCTCTGCAAAGGGATTAATCCTGCAGAGGCTGGGATTGCTAGAGGAGCATTTGTTTGCTAAGACAAAAATCCTTCATGTCAGTGTTTTGAAAAAGCCAACATACAACAATAACAATCATGGTCAACAGGAGGGCTTGACTTATGTTTTCTCATGGGTCAGAAGGAAGGGAACAAAAGCCTGGTGAGAGAGAAGGCTCACTGTCTCAGCAGATCTACTACAGTATAGAGGCACTTGGTCAGTAGACATGACAATAAACTCCTCCCAAGTTCTGGGTAGACTAATCCTTCTTTGGTGCAAATCAGTTAAAGCAAATATTTACTGAGCACCTACTGGGTGCAAAGTCCTATACTAAACAAATTATATTGTAGTTTCAGAGTTGTATTTTCCTCATTCTTCATACACGTTTAATGGAAGGTATGTCTTAGTACTTTAAATTAATCTGGTTTGTATATAGCTCCTTGCTGTATGTGTCAAGTGATTATTCTTTTTTTTTTTTTTTTTTTTTTTTTTTGCCTTACGCGGGCCTCTCCCGTCGCGGAGCACAGGCTCCAGACGCGCAGGCTCAGTGGCCATGGCTCACGGGCCCAGGTGCTCCGCGGCATGTGGGATCTTCCCGGACCGGGGCACGAACCCGTGTCCCCTGCATCGGCAGGCGGACTCTCAACCACTGCGCCACCAGGGAAGCCCCAAGTGATTATTCTTAAACACTTCTACAACTCAGTATATTTGGGCTGTCCTTGATTTCAGGACATTCAACTTTTATATAACCCACCTTTTGATTTTGTTTACATTGATATCCCTAAACCACCTGTATTATACATTAAATTCAAACCTTCCTTCATTACCTGATGAATGACTGTTACAAGGAAGAACAAAATCTGACTACATGTTGGATCTGTTTCTTTTACTTTAACCTTTGCTTCCCATTGCTTTTGTTCACTAAAAGGATACTGTCTATACATAATAGTCTTCCTCGGGGAACCCTGCCCCTCTGCCAAAGTGTCTTTGTTCAGGGAAACATCCTGACACTGTCCACCTGTGAATGGCTGCAAGAAAGAAGAAATTAACACCCCCTCCCTGAGGCTGGCCGTTCCAGGAGATATTTGCAAGATTTACGGCCTTTTTACTTTACTTCCTCACCTCCTCCCCATCTCTGTTCTATAAAAGAAACTGGCATCCAGACCCCGATAAGATGGTTCTTTTGAGACACTAGTCTGCCATCTTCTCGGTCTGCCAGCTTTCCAAATAAAGTCTCTATTCCTTGCCTCAACACCTGTCTCCCGATTTATTGGCCTGTTGTGCAGCGAGCAGAGCGAGCTTGGACTCAGTAACACGAGCATTTAAATTTCTGCATGCACTGCTGGCCTATCCGTGGCTTAATTCTGGCACAGTCTCTGTCTTTGCTTGTCCAATGCTGTTTTGCAATTATTTGAATTCTTCTTTTGCATTTTGCTCTTATTTTATAAATTAAGTGCTAAGTGGGAAAAAAAAGAGTGAAAAGTAGAGCTCAAAAACAACAAAATGCAGAAAGATGGAAATTATTAGGAATGCTAAAAGCAAAACATTTTTAGCTTCAATCTTATGTCCATTGATCTTAAGCCAATATTTTGTGTGTTTCAATAAGAAGAACAAGATTAAACAACATGCGGACTTCCCTGGTGGCCCAGTGGTTAAGAATCCGCCTGCCAATGCAGGGGAGATGGGTTCGAGCCCTGGTCCGGGAAGATCCCACATGCTGCAGAGCAACTAAGCCCGTGCGCCACAACTACTGAGCCTGTGCTCTAGAGCCTGTGAGCCACAACTGCTGAGCCCGCGTGCCACAACTACTGAAGCCCACGTGCCTAGAGCCTGTGCTCCACAACAAGAGAAGCCACCGCAATGAGAAGCCCACTCACTGCAATGAAGAGTAGCCCCCTGCTCAACGCAACTAGAGAAAGCCGGCGCACAGCAACGAAGACCCAACACAGCCAAAAATAAATAAATAAAATAAATAAATTTATTAAAAAAGAGTTAAACAATATGCATGAAAGCTGGAAATAATTTGAAGACTATATTTGAAGAAAAATATACAATTAAATATTTTATCATTTTTCTGGCTTTCTGCAAACAAATCTTCCCTTATAACATACAAGATGATTCAACTTCCGAATATTCAACTTGTGTATACAGATTTTAGGCATGCTCTCTGTACATGGAGAGGACTGCCTACAAAGAACCCTGCCTGTAAATCTTTTGTAGAGCAAAGGAATCATTTTAACAAATGAAAATTCTTGTCGGTGGAATAAGTACCAAGTTTGCTTCCTGTTCCTCAGGAAACCCAAGTCAAATGAGCTCTTACAAAAAGAAAAAAAAAAAACCATAAGAGCAAAGAGAATGGGAGGGGCAAGTCATCCACAGATGAGAGTTTTCAAGAGATTTCTGAAAGAGGAGAAGAGAACCGACACAGGAAACTTGTGGAGAAAGGAGAGTGGAAAGCAGGAGCTGCTCCAAGACAGGGGCTTTTCCTGTCTTTTGTAAAGGCTTAAATGAATTGAAGAGACTTTGCAAAGTGCCTTTAATGGCAATAAAACAAGGGGGGTGGGAAGTGGTTTCTTCCAGAATAAGATGAGGTCAAGAGATCAAAGGTTAGATGCTGCAGGGATGGGGAACAAAGAATCCCTCTGGCCTTGAGGAAGAAGCAAGGTCAGAAATGCAGAGGGTTACTGCGTGGTGCCCCTAGGTCGACTGGGTCCTCAGTACCAGGGTCCTCACACTGGGCAGAGTCCTGTACTCCTGGCATAGAAGCAGAAAGCCACTGAACCTCATAGGACCACATTTTCCAGCCAGAACAGAGGTCTCCGACGCTGACTGCAATTGCCATGCAAACCCACTGTGAGCCATGCCCACAATCTGATATAATTGTATTGGAAGAAAATAAAGAAATAGACATTTCTTTAACACATGAGTCTTTTGTTAAGACCACAATCTCTACATTAAGAGGAGCAGGATGAGTTACGGTTGTACCTTGAAAAATAGTAATTATGAGTATCCTGTAAACCCACGAGAGAAAGTTTTTGGTCAAAGGGGCCTTTGATGAAAAGACCTAAAATTTAAAGAAATAAGTAATTGTCTGTTAAGCTTAGAACCAGCTTGCCTTCCAGGAACTTTTCCTCTCCCTGTAAGCACCACCTGTCACTGCTAGGTATGGTGAGGTTCTCTCTAAGTTTCTCTGCCATGAATTAAATACATTTGTCAGGGAGAAAGAAGTTTTCCTCTACCTTTCTCGGTTCTTCTGGCTGGTCTAGAATTAAATTGACATGAGAGAGATTAACAGGAGAAAATCAAACAAAAGTTTAATAACATGTATAAATGGGAGAGGCCCAGGAAAACTGAGTAATTCACCGAAATGGCCAAAGCCTTCAACTTAAATACCATCTTCAGCTAAAGGCAAAAGAGAATGTTGTGGTTAGGGGCTTGGGACTAGAAAGGGGAGGAAGGCAATTCACATGAAGATAGAAAAACAAATATATTTTTCACTACACCACACTATGGTTTCAATGCCATAATCCTTTGGAGAAGTTTCCTAGTGAGAAGTCCACTTGCATTCTTCTTTCTCAAACCCATGCTACCTCTTAGTTTGTTTCAAATTGGTTTTGTATAGCTAATATATTCATATGATTCAAAAACGAAAATGATATAACAGTAATATGGTGAAAAGTCTTTCACTCACACCTATCGCATTTGCTTCACTTTAAGACCATATTTTTTTGTTCTGTTTTATTGGTACAGTTTTGTTCTTTTTTTTAATTTGAATTTCTTTTTTTTTTTTCTGAAGTCTCTGAATTGCCTTTCTTTTTTGTGGAAAGAAGGAATACATGCCTTCTTCACACACACACATATATATATATATATATATATATATATATATATGTATGCATTTCACAGTTTCTTATTCCTTTTATCTGTTGCTTAGAATAGGTAATTCCACTTATATGGGGTCCTAAAGTGGTCAAATTCCTAGAAACAGAGAGTGGAGTGGTGTTTTCCAGGGGCTGGGGAGTGAGGGTAAAGGGGAGTTATTGTTTAATGAATATTCAGTTTCAGTGTTGCAAGAGGAAAAAAATTCTGGGGATTGGTTGTACAACAATGTGAATACACTTAACACTACTGGACTGTACACTTAGAAATGGTTAAGATGGTACATTTTTTGCTATGTGTAATTTACCACAATTAAAAATAAAAATTTTTTAAAGGTTGAAAAACAAGACAGATGTTTTACTAGCCTCCATTAATTTCTGTGGAAGTTAGGATTCTAGGTTTGAATAATAACTATAATAATGATTAAGTTGCAGCTATTAATTATTGAGCATTTACTTAGTTACAGTATCTCATTCAGTCCTTAACTTAACTCCCTGAGGTAGGCATTACCATCCCCATTTTAAGATAAGCATATTCACATTGTGCCAGGGCCATCAAATGGTCTCCCCATACTTTAGGGTTGCTATCTGATTGGGGTGGCGATAGGGAGCGGAAGAAAGAGGGTTAAATTAGCAATTAGGAGCTTGGATATGTCACTTAATGAGCCCCTCTGGATCAGAGATTTCCCCACTGTGCCTTGAGGAACTCTAGGGGTTTCATAGAGACCCCCTCATTCCCACTCAAAAAGCCACCTAAGTGTAGGAATAGAGAGGTCAAGTGGACAGGGCTAAAGCCTGCCATCTGTCCCCTCCGAACCAAAGCAGTTTGCATTTTTCTGTTTTCCATTTTGGATTTTCACTCTGAAGAATGGGTTCTGCTGCTAAAAGAAATCTGAAAATTACTGGATTAGATTATCTCTAAGATCCCTCTGAGCTCACTCTTTATACCTAACACTCATTTATTCATTCTAACTTCCTGTACATCGCACCTCTGGGACTTGTGAGTGGGCAGGGTCAGCCACGTAATTTGCAGGGCCCGGAGCAAAATGAAAATGCAGTGCATCTTGTTCATAAAGCAGCAACCCCCCACCCCCTGCCCCGCCAAATGCCATTAAAGGCAGTAAAACTTCTTCCTGTCTTCTGTGGTCTTTCTCTTAACTTGTTACGGTGTTTTTATTTGCTATTTTATGTCATTCTAAGTAAAGAGAAAGTAAAATTTTAAATTATTAGCATAAAATTTACCATTCGTCTTTACATTGGGCAATGCCAGTTTCAGATGCAAATATAAGAGCATCTAACTCATATACACATGCATATGTATCTTGTTCTGACCAGAACATGGAAACACTGCCCAAAACTAAATCAACTGTTTTTATTTCACATCTTGATATGCACACATTCTACCAACACTCTCTACCTTCTACTGATAAGTAAGAAAGGACTGGAAAAAAAAAAAAAAAGAAGGTGTGGGTTGCCCTATCTTTTCCTTTCCTTCTATGTCATAATTTTTATCAGTATTGGTTAGCTAAAACAGGGAAGTAACAGGAGTAAGAAAGAATGTGATTGGATTCCTTAGTGGCTGGTGTTTCTCAGAACAGCATTACTTTCTTTCTGTGTTCAGATCAAGTTCTGATAGCCTCTTAGGGCTGTCAGTACCCCTGCTTACTCAGTCGTAGACATAACACCTTGCACTTGCTTTGAGTCTCACTGAACTCCCATGCATTGTGGATCCACTGAAATTCTGTGCTCATGAGGCATTGTGAATGCTATATGCGGAGGAGGTGGTGAGGAACAGCAGTGGACGTGCATACTGTATGTATCTCCTCTGTTCAAATGCATGATCCATTATCCTATTGGACTACAATTAAGAATAAAAATTCAAGGATAAAATTATTGAGAATTTCAAAAGAGCAACAGTAAAGCATTAAAGCCCAAGTGTGGGGCCCTTCTGAGCAGGGACTCTGTACAAATTCACAAGTTGCACACCCAGAATCTGATCCTGTGGGTGGGAGTGGAGCGTGAACATTTTGATAGGCAAGTACTCTCTTCTTTGGATGTGTTAGTGGAAACAGTTACAGTAGGCATTACTACTGTTCACCAATATCCTGTTCTCTCCTCCTAGACTCAATCCATCTTGAAGGATGTCCATGAAACTCTGGTTAATAACGTATGTGTAAAGTGGCATATGCCTCTTCTGGGCATAAGCATGTAAGAGCTGGTGTGTAATTAATTATTTATCTCACTTTCCTCCACTACAGTGGCCAATACTATCCAGATGGTGGAATCTCCACCAGCCTGGGTCCCTGAGTGAGAACAATGTGAAGCAGAACCCCTACCCACCCACGTCCCTCCCACCAACCCAGAGTGGACATATAGCAAGAGCAAGAAATAAACATTTATCATAAAGATTGAGGGGCTGCTTGCTATTGCCCAGACTGATAGTATCATTACTCGTTCTTTTTCTTCCACTTCTAGAATACAGCATTCATTGCTATACCATAACTTAAAATTATCTTTGGAATAACCATAAAATGTATATTAAAAAAACAAAATCTATAGCTTTTTCACAAGGTAACTCAGGGGACTTCCCTGGCGGTCCAGTGGTTAAGACTCCTCACTTCCACTGCCAGGGGCACGGGTTTGATCCGTGGTCAGAGAACTAAGATCCCCGCATAGGTGCGGCATGGCCAAAAAAAATTTTTTTTAAGTAAAATAAAATAAAAAGGTAACTCAATTTTTTTCTTGAAATACTAGAAATTACCCTTGGTACATTTTGTAGGTATTTGTTGAGTATTTAATCATCATTAATTTTTATATGTGCATTGTTTAAAAGGCAAAACACAAAGGTAAAGTTCTAAAGGTAAAACATAATTTTCCTTCGTATCCTGGGATCTCCACTGATACCCCAGAGTCACTGTAATATCTCAAAGTCCATAATTCATGCCACTGGGCAAAACCTTTTCTTTTTAGCAAACTTTGATGAATAGAAAAGATAATAACTCTACTGAATCTTTTCCCTTGCCTTACCTCCAGTAGTGGCATGGTCAGGAGAGGTATTTTCCTCAAAAAGGATGCAAAGAAAAACAAAAACCTGGACAACCAGGACCCAAGTAACTCTATATATCTGAAATTTTCCCAAAGATATAGCATATATGGTGATTTTATAATTCATATTAAACTCCTCTTCTTTCTCTGATCTCTGGAAGTTAACATACTCCATCACTGGAGACAGCTATTTATAAGAAGGATAGAACATAGAAAACTTGTTTTAAAGCAACTATAAAAACTGGCATCAGAGATATCTAATGGATTCTTTTGTATTCAGAATTAATGCTCTGAGGAGAGGAAAAGCCAATGAGTTCAAAAGTCTGAGCAGCAAATTAATAATTCTCATGTCGGTCTTGGTATTTGATGTCATCTAAATTTCAATGAACTAAGTCTCCAATTTCCTTCTTAGAGCAGATATGAAATCTGCTCTCTCTTGACTTTAACAGGGGGAAAAGAAATATACTGCACTATGTAAAATGCTAACTCTGAGATTCAGTTATTTGAAGGCTCAGAGAATTCCAAGTAAACTCAATATTTTTGGAAATACCTGGTCATTAGCATTTTTAGACTTAATGTTTTCTGGCTTGACTATCTTTGGGTGATCCTGAAGTTTCATTACGGGCGGAAACTCACAATTTTGTGAGAGCACAAATGTGAATAGATTGCCACAAGTTTGGAGTATCCAAAGTCACTGTACTAATCCAGGAGGTGTGCCCAGCCTGCTGCCCAGCAGCCTCACCTCAATGCAACCTTGCTGTTCTTTATCAGCTGCATATGCAGTAAATCCCAAGAGGTATAAAAATTCTCTTTTTGTGCCTGTGAAAAGAGCCCTGCAAGGAAAAATAGTCTTTAGTCCTAATGTTGTTGAAGAAAAGGTGACAAATCTAGGGAAGTGACTGTTCTTAGGCAGAAAATAATTTGGGGGTAATTATAACCCCTTGTCAATATCTCTGTTGTTTGAGGTTGATAAATGATGTGACGAGTCTCCCATATACTCTCCAGAGAGAGACAGAGAGAGAGAGAGGGAATAAATTTGGTTTATGAAACTGTTTAGCAACTTTTCAAGTGAGAAACAAAACAATAAAACTTCAGTGACATATGAAAAGCCTTTAACTAGTAGCTGAGGAAATGCATGGAAAATAATTTCCTTTCACAAAAATAGGACTCAGGAGAAGATTTGGAGGTCTGTAGCGGCATCTCTATGAAGCAATAGTGGTATAGTTTCTACTGCTGCGATTGAAGCACCAAAAGTAAAAGTTTGTTCAACAATCTGCATAATGTGATGATAATAGGGAAGGTGGCTTCAGCTGACCCTCCTCTCAAGCTAAAGAAATGCATACAGGGGACTTCCCCGGCAGTCCAGTGGTTAAGACTCCATGCTCCCAATGCAGGGGGCACAGGTTTGATCCCTGGTTGGGGAACTAAGATCCGCATGCCACGTGGCACTCCTCCCCCCAAAAAAAATTCATACAGGAAACATGTCCTAGCACAGAAGAGTTCAACTCACAGGGAGTCTGCCTATCTTCAAAGACAATTACTTTGTTTCAGCAATACATTTAGTGTTATCTTTATGCCAGGAAATGGATAGAGTTGCAAAGGAGACAAAAGGTAGTTCTCAGTCATATTGTTCTTTTTTCGGTACGCGGGCCTCTCACTGTTGTGGCCTCTCCTGTTGCGGAGCACAGGTTCCGGACGTGCAGGCTCAGCGGCCATGGCTCATGGGCCCAGCCGCTCCGCGGCATGTGGGATCTTCCCAGACCAGGACACGAACCTGTGTTCGCTGCATCGGCAGGCGGACTCTCAACCACTGCGCCACCAGGGAAGCCCGGTCATATTGTTCTTAAAGGAAACACTTACACCATTAAGAATGCCTTCTGAGGGACTTCCCTGGTGGTCTAGTGGTAAAGAATCCTCCTTCCAATGCAGGGGATGTGGATTCGATCCCTGGGCAGGGAACTAAGATTCCCACATGCTGCGGGGCAGCTAAGCCCGAGCGCCACAGGTAGAGAGAGAAAACTCGCATGCCACAACTAGAGAGAAGCCCGCATGCCGCAACAAAAGATCCCGCATGCCTCAATGAAGATCCTGCATGCCGCGATGCAGCCAAAAATAAATGAAATAGATAAAGTTTTTAAAAAACGAATGCCTTCTGAGGTGGGTCCTTGGGCTTCTTCTTTCGTATTGTATCTTCCTCTATCACCCCCTTCCCACACTTCTCCCAAACCCGATGCTGCCTAATCACTCAGAAGGACAGGAGGACCCTTCTGATCTGTGACTTATTCTTTGTTCACAACACTTTTGAGCAACCACAATTACATCAGCAAAGACTGAATTTTGCAGTTTCAGACCATGTTTATAGTTACTGTTACTTCAGTCATTATATAAGGTAGGATAGGTTTACTTTATTTATTTTAATAGGTTTATAAAAGACTCATGCTATATTTAGAAACTCTTCAAAAGTTTGAAAGAACTTAAAACTACAGTAATAATTTACTACAACTCATGGGGGAAATTGTATCTTGTGGTGGTATTTGAAAATTTGGTTACTTACAGCAAAGTCATGACTTTAGGTGTCTGGACAGATATCAAGGGCCTGTGTTTTCTGTTTATACAATTAACCATTTATACATAGGTACTTTGCTTCACTCTGTGTATTTTAAAAACCATTCTCAGTTTATATAATGTGTAATTTTCAAGTAACAAAAAGATTTACAAAGATGCAAGGAGAGAAAAAATCAATATAAATCAAGTGTAACTCAGCTCTGTTGCTGTGTGCCCCTAAGCCTAACAGAACATGAGGGACTTAGAAATTAAGTCACTGTTTGAGAGTTAATCTTGTAAAGAAAATACACATCATTGAAGTTCTGAAGAAGTTGAGTTAAAAGACAGTTTCCCAAGTCAAAAGGAAGAAGTAACTGGAAATCTAATAAATATTTGCCCAAAAGTCAAAAAAGCTGTAGCTTAATCACCAATGAAATCAATGGAAGTGATAAATATGTAGGTAAATATAAAAAAGCATTGACTGCATAAAACAGTAATAATAACATTATAGGATTCAAGACAAGAAGACTACACATGAACAAAAACAAGATATCTTCCCTCTCCTAGGTTCATAAAGACATGCTCCCTGTAACATCTTCTTAAATGCTTACTGTTTTTTCCTTCATATTTACAGGTTTAATCCCCCTGGAATTTATTTTTGTGTAAGGAGTGACATAGATGTCTCTATTAGTCAGCTTTGCTGCAGTAACAAAAAACCCACCCCTCAAAATTTTAGTGGCAACGTACATTATTTTTTGCTCATATTAATGTCAGCAACTGCAGATCTGCTGCTTCACCTCTACCACAGGTGTCTTCTCATTCCAAGTCCCATGTGTCTTCTCATTCTGAGACCCAGACTGAAAGAATAGCCCCTTTATAGGACATACCATTCTTGTAGCAGAAGGAAAGAGCAAGACCCTACTACACTTAATCTGTGTAGATGTGGCATATGCAAGTGTATAAGCCAGACTCAATGAGATGGGGAATTATACTCCTCCCAAAGGAAGGCACTATAAATCATATGGCAAAGGGTAGGAGTATATAATCCTCTAACAGGAAAACATTCAAATATAATTTACAAAGTTCTTCATTCAATTTTTTCCCCATATATTATGTCCAAGTGTCTTACTGTGATGTGCAGAAAAGTCCTTCTTTCCTCAAGGATTGCAATGCCAGCTTTGTTTAAAAACAAGGATTCTGCATATCTGTGGGTCTGTTTCTGTGTACTCTCATTTTCTTCAATCTCTTTCTCCCTGTTTCCAAACCAGATTATCTTATTACTATAGTAAGTCTTCATAGCTGGTAAATCAAGTCTACCGTCTTTGTTCAGCAACGTCTTGGCTAATTTTGGTCCTTTGCCCTTCCCTAAACATTTGTTGATTTCTGTAAAAACCTGTTGGGATCTTGAATTGGTTTACAGTACATCTATAGAACAAGTTAGAAAGAATTTACATCTTTACAATATTGAATCTACCAGTTCATTAACATGACCATTTCAATCCTCTTTAATAGTAATGTTTTATATTTTTCTGGGTAGAGGTCTTCATGTCTTCTTAGATTTATTCCTAAATGTTTTAAACTTTTGATGCTTTTGTAAATGATATATTTCCTTTAATTTTGCTTTCATTACTGCTTTTATGGCTTTATTTATTAGTTTTTAATTTATGTTTTAGATCCTCTGGGTTTTATTTTGGTGTAAAAAAATGAATAGTCATTTTAACTTTACATTTTTTGAAATATTAAGCCATTTGTGTCAAGACTACTTATTGAGTACATCTCCTCTTTGAATGCTACCTTTATCATACACTAAATTTCCATAAATGCCTGAGTTTTTTTTCCCTATTTAGTTTCTTGTATTTGGCTCATCCATCAATGATTTTTAGTTATATGTTATTTTTAGGCTCTATTTCTTTGCTGGTATATAGGTTTTTTTCTTTCTTACCCTTCTTTATTTTTTCCCAGCTTCTCTATATTTTGACTCTTATTGCTGATGCATAGACATGTAATTGGTTTTTGTATATTGGTGTATTTAGCAATCTTGCTAAATTCTTTTATTAATTCTAATAATTTATCAGGATGTTCTTTTGGATTCTCTGCTATACAACAATATTGTCTCCAAATAATTTCAGTGTTTTTTTTTCCAACTCATACTCTTTATTTCTTTGTCTTCTTACTCTATAGGCTAGGACCTCTAGTACAATGCTGAATAAAAGTAATGATAAGGTGTATCTTTATATAATTCCCAATCATAAAGCAAATAGTTTCAGTGTCTCAAAATTAAGCATCCTGGTTGTTGGAGGGATTTTTTGGGGTGGTATCTTTGTCACTATGGCAGATAGCATTTTCCAAACATGACTGCAATAGTATTTCCAGTTCCACATGTTCTTCTAGAACTTTGCCACTCCCCCATGAGGAGGTGAAGTCTATATACCCTCTCCTTGAATGCGGACGGAGAGGGCTTTGTGACTGAATTAACTGATAGAGTACAATGAATGTGAAGCTCTATAGCTCTATAGACTTCTAAGCCTAGATCATAAAAGATGGTACAACTTGTGCCTAATTCTCTTTCCTGGGACATGTGCCATTGGTGACCTGACCCGCCATGTAAGAAGTCCAGATACGTTGAAGCCACCATGCTGGAAAGGTCATGTAGAGAGAACAAACAGAGTTAGAGATGCCCAAGGAGCTGTTTCAGACTCCAGATGTTCAGACTTTCCCAGACAGGCACCAAACATGTGAGTGAAGAACACTTAAAGATGACCCCGGCCCTAACCATCTGTTTGCAATGTTATGAGACCCCAGAATCACTCAGCTGAGATGTCCATGAATTCCTTGACCTACAGAGTCCATGAGAAATAATAAATAAGTTTTGTTGTTTTAAGCCAGTAAATTTTGGGGTGATGTTACACAATAATCGATAATCAAAACATACAAACCATATAGAGAGACCCCATATAAATAGAGATGCTTGAAGTACCCCAGCTGTTCCAACACCCAATGTCTGAATCTTCCCAGCCCAGGCATCCACCAAATATGTGAGAGAAGAAGGCTTTGAGATGAACACAGCCTCAGCTACCAACTGACTGCACCATCATGAGACCCTGAGCCATTATGAGACCCTGAGCCATTATGAGGCCCTGAACCACACCTGAATACTTTACCACACATGGTGCACAAGATTTGTTATGCAGCATATAGATTAACAGAACAGTCAGATTAAGAAAATTACTTTCTTGTCCTGTTTTGCTGAGAGGTGTTTTTTTCTTTTAATCATAAATGGATATTTAACTATATCAATTATCTTTGTTTTCATTCTTCCTTTTATAAAATAATAAAGACATTTACGGTTATAAAATTTCTTTGGAATACATCCTTAGCCATTTCCCGTAGGCTTTATTATAAATTTTTATCCTTTTGTTAATGTCTAAATAAATTGTAATCTCAGGTTTTATTTCTTCTATGATTCAGAGGCTATTTTGGAAAACATTCTTTAATTTTGAAGTGGTTAAGTGTTTCTATTTTGTTATGTTTCTATATTCTTCTTTTGATTTCTAGCTTAATTGAATTGTGGGCAGAGAATTTGACCTGTAAAATCTTTGTGTTCTGGAACCTATTAAGGTTTTCATTGGGCCAAGTACATGATCAATTTTTATAGATATTCCATAAGCAATTTAAAAGAATGTGTTTTCTCTGTTTATAGAAACCCATATGTAACTAAGGATAACATTTATGCTTTAAATGAATGTGCTTTTCTCTTTTATATTTCCATTTGTGTGTTTTTCTCCCATTCCCCAGAGTAATCTTTTATCTTAGGTAGGAATTTGGACAGTTACAGCAGGGATAAAAAGAGAAAGTGGTAGTCTATGTTCATCGTTCTGATCACCAAAATAGGGTTTTAAAAAATCTAAAATAAAACAATATTCTTTAGAAATCACGCTTTTCCTGGAGAGAAAAGGATTTTCTAAATTTCTTATGCTTCATTAGCACATCCAAACCCAGGCTTCAACGATTTGCATGCTGAGTTTAAAGTAAACCATGGGTAGATAGAGCTTAGTTTGTGAAATCCTTGCTAGAAGATCACTTTTTTTTCCTTTCTTGGTCTTGTTCTCTATATTGGAAAGGGGGAAAGATCCATGTCTCGACCACCTTTCTCCAGGCTGAAATCTCAGATGGAGTGGTTTAGAGGGTGATGCTGGTATTGGTGTTGGAGTAGAGTGGCTCCAAGTAATAGGAAGTCAGAAAATCTGAATTCAGAGTGGACTTGTGCCACTCCCTCCATTTAGAACTCTTCTGAGTGTCTGCCCCACAGACTGGCCTCCTCACCATCATGTGGGGAAAAGCCTGACCGTGACAATATAAGCATGATTGCATGGTGAAGGCAGAGAAAGGGTACAAGTTGGATCCTTGGCCTCCCTCACCATCTGTATGGTCTGGGAGGGAATCAGAAATTTCCCTATGCCCCCCCAGGGTGGGTGGCTGGCTTCTAGAATGAAGGTTGAGCTGACCTCTCCACAGAGGCTGCCAGTGGACAGCCAAAGCCAAAGCTAGTGGTCTGATACCAGCTTGATCAGAGGAGTGAACACACAGTGACTGCTAACTCCCAAGCAGGGCCACTAGGGCCTGCCTGGGCCCAGGGAAGGATAATGAAGCCACCAGCTACAGACATAAGCAATGGTTCTACCTAGCCAGGGACATTGTTACAGAAACCTGATGGCTCTGAAGACAGCACCAGATCCTGCCCACACAGATCCAAGCCCTCCTCTGCTACATAATAGATACCTTCTTTAAGAGTGATAGGGAGTGGAAGAAGAAGTCTGAAACTTGGGTATATACCCAAGAGATAAAAGATCCCAGAGAGACTGAGATACCATTAATTAGCTAAGGTAAGTACTACTCCTTTTAGTGCCCAGTCAGGAAGAGCTCGTGAAGATGATTAGATCATTATAAGAAATTAAGAAGCTACAGGGTTTTTTACATATCCAAATAGCTGTGGGTATAAATGTGTGACTTCCTTAGCAACCTGTCTGTCTGTCTGTGTCACATCAAATTTGTTGCTTGTCTTATTCAAGTCCTGTTCATCCCTTATCCACTTCTTGTCGACTTGGGCTGCCAAATTCTTTTTCTTTTTCTTTTTCTTTTTTGGGCTGCCAAATTCTTAAAGAGGAATATTATACCCTTCCCATTTGTTAGTACTTTATCAAGTTCTTTACTTTCTGAGCAATTTTGCCATAAATGTTTTGTTGTGTTGATGTTTGGTTAAAAAATGTTACATCTTCTTTGATGAGTTCTATTGTTTATCCTCATAAATTGTTTATTCTGTCACAATTAATGTTTTTGACTTTGAAATCTACCTTATCTGATGATAACTTAGGCATTTCTGCTACTTTGTGTATTAGTTTCCTAAGGCAGCCAAAAAAACCCAAAAACTTGATGACTTAAGACTACAGAAATTTATTGTCTCACAGTTCTAAAAGCTAGAAGCCTGAAATCAAGGTGTCAGCAGGCCATGTTCCTTCTGATGTCTCTAGGGAGGAATCCTTCCTTACCTCTTCCAGCTTCTAGTGTTTGTTGGCAGTCCTTGGCATTCCTTGGCTTGTAGATGCCTCACTCTAATCACATGGCCATATTCTCCCTGTGCATCTTCACACTGTCTTCCCTCTGTGTAGGTCTGCATTTGTGTCCAAATTTTACCTTTTTATAAGGACACCAGTCACATCGGATTAGGGCCTACCCTAATGACCTCATTTTAATTTGATTGCCTCTGAAATCAATCAGTCTATCAATAAATAAATGCCTTATTTCCAAATAAGGTCACATTCTGAAGTACCTAATGAGGTACGTGCTGAGGGTTAGGACTTCAACGTACCTTTTTGGGGAGTCATGATACAAGCCATAACACTTCATTTGTGTTTGCATGATCTATTTGCCTCTTTATTTTCAACCTTGATCATTTTGTTCCTGGCACATTTATTTTAGACACAAAATACTTGAGTCTTTATAGGGAATTTTACTGATTTATATGAGTTTTAATACTTTCATCTTATTTTACACCTATTAAGATACTTTATTATGATTTCTCTTTTTCCCTTTACTTAATTTTGCTGGATTGATCAGTTGGTAACTATGCTTCCCACCACTGAGATGAGATTATTTGAACACTTTTAATTTTTCACTTCTTTTATTCTCTCCCTCCCCCTTCCCCATTTTGAGATCTTTGTTCTGAATTTAACTTTTATTTGGTTGGAGTACTTCCCAAGCAATTTCTTTAGAAAGAGCATATGTCTGTATATTTTCTGTGCCATTGTTTGTCCGAAAAATGTCTGTTGTTACTTTCATATATAATGATAATAGGAATAGGAATAGGCTCAGAATAGGAATCTTGACTTGTGGTCCTTTCTTTCAAATGTCTGTATATGTTGTTTCACTATATATAGAGTCAAGTAATGCAGATGAGAATCTGAACCTGGCCTGATTATCTTTTCATTTAGGCACCACATCTCTGCCTGAAAGCTTGTTGAGATTTCCTTTTAATCCCTGGGGTTTAGACATTTCACTAGGATGTGGTCAGGTTTGTTTCTTTTTTCCTGAATTCTGCCTATTACTTTGTGAGCCTTTTCAATCTGAAAACTTGCTGTAGTCCAGGAAATTTTTTTTTCTATTTCCTCTTTCATAATTACATCTTTTCCATCTATTCTTTTTCTTAAATCTTGAACTTCTATGATTCCCATTTTGGGACTTTCAGATATGCCTTCCATGGATCACCTTTTTACTCCTAACTTCCCCCTCCTCTTTTTTTTTTTGATAATTTTCCTTAAGGCTGTGAGATAGTGTCTCTATTTATGTGTTCAGATTACTCATTTCCCTTTCAACATTGTCCATTTTCTTTTTCACTTCTCTTGAATTTGGGGGTAACTTTTTATTTTGATGTGGTTTCTAAAGTACAGAAAATTTGCAAGAATGGTATAAGATATACCTTTACCAATTGTTTACATTTTGCCCCATTTTCTGTGAAATTTTTTAATGGGGAATCATATTTTGAATTTCCATTTATTCATAGGTAGTTTATAGTATTTGATGCTATTATAGTATTTGATGCTATTATATAGTATTTGATGCTATTATATTATTTGATGCTATAGTATTTGATGCTATTATTATTATTATTATAGTATTTGATGCTATTTGATACTATTATAGTATTTGATGCTATTTCTATTATAGTATTATGAATGCAATTTTTTTCATTACATTTTCTAATTGGTCATGTTTGGCATATGTGAAAGTTGATGGGGGGATAGCTATCTAGTAATCTGACTTTTTATTAAACTTTCCTATTAATCCTAGGTTTTTCAGTTAATTCTTTCATATTTTCTCAATAGATGATCATATCAGCAGCAAGTAATGACAATTTTATATCTGTCTTTTCTATAATTGAACCTCCTGCTTCCTCTTCTTATGTTATTATTTTGACATGGGCCTTCAGAATAATGTTAAATAACATCTGTTATCTTCCTGGTCTTGTTCCTGATCTTAATGGGCTTTCCCAAGAAGTTGGGGAATGTCACTTGTAGTTCACCAAAAAGCAAGATATTTGCTATTAGTTTTTGAAAAATGTCCCTTCTCAAGTTAAGTTCCATGCAGTTCTAGTTTGAGTTTTGATTAATAATAGATGTTAAATTTTATCAAACTTCTTTTCTGTACTTATAAGGATCACATCGTTTTTCTCATGTAGTCTATTAATATAGTGAATTTCTTAATTTTTTAAAATTGAGGTATACTTGGTGTACAGTATTATATAAGTTTCAGGTGTACAACATAGGGATTCACAATTTTTAAAGGTTATGCTCCATTTATAGTTACTATAAAATATTGGCTATATTCCCTGTGTTGTACTATATGTCCTTGTAGTTTATTTATTTTATACATAGTATAGTAGTTTCTACCTCTTAATCCCCTACCCCTTTCTTGCCCCTCCCTACTTCCCTCTCCCCACTGGTAACCACAAGTTTGTTTTCTTTATCTATGAGTCTGTTTCTTTTTTGTTATATTCACTAGTTTGTTTTATTTTTTAGGTTCCACATATAAGTGATATCATACAGTATTTGTGTTTCTCTGTTTGACTTATTTCACTAAGCATAATACCCTCAAATCCATCCACGTTGTTGCAAATGGCAAAATTAATTCTTTTTTTTATGGCTGAGTAGTAATCCATTGTGTATATATGCCACATCTTCTTTATCCATTCATCTGTTGATGGACATTTAGGTTGCTTCCATATCTTGGCAACTGTAAATAATGCTGCTATGAACATTGGAGTGCATGTATCTTTTTGAATTAGTGTTTTTGTTTTTTGAGGATGTATACCCAGGAGTAGAATTGCTGGGTCATATGGTAGTTCTATTTTTAGGTTTTTTTTTTTTTTTGGTACGCGGGCCTCTCACTGTTGTGGCCTCTCCCATTGCGGAGTGCAGGCTCAGCGGCCATGGCTCACGGGCCTAGCTGCTCCGCGGCATGTGGGATCTTCCCGGACTGGGGCACGAACCCGTGTCCCCTAAGTCGACAGGCGGACTCTCAACCACTGCACCACCAGGAAAGCCCTATTTTTAGTTTTTTAAGAAACCTCCATACTGTTTTCCTCAGTAGCTGCACCAATTTACATTCCCACCAACAGTGTATGAGGGTTCCCTTTTCTCCACATTCCTGCAAACACTTGTTATTTGTGTTTTTTTGATGATAGCCATTCTGACAGGTGTGAGGTGATATCTCATTGCAGTTTTAATTTGCATTTCTCTGATGCTTAACAACGTTGAGCATATTTTCATGTGCCTCTTTTTCATGAACACCGTTTCATTGACCATCTGTACATCTTCTTTGGAAAAATGTTTCTTAAGGTCTTCTGTCCATTTTTTAATCGGGTTGTGTGTTTTTTGATGTTGAGTTATAAATTTCCTAATTTTTAGCCAACTTTACATTCTGGGAATAATGCTAATTGCTCAAAATATATTTATCTCTTTAACATACTCTTATTACATTTAATTTGTTGTAATGAGTTAGGATTTTTATATCTATATCTTATGTGAGTTTGAGCTATGGCTTCTTTTTTCTCCCAATATCCTGGTTTTAGTGTCACAGTTATGTAAACTTCCCATCTTACTGTGCCCTTAAACAGATTTTAAATAAAATAAGAATATAAGATGATAAAGTTTTGAGGCATTAATGAACCTCTTGAAGGCTAAATCTAGAAAGTTAGATGAAAATTAATGATAATAAAAGACTTACATTTCCTCTACTTGTCTCTTTTTGTTAGAACAGAATCTTTAAACATATCCACTGATTTTAAGACATCAGTTTCTTATGGCCTCATAGACACTGAACTAAAGTTGAAACATTGTCATTTTGGAAGTGTCAAAACCTTAGATTTGCAGAATACTTAAAAATTTATGTAAACTTATAAACTCAAATGGTACTCACAGTAATATAATAAAGAAAACACCAGTCACTGCCTTGACTGCCCCTCCTGTCCCAACCCTAAAGGCATCCACTTGATATATCTTCTGTCATTTGTCACCATGTTTCCAAATAATGAACATATACTACTCTCTCTAGTTTTGTCGAGTTATGTATAATCCACTGTTTTCCTATTATGGTAGCTGAATATTTTAACTTTCAAACACTTTCTACTCTTTTCCCCATTCTCTAATATATCTTTTTTTAAAGAATCCATACTCATTTTTGTGTTAAATAAATCTTGCACACTGCTGAGCTGAGTGGCATACTCTTATTACATTTCCTTTCTTGCAAGATACTTTGATTTTCTTGTCTTTATTCATTGCCTATCTTTTCATTTGCTTCCTTTTCCCTGAACCTACTGCTAGGTCTTCCAATATCCCCCAATACCTCTGAAGAGGGCCTTTCAGTACAATTTCCCACACAGTCAAACCTGTTAGATAACCTCCTTTCCATGTCTCTCCTGCGGTCTACTCTGGTGTCCTCCTGGCCTGCAGCACAGCTCTCAACCTGGGAATTCCTTTACTGCTTTCCTGCCCTGGGTCCTCTGCTTCAGGTTTCCACAACTTCCTTTTTGATTTAGTCCCTCTTTTTGATGAAACATATATACCAGCAGCTTCCTGAGAAAGACCACTTGAGAGTAAAAAGTTTGGGACTTTGCATGTCTGAAACTATCTTTATCATGTCCTCAGGCTCGATTTGCCAGGGCATGACATTCTAAGTGGAAATTAATTTTGTGGGCATCATTCCTTTTCTTCTGACTTCCAATGTTACTACTTATACATTATTTTCTTATCACTGTCATTATTTTCTTATTCCCTATGTGTTGTGTGAGATTTTTTTTTTTTCTCTCTGGAAACTTGTTGTTAGGATATTCTTGTTGTCTCTAGTGAGAGTGAGTAATATTGTGAATAACTACTGTGTGTCCAGAGACTATTCTTCCTGCTTTGTATGTGATTCAGCCATTTGATCCTCAAACAACTCTATGAGATTGTTGATAACTATAATTAGTCCCATTTGACAAAATAGAAACCCATGACACAGAGAGTTTAGGTGATTTTCCCAAGGACACACAGCTAGTAGTTGATGCACCCAGGATTTATATCCAGTTCAGTTCTGCAGTCGATGCTCCTAATCATTATTCTTAGCTTCTCCAGAAAGGTAAAAGTAACCAAAGGGATTTCCCACTAATGCAGAGTTTCAAGCAGTAGGTCCAAATAGTAGGGATCAACACCACACAAAGTTTGGGTTCCTGACCGACTGATGCACAGGTCAACACTAATTATGAAACAATTTCTCTCTGTCTACAGGACCTTGGACGTTTCCTAACAGAAACCAGCCAGCAGTGCTTTTTTACAGCCAGCAGGCAGGGAGTTTCCAAAGGCAGGACAGGTATAATTTTCATCACAGTCTTATACCACTTATAGCCAAAGAGGAGACTTGCAGAGGGTGATTCATCTGTAAGGCTGACCCAGCACCACTCTTCTCTGTAGCGAACACTCCTCTTTGTGACATCTTGGAGTGTCTTGTACCCAGATGCTGCCAAATGCTCATGCCTCTATCTTCTATGCTTAACTGCAGTCATAGTAACTTTCCTTCTCTTACTTCCTAGAATACCACTGGCACATGATCAATTCCATTGTGTGGTATTCTTTGTATTTTTTATTAATTTTATGTCTTCCCAGCTATACTGTGGGCAAAACTATCTTATATATCTTCTAACTCTTCATGGTGACAAAAAGATGACATATATATGAAAATGTATATGTACACACAAGTGTGTGTGTGTGTGTGTGTGTGTGTGTATGTGTGTGTACATGCTGCTTAAAGACTTTTTATCATAAAGGTAATATATCTTCATGTTTAAAAATAATTGAAACAGTGCAAAAGAGTGGAAAATGAAAGTTAAATTTTCTCAATTTGTGTATATAGGAGCATATATATATATATATATATATATATATATATATATATATATACATCTATATATTTTAACATAATGGGATCATATTATAAACACAGTTCAAAAACTTGGCAATTTGTAGCTGCAAATTCTTCCCTTTTTAAACAGCTGGTAGGATGAATGAATCAATTTTATTAACCAGTCATCTATTGATGGGCATTTAAGTCCTGTCTAGGTTGGGACTTTTTGTTGTTTTTGTTTGCTAGTACAATCAGTGTTGCAATGAATGTTGTAAAAACATTATAATCACTTATGCAAGTATATTTATAAATAAATTCATTGAAGTGGGACTTCTGGGTTAAAGAGTACATGCATTTAAAATTGTGATAAGTACAGCTACATTTATTTCCATGAAAGTTATGCCAAATTATACTACTATAAACAGTGTCTAAAAGGGTTTGTTTCCCCCCCATCATATCCATTGTCAAATCATGGAGCTTTTCAATATTCCCTTATCTAACATGGAGGAAAATTTGCACATCTTTGCTATTTTAATTTTCTAATAATGATTGAAATTGAGCAGATTTTTAGATATTTGTTGGCATCTCTTTTGCAATGAACTGATTTTCATATCCTTTGCTCATTTTCTAGTGGGTTGTCCATTCATTTGTTGTTATGGTTTGGTTTCCTGTTTAATTTAATTTATGGTTTGTTTGTTGTTTTATTTTTTGGCATATTAATGAAATTAGTCCATTACCTGTTATGTGTGTTGCCAATATTTCCCCTGTTTTGTTATCTATCAACCTAGTTTTTTGTCTTTTAACTTTGTTACTCTTGGGGTGTGTGTGGATGTGGGGATGTGTATGAATTAAGGCAGCTGAAAAGAGAAGAGGCTTGTTTAAAGCCCCTAAAAGCACAGAGAAGTGAAAAGGGTTAAGGAGCAGGAAAAGAAACAAGGGAACTTTCCCAGCTCTGTTGCGCATGTGCATTTTCTCCTTCCACAAGAGTCATAAGCCTTACTGGAACAGCCAGGAAGCAACCATTATCTAAACCTGAAACTCCTGTTGACATAGTTTTTAGAGAAAAAAAAGACAATAAAAATAATTTTTAAAAATATATTGTTAGATAAAAGGTAGCTTTCTCCTCAAAAAAAAAAGATTAAGGGATATCCAGGATTGGATGACAAATTAATATGCAACTTGCCCATGCCAACTCTTCCAGCCAGCTTAATTCTCATCAGCTACTATAATTTATTAACAGTGAGGTGAGAAAAGACATGAATCAGCTTAATGTGATATAAGTAGGGCGTTGCCATAGCAACAAGATGCAGTCTGTTTTCTACTATTTATGTATGGTTTATTTTCTCCAGAGCCTTTTGAGTTATTGCTTGAAACAAATGGAATGAGAAACATCTTGTTCTGAACACCTCCCCACACCGCCCCTCAGTGTGTATGTGTATATAAAGCCACATACTTTTTTAATGAGAGAAAAAACAAAAACACTTGAAATTTTTTTAAAAAATTGTTTTTAGCACAAAAAGCTAACTACATAGTTTCCAACCCAGTGTGATTTTTAAGACTCAAATGTTTTTTTTACTTTCACCTCTGAGACATGTGATTCCTCACTGAAACCTCTGGGAGAAAACCCAAAACACATGCTGGAAGCAAACCTAAGGCTAATATTGCTTCTCAAAGGAAACATTCACATTCTCTACCCAGACTTCATAACTGGCTGGGACCAACTCCCCACTCCTAAAAGGAGTGAGCATTCTAGGTCTGGTGGTGACAATTTGTTATTTCACTTGATCTGAAAAATTCAGAAGAAAAGTCCAGTCCAGGGAGGAAGTCAAGGCCAAGTCTGTGAGCCTGTTGGCCTGTGGAGGACAACGTGGAACCTTAAAAAATCTTACCAGCCAGTAAGCAGCCCCATCCTTGCCTGAAGTACCCTGTATGGAATAGACATTTTATGAAGGGTCCCCATAATTTTCCCCATTGTCCACTTTTTCTTGAAGGTATAGAATTGAGTTTTTAGATCAAAGATGGACTGGTGGTCATCTCCAGGCCATAGAAAACATCTGGGTTTCAGTTATTGTGAATAAAGATCTATGAATATTCATATACATCTCTGTTGATGAGCACGCACAGTTGAACAGAGTTGAATTGCTGAGTCATAAGGGAGGTTTAAGTTTAGTAGTTACTGTCAATGTTCCCAAAATGACTGAGCCCATTTACACTCTAAATACATCCTTGGCAACACTTGGTATGGTTAGTCTTTTGTTTTTAATTGAAGTATAGTTAATTTACAATGTTGTGTTAGCTTAAGGTGTACAGAAAAGTGATTTATATAGATATAGATATATATTCTTTTTCAGATTATTTTTAATTACAGGCTATTATAAGGTATTGAACATAGTTCCCTGTGCTATATAGTAGGTCCTTGTTGTTCATCTATTTTATGTATAGTAGTGTGTATCTGTTAATCCCACACTCTTTTTTCTTTTTAAACAGTAATAACTTTATTTATTTATTCGTTTGTTTATTTATTTATTTATGGCTGTGTTAGGTTTTCGTTGCGGCACACAGGTTTTCTCTAGTTGCAGCTAGTGGGGGCTATTCTTGGTTGTGGTGCGCGGGCTTCTCATTGCGGTGGCTTCTCTTGCTGTGGAGCATGGGCTCTAGGTGCATGAGCTTCAGTAGTTGTGGCGCGCGGGCCCAGTAGTTGTGACTCACGGGCTCCAGAGCACAGGCTTAGTAGTTGTGGCTCACTGGCTTAGTTGCTCCACGGCATGTGGGATCTTCCTGGACCAGGGCTCGAACTCGTGTCCCCTGCATTGGCAGGCATATTTTTAACCACTTCACCACCAGGGAAGGCCCCCAAACTCTTAATTTACCCTCACTTTTCCCTTTTGTAACCATAAGTTTGTTTTCTATGTCTGTGATTCTATTTCTGTTTTGTAGAAAATTTCATTTGTATCATTTTTAAGATTCCACATATAAGTGATATCATATGATATTTATCTTTCTCTGTCTGACTTACTTCACTTAGTATGATAATCTCTAGGTCCATCCATGTTGCTGCAAATGGCATTATTTCATTCCTTTTGTTGGCTGATTAATATTCCATTGTATATATATACACCATATCTTCTTTATCCATTCATCTGTTGATGGACACTTAGCTTGCTTCCATGTCTTGGCTATTGTAAATAGTGCTGCAGTGAACATTGAGGTGCATGTATCTTTTCAAATTAGAGTTTTATCTGTTCTGGATATATACCCAAGAGTGGCATTGTTGGATCATATGATAGCTCTATTTTTAGTTTAGTTTAGTTTCTTTTTTTTTTGCAGGGAGGGGAGGAGAAGGAAGGATTTATTATTGCTTGCAGCAAGTAAGGAGAACACTAGGGATTTTCCCAAAGCAGTGTCTCCCTGAAAAGCAAAACTGGGGACGTTTTAAGCTAACAGTACATGCATATTCATGAGGGTGCTTGAGCAGAGGAGAATTCAGCATAGAATTGGGGCAAAGGTCGACAGAGTCCAAGCCTTAGTTGATTGAAGTCAGGAGGGTCAACATCATCATTCTGTCCTCCACCTGGGTGGGAGCCTTAGTTCTTGAAGGTTTATGGCCGACCTCACAGCATTTCATCACACATGCAGGGTAAGGAGTCTACAGCAGAGTTCTGGAGGTCAGAGTCCAAAATGTGTCTTGCACAATGAAAGTCGAAGGCTTGTTCTTTTGGAGGTTCTAGGGGAGAGTCCATTTCAGAGCCTTTTCCAGCTTCTAGAGGTTTCCCACATTCCTTGGTTCCTGACCTTGCATCGCTCCAGCCTCCACTTGCATCCTCACATCTTCTTCCTCTATTTTTAGTTTTGTAAGAAACCTCCATACTATTCTCCATAGTGGCTGCACCAACTGACATTCCCACCAACGGTATAGGAGGGTTCCTTTCTCTCCACATCCTCTCCAGCACTTATTAATTGTAGACTTTTTGATGATGGCCATTCTGACGGGTGTGAGGTGATACCTCATCGTAGTTCTGAGCTGCATTTCTCTAATCATTAGCAATGTTGAGCATGTGCTTGTTGTGCTTTTTATGTGCTTGTTGGCCATCTGTGTGTCTTCTTTTAAATTTTAGCCTATTTGCATAATCCTGGTGACTAACGATATTAAGCACTTTTCAGGTGTTGGGCCCGGCACTTGGGGCATTATGAGATCTGTACCTGCCCAGAAAGTATCCCCATGCCTAAGGGACTGAAACATTAAATAACAACTAAAAAAACACAATGACAGATAGAAAGAGAGACCATAGAAGCAAGAAAAAACACGTTTCCTGCTTTTTAAACAAAGGGGCCTGTATTTTCATTTTGCACTGGGCCCCGCAAATTATGAGCCTGGACCCCACCCTCAGCCTGCTGAATCCACATCTTCAGGGTAGGGGCTGGAATCCTGTTTCCACTGCCTCTAGGTTAGTTGAGGTCATTCTCTCTCTGCATCTTGGTCATCTAATTCCAGCATTGCCTTCATTCTCCCCACCAACCCCAAACCACTCTCTGCTTTACAGCCAGAATGATCTCTCTAAAACAAAAATGGGATGCACTATTCCTTGCTTCCCATGTCCCCATTTTCCTAGGGTTAAATCCTAGACTCTAACATCGTTTACAAGGCCCTGCGTGACTTGCCCCCTGCTTGCTCTGCAGCCTTGGCTCTCTCCATTCTCAGCCTCCAATCATAGGAAACTACTTTCAATTCCTCCAAAGTACACACTCTCTCAGTCTTTGGTGCCTTTGCACGGGCTGCTCCCATTGTCCCATCATTCTTCTTCGTAAGATCTCCCTACCCGCTTCTTAGTGTGGTTAACTCTAACTCATCATTCAGGTCTCAGGTTTAAAGTCTCTTCTGTGGAAGCCTTCCTAGACCCTCACCCCCTATTTGCTCCATAACGCTGTCATGCTGCGTTATAATTGCCTATTTACCTACTTAACCTCTCCCATTAGATAATAAGTTTTATGAAGGCCTGTACCCTTACCTTCTAGCACAGTGCCTGGCACATAGTAGGGATTTTGTTGTTTGCTGAATGAACAAATGAATATTGGAGCACTTCAAGTTCCTTAATATAGAAGGCAAGTTAGGGATGGGGGAGGGGAAATGAGACTGAAGAATGAGCAGAGCTCAGATATGGAGGAGATCATATTTCAGGAAAAAGTTTGATTTTGGTTGTGTCAGTGAGAAGGAGACTGACAAACTTTACTCCCTGAATTCACATCCCTCAAGATAGACTGTCACTCCATCTCCCTGTTCCACATCACCTCCGTACTTTGGCTTCTGCTGATCTCCTGTCTAAAAGTCCATTCCTTGTTTCAATCACATCTCACCTGGTCTCTGAAACGTTCGCTGACTCTCCAGACTCTTCTTTTCTCCCTAAGATTCTACAACATTCCAAGCCAACACTACGCAATCTGTTACTTGGTTGCGTTCCGCCTGCCATCATTTACTGTGTGTCACGTTGTCCTCTGAAAAACAGGATATAGGGGAGAGTGACTATAAGCAAATAAAAGAGGAGATTAAAATAAACATTGCAAAGTGTGTCCAAATGAATATTATCCCTCCAAATAATCTTCATGTGAAATCATTTTGGAACTCATCTTTGGGAATGGGCGTCAAATCCATTTTATGCACTGTAAAAGAAATAGAATTGTTCTTTATTGTGACCCTGAATTTTTGGCCCCAAATAATATTTACTTAGCTTGTTCATCTACCTTATTTTTCAGACTTGACTCCAAATGACTTTTATATGTAACTGTAAATGTTCAATCAGAAAAGCAGAGGCACTATGAGTGATACAGAACAAGGGATTTATTCTATGGATTAGACTTTACACAGTGTGGGAGCTGGTGAAGATGCGTGTTGACACTGCATCTGGAATGGGTCCGAGGTCTCTTTATATCATCAGCTGGGAATAAAATATAATATGAAGAGTGGGAGAAGGAAGACAAACAGGACTCCACATGGGTCTGTCACTACCGCCATCACTGATTATGAGCATGACCCACAGAAGAAGCTCTGCCCCAAAGCTGCACCTGTGTCTGGTATCTGACCCTGGAGTCAGAGAAGCTGGAGCAGGCAATGCAGTGGCAGTTCCTCTGAGCCTTGCTGCAGCACCAGGCCCACAAGGGGAGGCCCCTGGATCAAAAACAGTGTGTGCAAGCTGCAGTGACACCTTATACCCTATACCAACCTGCAAATTCTCTCACAACAAACCCTAAGCCAGCTGTGTACATGGAAGGATGTTCTGGGAAATGTAGTTCATCTGACTACGTTGCTGACGCACAATAGCAGCACAGTTATAAAACTCAAGCTTGACCCCCCCAAGGGATGGTTTGCCACCATTGAAAGCAGTCAAAAGCAAATGCCAGTACATGAGTTCCCCAAAGTGCTAGACACAAGGGCAGAATCTTTGGAATGAGTGGCAAATGCTTCCAAGAAGTTCAGATTGACTTCTTTAAAAAAGGACAAATGTTCATTTGGGTGTGTAACATTTTAATATCTTTATGAGGGTTTCAGGGAGTAGGGGGAAGACTAGTCATATTATTTTATAACCACTTCTTCTATTTTCATTATGTCCCCCTCTGGTTCTCAAGTTTACAGATCTTTTTGTTTTTGCTGTTGTTGGTTATATTTTACTTCAACTAAGTATTATGGCTGATTCATAAGTTGTTCAAAAGTAATACAAAGGAATGAGTAAATCCTGGGAATGTATCCCAGAGCTGGCTAATAACTTCTCCCTTCCCAAGGTGGGTGTTCTTGCTACTTTCTCTTATCATGATATACTCCCTAACCGTAGAGTTTAGAATCCATTTTTTCTCTCGAATTTTGGTCCTCTGGCCTTTCACCACTTCCATGACATCTGTGCAAGTCCTTTCTTGTTATATGGCCCATATCAGCTTCTGTGTTTTAGGTCTTTCTAAAGGCTTTCTCCTTTAACGCTGACAATGTGATATGGATGATCTTATTCTTGTCACCCTAGGCAAACCCAGAAGCCAGCAAAAATGGTCTATGGGTATAAAAAACCTAAATAACAAATGGTGTGGTTAATAAATTACATTTCTGTCAGCCTGATCTCAGTTTCCTTTTTTATTTCTTAAACAAAGCCTAGAGGCTTATGATCCCTAGTGTATCCACCGCCCTGACATTGCTTCTAAGTTTTAAAAACCGTGTTAAATACACAAACACAAAATTTACTATCCTCACTATTTTTGGGTGTACAGTTCAGTAGCATTAAGTACATTTACAATGGTGTGCAATCAATATCCAGAACTCTTTTCATCTTGCAAAACTGAAACTCTGTACCCATTAAACAACTCACTTGCCCCTCTTTCTAGCCTCTAGCAATGATCATTCTACTTTCTGTCTCTTTGAATTTGACAACTCTAAGTACCTCATATAAGTGGAATCCTAGAGTATTTGTCTTCCTGTGACTGATTTATTTCACTTAGTATAATGTCCTTAAAGTTTATGCATGTTGTAGAATGTGTTAGAATTTCCTTCCTTTTTAATAATAATACTGAATACTGAATAATACTCCATTGCATATATATACAACATTTTGTTTATCCATTCATCCATCAATGGACAATTGAGTTGCTTCCCCCTTTTTGCTATTGTGAATAATGCTGCTATGAACATGGGTGTACAAATACTTCTTTGAGACCTTGCTTTCAATTTTGGGGGGTATATACCTAGAAGTGTAACTGTTGGATCATATGGTAATTTTATTTTTAATTTCTTCAGGAACTTCCATACTGCTTTCCATAGCAGTTGCACTATTTTACATTCTCACCAACAGTGCACAAGGGTTCCAATTTCTTCACAACCTCACCAACACTTGTTATTTTCTGTGTTCTTTTTTTTTTTTAAATAGTAACCATCCTAGTGGGTGTGAGGTGATATCTCATTACAGTTTTGATTTGCATTTCCTTAATAATTAATGATGTCGAATATCTTTTCATGCTTGCTGTCCATTTGTATATCTTCCTTAGAGAAATGTCAATAGCTCAATTCTTTTTATCACTGGATAATATTCCATTGTATTGATGTACTACATACAGTTTATTTATCCATTCATATATTAAAGGACATCTTGCTTTCAAGTTTTGGCAATTATGAATAATGCCTCCATAACAATTGTGGGCAAGTTTTGCATGGACATAAGTTTTCAACTCATTTTGGTAAATTTCAAGGAGCATGACTGCTGAATCATATGGTGAGAGTATGTTTAGTTTTACCCTATCTTCCAAAGTGCCTGTACCATTTTGCATTCCTACCAGCAATGAATGAGAGTTCTTGTGGCTCTACATTCTTGTCAGCGTTTGATGTCAAAGAATAGAAGAGGGAGTAGATAGTAGACAAGATTATACCCACCCCTTCCTCTGGAGCTCCCACTGCTGCACTGAAATATGTGTTTCTATGTCTCTCTTGAGGCCAATCTACTTATTCATCTTTGTATAGTAAGAAGTATAGGGTCTGGCAGAGAGTAGATGCTCACTATTTGTGGAATAAATAAGTAAAACAGTCACAAGTGATATTACCAGTTTCTGGAGAAATCTCTGTGGCAGTGATTCTTAACCTTGTCTGCACATTGGAACCACTAGGGAAACCGCAGGAAAATGCAGAAGCCTAGGTCTCACTCTCAGAATTTCTAATTTGGATGTTCTAGGGTAAGGCCTGGACATGAGGATTTTTTAAATATTGCCAGGTGACGGTAATACAGGTATCCCCCAATTTTTGAAAGTTCCCTTTCCACCACATCACTTTTACGAAAGACTATGTTAGTACCTGTTTTTGCTAAAAACAACAACAAAAATCCAGGGAGGATTTTCGCTTTTACAGAAAATGGTGAAAAGCTAAAATAACGTCAAGCATTTGTTTTGCAGGGAGCAGTTAAAGAGGCAGAGTTTCACCCCAAGCAGTGAGAGTGGCACCATCCAGCTCCCTCTCCGGGAACCGTACTCAGCATCTCAGCATCAAGCTGCCAGAGCTCTGAACTGTGCCTGTGAGTATCTGTGCGTTATCTTGATTTATTTAGTGCATCCGCAAGCAAGATGCATCCTAAGGTAATTGCTTTTTTGATTTACACCATCTTGGCTTCAAATGGTTTCACAGGAACGTTCTACTTCCCGAAAGCAGGGGAAACCTGCTGTATACAGTCCAGACTAAGAACCACTCGAGGGAGCATAAGAATCACTTGGAGGGCTTGTTAAAACACAGATTGCTGGGCTTCACCCCTGGAGTGTCTGATTCAGTAGGTTTGGGGCCCAGGAATTTGCATTTTTAACCAGCTCCCAGGTGATGCTGATGTTGCTGGCCCAGAATAGAATAGACTAGAGAGAGAGATCTCATTCAGCTGTGAACAACCCACTCTTCCTTTCTTATTAACTTCATAATTGTCCCCAGGGATGGACTTATGAGTAGTGTACTCTTACTAGATATTTTAAATATTTTAATATATACCCTTATACTTCCCCCAAAAGAATTTGCAGTGGTAGTATGATTTGAAGAGAAATCGAAAAAGCTCTCTGGTAATTTACTAATTCATTTTTTTGGCTGTTAAAAGCTTATCAAGGCCTTTATCACAAATATTACATATAATGCAGATTTCCTCCTTGGAGGAAATAGAACCCTGGGCTCAGCGAGGAGAAAGAAGATACTGAAGGCAGACTAGGATGGGGACATGCAAAAGTACTGACTTAATATCCACCGGGAACTGCGTGGGTTTTGACCCTCAGGGTTTTGATTCCTGACAGCCCAGGAATCCTGTCTTCAGTCACTGGCTGTTCTGTTCCTTATCTCCACTTGTCCCCACCCCAGCACGAATCATACCCTAACCTCCCAGACTGACTAAGTACTGCAACCTCTTCTGTTCTCCTGTTCAAGTTCCTCTTTGATCAACACTTTTTGCCTCTCTGGGTTTCAGCGGTGTCATCTGTCAAGTGGGGAAAGGAGGATGAGGGAACAAGCAAAGAGGCCAACTTGGATATTTGGTCACTGTGATTTCTACACTAATTCCCTAGCTTTGGGGCAGAGTAGCACAAAGGCTGGCAAACCTCAGCTTCGCTCTGGAATACCCAGCCTCAGAAAGAGACTGAAGGGAAGTGAGTTGGCTCTTCCTTATTTGCCTTATGGGGTCAACCCGGTGTAGAGAAAAGAGACCTGGACTGAGAATTAGGCGTCCTAGGTATCACCTGAAAACAAACCAACAAACAAACAAAAAAAACGCACAACCTAAAAGTTGAGTGTTTTATTCTGGGACCTTACAGAGGACTATAGCCTGGGAGACAGCTTCTCAGATAGCTCTGAGGACTGTTCCAAAAAGGTAAGAAAGGAGCCAGCTTATGTAGGAGTTTTGCTGAAAACATGTAGTCAAATATCAAAAGATTGCTGCTAGTCACAAAAAAACAGACTTCTCAAGTTAATGACTTCAGTGCTTTTCTATGTATGGAAAGGTGCAAGAGTCTGGGCTCATTGAAATTATTCCTTTGAAAGGCATCTTAACAATCTAGGGCTAGTATCCTGTTTTTCTCCATCCTGAATTCCCCTCAGGGTGCACCGTCAGGGGCGGCTACAGTGGCTGGTGGCTTGATGGTGTGGTCCCAGTTCTACTTTCCACCTTCTATGAGATTTGGGGCAGTCATTTCACCTTTATGGGCCTTCTTGTTCCCTCATTTGTTACATAGAGTTAGCTACGGCATGGGCGTGTTTGGAGGATCAAATGAGAGATTGGAAGTGAAAGCACATGGTGCTTATCAAAGTATATATTTTATATTGGGGCCCAGGAGCCCACTGTCCTTCCAGAATATTGTAACTGAGAAGGGGCACCACAGTACTTGTATCTTCACCCCATTCTATAAACATCGTCAAACATGGTAGAACATACCCAAATAAACCAGAATGCATTTGTGCTCATAAAGAAAGATATGGCAGAAGCTCAGTTGGAAATCCAATCCAGGTTGGTTCCAGAAACACACATTTTATACCAAATTTTGCATCCGTGATTCCCCTACTCCTCATACACATCCCACCTTTCAGCTCAGTCCCTGGGCTATATTCTTTTTCTCTAGCTCATAATCCCCAAACTCAAGGGAAAATATCCTTGCTGGGCTCTGACTCTCAAAAGGAAGAGAGAAGATTGCCAGTGGCGTAGAAAGGACAATGCTGCTAGCCCCTGAACAGACCCCGGCACCTTCTAAAGGAGAAACCTCTTGTAAGCTGTGCTGTTCCATGAGCAGTGGGCCTTGGCCAAACCAGAACTGAGGAACTCTCCTCCCTTCATTGAACATTTAGAACTGTATTTTAGGTTGTTTTGTTGGTTTTATAATAAGTATGCATGACTTTAGTAAGCAGAGGAACCAAGGATTTTTATTTAACTATAAAAATACTTTATTATTGGTAGAACATTGGTCAGAATTGTTACTGTATTCTGTTTTTGTTGATTGTTTTGAAGTATACATATATAATAGGGACAATATTTTGAGAGTACTAAACCAATGTTATTTTCATCCTCTGTAACTCATAGATCCTAGAGTTACTGAGGCTCCCATATCAACTCAGACCAGAATAGAGAAGATACTCCTTTAGCTGTTATCCATGAGGCCTGGTGTCCCACAGGATAGGAGGCTATGGTGAGGATTGTTCATTCTGAAGATGGACATGTGTGGGAAAGGAGAGACAGTAGATCCAGAGGGAGATAGAGATGGTCAAATGCCAATGCCGGGGTTCTAGGCCCTCCTTCCTGGCTGAACCTCAAGGTCAGGAGACTGTAGAGACATCTGGCTGGGCATCGGGGAGCCCAGGTTAATTGGATTTGGTGACTCCATTCTCAGGGCATGATCTGGAGAGGCTGCAGGCCTCTAGGAGCCCAGACTTTAGCTTCTCTATATCCAACCTGGAAAGAATGATGGTGTGGTCTCAGAGAAGGCAGGAGAGCAGAGGCACTTCTCTATAGCCTGTGTGTGGCATATAGCGTATCTAGGAATTCCCAACTGCCTTAGTAAGGTAACACAAAGGGGCTTAGGCCTGATGGAATAGCCAATCTGGAGTCAGGATGAAAAAAACACCAGTATGTAGATGCTTTTTAAAATCAGGAGTGTGTCTGAGAACTCAGGCTCCAGGTATGTGTGCCAGTGAGAAACAAAAGATTGGATGAGGCCAGTCCAGAGGCCAGGCTAGGAAGCAGGAAACATGTGGATCTGAGTCCTCCTCTCTCCTGGTGCTGTGAGGTCATATAAGCTCCCACTTACCCCAAATGTCTTTTAAAAAGGAGTGGGAGAGGAAATGGAGAGAACTGAGCATTTTTGCAAACTCTGGATCATTCAAAAGAGATTATTTAAATGGAACAAATGGAGATACGGATGATTTGAAACTTTTCCACCTCTCACTACTCATGGGTTGGGAATTTGAGGGGGAAATTAGATCAGTTATGGAAAGATAAAGAAGTTTTATTTCCTTTGTACAACTGAGTAGTGCAATGTGTAAAACTCCAGTGCTGCTCCACATATGTGCTGTTAGTTAGATGATATCAATTGTTTACCCCTTGGTTTTGCGTGCTTTCTTCATTTGCACAATATTTAGTCCTAGAGTCCTTGAAAAACAATCTACACACACGTAGTAACATCATAGCCCAGTTACTGCCGTGACCACAGCCCTGATTCTGAGTCACCAGACTCCACACCTTGTCTGAGGTCACTCTGGGTTCTAAAGGCACCTGGAACACTTCTGTGAGCTATCATTCAAATATTTTGCCTACTTTCATCATCCCAGCTTTATATCCTTCTAGAAGAAATGCCCAAGAATTGTGTTATAGTCCCCAATTTTAAAAAGTAGTTTTCAGAGTGTTTTATTTGTGTTATGTCATATTGTCCCAACAACTCTGTGAGTCAGATGGAAGAAATGGTAGTAGTTCCATTTTACAGTAAAAAAATCAATTCCCAGAAGCTTAAGTGTTATCAGTCAGGGCCCAGTCATGAAAACAGAAAGCATATTAGGTCCTTCAAGAGAGAGAATTCATTATAGGGGATTGGTTGCAGGCATTTGTGTACTCAAACTGTTCACACCAGCTTGTGAAATTCAGCGATGCCATCTTGATAGTTGAAAATTATACATGGTGAATGATCTATATTACAAAAATCGTATATATTACAAATCAGGTTTCTTTTTGTTTTTGTTTTCCGGAGAGCTGGTTATTAAATATTTACCAGCACATCACTGGTTATAGGTATTGGAGGACTGGGAAAAAAGGGAACATTGACGTAACAGAGATAGTAACTGGACGAAGCAGTTACCATCCCAGGACCAGAAAACGAAGGAAAGAGGTTGGGTTACGAAAACCTAGGAGGTTAGAGGAGGGCCCCCCAGAGCCTGGGCTCAGACTGCAGAGGGGTGCCTGCCCCCCTGGTGCTGATACACCTGAGGGGCACAATGATACTGCATAGGGGTGCTGAAGGAGCATGGAGGCCACAGCCTACCACTGATGCTGGGGTGAATCTGATAGGGATAGCAAGCCAGCAGAAAGGAGTGTGTCCTTCCTCCTCCTCCTGCCTTGAGTCTCCCTCAAGTGCCCCTATTGGTAGAGCTTAACAGAGAGCAGCGGCAAAGGAGAAATGTGGTTTGCAGAATCCCTAGCCGCAGTGTTTAAAGCCACATACAGAAGATGGGTGGGGGTGAGAGACAATAGCTTAAAAACTAGCACATTAAGGGACTTGCCAAAGGTCACATAGTTAAGTGTCATCTGCCTTGTTCCCTTGATATTTCAGGGCCTAGGCAAGTCCCTGGTATATCATATGCACTCAGTAAACAATTGTGGAAGGAAGGAAAGAAGGCAGGCCAGAATGGCCCAGCACACAAAGGCAAGAAGAGTCCAAAATATCCTTGGTCTCCACTCCCCCACCCCCAGTGTAAGCACAGTCACAGCATGGAGTATGTCTTTATACTTGACCCGGTTGTCTCCCAGTGCTGCTGTGGGAGCTGCCTAAGGAGGTACTACAGCCTGGTGCTTTGGAGAAATGATATGGCTTCAAATCCCAGACCAACTATTTAAGAGTTGTGTGGCCTTGGGCAAATTACTCAACATCTCTAAGCCTTGGTTTCCTCCTCTATAAAATGGAGAGAATAATAGCGTGTAAGGCTTAAACAAGGTAACAATTGTTTGTGGCACATGTTCAATCAGCGCTCACTGTTACTCCCACCCTACACCCCAGAAGGGTGATCAGATAAATGGCCAACTGAGGCCAGGCTGGGGCCAGTGATCCCGTCGTTGTTCTGGGCTTCCCCTCCCTGCTCCCCAGTGCTGGCCAAGACCCGGGCTGGAGGAGCAGGGATCTGCCCAGGGCTGCTACAGTCAGGCCAAGGGTTGCAAGATGGAGGCCAGGCTGGCCAGACCCAGGCTCGGCAGCCCCGGAGGCTCCCATACACGGCACTGGTAACCTCACTGCGACTTGGAGATGGGAATCTGTGTGTTTCCTAACAGCTCTGTGTTTCAAAGCAAGTTTACTCCCGACAGAGACAAACGCGGGTGTGGCGGTTCCTTGCATTCAAAACGAAACAGAAGAAAAGAAAACAAAGAGAACCCCCGCCCCCAAGCCCCGGAAGGCCTGCAGACCTTTTCCCAGGCAAAATGTGCAGCGAAAGAGGAGGGAGCGCCTTTGTGGCTGCTGCCCGAATTTAAAGCCTAGGAGCGCAGCCCTCTCGGGGGCTCAACTACGGGGTCCCGCGCCTCAAAGGCACCGCGGCCCCAAAGGCGGGGCGGGTGAGGCTTGTCCCGCCCAACGCCGGTCCGAGCCGCTCTCCCAACCGGGTCCCGGGCCGCGAAGGGCGGGAACACCGCCGGGCTGAACGCGCCCTGCCCCGGGAAGCACCCGCTCCCCCTGCCGGAATCCCGGGAATGTCGCCGGTACGGGAAGCATCTGGACGGCCTCTAGGCAGAGGGAGGGGTCAAACCTGGAATTTCTCGGGTGCTTTTGCACAAATTCCCCTCAGGTTTTTCAGCCCCGTGAAGTTGAAGCCCACGAGTGTGAGAAGGAAGTCGCCTGCTTCTTCTCGGGGCCGACTTTGTCGTGGCAAAGGCTCCTAATCCCCGCTCTACAAGCACCCAAACGCTCGGATACCCTTCCCGGCTCGAAAGATCCCTTCTTTGTGTCTGAGAGAGGAAAGCCTTCCCCGCCTGGAAACCCACAGGGCCAGCCCGGGCAGGTGTTTCCAGCTGGATTGTCGCCATCTTGTGGCAGGATTGGGTGACCACACTGGCGCATCGGCCAGACCATCCTGTCTACGACTTTTTAAGGTCCCAGAAGTACCTTTCCTTCTTTCCCCCAACCATCTAGGAATAGAAGAATTTAAATCATGTTCCCTGGGCACAGGAGTTGAACTATGAGGCGTCTGTCCACTCCTCGCTCAACTGCACGAACGGTGTCTTCCTAAAGGCAGCCAAGCGTTAGCTGAAGAGACCAGCCTTACTGAGGGGCTCTGCCTCCTCAGGCACAAGAACCCACCTGAACGAGGTGCCCATCCCCCACCAATTTCCCACGATACAAACTAACGATTAAGAAGGCAGAGTCCTGCTCCTACTGCTTAGTAATGTTATTCTGCTTGATGAGTATTATTAAAGGACCCCTGTTATTAAAGACTCCCTGTTATTATTGTTATTATTATTATTTAGCACGTAAAATGTATTCTGTAGTTTCAAAATACTCCGGCTGTTATCTCCTTGGGCTTTCCAAACACTTCAGAGAGGCAGGCAGGTGACAACTTCATTTTATATAATAGGGAAACTGAGACACTGTAATTAGTAACAAGTTCATGGATTGATGAGTCAACAGTAGTCGTTTCTTCCTGGATGATTTCTGTCTTAACTCTGAAGTGTCATAGATGCCAGTAGATGATAAATAGACACCCCAACTTGGGAGACTAGTTTCTCTCACCCACTTTTATGACCCATTGTAAATACATTAGAAACCCAGTCCCAGAAGCTTTAAAACTTATGAGTCATGTGTTCATTGCATTGAACATATGGGTGATGTTAATTGCATTTTATTTTATTTTTACAAGTCAAACACAACCCATTAAAGTAAAAAAGCAAGGATGTTACAATCAGTAGACCAGATGTACCTTGATCTGGAGGATAAATTGGTTTTCAAGCCATTCATTCATTATGAAAATACCCCATTCATTAGACATAACAATCATAAAAAAGACCAATAAAAAAACCGACCATCTTATTTTAAAGTCTATTATCTTCTTAGAGACAAGAAAAACTCTTTTCTGCTTTCAGACTTTCTTCTTTTCAAAAAAGTTTTCAGTCTTATGAGTAGGTGCACTCATATTACCAGAGGGCCTTAAGTTTCTTCAATAACTTTTTTCTTTCCAAAAGCAGCAACAAAATTAATTGCTTTGCTCTGCTCATAGAAAGCGGTCATATAATGCACTCCCCTTCTCCCTCTTCATCCCTCCTTCCCCCCAAAAGAAATATATCCTGTCATTCTGGAAGTCTCCAGTGGAAAGCCTTGGGCTTGAATTTGAAGCTGGGTCAGGGATGAAGCAAAGGAGGGTTTGAGAGCCTTGTCCTATCCCCAGTTGCTGAGTTAGCTTAGCCCCCAGCAAAGCTATAAAGTTGAGGAAGTTTGTCCTTGGAGGTTTCTCATCCAACCTTTAGTGTTCTGTTTTTACACAGTTCTCACCCAAAATAATAAATTTCTAAATGTACATGTTTAAAGAAGTTAAAGGAGTTGTTTTCTGGTTTGGGGGGGAGTCAGGCTAGACTTCTTAACCTTCCCTTATATTCATTCAGCTCATTCATTCACTCAGAAGGGATGTATTTATAAATTGCATTAATAAATAGCTACTCTTGATGGGCCTATGATAAGCAAGGCACTCAAATTCATTATTCTTTTTTTTTTTTTTCAAATTCATTATTCTTATGCAGCAGTCCTTTAAAGGAGATTCTCATTATCCCCACTTTACAGGTGAGAAAACTAAAGTTAAAAAAAAAAAATCTCAAAAAACCTGCTTATAGTCACACAGCTAGAGGGACAGCTGGGATAGGAACATAAGGTTGCAACTTCTGTGCACTCAGAAATATGAAGCTCCCTTCACCCTCTGGATTCCTTCAGGTAGGAAAACAAGACTCAGGAGTGTGATAGGTAAAGAGGAAATGAATTGAAAAATAATAGAGTGACAAAACATTCCCCGCCAGCCTCATCCTTTTGTCTCTGTCTTAGGCCAGCTGCACACGGTGGAATAGGGTGATGGGTTGATGGAGAAGCACATGACTCTCCAAACTTTTTCAGACTCCTTCAACTTCCAGCCAATGGGGAAGAGGGTTCTCCAAGGAAATCCCAGCCTTCACCGGGTATGAAGAAGGTCCAAAGCCCTAGGCAGTCCTAGTTAGAAAACAAATATGTAGGTGTTTACTAATGTGGCAAATGGGAATTTTTCCAGGTGGTACAGTATACACTGAATAAGGAAAGGGTAACATAACAATGGGGGCGGTGATTTCCACTTAATTGTGAGATTTAAGAAATTGATAGGAAATTGACAGGCATTGTGGAACAGTGTTTGAGAGCACTTCTCTGGAACCAGACTGACTGTATTGAAATCCCAGCTCCATCACTTATTAGCTGTATGACCTTGGGCCAGTAATTTGGCCTATCTGTGCCTCAGTTTCTTCATCTGTAAAATAGGAGTGATTATAGTACCTGCCTCATAAGGTTGATGTGAAGATTATATGAGTTAATATATGTGCTTAGAGCAGTGTCTGGTCCATGGTAAATACCATGCAATTATTCGTATTTATTATCATTATGGTGGAGAGAAACTTTTCAGTCAAACTTATCTGGGCTCCTATCCCTGCTAGGTAGTCCTGGATAAGTTACCCAACCTCATTGAGCTTCAGTGTTCTCATCTATAAAATAGGGTAATAACACCTATGTAGGCAGGGGCATTGTAAGGAGTGAGATAACATGCATGAAAATACCACAGTATTGGTCACATAGTAGTAGCTCAATAAATTCCCCTTTCCTTCCTTTCTTTAATTTAATATTAATGAACTTTTGGGGGTGTGTTTAGTGGTAGCAAAAGAATAGTAAAAATGAAAATATATGTAAACTATAAATATATCTCATAATTAAACTATATAAATTAAGATATCTTTTGTGTTAAAAAGAGAACTCTGGGGACTTCCCTGGTGGTCCAGTGGTTGAGAATCCATCTTGCAATGCAGGGGATGCTGGTTCCATCCCTGGTTGGGGAACTAAGATCCCACGTGCCACGGGGCAACTAAGCCCGTGGGCCACAACTACTGAGCCCACGCGCTCTGGAGCCCACGGGAAACCCGATCACCACAGCTAGAGAGAAGCCCTCGCGCTGCAATGAAGGATCCCACGTGCCCCAACTAAAACCCAAAGCAGCCAATAAATAAATAAAGCTTAAAAAAATAAAGAGAACTCTGTGGCTGTAGGGATGTCATAGCACCCAGACATAAAATGGCAGCCAAGCAGGCCTGTTCCTCGGGAAAACTGTGGGGCATGTCAACAGCAAGCCTATCCCCCTCTTTCTGTGCAGTGTTTTGGTGGGGTTCAACCCTGCCTTCCTCTTCAGACTGTTTGGAGGCAGGATCTTTGGGAGGAGCAGGGGATGGGGTGAGGAAAGTGACTTGGAATGACTCACCCAGGGGTCACCATGCTCACCATTGCTTCAGCCCCTTTCCTTTTTCCTTGAAGTCGAGGTCTAAGGGACTGCAGCAGGGCTGAGGTGGAGGGAGAGGCTCAGGGTGGGCTTCTGGCACTCTACGACACCCTGGACCAGGTAGGGGTCCAGAGCACCCTTGCTCCTTGCTCCTCAAAGGGTGGCATCAGGAGCATCCAGGGTCCTGTTAGAAATGCAGAATCTCAGGTCCCACTCAAGACCTACTGAATCAGAATATTGTTTTAACAAGATTCTCAGGAGGTTTAGATGCACATCACAGTTTGGGAAGCACTGAGGTAGAGCCCATGAAGCCCACAGTAGCCACTTGGTCTGTATGGATGCTGGGATTGGGGCATCTGCTTTAAAGTGTGTGTCTCCTCTTTGTTTCCTCTTCCCTTGAACCCACACTGTGTGCCTTATAAATGGAGCAGACAGTGGCTTACTATGGTGAGAGTGGCCACTTTAATTGATCATAACTCGCAAGACGCACAGAACTGGGAGGTGGCCCAGATGACAACTGAAAACTCACTTTGGTAGCAGGCAGGGTTGTGAGGGCAACAATCAGTCAGGCCGTATCTATGGAGCACCTATATGTATCAGGTGCCTACTGTGTGCAAGCACTGTGGATGACACAAAGAGATAGCATGGTATGTTGGAAAGCACTGATCTGGGAGCCATCAGGAGATCTGGGCTCTGGTCCAAAATACATTGTTAAGTAGCTGGGCAATTCCCCTCACCCCTCAACATCTTCCTTTCCCGTCTGAAAAACGTGTGGGTCAGATTAGAGAATACTAAATTCCCATCCAAATCTAAAGAGATGTGATCCTAGTAGCCCTAGCCTCAAAACCTTAGTCTAATTGAATAGACAAAATGATTTTAAATGATTACACATGAAACAGAGGGCAACCCAGGACAGGATGTGATTAAGGGCCGACTTGTGCGGAACTGGCAGCCTAGGGATCAAGGACTCCTGGAAGCGGTGTGTAAAGGGCAGTGTCTGGAACCTCCCTAAACTCCTCCTCCCCAGCTAAACTCGCTCCCAGAGCCAATAGTGGGCTGAGGGGAGGGAGCCCGGGCTGGACTTCCATACGTAGCCACTAGGTGGCGCTGTCCTGATGTGAAATCTATGGCTGGCAGCGACGCTTCAAGGGAAAACCTTTGCTGCCCCTCTGGCTAAAGGGACAATACTGGCTTCCAGACCTTAGAAACACGGGTTTCTAAGATGCTGAGGAACTCAGAGCACAGGGTCATCTTGTGTCTAAGCAGGAATCAGTTCAGTGCATACATTCCGCCCTGCTCAGCTGACATGAAGGAAGCGACCAGCAAGAATGTCAGCAGAGAGCACACGAAAGAGCCCACCTTCTTACACACACACCCCTTTTTGGCCATCGAGGTGTAGGGAACCCCCCTTCCCACACTAGGTCTCTACCCCCACTTTCTTGTCCTGATTCTCACTTGCCCTACAAATAGCAGGGAATTTGAGCCTGAGTCAGAAGCCCTCCCTCCACATGCCCACCTACAGGAGAGCTTCGTTCTCCCATGGAGAGGGAGAGGCTCCAATCCGGTCACTTTGTCCTGAGGTGAGCAGTGTCCACTCCAGAGCTACCAGCACTCTTCAACATTCTCTCCATTTCATTTCCCTGCAAAAGGGGGTGTGTGGAAGGCAACCGTAGCATGTATGAAGGCTCTCCTATGTGCCAAACTCTGGGCTAGGTGCTTTGCATGTATTGCTCTGGAGTCTACTTCCTCTGCCCTGGTTCCCACTCCCCACTCCCACTCTGCCTTTGAAAAACAACACAAACAAACTGAAACCTTGTGAACTCTCAGCAATTACTCTGAAGCTAGGCGAAAGTGCACAGAACTTGCAGCCCTCACACCTTGGTCATTTTCAATTCCCTTTCTTGACAGCCATGTGACAGTGTGATGTCATTTAACCTTTCTGAGCCTCAATTTTCACATCTGTAAAATGAAGTAGAAGCTATATAGAAACCAATTTTTTATTTTAAAATTTCTTATTGTAGTAACTTTTTACTGAGGTGTAACTGACATCCTGCAAAGTGCACGTCAGTGCACAGTCCATTGAATTTTCAGGCCAAACATCCAAATACTGAGACTGAGAACCAAAAACTGCCAGTATCACAGAGACTCTAATGCCCTCCGCGAGTCAATAACCTCCCTTACTCCCATCAGGGTGCATACCAGCCCAACTTGTAAGAGCACAAATTTGTTTTTGCCTAATTTTATACTTAATATAAATGGAATCATACAATATGTACTCTTTCATCTCTGGCTTCTCTCATTAAACATCATGTTTTTACATGCAGCAATAATGGTTTGTTTATTCTATATGCTGTAACGAATTCCACTGTGTGACTATACAACAATTTATCCATTCTATATTTGTTGGCCATTTGGGTCATTGTTGTGGCGGGGGGGCAAAGTGGTGAGGCATTATGAATAGTGTTTCTCTGAACTTCCTAGTATCTTTTTCCTAATATTTTTTATTGTGATAAAATACGTATAACATAAATATTACTATCTTAACCATTTTTCAAAATTAAGATATAATTGACGTATAAACATTATACTAGTTTCAGATGTACAACATGATTCAATATTTGTATTTATTGCAAAATGATCACCACAATAAGTCTAGTTAACATCCATCATCTTGATCATTTTTTTAGCATGTATTTCAGTAGTATTAAACACATAATTTTGTGCAACCATCACCACCATCCATCTCTATAACTTTTTCCATCTTATAAAACTGAAATTCTGTACTCAGTAAATACAAATTCCCCATTCCCCCTCCTCCCGGGCCCTGGCAACCACCATTCTATTTTCTGTCTCTGTGATTTTGATTACTCTAAGTACCTCATATAAGTGGTCTACTATATATCTTTTGGTGAACATTTATACTCATTTCTGTTTGACACAAGACTCTAACTTCTTTTTTTTTTCTTTTTGGCTGTTCCTTGTGGCATGTGGGATCTTAGTTCCCCGACCAGGGATCGAACCCATGCCCCCTGCAGTGGAAGCATGGAGCCCTAACCACTAGACCACCAGGGAATTCCCTCTAATTTCTAATATTTCCCTATTTGTGCCACTTTCTTACTTTTTTTTTTTTTTTTTGCGGTACGCGGGCCTCTCACTGCTGTGGCCTCTCCCGTTGCAGAGCACAGGCTCCGGATGCACAGGCTCAGCGGTCATGGCTCAGGGGCCTAGCCTCTCCGCGGCATATGGGATCTTTCCGGACCGGGGCACGACCCCGTGTCCCCTGCATCGGCAGGCGGACTCTCAACCACTGTGCCACCAGGGAAGCCCTGTGCCACTTTCAAGTAAATTTGAATTTGCACAGGTTAAAGCATCTGGATTTTGGTGACAAGCACATCCTTTCCTGGTAGTCTGGCTATGAAGGAATTTGAGAAGACTGGGGCTGAGAGAATTTCGCTAGCTCCTAAATGTACTTCCTTTAACAGGTGTGTAGCTGCATTTCAGTCCTGCACAAACCATCATAGCCCATTTCATGTGTTTTAATCCTGTTTCCAAAATTAGATTTTCAGATCATTGGAGAAAAAGGACCATATCTTTCCCTTGTCTTATACCTCCCACAGAGCTGACCAGAGGTTGGGACAAAATGGATGGATATTCAGCTGATTATTTTCATATTAAACCCATTAGGTTGGCCCACACTAGAATAGATTAGACTAGAGCAGCCAGTGGAGGAAGAATTGCCACGATAGGAGCTCCGAATTATTCTGGAGTGGGAAAGGGCCCTGAAAAAGAGCAAAAGTCTCTTTTCTGTAAGTCTTGGCAAAAGTCTCACTTGTGTTTCATTGGCTCTGATTTGGTCACATGCAGTCCCTGAAAAAAAATTAATCCAGTCATGGTCTTGCAATACATATATGCCGGATTTTTAAAAACTATATGTATATATGCTTTTCATTAACTTTTGAGATCATGAAATAAAGAAAACACATAAAACACATAGATGCGATATAGTGAATAATTAGTGAACAATTATGTAATCACTATGCAGATCCAGAGAGGAAACATCGCTGGCATCCCCAAAGCCCTTATGCCATGTGTCTCTTCCTGATCACAACTCCCTCCCTCTTTCCCTCCAGAGATAATTATTATCCTGACTTTTATAGTAATTTTTTCCTTGTCTTTATAGTTCTGTCAAATACGCATCTTTTAAAAATATATATAGTTTAGTTCTGACTGTTTTGAATTTTATATAAATACCAGTATTCTTTTCTGTCTTGTTTTCTTCACTCAGTATTGTTTTGTGATCAAACCATGCTATTTCTTGTAGCTATAGTTCATTCATTTTCATTGCCGTATAGTATTTCAATCTGCAAATATGTCACAATTTATTTATTTATTCAATTGCTGTTGGATATTTTAGGTTGATTCCAGTTTAGCCTGATTCTGAATAATGTTGCCAGTACAGCCATTCCTATATACACTTCCTGATATACATGTTTAAACATTTCTCTAGCATATACATTTAGAAGTGAAATGGCTGGTTCATAATATATGCATATCTTCAACTTTACTATATTCTACCAAAGTGCTTTTAAAGTCGTACCAATTTACACTCCCATAAGCAATATACAAAAGTTCCCATTACTTCACATCCTTGCAAATACTTTATATTGTCAGACCTCTTAATTTTTGCCAAACTGATGCTTCTGTGGTAGATTTCCGTTGTGATTTTAATTTTTATCTCCTTGTTTATCAATGGAATGACTGCTTTTTAATATATTTATTAACTATTTGTACTTCCACTTTTGAGAGATGCCAAAGTCCTTTCCTCTTTTTATTATCCTTTTTTTTTTTTTTTTGCTTCACCACACAGCTTATGGGATCTTAGTTCCTCGACCAGGGTTTGAACCTGGGGCCTGGCAGTGAAAGCGCCAAGTCCTAACCACTGGACCACCAGGGAACTCCCTATAGTCCATTTCTTATTGATCTTTTGAATAAGTTCCTTATATATTCTGGATCCAGGTCCCTTGTCAGTAGAACATGTTGGGAATATCTTCTCCTATTCTATGACTTATGGTTTCTCTTTCTTTATAGTATCTTTCAGTAAACAGAAAGTTTCTAATTTTAATGTAGTCAAATGTTTCAGTCTTTTCTTACATGGTTGATGCTTTTGTTTCACCTTGTGGTAGGTCTGTGATTCAACTAAAGTTCATTTTTGTGTATGGTTTGTGTTAAGGGTTGAATATGTGGTTTCCTAATTTCAGAAAGTGCTGACAGATTGCTTATCAGAATAACTCTACTCATTTCAATCATACCATCAGTGCAAGAGAGTTCTTGTCTCCCCACACTGTCTTCAACATTTGCTATTATCTACCTTTCTATTTTTTGCCATTCTGACCAACAAGAGGTATCTTGTTTTAATGTAAATTTCTACCATCAATAATGAGTTTGAGTCACCATTGATTTTTGTGATGCTATCCAATGAAGCTATTAAGAAATCTATTTTTATTGTATATCTTGTTTCTTTTATGTCACCTAATTTTCTCTCAGAGCTTTTCTGTCTTCTCTTTATCTATGATGCTGAAATTTCAAAATGATGTATCTTCTTCCATTTAAAGGGTACTTGGTTTTGAACTCTTATTCACAACTTGGACATTCCAGATTGATCCTCCAAGTTTCTTTCATATTATTTACTACTTTTTTTTATAGCCTACTCTATTTTGGGGGGAGATATCAATGATCTCAGCTTCCTAAAACTTTACCTGTTCTCTGCTTATTTCTATTTTGTAACATGCCATCACAACCTTTTTTATTTTAATTTTTTAAAACCATTACTTTAAAAAAAATTAACTAATTTATTTATTTTTGGCTGCTTCTGGTCTTTGTTTCTACGCGTGCGCTTTCTCTAGCTGTGGAGAGTAGGGGCTATTCTTTGTCGCGGTGCGCAGGCTTCTCATTGTGGTGGCTTCTCTTGTTGTGGAACATGGGCTCTAGGTGCATGGACTTCAGTAGTTGTAGCTCACAGGCTCTAGAGCACAGGCTCAGTAGTTATGGCACACTGGCTTAGTTGCTCTGTGGCATGTGGGATCTTCCTGGACCAGCGATCGAACTCGTGTCCCCTGCATTGGCAGGTGGATTCTTAACCACTGTGCCACCAGGGAAGACCCACCTTCACAACCTTTTTTAAAAGTATGAGATTTTCTTATCTCTCTAAGCACATTAATTCAAGTTTATCTTTTTAAAAATTTCTGTTTCGTAAATTTTTTCAGTTAATTTCAAGACCTTTTGTGCAGCAACAGGGATGGACCTAGAGATTATCATACTAAGGGTAGTAAGCCAGATGAAGACAAATATCATATGATATCACTTATATGTGGAATCTAAAAATGTGATACAAGTGAACTTATTCATAAAACAGAAAGAGAGTCACAGGTATAGAAAACAAACTTATGATTACCAAAGGAGAAAGGGGGTGGGGGGAGTGATAAATTAAGAGGTTGAGATTAACATATACACACTACTATATATAAAATAGATAACCAACAAGGACCAACTGTATAGCACAGGGAACTATACTCAATATTTTATAATAACCTATAAGGGAAAAGAATCTGAAATGGAATATATATATATAATATATATACACATATATATAATATATATAAAACTGAATCACTGTGCTATACACCTGAAACCAACATGATTTTGTAAATTAACTATACTTTAATTAAAAAAAAGAGTAACAAAAGGTTTTCTTCAAATGTCAGATTATCATTGATTACTTGTTCATACTTAGGATTAAAAAGTAATGAAATTATGACAGCAACTGTATGTAGAAAACTTAATGACTGTGATTTTCCAGTTCAGCATGTAAGAAGCTTGGAAGACACCACTCAATCCTAATAACAAGTAAAAACCTGAACAAACTGAAAAATTAACAATTTAGATCCATAAAAGAAGTGAGGTCACAGGGCAAACTGCTGCCCCCCCAAATTGGAGAGATCAACAGATGAATATTGAGAATTACAACTTACTGGAGCAGAAACCCATGAGCAGCAGTCTCCACAGGAGTCAGTTCTGAGGTAGGGAAACCTGAGCTGTAATTGACAAATTGTTGGAGGCTCAGTGTAGACAAGTCTGAGAAATAAAAACTCTAGGGGGAGCCAGTCATAGTGGAGCCCCCGTACCTGTTTTACCTCCAGGTCCTCAAAGTGAATATTGGAGGAAAAATTCCCTCATGCTTCCAGCAGGAAGGGGGAAAAATGAGCCATTTTGAAATATGCCAGAGCATTCTGTTTTTCTTAACAAGTTCTACTCTAAGGAGAAACTAATTAACCAGAGACTAACATATTGGGTTTTATTAGAGCCTAACTGACCTGGGGAGAGGGAAATATGCAACCTCATCCCACCTAAGGGGTGGGAGGCACTGAAAAGCATAGGTGAAGTTCCACAACCTAGATACAGGCTCAACAAATTACTGAAACCTAAGTAAGAGACTAAAGAACACTTTCCTTCCCCCCATACCTTACCACCTCATTATTAAAGGCTTATTTACAACAGTTTCTTTTACTCAGTACATTATTTCCAGCTATCAAAAAAAATTACAAGACATACTAAAATGCAAAACACATAGTTTGAAGAGACAAAGCAAGCATCAGAGCAAGGCTCAGACATGGCAGGATGTTGGGATTATTGAACTGGAAATTTAAAACAACTATGATTAATATGCTAAGAGACTAATGCATAAAATAGACAGCATGCAAGAACAAATGGGCAGTGTTAGCAGAGAGATGGGAATCCTAAGAAAGAACCAAAAAGAAATGCCAGATACAAAAAACTATAACAGAAGAATGACTCAAGCTACTCCCTCAACTTGAAAAATATAGACAAAAAATCTACAGATAACATCATACTTACTGGCAAGAAACTGAAAAGAAACTTTCTCGCAAATATCAGGAACAAAGCAAGGGCATCCCCTCTCACCCACTCATTTCCAGCATCACACTACAAGTCCTGACTAATGCAGCAAGGCAAGAAAAGAAAAGGTCTGTAGATCGGGAAGGAAGAAATAAAACTGTCTTTGTTTGTAGATGACATGATCACCTATGTAGAAAATCTGAAAGAATCTGCAAAAACATCTGGAACTAATAAGCAATTATAGCAAGATTTTAGGATATAAGATTAACTTACAAAAGTCAATAGCTTTCCTATATACCAGCAATGAACAAGTGAAATTTGAAATTAAAAATGTGATGCCATTTATATTAACACACGTGAAAATGAAACATATTTCATTATGCAAAATCTAACAAAATATGTATAAGATCTATATGAGGAAAACTATAGAACTCTGGTGAAAGAAATCAAAGAAGAACTCAATAAATGGAGAGATATTACATATCTGTGGGTTAGAAGATTCAATATTGTCAAGTCATCATTTCTTCCCAACTTGATCTATAGATTCAATGCAAGCCCAATCGAAAGCCCCCAAGTTATTTTGTGTATATTGACAAACACATTCTAAAATTTATATGTAAAGACAAAAGACCCAGAGTGGCCAACACAACATTGAAGTAGAAAAACAAAGTTGGGGCTTCCCTGGTGGCGCAGTGGTTGAGAGTCAGCCTGCCGATGCAGGGGACACAGGTTCATACCCCGGTCCAGGAAGATCCCACATGCCACGGAGCGGCTGGGCCCATGAGCCATGGCCACTGAGCCTGTGCGTCCGGAGCCTGTGCTCCGCAACGGGAGAGGCCACAACAGTGAGAGGCCCATGTACTGCAAAAAAAAAAGAAAAACAAAGTTGGAAGACTTCCATGGCCCAACTTCAAGACTAAATATAAAGCTACAGTAATCAAGACAGTATGGTATTTGTGAAAGAATAGACAAGTTTCTCAATGGAACAAAACAGAGAGCCCAGAAATAGACCCACACAAACGTAGTCAACTGATCTTTGACAAAGACAATACAATGGAGCAAAGGTAGTCCCCTCAGTAAATGGTGTAGGAAAAACTGGAAATCCGCACACACACAAAAAATGAATCTAGATGCAGACTTTACACCATTCATAAAAATTAACTCAATATGAATCACAGACCTAAATATAAAACACAAAACTATAAAACTCCTGGAAAATAGCATAGGACCTAGGGTTTAGCAATGACTTTTTGAATACAACTCCAAAAATGTACTCTATGAAAGAAAGAATTGATAGATTTTATCAATTGGTGGCCATGATGGAGTAGGAAGACCCTGAGCGCACTTCCTCCCACAAGCACATCAAAAGTACAACTACTTACAGAGCAACTATCTATGAGAACAGCCTGAAAACTAGCAGAAAAGATTTTCCACAACTAAAGATATAATGAAGGAACCACACCAAGATGGGTAGGAGGGGTAGAGATAGGGTGTAGTCAAGACCCACACCTCTGGGTAGGCGATTCACAAATGAGAGAATAATCAAAACTTCAGAGGTTCTCCCCAAGAAGCAAGGGGTCAAAACCCCAGCCCAGGGTTCCTGCACTGGGAAGATGAGCCCCCAGAATGGCTGGCTTTGAAGGCCAGTGGGGGCTGGCATCCATGGAGAGCTATAAGGTTTCAGAAAACAGAAACTCTGCTCTTAAATGGCATGTGCAAAATCTCACACACTCCAAGTCCTAGTGCAGAGGCAGTAATTTGAAAGGACCCTGGGTTAGACCCACTTGCTGATCTTGGAAAGCATCCCAGAGAGTCAGGAGACAACTGAGACTTCCCTGGGGACATAGATGCTGGCTGCAACCATTTTGGGGAGCTTGTTCTACTTGTACTGGAAAGAGCCATTTTGGAGCCCTCCCTCTAGCCTATTAGTACTGGAGGCTTACTACCCACCAAGAGGCTGACATCAGCCCCAGGGCCTACCAGACCCAGAGCCAGCTGCCCTGGGACCCAGCCCCAACTCACCAGTCAGCTGGCAGCCACCACACAAGGCAGGGCCTGGCAGCCAACTGGGCTGGGGGCCAGCCCCACTTACCAGATTGTCCACAGTAGTTGATCCTGCCATAATAGAAGGGCCCATGCAGCCCACATGGAGCATATGCTCATATGGGCACACCCATAGAGCATAGAGCTCTGGTGACCAGAGGAGAATGTGCTGCTGGACCCCATAGGACATCTGCTACATAAGGCCACTTCTACAAGATTTGGAAGTGTAACTGACCTACTTAATGCATAGAAATAAACACATAGAATTAGGTAAAATGAGGAGACAGAGGAATAAATTCCAAACAAAGGATTAAAATAAAACCCCAAAAGAACTAAGCCAAGTGGAGATAAGTAATCTACCTGATAGAGTTTGAGGTAATGATCATAAAGATGCTCAATGAACTCAGGAGAAGAATGGGTGAACACAGTGAGAAGTTTAACAAAGAGTTAGAAAATGTAAGAATCAAACAGAGCTGAAGACTACAAAACTGAAAAAAAAAAACACTAGAAGAAATGAATGTATATTTCATGTATATTATAAAACACAGAGGAACAGATCAGCAAACTGGAAGACAGAATAGTGAAAATCACCCAATCTAAACAGAAAAGAAGAATTTTTTAAAAATGAGGCTAGTTTAAGAGTCTTCTGGGACAACATAAGCAGACTAACATTTGCATTATAGGGGTCTCAGAAAGAGAAAAGAAAGAGAAAGAGGCAGAGAACTTATTTGAAGAAATAATAGCTGAAATTTTTCCTAACTTGGGAAAGGAAACAGACGTCCAGGTCCAAGAAGCACAGAGAATCACAAAGAAGATGAACTCAAAGAGGTCCACATGAAGAAACATAATAATTAAAATGGCAACAATTAAAAATAGAGAGTCTTAAAAGCAGCAAGAAAAAGCAATTAGCTACATACAAGGGAAATCCCATAAGACCATTAGCTGACTTTTCAAAAGAAACTCTACAGACCCAAAGGGAGTGGCATGATATATTCAAAATTATGAGAGGGGAAAACCTACAACCAAGAATCCTCTACCCAGCAAAACTATCCTTCAGATTTGAAGGAGCGGTAGAGAATTTTACAGATAATCAAAAGCTGAAAGAATATAGCACTACTAAATCAACTTTACAAAAAATGTTAAAGGGATTTCTCTAAGCAAGAAAGAGAAGACCACAATTAGAAATATGGAAATTACAGGAGGAAAAAATCTCATTGGTAAAGACAAACATACCATAAAGGTAGTAGATCCATGACTTATAAAGCTGGTAGGAAGGTTAAAGGACAAAAATAGTAAAATCAGGCTTCCCTGGTGGTGCAGTGGTTGAGAGTCAGCCTGCTGATGCAGGGGACACGGGTTCATGCCCCGGTCCGGGAAGATCCCACATGCCACGGAGCGGCTAGGCCCATGAGCCATGGCCACTGAGCCTGTGCGTCCAGAGCCTGTGCTCCGCAATGGGAGAGGCCACAATGGTGAGAGGCCCGCATACCGCAAAAAAAAAAAAAAAAAAGTAGTAAAATCACCTATATCCACAACAAGTAGTTAAGGGACACACAAAACAAATAGATGTAAAATGTGATGTCAAAAACATAAAACGTGTGTGTGTGGGAGTGGGTGTAAAAATGAAGGGGTTGTTAGAATGTGTTCAAACTTAAGAGGTCATCAACTTAAAATAATTCCATATATATATATGAATTTCATAGTAACTACAAACCAAAAATCAAGACACACAAAAAAGAGAAAGAATTCCAAACATAACACTAAATGTCATCATCAACTCACAAAGGAAGAGAGCAAAAGCAGAAAGGAACAAAAAAGAATGATAAAAACAACCAGAAAACAACTGACAAAATGGCAGTAAGTACATATCTGTCAATAATTACTTTAAATGTAAATGAACTAAATGCTCTAGTCAAAAGACATAGAGTGACTGAAAGGATATGAAAACAAGACCTGTATATATGCTGTCTGCAAGAGACTCACATCAGATCTAAAGACACACAGACTGAAAGTGAGGGGAATGGAAAAAGGTATTCCATGCAAGTGGAAATGAAAAGAAAGCTGGGATAGCAATAATTATATCAGACAAAACTGACTTTAAAACAAAGACTGTAACAAGAGAAAGAAGGACATTACATAATGACCAAGGGATTAACCCAACAAGAAGTTATAACAATTATAAGTATATATCTATGCACCCAACATAAGAGCACCTAAATACATGAGGCAAATGTTAACAAGCACAAAGGGAGAAACTGATGTAACAAAATTGATATAAGGGAACTTTAACATCTCATTTATATCAATGGACAAATCATCCAGACAGAAAATCATGAAGAAAAACTGACTTTAAATGACACATTAGGCCAGGTGGAACTAACTGATATATATACAACATTCCATCCAAAATCACATTGTTTTTGGGACTTCCCTGGTTGTCCAGTGGTTAAGAATCTACCTTCCAATGTAGAGGACATGGGTTTGATCCCTGGTCGGGGAGCTAGGATCCCACATGCAACAGGGCAACTAAGTTGGCATGCTGCAGCTACTGAGCCCACAAACCACAACTACTGAGCCCGCATGCTGCAACTACAGAGCCCACGTGCCCTGGAGCCCATGTGTCACAACTACTGAGCCTGTGTGCCACAACTGGAGAGAAGCCCATGCACCGCAACTAAGACTTGATGCAGCCAAAAATAAAATAAATAAATAAATATATATATTTTAAAAAGCACATTGTTCTTAAGTGCACATGGAATATTCACTAGGATGGATCACATGGTAGGCCACAAAACAAGTCTAATTAATTTCAGAGTATCAAAATCATATCAAGCTTCTTTTCTGATCACAACAGTACAAGACTAGAAATCAACCACAAGAAAAAAACTGCAAAATACACAAACATGTGGAAGCTAAAAAATTTGTTACTAAACAACCAATGGGTCACTAAAGAAATCAAAGAGGCATTGGTGGTTTAGTGGTGAGCATAGCTGCCTTCCAAGAAATCAAAGAGGACATCAAAAAAAAACACCTGGAGACGAATGAAAATGGAAAGATAGTGATCCAAAATCTATGAGAATTTGCAAAAGCAGTTCTAAGAGGAACATTTATAGCAATATAAGCCTACCTAAGGAAACAAGAACAATCTCAAATAAACAATCTAACCTTATACATAAAGGAACTAGAAGAAGAAGAATGGACAAAACACAAGTTAGTAGGAGAAAAGAAATAACAAAGAGCATGGCAGAAATAAAAGAAATAGAAGCGAAAAACAACAGAAAAGATCAAAGAAACTAAGAGCTGGATACAAAATTAATATACAGAAATCTGTTGTGTTTCTGTACACTAACAACAGACTATCAGAAAGAGAAATTACAAAAGCAATCCCATTTACAATTGCATCAAAAATCACAAAATACCTAGGAATAAATCTAACTAAGAGGTAAAATACCTGTACTCAGAAAACTATAAGACATTGATGAAAGAAATTGAAGATGACATAAACAAATGGAAAGATATACCATGCTCATGTATTGGAAGAATTAATAAGTTAAAATGACAATACTCCCCAAGGCAATCTACAGATTCAATGCAATTCCTATCAAAATGTCAGTGGTATTTTTCACAGAACTAGAACAAATAATTCTAAACTTTGTATGGACATTTGTATGAAAGTTTATAGACTTTGTATGGAAATTGTTTTGAATAATCAAAACAATCTTGAGAAAGAAAAACAAAGCTGGAGGTATCACAATCCTCATTTCAAACTACACTACAAAGTTTAGTGATCAAAACAGTATGTTACTGGTATAAATACACACACATAGATCAATGGAATAGAAGAGAAATCTCAGAAATAAACCTACACTTACATGGTCATTTATTCAACAACAAAGGAAACAAGAATATAGAAAGGGGAAAAGACAGCCTCTTCAGTAAATTGTGTTGGGAAAACTAGACAGATATGTGCAAAAGAAACTGTACTACATTCTCACACCATACACAAAAACCAACTCCAAATGAATTAAAGACTTAAATATAAGACCTGAAACCATAAAACTCATAGAAGAAAGCATAAGCAGTATGCTCTTTGACATTGGTCTTAGCAATATTTTTTTGTATATGCCTCCTCAGGCAAGGAAAACAAAAGCAGAAATAAACAAGTGAGACTACATCAAACTAAAAAGCTTTTGCACGGCAAAGGAAACTATCAACAAAATGACAAGGCAGCCTACTGAGTGGAAGAAGATATTGGCAAACAATACATTTGATAAGAGATTAATATCCAAAATATAGAAAAAACTCATAATCTCAACATCAAAAAAATAAACAACTCAACTAAAAATGGGCTGGGGACCTGAATAGACATTTTTTCCAAAGAAGGCATACAGATAACCAACAGATACATGACAAGTTACTTAACATCACTGATTTTCAGGGAAATGTGAATCAAAGCCACAATGAGATATCACCTTACACCTGTCAGAATGAACTTTATCAAGAAGACAGCAAATAACGAGTGTTGGTGAGGATGTAAATTGGTGCAGCCACTATGGAAAACAGTATGGAGTTTCCTCAAAAAATTAAAAATAGAACTATCATATGATCCAACAATTCCACTTCTGGGTATTTATCCAAAGGAAATGAAATCACTATCTCAAAATGATATATGCACCTCTATGTTCATTGCAGCATTGTTTACAGTAGCCATATATTGAAGCAAACTAAGTGTCCACCTATGGTAAATGAATAAAGAAAATGTGATAGATATATAAACATATATAATGGAATATTAATACTCAGCCATAAGAAAGAATGAAATCTTGTCATTTGCAACAACATGGATGGACCTTGAGGGCATTATGCTAAGTGAAATAAGTCAGACAGAGAAAGATGAATACCATACGATCTCACTTAAATATGGACTCTTACCGCCTGCTGATGCAGGGCACACGGATTCGTGCCCCGGTCCGGGAAGATCCCACATGCCGCAGAGCAGCTGGGCCTGTGAGCCATGGCCGCTGAGCCTGCGCATCCGGAGCCTGTGCTCTGCAACGGGAGAGGCCACAACAGTGAGAGGCCCACGTACCGCAAAAAGAAAAAAAAAAATGGACTCTTAAAAAAAGGTAACTGAACTCAGAGATACAGAGAACAGTTTGGTGGTTACCAGAGGCAAAGAGTGGGATGATGGGTGAAATGAGTGGAAAAAAAAGAATGGCCAATAGAACACTGAAACTAAATGCTGGCAAGGATTTGGAATAGTAGGAATTCTCATTCATTACTGATGGAAATGGAAAATTGTACAGCCACTTTGGCAGACAGTTTAGTTTCGTGGTTTCCTACAAAATTAAACATCCTCTTACCATATAATCCAGCAATCATGCTTATTGGTAGTAACCCAGAGGAGTTAAAAACTTATGTCCACACAAAAACCTGCACATGGATGTTCATAGCAGATTTATTCATTATTGCCAAAACTTGGAAGCAACCAAAATGTCCCTTAGTAGGTGAATGGATAAGTAACTGTGGTATATCCAGACAATGCAGTATTATTCAGGCTAGAAAGAAATGAACTACCAAGCCATGAAAAGACAAGGAGGAAGCTTAAATGTATATTACTAAGTGAAAGAAGCCAACCTGAAAAGGCTATATGCTGTATGATTCCAACTATAATACATCCTGGGAAAGGCAAATCTATGGAGATACTAAAAGATCAGTGATTTCCAGGAGTTTGGGGAGAAGGAGGGATGAATAGGTGGAGCATAGAAAAATCTTAGGGCAGTGGTACTACTCTGTGTGATACTATAATGGTAGATATGTGTCATTATACATTTGTCCAAGCCTATAGAACGTACGACACCAAGAGTGAACCGTAATGTAAACTATGGACTTTGGGTGATTATGATGTGTCCATGTAGGTTAATCAACTGCAACAAATGTGCCATTCTGTTGTGGGATGTTGGTAACGGGGGAGGCTATGCATATTTGGGGGCAGGGAGTAAATGGGAAATCTATGTACCTTCTGTTCAGTTTTGCTGTGAGTCTAAAACTATTCTAAAACATAAAGTGTATTTTGCACATATAACACTTAATGAACTCGTAGGCTTCACTGTACATGGATCATGTGGGGAGCCAGCTGTTTCATGGAGAATCTTCCACATATCAATACAGAAAATCCCCAGCTTATGATGGTTCAACCTACAATTTTTCAACATTATGATGATGTGAAAACAATACACACTCAGTAGAAACCATACCTCGAATTTTGAATTTTGATCTTTTCCAGGGCTAGTGATATGCAGTACCATACTCTCACATCCCGCTGGACAGGGCAGTGAGTGGAAGCTCCCAGTCAGCCATGCAATCACAAGGGTAACAACCAATACACTTACGACCATTCTGTACCCATACAGTCATTCTGTTTTTCACTTTCAGTACAGTATTAAATAAATTACCAGAGATATTCAACATTTTAAAATAGGCTTTGTTAGATGATCTTGCCCAACTGTAGGCTAATGTAAGTGTTTTGAGCATGTTTAAGGTAGGTTAGGCTAAGCTATGATGTTGGGTATGTTAGGTTAATTAAATGCATTTTTGACCAACAACATTTTCAACTTGTGATGGTTTAGCAGGACATAACCCCATTGTAAATCAAGGAAGATCTGTACGTGGAGCATTGTCTATAGTCAGCTTCTCCAGAAAAGAATTCTCCAGTCTCCCACTGAGGTGGCATTATGCCAACTCTCAGAGTTTTGAAAGTGGAAAGAAGGAGTGGAACTGAGGATTCAGATACTCTTTCAATCTGTCCTTTTTTTTCATTGTCACACCTCGTCCCTGCCCTTCATGGTCCTTGTGGATTTCCAAGTTTTTGTCCACCTCTCACTGTTGCACTCTGTGGTTCATAACTTTCTCCACTCTGTAGTCAATTGTCTCTCCCCCACTAGCTTTCTAACCTGCAAAAAATTGTTGGAATCTGTTGTGCGCTGATGTCTCCTCTCCTCCTTGTCTTTGAGTCCTTATATAATTTCCATCTCAATTATTTCCCATCTTTTCACCTGCCATAAATCAGTATGTCACTCTAAATTCCTCTAAATTCTCATCTAATTGCTCATCTAGTCTAATTGATTGTTATATTCTAAATATCTCCTGCATACATACCCACAAATACTACTTTATATATGGCCCTCCTCCTTGATCACTCAAAAAAAGAGACTGTAATCAAAGGGGGCGGGAAATCTCAAAGTAAGCACTTGCCTTTGTTTCTCAGTACTGACCAAGAGCAAAAATGTCCCGATAGGAATGCTCCTGGCCATTTGGCTGGTGTCTTTTAACAGCGAGATGGTTGTTATAGCAAAATATCAGTATTTCTTGGGTAACTCATATCCTTTTATCCTGTGCTTATCAAAGAATTTCCTGGAATGACTGTTAGTTCTCACTTTCCTTCTTTCTGGGAAGAGCCTGGGTTGTATCGTTGGCAACTGTCCTTGAAAAATAGCCAGTAAGTCTGGTGATTGGGAACTTTAGAACCTAATTACTCTCAGAGAGCTGTATCTGGTTGACCTAATGAACTGAAGCCCAGATCCTAGGTCCATGATGACCCCGTGAAGTTCTGCTGCTTTAGGAAAATTCATCTATCCAGCAGACAACTTTCTCCTTCTCCCTCTACCACATTGACTACAGTACCAAATTCTGAAACTGCATTCACCATATTTTCAGTGTTATACAATATAACGTCAAAGGATAGGCAGCATGGTTACAATACAGGCAATCATGAAATAATCTGAGAAAATCTCTTTATGTCAGACTGATGGCTTCTTCTTTAGTGTGAAAATTAGTAGAGCCAAGCACATGAACAAAATGTACACACAGCATTATCTCTGTATACACACATGCACATACAGAATTCATATTTATACTCCTATCTCTAAGTTGCCCTTTCATAACACACTCCTAAAAACTTAAGACTCCTTTGGCTCTGCTGGTTGCCAAGGTCACTCTTACAGGAGTAAACACAATTTTGCTGGTTGACTCAGACAGAGAGAGCTTCATTTAGGACATTTCAAGTCCTCCACTGAGGAACCCTCCCCTTTCCTGAGGTCTTTCTTCCTGCCCATTCCCTCACCAACACCAGGCAGAAATGCACACTGCCAGCTACATAACTGGCTCAAGGTCTGAAGAGCTCTATGTGGGAATCCTCAGTTAACACATGGAGCCCAAAAAGAAACAGGAAAAAAAATCTCAAAGCTCAGCTGAATCCCAGAAGCCTACTCATTCCAATACTAACAGATGAGTAAGAGAATAGGAAAGCAAGTGTCATGATCCCACCCCTCCCATTTTCCCTGGCTCCCTCTTCTGACCATTCTAGCCTCCCACTCTTCCCCCAATTCCTGCATCCCAAACAACTCTAACACTTGTCTGAAGACCCAACATCTTTCACTTCTCGTTATAGTCAGTATTACAGTCCTTGAGCCAACTAAGGCTATACTAAAACTGAAAGCTTTTCTCTCTTTTTTAAGGATGAGATAAAAGATCTTTGGAAAAGTTCAGTACTCCTTCCAGGAGGACAGCAGTGCCTTAAAATGGCACAACCTACAAAGCCAGGGCCTCCCTTTGAACCCTTCTGGTTTGGTTCAGGTGGTCAGTAAAAGAGCGTAGGTCAATAGGGCCACATGTTAACCCTGGACACAATTTTTATGTCTCTAAGCTCCAAACTTTTAATTTGTTCTTTTTAAAAAAATATTTTCTCTCTCTTGCTCCCTAATATGAAATGGAACAGAAGGACTTACACTTTGAGATCTGGCTGGGCCTTTGAATATACTGTATGTTTCTTCCCACATTTCCCTAAAGGCAAAACTCAGTCTCTTTGCTAGTTTTTCCAGGAAATCCACTCATGCCAAATTTTGGTGACTTTAGTCAAGTTTACTTAAGCGTTGGTGAAATTACAAGAAGAGGATCTCACCACAAAATGAAGAATCTTTTCCCCTCTCTCCAGTCCTCCTCCCCGCTGCTCTCCCTCCTCTCTGCCCAGCACCCCCACCCCTCTAAATTTCTCACTTGATTGGACATAGTAGTTTCCCTCTCTCTGAAACTGTAACGCTGATATCCAGACCCTACATGAGGGTAGAGTTGTTGGGGAAGTAGGAAGTAGGGCTTAGATTCTACCCTAACTTTGCATTAGCATATTCATCAAAATGTTCAGGAAAACAAAAGTCTCTTCATTAACATAATTCACTTTCTTTGGGGCACAGTCATATTACAGATAGCAAAACCTTTTCCCTGGGGCTTCCCTGGTGGCGCAGTGGTTGAGAGTCCGCCTGCCAATCGATGCAGGGGACACGGGTTCGTGCCCTGGTCCGGGAAGATCACACATGTCATGGAGCGGCTGGGCCCGTGAGCCATGGCCGCTGAGCCTGTGTGTCCGGAGCCTGTGCTCCGCAACGGGAGAGGCCACAACAGTGAGAGGCCCGTGTACCGCAAAAACCTTTTCCCTGATATCAGATGTATAGATGTGATATAGATATAGATTTCTATTGTTACCCAGACATTTATAGGTAGGTAGGTAGATAGATAGATAGATAGATAGATAGATAGATAGATAGATAGACACCCATACATTTATATCTATCAGTCTATCTATCTATCTATCTATCTATCTATCTATCTATCTATCTACCTATCTATGTAACAATAGAAATCACTTTTGACTCTGGGCCTAAACAAACTGTTAGAAACCTCTCTCTTTCCTCTTGGGATCTTGCTTGTTCTCTTTGGAGAAAATTAATGTTTTGGGGCAGAGCTGTTGCTCATCACTCTGCCTCCTGGTAACTGGAGCAACTGCTACCCCTGTTTCTTCTCACCAGGGGCTATCCTACTCCCCAGGCCCTGCCCAGTGGTAGAGCATGTGTCCCATGTAGCCACCAGTGATGTTTTCCTAAGGTGGGGGAGGTCTCCATTACTCATTCAGCCTTATGACTTTTACTGCTCTGGTCCTTAAACATAAGTCCTCCTGTTACAACTCTTCTATGTTACTTGATCTCAATTTCTAAGTGGTTCTTCTCTTTGAAGGATACCCCTTAGTGTTGCATACAAAAAAATCCCTTAATACCAACCTTTATGCACTATTGCAGGGCCAAGTCCCACAGCCTTGTCTCTCTCCTACTTCAGTGTGCCTCCATGCCTCTTTCTGATGTGTGCGGGGTGATGGGGAATGCAATACTGTTAATTCTGGCTTCCTGGGCATCTCCCCAGCCATCCACCTCAAAACCTCTCTGTTTCTCCCAGGATTCCTGTGTCTGTTGGCTCTTCATGCAAATAAGATTCTTTAAAGAATTCTGACATTCTAGAACAGTGCCATCTAATAGAAACTAGCAGCCACATTTTTTAAAAAAAGAAACTAAACAAATGAAATTAATTCTAATAATACTTAACTCTATATTAAAAATACTATTATTTCAACAAATGATCAATATAAAACATTTAAATGAGATGAATTTTGGTACTAAATCTTTGAAATCTAGTATGTACTTTACACTTACAGCACATCTCAGTTCAGACAAGCCACATTTCAAGTGCTCCATAGTCATAGGTGACTAGTCGCTGTCATATTGGACAGCACAGTCCTAGAGTTTCAAGTATAGGTTTGTAAACAGGCCCCTGTCATGTATACAAAATATGCACAGATGTATCAAGTACAAACTTCTCAGCTGAGCTTTTAAGGCCCTCTGTAATGTGCCCCACCATTGCAATCAGGCTGATCTCCTTGTTGGTGCTCATTACTCCATGTTCATTCCTGCCTCTAAGCTTGAAATTTGCTGTTCCTCTAGCCAATGACCCTCTCTCTTTTCCCTTTTCTGTTCTAACTCCCAGCCCAGCTACATTCCATCTCTTCCTGAACTACAGTAGTTCCTACTGCTCTTTCTTCAGAACTTTTTATGGTAATTATTTACAGGCAGAAAATAGTTAATTTCTAAAATTTAGAAGTTACTTTGATTCTATTGTCTTCCTATTATTTGCTGTTATAGAGGAAATTCTTCTCTCCATCAAAACTTGGAGCCCTTTCAGAAAAATACCCGTGTTGTGTATTATACTTCTCAGTCACCCATACCATCTAGCCTAGCACAGAGCCCACAGTACATACTAAAAATGCTTTTTAGTGACTTAATATGCTATTAGATATAGTTTTTATGCCATTTTATTTGTACCTTGTCTCTCCAGTTAGATTTAAAATTCCTCCCAAACCATATGGTGGTTCTTTTTTATCTCCCAAATCATTTAACACAAATTCTACTAGGATTTAAATATCTGAGTTTGGCCAAAATTGCAAAGTACTTGACAGATTAATACTTGGCAGGTGCTTTTGCTTCCCTAGTCTCACTTGATTCTCAAGACAATCCTTTGACGTAGGACTTACTGATATCATTGTCACCTTATAAATGGTCAATGTGAGGCTCAGAAAAGTTGATTGATTTTCTAGAAATCACATATTGGGGAAATGCTAAAGAGCCCAAACATCTAAATACGAATGGGAGACCTTGCTTTCCAAATCAGTGGTTACCACCTGTATCTCTCTTACATCTCAGCCTTACTCCCTCCAAATTAGAGTAGAACCAGGGGTTTTGTTTTGCTTGGTTTTTATAATTAATATTCTCCAGGAGATTATTCAGCATCTGGCCCTGCCATGTCCAAGAATAAGCATTTGGGAACTACTCCTCAGACAATGCTGTGTAAAAGGCAGCTCTCTTCTCTGCTCCTGTGGGGAGAATTTCCAGGTCAAGGCATCTTTACAATGGATCACCTCCACCTGCTTCTCTACCCTGACCTGAAAAGAGAAAGGAGTACAAAAATTGTTAAATATGTGTGAATGAATACTATTCGGTAATAGTTCTGTCTAGGTGTAAGCGCTCATGTTTATTGCTCCAAAAAATCCAGTGATAATAGTTCAGAACTTTGAGCCACACATCCTCCCTCCACCCAGAGTGCCCACACCCATTAAAAGCAGCATTATTAAAAACAGCAGCTACTGGGCGTGCTTAGAAACAGCTCTTCTCAAGTAAATAACTTGGAATGTTTTTATTTTAGAATATCAAAGGGAGTCTGGACCACATTATGGCTAATTGACTACATATTTCCATGAGCAGAAATGAAGCTATATTTTAGTTGTAAGGATACCGACCACATTGTCTTTAATGCTGGTTACCAGCTTTTTAAAAAAAGATGAGAGAAAGAGAAGAAACAAAAAGTGAATTATCCACTGAATTTCAGCCTGACAAATCTTAGCTCCAATTCTAGAACATGGAGGTTATGGGGAATGTAGCACATACATTTTGGCCTAATTACAGCAACTGCAACCATGCTGCCGTGGCGGGAGGTGGTTAAAGCAGCCTAGATGACTAGAAAACAAGGAATTGTGAAAGTTGAGAGGAATGAAGAGTCATTTCTGAAATTAAGAAACACTTATAGCAAAGTTGATCTGTTTTAGTGATTTGCATAATTGTTTTTGTACTACATGCAAGTTAGGCTTAATAAGCATTATTTATTTTAGAGCCTAACCAATCATTTCTGGGCTTAGGTAGGGGAGGGGAGTCTAAGAGTGGGGTGGAGAATTCCCAGTGCAAGCCCCAACCCCTGCAGCCCCCTCACTGCCCATTATCTCAGGGGAGGGCCCCAAGTGAAGCCGCACCTAGCACCCCATCCTCCCAGTGGTTCTCTTCCCTGTTTATTCTGCTGGTGAGAAAATGGCCCAGCTGGAGACTTCTCAAGCCGCTAAGCTGTGGGTGGCCTTGATTAAATGTCTAGGAAGAAAAGAGGAAATTTTTGATTATCCAGAAAGCTTGGATAATGAGTCTTTCTTGGTGGTGGACACTTCCCAGATAACTGAGAATTTACTTCTTTAAGCCCCAAACTTTTTATTTTAACCAGTTCAAATGGAAATCTACACCAAATATTTTGTACTATTCCTTGCGTTCTTAAAAAATGGACACAAGTTAATATTTTCTTGACTGAGTCACAGTATTATCTATTACATTGACTTGTAATAGAAATTCAATAGAAAGATGACCTCAGAGGTAGCTGAGACAAGTAAGATGGTTGATTCCTATATTAAATGACCCAGATTTATATACATGTAAGTCCTTGTAATGGCTTTTTATAGTTTTTCTGAAAACCTCCCTCTCTATTGTCAGTGTACTTAACACTAGCAGTCCCTTCTCTCTCTTTTAAACTGCTATATTCTGGAAATTAGAATAACTAGGATGTAAAGTAAAGGTAAAAAGGCTCTGACGGAAGACATAAGGGACAGCAAATAGGACTTTATTGAGTCCTACCAAGTTTCTTCATTCAGGCCAACTTTCTGTATTACTTTCTATGTTGGGAGATTGTCAACTGAATTTTGGAAAGGTGAGAAATTATTGTAACTACTCCAAGGAAGTTGATTTGAAAATTCAGAAGAATGCTAAGGTGAGATACGAATTTCCCAGACAGTATTTATAATAACATGATTTTTCTGAAGACAAAAGCAATACATGCCAATTTTTAAATATTTAAATCTTATAGATACATGCAATGTGGAAAATGAGAGCCCCTCCTTTTATCTCCACCTTCGCCGTGAAATAACTATTTATGAAAAGTACATAAATGTTTTTTCTATCCACATACTACCCTGTTATTAAGACTTTTTAAAAGATAAATTTAGTATCATACACTACTCAAGTGCCTTACAACTTGATCTTTCAACTTACCAATTAATTTTAAATGTCTTGTGAATGCATACATATTTAGTTACTTTATTGCTTTTAACCACAGTTTAGTATTCTATTAAGGAAGCATCATAATTTATTTAAACAGTTCTCTACTGATGGATATTTGGATAGTATCCAGTTTTTCAACATTACAGTCAACAATTAAATGTACATCTTGCATAGGTATAATTGAGTATTGGGGTAGAATAAATTCTTAGGTGTGGAATGTGACTTTTGTATTAGTTTGTTAAGGCTGCTGTAACAAAGTACCACAAATTGGGTGACTTAAAACAACAGACATGTATTGTCTCATAGCTCTGAAGGATAGAAATCCAAAATCAAGATGTCAGGGCCACGCTCCCTCTAAAACGTGTAGGGGAGCCCTTCCTTGCCTCATACTAGCCTCTGGTAGTTTGCTGGCAATCTTTGGTGTTCCTTGCCTTGCAGCTACATAACTCCAATCTGTGCCTTCAGCATCACATAGCGTTCTCCCTCTGTGTCTGTCTTCACATGGCTACCATCTTACAAGACTCCAGTTATATCGGATTAGGGGCCAACCCCACCCCAGTATAACCTAATCTTGGCTAATTACATCGGCAACCACTTTATTTGCAAATAAGATCACATTCTGAGGTGCTGGGGTTAGGACTTTAACATATCTCTTTTTTGGGGATTTGGGTGAAGAATGACACAATTTAACCCATAACATCCTAAAGGCTTTCAAAATTTTAGTAGATGCTGCCAAATTTTCTTCCAGAAATATTATGACAGTTTAGATTCTCATCAATAATTTATGAGAGTGTCAGTTTCTCATCTCCTCACCCACAGTGGATATTATCAATTTTTAATTATTTCCTAATGTGATAAATAAAAATCTGCAACTCATTATTTTATTTTGCGTTTCTCTAATTACTAGTGAAATGAGCAAATTTCCCCTTGCTTTACTGATTATTTGCGTCTTTTCTGTGATTTGCCTCTATTATCTTTTGTCCGTTTTTCTATTTCATTGTTCACCTTTTTCTTGTTAAGTGTTTTTTGCTTACTAGAGAAATCAATAAATTCTTTGCTTGTTATACATGTTGTATTTTCCCTCCAACTTGTCCTTTACTTCCGTCTTTGCATGGTAGCTTTTTTATTGAGATATAATTGACATATACATTGTATTTGCTTTAGGTGTAACCTAATGATATGTTATATGTATATATTGTGAAACCATTACCACAATATGTTTAGTTAACATCCATCACCACGCATAGTTACAACTTTTTTTCTTGTGATGAAAACTTTTAAGATCTACTCTCCTAGCAACTTTCAATATATAATACAGTGGCTAACTATAGTCACCATGCTATACATTACATCCCCAGGACTTACTTATCTTATAACTGGAAGTTGGTAGCTTTTAACCACAGAAGCTTATTATTTCATATAGTTACTTTTCCCTTTCTATAATCTAGGAAATTTCATGCTTGAAAAGGCCTTATCCATCCCAAGGTTATAAAAATACATACCCATATTTTCTTCTAATACAGTTATGGCTTCATTTGTACATTTATATTTTTGATCCCTTTGACATACACTTTAGTACAAGGAGTGAGGTGAGCATCTAATATTATTAGTTTTCCAAATGGCTATCAAGACTATCTGTTGCTCTATTTTCCCCATAGATGGGAAATGATACCTATATCACTTACTGCATTATGTGTAAATTGCTGCATGTTTGGGGATCTATTTCTGGGCCATCCTATTTGGTTTCATTGTCTTGCCAGTCTCTTGTTAAATCGGACCCACTCTATTATAGTTACTATACTTTATAATATATCCTAATATCTCAAAGGGCTTATTTCCCTCCTTTACTTTTCATAATTTTCCTGATTATTCTTACAAGTTTATTCCTCTAGATAAAGTTTAAATTTCATCAAGTTCTTTTACAAATTCGGTTAGTACTTTGATGGAATGGCATTGAGTTCATAATGAAGATGGAATTGGCACTGTGTATTCTTTTGTTTAGCCACTCAAAAATGGAGCTGTTTCTTGATGAATTCAAGGTTTCTTTCAAGCCAGTCAGTATTATGCTTTTTCTTCATATAATATAGTAGATACAATTTTGTCAGCTTATTCTTATTTATGTATTTATTTATTTATTTATGGCTGTGTTGGGTCTTCACTGCTGCGCATGGGCTTTCTCTAGTTGTGGTGAGCGGGGGCTACTCTTCGTTGTAGTACACGGGCTTCTCATTGCGGTGGCTTTTCTTGCTGTGGAGCCTGGGCTCTAGGCGCACGGGCTTCAGTAGTTGTGGCTCACGGGCTCTAGAGCACAGGCTCAGTAGTTGTGGCACACGGGCTTAGTTGCTCTGCAGCATGTGGGATCTTCCTGGACCAGGGATCGAACCTGTGTCCCCTGCACCGGCAGGCGGATTCCTAACCACTGCGCCACCAGTCAAGTCCCTGTCAACTTATTCTTAAGTATGTCAGTTTTTCACTGCTTTTGTGAATAAGATTTTTTTCTTCCATTAAATTTTCTACCTGGTTACCTTTTGCATGCAGGAACGTTACTAATTTTTTTTTTAAATATTAAATATGTGAGTAGCTACCTCCCTGAATTCTCATATTGTTTCTCACATTGTCTCACATCTAGTGCTTTTTGTTGTTTCTCTTAGGGTTTCAGGTATATTGTCATATCATCTGCAGTAAGTAGAATTTTGCCTCCTTTCTTACAGTATTTATACCTTTAATTGGTTCTCTTACGTAATTGCATTAGCTAGCTCTTCTAGAAAAATGTTAGGTAATAGCAATGGCAGTGGACACACTTGTCTTGTTCCTGATTTTAGTGGAAATGTTTCCATTGTTTTCCTGTTAATCATGATGTTGAATTATGATTTGGAACCATATATCTATTGTATTATGGAAGTATACCTATTTTCCTATTTTGACACAGTGGTTAAGGATGCCACTTCCTAGCTCTATACAGCCCACTTCCTAGCTATGTGACCTGAGACAAGATCCTTAAACTTGCTAAGATTTCGTTTCCCTGATCTATAAAAGGAGCCTGATAGATAGTACCTTCATCACTGAGTGATGGTGAGGACTCAATGACAAAACACATACAGAGCATGTCAGACAGTGCCCAGGATGTAACAAGGGCAAAATAAATGTTAGCTTTTATTATTGTTATTGTTTTACTCTAAATGTATGTTCAATTTTATTACATTCTTTTTCTGTATTTTCGAAGGTAATTGTAACTTTTCTCCTTTGACTATTAATAGGGTGAGTTACATTAATAGATTTTCTAAAATTGAATCACCCTGAAATGAGCTCCACTTTGTCACGGTGTATTTTTTTAATGGACTACTGGATTCTATTTGTTAATAATATGATTAAGCTTAAGAAGAGAGGATGAGGGCTAATCATTAACTCTCTCAAGGGATCTTGCAGAGGGGACATAGACTTCCCATTCCCAACAACGACATTCTGTTTACTATTTTGTTCCGAGAGGACATTTCTGTCCCTGGTCCTCAAGCAAAGTTTAAACTGAAAAAGACTTCATTGGGTTGCTTGGCTTTACACTCAATTTGGAGCAGCTAGAATTGCAAGGGATGTCACACCTGAAATTTGGAGCCCTAGAGGTTCTGCAGATGCTGCTTTGTGAATAGCATGTGCTCATTAAGTGCCTGCTGACTTTGGTTAAGTGACCTGTGGTAAGTCTGGTAGGTCGTTAGTGGCAGAGTTCAGACCAGGACTTAGAGCTATAGGCTCGGCTTCCTGACCTCCTTCCACCAGACCTACCTGATTCACCCTTTGGAGGTGAGACTGGAGGAAGTATTATGGTGAAAGAGGCAATAGCCCTGTGGGAACCACCACAGAAGCTGTGCCTAGAGAATAGGAGCAAACCAGGGAATCAGCCAGACCCAGCCAGTGTTGAGAATGAGAGCTTCCAAACAGAGATGTGCATCAGAGCAGAGGAGAGCAGCCACGAGACCAAAACCAGGGTCTCTGCAACCAACCTCACAGGGCCTGCTATTCTTCTTGCTATTGCAGGATCCAAAGAGTGTCCCAAAAATGGCCTTCTCAGAGTCTGTATGCCCATCAGATGCCAGATCAGACTTGCTGCTTTTACCATGCACTCCTGACAAGACTTCACAATCTCTAATGTTAGGGGTTCAACTTCAAGATAGATTATCTGAGAAACCCTCCAGAGAGTGAACCTCACCTGCTGAACACCAAATGCCTCCTGCAGTGTTTCTCAAAATGTGGCCTGTGGACCAAACACCTGTCTCAGAATTACCCAAGATGCTTGTTACAAATGTAAATTCCTAGACCCAACCGAGACCTACTGAATGAGCATCTCTAGGAGTGTGGCCAGGAGTTTGTATTTTTAGTAATATCCCACATGACTCTTATTTATGCACACTGACATTTGAGCTCTACTGTGTGTTACTGAAACACACACAAGTTCCCTGGAAGTGGCTAAATGGTGATAGTAAACTCTGGCCCATGTTCATTCCTTTGTCCATTTATTCACTCAAAAAATATTTTTAAATGCTTATGTTCAAGGCATTATGTTAGGTGCCATGGAAAGTTAAATTTAACTAGTTAGTACCTATCTCCATTCAATTCAACAAACAATTAATAGATGCTCACTGTGCTCCAGGCAAGGTATGAGGTGCTGCAGATCCAGCATAAATAAGCAGATCCTGAGCCCAGAACCAGGGCAGGGACAGGGGCCCTCACGGAACCAATGTGACATAGCATGAGATGTGCTGCTGATGTACATCTACACAACAGCAGAGATGGAGAAATAATTCTATTAAAGGGCTGAATTCTATTAAAGAAGTGAAGATCCAAAAAGTTTTCAAAGATGGCATTTGAAGTGGATCATGAAGAATGAGTAGAATTTTGCCTAGGGGAACAGGCAAGGGTGAGAGGAGCATGCTAGGCAGAGGGAGCCCCAGGAAAGGTGCAAAGACAAAAGATGCAGGGCACACTTGGGTCCAGTGAGTGGTTTGGTGTGATCTGCTCATGGGGTGCCTGCCTAGAGGAAACGGACTGAAAATGAAGCCAGAAGCAGGCAGGTGCCAGATTGGGAAGAACTGTAAATGTTAGTCCAAGAGTCTGGACTTGGTACTATAAGCCAGTGATTCCCAAATCTGGCTGTGCAGATTCCTGAGTCCTATCTCCTACCAATCTGATTCAATCTGGGGTAGGGTCAAAGACTCTGTATCTTCACCAGGGTCTGCAAGTAATGCACAGCTATGTCTGGGACACACTGCAGTGAGGGTTGCTAGAAGGACTTTCAGTAAAGGCAGTCATTACTATAGTTGGACTCTGGGCAGGCCTGAGACTAGAGTGAGGGGAATGAGTCACCTATGAAGCAAAATTTAAGGAAGGCTTCACTCTCAGCCCTTGCAGAATCCTGAGAGTAGTGTCTCCTTAAATTTCATGCCTTTGGCACTTCACCCACTGCACCCTAATCCCAGCCCTGACTCAAGGGACAATGGAGAGGCTTCCGGGAGGGAGGACAGATATCAGAACAGACCAGTAGGAAGCCAGGACAGCAGTCTAGGTGAGAGAGGATGGAGGCCTCAGGGATGGAGAGAAGATCAGAGAGACCCTTCCAAAGTAGCCCCCATAAGACTGGGCGTGACCCAGGGCAGCAGCCCAGGAGCGTGCTGAGGTTGTCTGGCTTAGGGATTAGAGCGTGAGTGCTGGGCACCAACACAGCAGATACGAGGTAGATTTGGGGAGCAGATAAGGGGTTCAGTTTGTGACATACTATATGAGGTTCTTGTAAGAGATTCTGGGGAAAACTGTACCACCACTTCTTCCTAAAGATATATTCAGGTACATCCTGTTGCAAGAATCTCAACAAATTCAACAATTAATTATTAAGTACCTACCATGTGCAAAACCTTATGCTGGGGGGAAGCACAAAAAGTAAGACGTTACCCTATGTCCTCAGAACCTCATATATGCAAATGAGTAATTCTAGTGTACATTAGTCTATGTTAGATCCAATGATAAACATATAGAGATAGTGCCATGTGTGCCTAGAAGAAGAATTCATAAGACTGATTCTGGAAGTGGGGATTGGAGAAGACTTTTTGGAGGTGAGATCTGAGCTGGCTCCTGAATATAGATATGAAGAGAAAAGCAAGCAAAGCAGAGGAAAATTTGAGCAAAAGCCCAGAAGTAGGAAATGCACAGAGTATTAGAAGACTGCTTTGGAGACCGTGTTCCCACATGCATTTATGAATTATCTTATGTATGCTCAGTACAGTGTTAGTGTGGCAGCCATGAGAATGAACCTGATAGGCGTCCAGTTATGGGGAGCTCAACTGACCAAGGGCCCAACTGCCACACGCTGAAATCCATCACTGCCTCGACATGGAGGCCACACATTCCCCAGGCCACTCCCAGCCAGGGACTGAATCTCAGGGATTCTGATAGAAGCCCATTTCTAGAAGATACATACTCATCTGATGGCCAGTTTTGGCTTGAGGACTCCCCAGCAGCCATATGGCAAACCTTCCTAAGATGACAGGATCATCTAGGACCCTTCCACCCACCCTCCCTTCACGTGCCTTCACTTAGGGTCTGGTAACATTGGAGCCTGGTGACTCTCCCAGCCTTACCAGCAACCTTCCCATTTCCTTTCATACCAACTTTTCCAAGATCAGACTAACCCAGACAGGTATTGTGAGGGGGAATAATATCCAGGTGAAGTCTTTTTCACAGTTCTTTGCATACTGAATTATTCCTTAAATAACCCTAGGAGGTCTCTCTGTTCAAAGGCATTTAGCAGAGAGATATTTTATAAAAAGAAAACATTTCTGAAAAAGGACAAATCACTCTGCACATGCTTTTGTGTATATCTATATTTCTTCAAGAGGGGTACAGCTGGAATGAAAACATGTTGGTAGCCCAACAATAGGCTCAGTGGGATGGCACGTGAGCACAATACTGAGCTGCGGAATTTTTGCTGGCTGCTCAGTCAGGCCTCGTTGGCTCTGCTTTCTAGGGCAGTACATGATGGATGTTTTATAAGGTGCTCTGATTTTCCAAAGATCACACAGGGTAGAGGAAAGAGGGTTTGGAGACAAGCAGGCCTTGGTTTAAACAGCAAATGTACCACTTTCTACATAACCTCAAACTGGTTCCATAACCTTTCTGAGCTGCTGTTCCCTCATCTGCAAAATGGGGCTAGCACATGGAACATGCACAGTTACTTGGAGGACTGGAGAAAAAGTCGAGCATGCCAGGCACTCTATAATTGGGAGTTCTTATGTCTGCTGGTTTTATCAAAAAGTGGGGTTGAGTTTAGCAGTGTAGAATGGAATGAAGGGTCGAGGTCACACTGCAGAATGTTTCAGGCTATGGATCGATGTTTCTCTCTATCACTGCCAACAAGAGGAAACACAGCTCAGAGGTCAAAATGAAAATCATCCAACTGCCTAATACTAGGGATTGCCCTTTTAAAGTTCTTAATTTTGGCTTTTAGAGCCAGAACCTTTTGTAGATATATGTGTAGTATCTAATGGCACACAAGTCACTGCTTCATTCCATTAGGGTAGCCACAGTGTTGATTCAGTGGACCTAGATGTTTCCATGCCAGGTATCTCTTGGCACATAGAATTGTAGATTCATTCTTCTGATTCCCAGCAGAGGGCAATTCCAGCTGTGCGTGGTGGGTTAAAGATGGTTGCAAATTCTTTGGCATTCCTTCCATAGAGAGGTGGGCTCCATTTCCTTTCTCCTTGATGCTCGGTTGGCACAGTTGTATTAGTCAGGGTTCTCAGACAAACAGAACCAATAGGAGATATATATATATGGGGAGAGAGAGAGAGAGAGATTTATTATTAGGAACTGGCTCACATGATTATGGAGACTGAGAAGTGTCAACATCTGTAAGCTGGTGACCCAGGAAAGCCAGTGGTGTAAGTTCCAGTCTGAATCCAAAGACCTGAGGACCAGGAGCACTAATGGTATAAGTCCCAAGCCAAGAGCAGGGGGAGATCAATGTCCCAGCACAAGCAGTTAGGCAGAGTGACTTCTCCCTTCTTCTGCCCTTTTGACCTATTCAGGCCTTCAACGGATTGGATGGTGCCCACAGTAGGAATGGTGAACTGCTTTATACACAGTCTACTAATACAAATGCTAATCTCATCCAGAGACACCTTCACAGATGCACCCCAAAATACTGTTTAACCAAATATTTGGCCATACCATGACCCAGTCGAGTAGATACCTAAAATTAACCATCTGAGAACAGCAAAAGGGAAGCTATGCTAGTTCTGGGGCTGGATTTTAAGAAAACAGGCAGCTTCCTTCTTGCTCTTTTGGAGCCCTGAGTAGCCACATAAGAAGTCTGGCTGTCCTGCTAGAGAGACCATGTGGAAAGGCCCTGAGGTTATGCAGGGAGGGGACAGCTAAGCAAGCTTTCCAGCCAGAGCCATTCCCACTAAGGGGCCAGGAATGTGAGGAAAGCCACATTGGACCCTCCAGATCAGACCAGCTGCAGCTAAATGCCCTGAGCAATCCCAGGCAACCCCAGGTGGAGCAGAAGAATCGCCTGACTGAGAACTGCCAAATTTCCAACCAACAAAATAGTGAAATCTAATGAAATGGTTGTTGTTTCAAGCCACGAAATTTTTCAGTAGTTTGTTATACAAAAATAGATAACCCTGAAGAAACAGTCTGCATTTGGAACTCCCTTAGTGTGGCACAGCCCCAAGGGGTTGAAATGACTCGGCGCCCTGAACATACCAGACTGAGATTTCAAGCATCTTCGAATTTGTTGTCTGCTCACCATCTCGGGGCTGAAGGTGTATGTAGGGGGGATACGCAAAGGAATTCTCCCAGGCTCAGTCTAGAAATTGATTCATTTCCTTCAACCCCAACCTTCTGTCCTCTTGACCATTGTTTTTAAAAGTGGAAGACTAAGATGGTAGAGAGGAGAAGGTGAAAGAATGGAGATAGAAATGGGAGAAAATGGAAAGAAAAGGAAGAGGAATTCTCAGATTGACTGACATCTGCTCAGAAATGAAGGAGTAAATTCAAAACCTCTGAGGGAAGAAATGGGCCAATTCTCACTCCACCCATTCATTGTTCAACACCAACCATACCTAGAGGATCAATCAAGACAAACAGCTAATGGCCAAGCAGAACTTTTTTTAAAAAATTCGTTTTACTTTATTTATTTATTTTTATTTTTTGGTCGTGCCGTGCGGCATGTGGGATCTTAGTTCCCTGACCAGGGATCGAACCTGCGCCCCATGCAGTGGAAGAACAGAGTCTTAACCACTGGACCACCAGGGAAGTTCCAAGCAGAATTTCTTTATCTTCAGTTTCTATTTGACATCAGTTTCATTTATTCATTCAGTCAGTCCACATTTATTGAGTAATTGCTATCTGTAGGAGAAACTAAAACATATGGTATAATTGAAATGTCCTACTTCACCCATTTGCAGCTCAAAATAAGATGGTATCTCTTTTCAAATCAATACAATTCTGCACTCCCAGGATGGCAGGAAATCCATTCTCCTCTCCTAGGGTTTCCTGTCTCTGATACATTCAAGAAACCCACAGGTGCTTGCCCAGATCACATCAAAGAAAATCCATTCGACTGCCAGAAGAAACCGTTCTCCACAACTGTTGCTCTAGCCATGGCTTCACCGTAGAGCTGCTGAAAACAGGGAGTCCATCAAATTCTTTCACCAAAAGAAGTGCTACAGAGGCTGAGGTCCATGGCAGAAAAAGTTGAAGTTAGTATGGCCACCTTGCCACCAAAGCCAGTGGTTCAATTCTAGCCCCGTGTCTTGAGGACTCACCATTGAATCCGAGGTTTACTACCAACTTGGCAGCAGTTTCTCAGAGTACGGAGTGGATGAGAACATTCCTCTCTCCCAGTACCTCGTCCGCTTCGGGTGCATGAGGCACCAGTGTTACAGATCTGTAGGGAAACATCCACATACCAAAAATCCTCCCCTGCTAAGGAATGCTGTGGAACCTGAGTGACCATGTCAGTAGAGGTTCCAAAGTAACCACAGATATATCCAGAATCAGACCTCTTCCATGAAGAATCAGATCAGGTTTCCAAAGAGGAGAGGAAGTCCTTCCCTCTCCAGTCCAAGTCTGCTTCTTTTCCTGTCCCAGTATTAACCACTTGTCATTCCCCATGGCCTCAACAGAGAGACAAGCATTATCTAATAGTACATTCCTATTGTCCCTGGCCACTTCATTACAATAAAATATTTCTTCCTCCTTTGGAGAGGGTATACACATACAAAATGGAGACGGTATACACAGGTAACAATAAAGGAGAATAATACATCAAATCATAGAACTATAGGATTAGAACAGACTCCAAAAATGGTCATAGTTCAACCTCCCCATTACCAACAAGGAAACAGAGGCTCAGAGGCTTAACCAGACTGTGCAAAGCCAGGTACCACACTTGATATTTGAGTCCAAATCCTCAACCCAAGCTCATTCCTCCAGATTTTCACAGAAATGCCTTTCTCGGCCTCTAAATGAAACTAAAAAATGCTTAAATAACTTGGGGGCTTTACTTTTTTTCCTTTGCCTAAGGAAAACAGAAACATTCCTCATGGAGCCAAGGCAGGGCCTGACAGAGCTTGGCAGCTGGAAGTGTCTTTCTAAATCTGGAAACACCACAGCTCCTTTGAAAAGTGGGAGCAACAATTTGTGCCTCTTAAATGTGAAGAGACGTATTTCTTTGTGAGAAAAAAATAACTGCGGTGAAATTGCTGAAGACAAATATTGGGCAAGGCAGTCAGCAAAGCAAGAGATACTGAGTTTGTCAGAACATTCAGTTTATTTGCATGCCAAAAAGGGGAAAAAATACCGGCAAATTAGTTTCCATTTGTAAATATGATCTGTGAATTTTCCCAGAAGATAATAAACTCATGAGTTACAAGAATCGAATGCCCAAGTATTTGATAAAGAGGACAAACTGAAATAGGGCTAAAGAGGAAAAAAAATCTTTATTCACTCTATGACAGAATGTTTCCACCATCACTGTCCAGGATCAATGACGGGCTGAGTCAAACACGAGATCACTGATTTGGGGGAGATCTCAGTTAAAGACACACTCTATTTATTCAGATATATAAATGACATGAAGGAAATGGCAATAATGCCTTCCACTCTACGCTCAATTTTTGAAGTCTTTTTGTTCATTATTGTTTTAACACCAGATTTCTAGTCTGGATGACTGGATGGTACAGCCAATCACATGAAGAAACTTGGAGAAAGTCTCATGAATTCTGATTTTGACCTTGCATTTCAAGTGTTTATGAGACCAGAATTCTTCCAACCAGTGGGTGAAGTTTTCTCCTTCACTTCTATGGAATTTGGTGCACAGTTCGCCAAACACTTTGTTTGGGGATCTTTAGTTGAATCCCTCAGCTTTTTGCTGATCTTCCTCCCTTTTTTCTTACCTTACTGCTGCATCTTGAGAAATAATATGGCTTTGTGATTGAATGATGAACTCTTCTATAGGAATATGCAGGTCTGGTCCAGCTGAATACCCACTGTATTCTCATTTGGAATCATTCAGTTTCCTGTGTTCCTCCATTGCACATTCACATTGTCTTACATTTGTTTTCTTTTTTCTTACCCCTTTCCTCCTGACATAGCTCAAGATACAGCTGCACATCTGTGATTAACTGAAATGGTGTAGGACTGATTATTAAGGGAGAAAATTCTGGAATTATGTCTATTCACTGGAATTGGGGACAGGAGGGCAGGTACATATAGTGGGGGGTCTAGACCCAGCTACAGATGTTGGAATTTCAGTCTGCAGGCAAAGCAAGGGTGTGACAAATAGGGTGGGCCAGGTTGACATTGGCACCATAGAATGTAATGTGTGTTGGGGGCAGTTCATACCAGAGTAGTCTGGGGAGATGATGGCATTGCTCCTGACAAGGAGAAATCAGAGGCTTGCCTTACAGATACTGTACAGAGTCCAAGGCAGTACTGAGGCATGGAGGAAATGGCAGCAGCATCTGGTTACCAGAGCTGGGCTCAGGCAGGAAGCAGACCAGCAGCCAGCATGAGCCTGAGGCCCCCTGGAGCTTCTTCAGCAGATCTGCCTCAAGTCCAGGAGCTGGGGTAGGGTGGGCAGTGGGAAAGAGAAGCATGACAGGGGAGGGAGAACTGTGCCATTGGGGAGGGGTCATCAGTTGAGCCTGACATCTCACAACTGGACTGTGATAAGCCCCCTTGAGGACAAGGACCATTCTGCTTCTCTGGCCTCCAATCAGAGTGAACATCCTGGGTGCTTAATAGCTGCAAATACAGTTGAGTTGAATTAAAGGGCCAGCTTCAGTTAATTATTCAACTCCCCACTGTAACAAATAGCTTCATGGATTTAATGTACTCCAAGGGCATAGATGGTCCCCAGAATAGGAACATTTGCATATAATAAAAACCTGATTGTGCAGATGATGGTAATTGACAGATATGTCCTCATCGGCCCCGACACAGGACACTGCTGATTACACAGATTACACAGATGCAAACTCAGCACCTTTCCAGACTTCAGTGGGGCTTCCCTGACCTTCAGTGGTCTGTTGCCCATGCAGTGATACCACCAGATTGTCTGAGAGCCCATCAGGGTCTTCAGTATCTCCCTTTCCATTCTCATAGGAGGGGAACAGGGCTCATTACTTTCTTAGTTCTCTGTTCTGTTATGGAGACTCTAGCTTAGGACCTGCCTGCCCACCAGGTACAAGTAACCTAAGAACCCAGCACATTCCTGAGTGCCCACTGGGAATGAGAAGAGGAAGTCAGTTTCCCAGAATCAGCTCCCAGGTCCACAATTCCTAGAGGACCAGCTCTAGTGATTCCTGCAATGCTTCAACACAGTAACCCCTGGGTCCAGTCCACACCACCAGCACCCTAAATTAGGCGGGGTTGGGCATGTGTTCTATTTTAGATTCTAGACATTATTAGGTTACCTCCACCTGCCAGAGAAGAATACAGGAGAGATGCATAGTTTCTGCCTAAGTTAAGGGCTGGTACCAGCCACCCAGATGAACAAAATAGACCTTTGCACAGAAGTTGTATTATTTCTGGACAGGTATGAAGATAAACAGATCCTTCCTGAAGCAAAATCATTGAGACTGAGAAGTCAGTGAAATTTGCCTTGGGTGTCTCCCACCTTCCCATCAGTGTCCAAGCCCTCCCTCCCACACTGCTCCTTCCTGGTTCTGGGTGCCTTCCTGAAGCTCCAAAAAAAAAAAAAGGATTTGAACATAATTATACTTAACTGTCTCTTTTACATTACTCTGGTAACTGCCTCAGGTATTTGCATTTTAAAACCTTTTATTATAGAATGAAATGGTTTCTAGGTCTTCCCTGGAAGGGATTTTTAAGCAATATTAAGCAGGTAGAGAGATTTTTTTTTAAGAGCAAGGGAGTTTTTCTTGGTTTCCAAAATTACACTGCACTATATCAAAGGCTGGCTGGCCCTGAATGTCAATAATTGACTGTTAAGTTTGCTTTAGATGCATTAGGTGCTGGGAAGTTACTTCAGAAGGAACATCCTGGCCCTTTTCTCCCAGTCCTTCCCCCGTTACACTCCCATTCCTCTGCTAAAGAGAATACCCAACATTTACAAGTCTCTATGAATTCCTAAAATATTCCTTCACTTTTTGCATATGTTATCTCATTCAATCCTCACAAGAGTCCTGTGAGATATGGATTATAATTATCCTAATTAAAACAGTAATTCCACTTAATGCTTCTTCTAGAAACACTGTTTCCTTGGCTCAGTGATGCTACACTCTCCAGGTTTTCTTCCTTCTCCCTCCCCCACTATTTCTCCTCAGGGACCTTTGCTGGCTCCATTTTTCCCTGGCCCTTAAATGTTGGGGTTCCCTGGACTTTTGCTCCCCTCTGACCCTGGCCATCGCAGTCATTCAGGAACTTAAATTACAGCATGTATGTCTAGATTCTCACAGCTACTATCAGAGCGCAGCCCGCTCTCTGAGCTCCAGGCCTTTCAACACTTCTGCTCAAATATCTCACAAGTCCCTAAAACTCCATGTGTCTAAAACAGAATGCCTAATCTACCAAACACCCACCCAGCACCCACCATCACCACTGAAAACTCCACCCCTTGGACAGTGTTCACTGATTCCTCTGCCTCCAGCCCACAGTCCTTAGCCAAGTCCTGTTACTCTCCTAATGGTCTCTCACCTCCACTACCATCATCACCTCTCCACTTAGACTCCTACAGTGCTCCTGCAAATAGGCCCTCACATCCACTTTGTCCCTCTTTACCTCATTCTCCATAATGCAAGCTGAGAAGTTTTTGTAAAATACAAATTTCACCAAGGCATACCTCCGCTGGAAACAGTAGTAGTTGGCTTGACTTTTGTTGGGAACTTAAAGATATGGGTCCCCAACCTTAACGTGGCATCTGAAACTCAGGGCAGTATGGTCTCTACCCAGGTCTCCAGACTTGTCTCATCCCACTGTCCCCTCACCATCAACGTTCCTGCCCCTCTAGCTTCCTTTTGTCTCCTTGGAATTTCAGGGGTCTTGGTACCTCAGGACCTTTGGACATCTGTTCTCTCACTTGGTTAACTTTTAATCATCTTTCAAATCTCAACTTAAAATGTTACTTCCCCAAGGAGGTCTTCCCGTTTAGAAAAGTCTAAATCCCCTTGGGATATGCTCTGATAGCACATAACCCTCATCACAATTGAAATGACTTACTCAATGTCTGTCTGCTTAGCTAGACTCTAAGTACCACAAGAGTGAATTTTTTTCAGCACCCTGTCCCCAATATCTAGCAAAATTGTGTTTAACACACAATTAATACTCAAAAAACGTTTATTGGCTTGAATTAAGTGACTTGCCTAAGCCAGGTTAGAATGTCAAAGTGAAAGCATGAACCCCAATCTTTCTGATCCCAGAGCCCATTTTCTTTTACCTTCTTCCTTCACTATGTATCCCTCTCCTCCCACCAGTTATTAGAGGCCCGGGAATGGTGGTCATGTGACCATCCCTTAGTGGAGGTAAATTTCAGTCCCTTGGTTCAGAATTTGCTATCCTAGTCCTGCAAGTATCCCAGGTAGGTGAGGACCAGGGAGCAGCTGCTCAGGGAACCCAATAGTGTGGTGAGACATGTGTTGGTTTTAAAATATGTCCACAAATTCTTTAACACTCTCCCTTTCAAGAAATGAAACATAATTCCCTCCCCCTTGACTATGGACTAGATTTAGTGACTCACTTCAAACAAATAATTTTGGCAAAGGTGATCATCTATAACCTCTGAGACTAGATCATAAAAGACACTGCACCTTCCACTTTGCATTCTTTTGGATCACTCACCTGGGGAAGTCAGCTGCCACGTCATGAGGTCACTGAAGTAGCCCTATGGAGAAGTCCATATGGTGAGAAATTAGGTCCTCCCACCAACAGCCAGCAAGGAACTGAATCCTTCTGCCAACTGAACTGTGTGACTGAGTCATCTTGGAATTAGATCTTCTAGCTCAGTCAAGCCTTTAGCTGACTTCAGTCATGGCTAATATCTTGACTACAACCTTATGAGACCCTCTGAACCACAACCACCAAGCTAAGCTGCTCCCAAATTCCCAACCCACAGAAACTGTGAGATAGTGTTTGTTATTTTCATCTGTCTCACTTGGGGATCACTTGTTATGTAGCAATAAATAACTAACACAGATTTTAAAAGAGAAATATGGTGGGATAAGAGCAAATAAGCAAACCATAGAGGCAGTTCTCGGGAATGAAAGAGAAGAACAGCTACTGTGTAGAAACCCTTTGTCTTGAGTAGATATAATTATGTTATGTTGCACCTTACAACGCTGAGGTGGGAGGTGAGGTACTAGAGCAGAAGGGAGTCTGAGAACCGTGCTGGGCAGCAAAATAGAAGTGGGCATCCGAACATGAGCCCCAGACAACCTGAGGCCAGTAACACAGGAAAGGAGAGGCAAAATGGTGGCAAATGTAGCATCTACAACCAAGCACTGAACCACAGAGGGATATCTAGAAGTGGGAGCCAGGACACCAAACTGCTCAGAATTAGTGACACACCTGAGGTCACAACAGAGACAGACAGGGTGTGGAAACAGAGAAATCTGCCATCTACCTTCTGCTCCAGCTTCTGAGTCCCCACGCACTCCATATATAGACGTTGTTTCTGCTCCTAAAGTACCTTGAAGTGGATGCTGTTGGGCCCCACCCCACGCGCTTTGCCAACTAAGTGTTGGCTGATAACACTCACAGCTGTCTGGTCTCTGGAAAATTGCCCTCAGCCAAATGCTTTGTACCCACCCATCCCCCCCACCCCAGCCCTCAACCAATGACTAACTGTCATAGGGTTCAAAAAGCCAGCGCCCTCGCTTTGAAATGAGACTAACTCTGGTGCAATTTATGCTCCAGACTCCTCCATGAGATCAGGCGTAACCTAGCATCTAGTTGAGACCACATTATTCCCTACTCTATCCTGCTTCCCTCACTCCTCTTTGCTGAGAATACTCCTACAATAAGTCACTTGAATAAGAAGCAGGATTTGCTTCTAGGGAACCCAATCTACAACACACCTTAAAGGCATTTAGTACTTTCTGGGGTGTGTGTGTGTGTGTGTGTGTGTGTGTGTGTGTGTGTGTGTCTGTATACCCCTAAAATTCATATTGAAACCCTGATCCCCAATGTGAAAGTATTTGGAATTGGAGCCTTTGACAGGTAATTAGGTTCAATGAGGTCATGAGGGTAGGGCCCCACATGATAGGAATAGTATCCTTATAAAAAGAGAAAGACCAGAGTCCCCTCTCTCTCCACCGTGTAGGATAGAGCAAAAGGGTGGACATCTGCAAACCAGGAAGAGAACTCTCACCAGACACCAAATCTGCCAGCACCTTGATCTTGAACTTCCCAGCCTCCAGACTGTGTGAAGTAAATATTTGTCGTTTAAGCCACCTAGTCTATGGTATTTTATTACAGCAGCTTGAGCTAAGTGTGTGAGTGTGATTGTGGTGATGATGAAAGAATATATAAAATAAGGGAAAACTATAAAAATGTTCCTGCTTAAAGTGTCCATGAATCAACAGTGAGAAGACAAAACCTAGTCATTTGGTTAAATGATTTAAAAGAAATATAACTTAGTAATTAATCTAAATGTTTATTAAGTGTGATGAGTTTGTACTGTATTGACCAAGCAAAGCTAGAACAACTTTTTCCACAGTTTCTTCCCCTGATGGTTCCACATTAAAGTTTCCCAAAAGAAAATTTTAAACAAGATTTACAAGGCAGAAATGAAGCAGCGGTACCCTCTGAAAGTTGTTGTGGTTGGATGCAATGAGGGATATACAAGTGCTGATGAGTTCTAGATTAGTCTGGCTCTTCCGACCTCTAGCTCTTCCTACTAGCTGTTGGCCCTGCTGACTAACAATCCCAGGCTCACAATTAGATGCCAAGTCCATAACTTACCATAGATTTCTGCATCAGCTCTCTCCAGTCCCACTCCAGCAGCTGGATATGCCTGGCTTCCCTAAGTTCCCTAGCATGCTGTAATTTGTCCGGTCATACCAATGTGTCAGGAGAGTTGATTAGTGATTTTCTCTCATCCTCCAACTCCCCATCTTGAATTCTACCTCCCCAAATTTCCCCATAATTGTGAAAGTTCTTATTCCTAGAATACATTCTTTATTCCATAATACTCGAGATGGTCTACTTTCCTAATTGAGCCCTGATACCCTGATACACTCATACACTGATTATATTTAATTGCCATACTGCACAGTAATTAGTATATATTTTCATTAAATGGGTGTCAGATCAATTTTGTCAATGTTGTTTCTCATTAGGAACAATACACTCTTTTAAACATACACTCTCTTAAACATAAGTCCAAAGCAACATAAGTTGCTTTGGACTTATGTTCAGTACTTAGAGTATGCTACTCACTTAGCACAGTCATCTGAAGAGAAATTTACAGAATGAAAGGGATCATTGAAAAAACATTGAGACATTGGTAATGGAGAGACAATGGAGGATTTTCATTTAGGGGAATGACACAGTTAGATTTTCAATTTCATTACACTGGAACAGTTGCAATGTGAAAATGAGTTGTAGGGAGGTTAAGAGTGGAAGTAGGGGACCAACTGGTAGGATATTGTAGTTGTCTAGGCAAGAGAGAATAGTAGGTATACTAAGACGGTGGTAGTAGAGTTGGAGTGAGGAATCTTTGTCTGCTGAACTAAGGCAATCTAGGGCAGGGATAATCATTTCAAAGGGAGCCAATGTATATTTGGCTCTGAACCACCATCATAGAATGACTGGGACATGTAACCTCCCTTGTGGAAATCCCAAATGACTTATATGTTGTTTAACTTAATTTTTCTTGCTAGCACTACTTAATTTGTTGATTTAAGCCTCAAACTTTATCTTATATAATACTAATTATCTTAACTAGAGCTGGTTAACCTGACCCAGGACAGAAGGCAAAATTTACTAAAGTCCTTGCAAAAAGCTGCCATAATACTGTTATGAAAAATCTTTTCCCCAGTTCCTCATCAAATGAACACCTCTCTGCAAAGAACACCACATAACTCTTAATCATTCTACCAATACAACTTTTAAGGCAGAGATTTGCTTTGGACTTATGTCAGCATCTTCAAATGAAGCTCTAAAGAGCTGTCTGGAACATTTTGCAACACTCTATTTTGACTAGAAAGGAGTTTCGAGACCTTTTTAAGTTTCTGCAAACACCATTCTCATTTTATTATTTGAGTCAATGTGCCGGGGCAAACTCCTCTAGTAAAAAAAGTCCCTAGCAGATCCTCCAGAGCAGACCTTCCTACAGCAGGTGTCCATTTTTTGGAAAGATATTCATCACTCTGCCTCATCTTTACAATGTGTTCAGTATTGGTCTTTCCTGAGAAACATCTTACTCAGCATTTACCAGCATTTACTGCTTCTTCCCATTTCAGTGGTGGGAGAGGTACTTGCTGTATGAAAGAAGAAATCAGTAATTTCTGGCACTTAATGTATAGTACACTCGAGAGGGAGCTCAAGATTTAAAGGAATGAGACAAGTTGGGGTTAATAACTATGGAGTCAAAAGTGATTTCATCAGATGCTATTTGAATTTCTAATTCCACCTCTTCTCTTCTTCCCTACTTCTCCATTCTCAGATGGCAGGGCTGAAAGAATCCCTTGTGCAATTCATCTTCTCAGACCTGTGAAACAATACTCAGAGGAAACACCTCTCAGTCTCCTATTATAATTCTATCCATTCAGAAAAGAGCATGGAGTTCAGGGGATAGCTTCGATATGGGTCTGAGCCTTTCTCCAACATTTCCAAACACTTCTATTGCTTTTGTGACACACTTTCTGTTTTAAACCTCTTTCTCCCTGCTCTTATTTAAGGTTGTTTCTGACCCTAAATTCACTGCCCCCCACCAAGACGATTCACTAAGAGATGCTCTTGGAAACTGCATGGTAGAATGGAATGATGGTGGGTTCTGGGGTTACACCTGGGTTTAAATCCCAGCTCTGCACTTACTGGCTATATAACTTTGGCCACATCACCTAGCCTCTGTGAACACCAGTTTCCTCATCTGGAAATGAAGTGAATGAATCCTACTTCAGAAGGTCATTATCAGAATTAAAGAAAATATATGCAAAGAACTTACTCATATGCTTGGCACATGACATGTAATATATTAATAAATATACCAGAACCACATTAGTATATATTATTAATAATAATTAAGGCTCTTTGAATTACTTTTCTACTCTTCATAATAAAAATATTAAAATGTTTTGAATCTTTACTATATAGACACATTTCTAAACTCTCTAATTTATTTAGTCCTCTCAACAACTCCATAAGGTAGGTACTATTACTAACCCAGTATTGCAGTTGAGGACACTGAGGCACAAAGCGGCTTTTAACTTACCTAAGGTCACGTACTGGAAAGTAATGGATCCAGGGTTTGAATACAGTCTGGCTCAAAACTGGCACCCTTTAGAGGCCATATAGGAATGCTGGCTCTAACAGTGTATTTAAGGATCCGTAGATTCTTCATATTGTACTTTATATTTATTGAAGAATGAGGTGTTTAAATGAACCAAAAAGACCAGAAGAGTCACTCTCTACAGAAGTAAGCTCAATTTATTCTCAGCCATGAGGTTCAACCCCTCCTTGTCCCTGCTGGAGGAAGTTTTCAGCTACAGGTAATAGGATATTCCCCCAAGCTGGTCTCTAAAGGAGCATAATGGCTCACTTAACCACCAGACCAAAAGTAAGGCAAGCTGTCAGGTTGGTTGCTCCAGCAACTCAATGAGATCTTAAAAGACTCAGATTATTCCTACTTTTCTGGCGTGTTGTCTTCTGTCGGCTCCATCCTGAAGCCTGCTTGCCTTGTGGTCCTGTAGCAATTGGAACTGCATGATTCCTCATTCCTATGTAGTGGGCAGGGAGAGTTTCCAGTGCTCACCCATAAGCGTGAAGAAAGGCTTTCCTGAACACTACATCCCCCACATAGATTCTCCTCACATCTCAGTGGCCCACGTGGCATCCCACGCCCATTCCCAAACCAGTCACTGGAAATGGAGGTGGAATTACCCTTAAGCCAGTCAAGCCCATCCCTAGAACTTGGGGATGTGGTCATCTTCCCCAAGGCACATGGATGTGAGGGGAATAGGGAAACCTGAACAAAATCGAGGTCCTGCTAGGAAGAAGGAAGGAGGGGAATAGTGATGGACAACCAACATATCCATTACACATCCAAGGGTACATTACCTATTTCCAAGTATTTTCCTGTTTTTCTGGGCCCTGATTTTATCTTCCCTACACTAGGGATAATACTAATAGCTGCTTCTCATGGAGTGAGCTTACATGGTGATGGATATGGAAGAATTTTTAACAGTATACAAATAAAAGTTTTAGATATTGTTGCTTGCTGCTGTTGTAGTTTGAGATTTACTCTTCAAACTATGTTGTACTGTTAGTAGCAGGGTCAGAAGAACAGAGACCATGTGTCTTTGGTGCCTGCCAACCTCCATTTCATTCATTCCCATATCCTAGAACTCACTCTCTCCCACCCTATGCTGCCCAAAGTAACCTCTTCCTGAGTATTCTACCCAGGCTCATCCTGACACCTAGCATCTTGGATTCCCATATAACTTCCCGCCTTGCAACCATTCCACCATCAAATCTCATTTCCTAGTTGCTTTGAACTGGGCTCTAGTCTCACTTTGCCTTTCACTAATTTTGTGATTTGGAGCAAAACACTTCACCTCTCTGGACCACTTCCTTCTTCAGTGAAGTGAGATGCTTGGACTAATTAATCTCTAAGGCACCTTCAAGATTTAACTTTTATGATTCGATGAATTTCAGGCAGTGAGGCAAAGAGAAGTGAAGAATTTCAGGCAGGTGGAGGAAGGGATTTGGGGTCAAGAGATTTTAAGCAACAAGTAGCCAGTTAGCAAGGCTACTTTGATTTGGAAGTTCCAAAGACAGACAGACACAAACACTCACGTGTGCACACACGGACATGCACAAGCGTGCACACACACAGAGTACCTGTTAGCAATCCATAGTGAACGTTACAACAGGAATGAGGACATCTAATAAAACAGAGATGGACTCAACTACAAAGCACACCTGAAGGATGCAGGTGTAGGGAGTTGAGGCAATGAGACCACATCCTTAAACACATCCAATTTGGCAGAGCTAAGAATTCCACTGAGGGTGGAAAATCATCACTGCTGTGGACATTGCTTTTATAGGCCTAGATGAGCCGAAATTCAAGGGGATATCTGAAGGGATCATTCTGACCTTCCAAACATAGGAACACATCTACTACTAGGTCTGACCTTGTTTTGCCTTTTTCCCTTCCTAGTTTCAGCCAGGCCTCGAAAGCAGAAAGGCCAAGATCCAACTAGAAAATCTGTTTCTGTTATATTCTCTTGGCTGCTTAGGAGACCTCTCTTGGCAGGCTTTCTGGTGCTTTGTCCAAGCCTGGGACCTGTCTTCCGTGGAGTTTCCATCACCTTGTTCAGGGGAGAAGAAGCTCTTAGCATCACCATGCAGTGCCTAAGAGGCAGTTGCTCTCTTTCTTTTCTTTCAGTCCTTTCTTTCCTTCTTTGTCCCCCAAAGAGTCCAGACAACCTGCACATAGAAGAACACAGAATAATAATAATTATAATGATAATAATAATAGCAGGAACTACCGTTTTGCCAGCTTACTATTGCTCAGGTATGAGACTAAGAACTTTATATATTATCTCAATAACTAATTAGGTAGGGATGGCAAATATTACTATAGTATAAAAACATTAAAAGGGATAAAATGAGTATTTCATATTGATAAAAATGAAATAAAAACAGTCCACCAAGAAGCTATACCAGCCATGAACTTTTACACACCTAACAATATAGTTCCAAAAATGTATAAAGCAAAAATGCTAGAATACAAGAATTGACAGAACCATTATATATAAGTTGTTAATATACACTTCCCTCTGAAATAGATCAAATAGACAAAACTAAGTACGTGAAGAATTTATATGGCATCGTATAAAGCATAGTAACAAATTATATAGAACTTTGCACTCAACAGAGATTGCACATTGTTCTGAAACATATGTGGAAGCAGTTACAATAATTGAACATGTATTAGATCCTAAAAAAAATCTTCACAAGCTCTAAGAAGCAGTATTCACCCAAGCATATTCATTGATCAAAATGCAGTAGACTTAGAAATTAAGAGCAAAAGGATAGCAAAAATAAAAACCTACCTACTTGAAAAATTTAAACACCTTTATAATAGATTATTGGGTGTGTCAGTCAAGGTTTAATCAGAAAGACTGGTCCCCTGAGAAATACCTTGGTTTGACTTTATGCAGTTGTGGGGGCTGGTTAAACAGTCTCTGTAACGCTGCTGTCATTGTATCTAATACTGGAGCTTGAAGTCCTTAGGGCAGGCAGGCAGAGTGTAAAGTGGGAGGAGCAAGAACAGGCTGGAACCCACAAGCACAAGCTGGAGCGCATGAGGACAGTTCCTGGCTCTGACCTTAGTCACGCAGAAGTCTGGGCCCTTTGTCATGGAGCTAAACACACACACACACACACACATGCATACATGCACATGCACAAACACACACACACACACACACACACACACACTGAGTACATGTTAGCAATCAATAGTGAACATCACAACAGGAATGAGGAAATCTAATGACACCTCCGAATGAGGAGTCAGAGAAGCTGAAGGAGGATCCAGAAGATGGAGCAGTTCCAGTCTTGAGTACTGTCCCACACCAACAGGAAGAGCCAGCAGACAATGTATGTGAACTATACAATGACTATTACCTCACTTATACTCTCCAAATTGCCGGTGAGAATCTCTCTTGTGGTCCAATCTAACTGGAAATACACAAGAAGGGGAATTCTGGGAAATGTAGTTCAGCCTAGCAAAGCTGATACTTTACAAAGCCACCACAATCTATCCCTTGCCAACTTGGAACCCATGCATATCTCCATACTTAATTTCCAAATAAAGATAATAACAAAGTCATGCTTCTGCCTGACATAATACAACTATCCCCAGACAATGAGAAACATGCTAACCCAGGGGTCAGAAAACTTTTTTTAAAAGCCAGATAGTAAATATTTTAGGTTTTGCAGGCCACATGGCTTTTGTTGTAACTATTCAATGTTAGCATTATAGCATGAAAGCAGCCACAAATATGTAACCAAACGAATGTGGCTGTGTTCCAATAAAACATTATTTACAAAAACAGATGGCCAGCCCTTGGGCTATAGTTTGCCGACCCCTGTGTTAATCCTTTCACCAAGGGAGAATAAAAAGTCCTTTTTTGGATTTAAGTGATCTTTATTTTCCTCCTATTTAATTCACGCGTCACCTTTTGATACCCTATAGCTTAAACACTGAGATATGTTAATTACACTTAGCACATCTTATATTAGATAAGGAGATAAGAGAGAAGGAAGAAAACAAAAATGTTTGGTTACTATATATGAAACATATCCATATCAAAATAAGGAAAACTAATCTAACTATTACAGAACTCTTCTCTGCAACTGATTGAGGTTTCTTGTCTGGTTACAAATCTTCTTCCTAAAGGGTTCAGGCCATTAGCAGTTCTACCTGAATTGGAGGTAGTTGTAGTTTTCCACTGACTTAGTAATCACAAAACACGGGTGTACTAAAAGTTGTCCTAGAGGACCTCCTGAGTATCAGAAATACTCGTTGTGTAATAGCAACTCGATTTCCGCTTAATATTCAAGCACAATCACTACAGCCAGTATATTAAATCCTTTCTTTGCCTGTTGATTCAATAGCCTTAGGAGCCCAAAGTGGCCAGGTAGCAGACTCTATATCCAATTCAACAGCATGGAACTAAGACTTCTAGAGCAACAGCGCCTGAAATTGTGGGGCTGGGAAACAAAAATTGTACTAGTGGATCACCAGGAATAATAATGAAAGCAACTATTTCCATTTTAACCCCCTTGATTTCTAGACTTGTAAATCCTGCTATGGGAAAAATAGCAATATAATGAATATCGATTTAGAGCATTTACCACAATCTGGAGGACCTTGCTTCAGACCCCCAAGGTGTTGCCACCTACCTGGTCCCATAACTGAGCCTTCACAAGGTGATTACATCATTCTATCATATATGTTGCATCAGAATTGCAGGTAAGACCAGTGAATTCCATGAGGATGAGCCCATTACCTCACTTCGTTTGTTATGAAGTGAGTTCCTTGGTCAAAAGTGATGCTGTATAGAATACCATGTTTTTGGATAAAGTATTTGGTCGGTTCACAAATGGAAGTTTTGGTAGAAGCATTGCAAGCAGACAAGCAAAAAAGACACATCCATGTCCAATAAAGGCAAAGTGCTATCCCTTCCATGATGGAAGCTGACCAATGTAATCAACCTGCCATGAGGTAACTGGCTGATTCCACCAGGTAATAGTGCCATGTTGTGGGTTCAGTGTTAGTCTCTACTATTGGCAGATTGGGCATTCAACGACGGCTATATCCAAATAGGCCCTAAATAGTGAAAGTTCCTGTTGCTGATCCCAGCATAACCTCCATCCTGATTCCATGGCCACTGGTTCATGAACCCTCTGGGTAGCAACAGGAGTGACTAGAGGGGAAAGCTGACTGACATCCACAGAACAGGTCATTCTGTTCGCCTGATTATTAAAGTCCTCCTTAGTGAGTGTTCACATGGGACACAAATATCTTTATATTTTGTGCCCATCTGGAGAAGCTTATCCACATACCTCTTCCCCAGGCTTCCATCTCACTGATTTTCCAGTTATGTTCCTTCCAAATCCCTGGCCATCTAGCCGAATCATTAGCCCCAGCCCATGAATTGCTGTAGAATCACTTGTATGGCCATCTATCATTCTATATGCTCTGTTCAAAGTCCTGTCCACAGGAGGAATTTCCCTTCACCACTGTCTTTCAGAGCAGTCCCAAAGTAGGATTGCAGTGCTCTACCTATCCACTTTTAGATGGTTTCTGCACATCATGAAGAATTACCTGTAAACAAACTTCAAGTATTTTTATCCTCAGTCAACTAATCATAGGGAAGCCATAGATGTTGTTGAAAGAAAGAAGGAACTGTAGCTAGAAAGGGGTCATGGACATCTGGGCTACTTCATTGTGCAACTTATTTGTGCCTTCAGGGCCTGCTTAAGTCCAGTATCATAGATATCTCTTCCTTTTGATGAGGGAGTGTTGCTGTGCGTGCCCAACTTTATGGTTTTGTGGGTCAGACATGCCCAGTCTATGATGAGCATCTCAGGTCGTATGGTAATTTGGTAGCTCATGGTCAAGCATTTAGTCTCTACTAAGGCCCAGTAACAAGCTGAAAGTTGTTTCTCAAAAGGGGAAAGTATGGCTTTGCTAAAAAATTGTAAGTGTTTGTACTGTGATTCACCTATAGGATGGGGCCTACCAAAGGCTCCAAACAGCTTCCCTATGTACCACTGATACTTCAAGTACTATCATATCTTCTGAGTCATATGGCCCAATTAGCAGAACAGCTTGCATAGCAGCTTAACCTGTTGCAGAGCCTACTCTTATTCTGGGATTCACTTAAAACAGGCAGCTTTTCAGGTCACTCAGTAAATGGGTCAGAGTAGCATGTCCAAATGAGATATATGTTGCCTCTGAAATCCAAAGAGGCCCAGTAGGCATTGTGCCTCTTTCTTAATGGTAGGAGGAGACAGATGCAGCAACTTGCCCTTCACCTTAGAAGAGAAATGTCTTCATATCTCAGATAATTGGACGCCTAGAATTTTTCACTAAAGTGGCAGGTGCTTGAATTTCTGTGGGATTTATCTCCCACCCTCTGGCACACAAATGCCTTTTCAATATGTCTAGAATAGTTGCTACTTTTTGCTCTGACTCTGCCAGTTTCTGGATGTGTCTATTCTAATTATACATTCTAGAACTGGAAAAATAACCACAAAGTGGGTTTGGGTACACACTGGGCCCACTGTAAGATGGGCCTGAGCCATGTATTAGATATACATTGCTGCCTAACAAATCATTTCAAAACTTAGAAGCTGAAAACAACAAACACTTATTATCTCACAGTTCCTACTGGTCAGGAATCTGGGTGCAGCTTAGCTGGATGCCTCTAGTGCAAGGTCTCTCATGAGATTGCAGCCAAGCTGTTGCCTGGGGCTGCAGTCATCTCAAGACCTGATTGGGCATGAAGGACCCATTCCCAAGATCACTCGCCTGGTTGTTAGCAGGCTTCAGTTTCTCTGTGTTGTTGCACTGAGGGCCTCAGTTCCTCACCATGCTACATGGGCATGTCCATAGAGTTGCTTACAACAACATGGCAGCATGCTTCCCGCAGTGCAAGTGATCTGAGAGAAAGAGAGGGAAAGACAGAAAGAGAATGAACCAAAGACAAAAGCCGTAGTCATTTTATACCCTAATATAGGAAATGTTATCCCATTATTTCTTCCATATTCTATTCATTAGAAGCAAGTCACTAGGACCAACCCATACTCAAATAGAAGGGATTACACAAGGGTGTGAATACCAGGAAACGGGGATCATTGGGGACCACATTAGAGGCTGCCAACCACATTAGATTATTGAAATAAAAATGAAAATAAATGCCACAGAGCAACTAAGCCCTTGAGCCACAACTACTGAGCCCACGCACTGCAACTACTGAAGCCTGTGCACCTAGAGTCCATGCTCCGCAACAAGAGAAACCACCACAATGAGAAGCCCTAGCACTGCAACAAAGAGTAGCCCCTGCTCACTAGAGAAAGCCCATGCACAGCAACGAAGACCCAATGCAGCCAAAATAATAAATAAAAAATTTTTAAATAAATAAATAAAAATAATTTTAAAAAGACAAAAAAATGAAAATGACAATTGATTTAGAAATAAACATTAAAAGATCAAATAGCAAAATTCCTCAGGTCTTCACACAACACATCCCATTTTACAGACTGGAAATTCAAGGCATAGAATGGTTAAAAATATGTGCCCAAGATAATTTAGTTAGTGACAAAACTGACACTCAAATCTCAGTCTAATTCCAAAGGCTCATTCTGACTCTAACGTCTCCTCCCTAAAGTCCTTTAATGAGATCATTTATTCCAGATAGCTCTGTTCTTCTGTTCCTTCTTGTCTCTTTCTCCCTACTTTTTTCTCTACTTCTCTTCCATCGAAGAAAAAGATTATTCAGGGAATGGCATATTTACCTTATTGGACCTACTAAGACAACCTCAAATGTGAGGTCGTATTTTTTACAGAGAAGTGACCACTTTAAACAATAATCCATGGCCTATCACACTGAACTGTCTCTTCCCCTCTGATGATTTTACATCTTCCCTGTACATTTTGACTTCTGAGCAGGAGCTGGTGATTTTGATACCACAATTTCAGCACACTTGTTCCTTAGCAACAACAACTGAGTTGTCTTTGCAGGTACCTCAAGTTTCAGAGCTGCTCAGAACTTCCCCTCTAAAAGGGCCAGAGTCACTCTCAGAACAATGAATCCAGAGTTTAAAATATAACTTGAGTGGTGTAAGCATACACTCCCATCCCCACCCACTCCTCCCACTTCCCTTTCCCTCCTTCCTGGAGGCCCAACCAGTGAGATTTCAGCAATAATTTCTGTAGTTCGGGAAAATGCCAAGGTCACACTAGGGAGTACTGGGCTGCCCAGAGGACAGTTTCATTTCCCACTGCTTACCTACAAATAAGAAACAACTTGCATGTTTAGAATGATCATTTTCTGTATGTAGCTGAAATAAATCTCAGACCACAAATTAAAGGTTGAAAGAAATAAACTTTATTGTTTAATAGCCAAACAATTTATTTTATGAGCCTCATTCCACATAGAAGTAGAAACCTAGTACATCAATTCAGGAATCCATCTTTAGAGTTGACTTGAGGTGCAGGGTGGGTGGGGGGAGGATGAGTGGGGAAGACAGGGGAGGGGGACTCTGGCCTTTAGTTGTCATCTGTCTATACCTGTATCTATTGAGATGTCTATCATTCAGTTAGTCTCTAATCTTAAAGCCATTCCCAGTCCCTTGTGTCTGACTGCAGGCTCCTCCAGGCTGGCTCTATCTCAGGTACCTCTGTGCTCCTCTCCGAGGTACAGAAACATTCAGCTGTACTTCTATCCCATCTGGTAAGGAGAATCCTACAAGTCTTGTGACCTCCTTGGAAGAAAGATACAGCCTTCCTCTTCTTCTAAATCCCTATACCTGTCTGATGAAGGTTCCACTTCCTTCACTGCCCCCCAAAATTGGCCCTGGGGTTGGGAGGCAAGCCACAGAACCCCTGCTCAGGGACAAATAATGTCTCGCTTCCTCTCAGACACAACCTCTTCTTCCTCCTCCAGTTCTGTAGACTAATCCCAGGTAGAAAGGAGGTGAGGGGGACAAACTGGCTTTGAGTAACCAAATATTATTCTAAGTCCTTTTGTCTTCTTCCTCAACCTAAGTCGTTTTTTGTTTGTTTGTTTGTTTTTTGCGGTACGCGGGCCTCTCGCTGTTGTGGCCTCTCCCGTTGCGGAGCACAGGCTCCCGACACGCAAGCTCAGTGGCCATGGCTCACGGGCCCAGCCGCTCCGTGGCATGTGGGACCTTCCCGGACCGGGTCACGAACCTGTGTTCCCTGCATTGGTAGGCGGACTCTCAACCACTGCGCCACCAGGGAAGCCTTTTTTTTTTTTTTTTTTTTTTTTTTTTTTGCTGCATTTGGGTCTTTGTTGCTGCATACGGGCTTTTCTCTAGTTGCAGCGAGCAGGGGCTACTTTTCCTTGCGGCGCGCAGGCTTCTCGTTGCAGTGGCTTCTCTCATTGCAGAGCACAGGCTCTAGGTGTGGGGCTTCAGTAGTTGTGGCACGCGGACTCAGTAGTTGTGGCTCGTGGGCTCTAGAGCGCAGGCTCAGTAGTGGTGCACAGGCTTAGTTGCTCCACAGCATGTGGGATCTTCCCGGACCAGGACTCGAACCCGTGTCCCCTGCATTGGCAGGCAGATTCCTAACCACTGCGCCATCAGGGAAGTCCTGGATCTAAGATTTTAAAACTGAAAAAGAACTATTTCACTCTTGTTCTCTGGTTTTTCTGAAGACAATCTGTAACTCAAGAATGGGGGAAAAGCCATAGGATAAATAAGAATTATAGGAGAATACATATCAATTAATACCAAAATATTATTTCAATATTATTACAAATAAGCACATTTTCCTGCCTTACAAAAAAATCTGCGTCATTTCTTTTAAAATCATAGCCCTTTGTTTTCTTTCACATCCACCCAAAGCAGGAAACTCTGCTGAATGTCCTAAGTGTCCTTGGACACTTAAAAAAAGTATGAGACACAGTCCCTTTCCTTAAGAGTGGTTGTTATGGGGGCTTCCCTGGTGGCACAGTGGTTGAGAGGCCGCCTGCAGATGCAGGGGACACAGGTTCGTGCCCCGGTCCGGGAAGATCCCACGTGCCGCGGAGCTGCTAGGCCCGTGAGCCATGGCCGCTGAGCCTGCGCGTCTGGAGCCTGTGCTCCGCAACGAGAGAGGCCACAACAGTGAGAGGCCTGCATACCACAAAAAAAAGAGTGGTTGTTATGGGTTGAATTGTGTCCCCCAAGAAGATATGTTGAAATCCTAACTCCCAGCACTTCAGAATGTGACTTTATTTGGAAATAGGATTGTTGCAAAAGCAATTAGTTAAGAATCGTTTGTACTGGGACTTCCCTGGTGGCTCAGTGGTTAAGAATCCGCCTGCCAATGCAGGGGACATGGATTCAAGCCCTGGTCCCAGAAGATCCCACATGCCACAGGGCAACTAAGCCAGTGCGCCACAACTACTGAGCCTGCGTGCCACAACTACTGAAGCCTGCGCATCTAGAGCCTGTGCTCCGCAGCAAGAGAAACCACTGCAATGAGAAGTCCGTGCACTGCAACAAAGTAGCCCCTGCTCGCCGTAGCTAAAGAAAGCCCACATGCAGCAACAAAGATCCAACGCAGACAAAAATAATTAAAAATAAGAAAAGAATAGGTCATACTGGTGTCCTTATAAGAAGAGAAGAGATACAGAGAGGGAGACACATGGAAGAAAATTAGCACGTGACAACAAAGACAGATATTGGAGTGATGCATCTATAAGCCAAGAAACAGCCAGGATTGCCCGCAAACACCAGAAGCTAAAAGAGGCAAGAAGGGATCTCCTCTACAGATTTCATAAGAAAATATGACCTTATATTTGAGGATGTCTCATAATTGCTTCTATAAGGTAAATATGCCAGTCCCTGAATAGCCTTTTCTCATTTGATGAAACAACATGGAGCATAGCCCTGTCAAGCACCTTGATTTTGAACCTAGCCTCCAGAACTATGAGAAAATAAATGTCCATTGTTAAATCACCCAGTTTGTCATACTTTGTAACAGCAGCCCTGGGAAATGAGTACAGTAGTCAATTAAAGTTTCAAAAACTCAGATATCACAAAGCAGTTATAGAATAATGCAGTGTTAAACTGTGTGGCACTAAGGAGATTTGCAAAAGGAGTCCTCAGGGGCCACCGGGTTAATTCATTCACAACGTTAACACAAAGAGGTTTACCTCTCATTGGCCTTTTCCGTCCCATGCTTCAAGATATCACAAGAGAAAGCCTCCAGCTAAAGGTCAGTCTTCCTGGAGGAAGAGACTCTTCTTTTGAACACAAATGCCATAGGCTCCAAAGATAAACAGGACAAGTCCTCACATCTAGGAAAGTTATGCTTGCTATGACTGTCAGCTCCAGGATGGGACCAACAATGTGGCTCTGAGCTTCCCCCAACCAGAGCCTCAACCAACAGGAGAATTCTGTCTTATTAGACCTGTTGTGAATCTTCATTTCTTTGCCTGAAACCTTGCTGATTGGATAATAACAGTGGATCCTACACAGCCTGCCTGATTTGATTCTGCCAAGTCCTCCTCTACTCTTAGGACCTCTTTGACATGGGCCACTAAATTAGGTGTCTCTATTGGGGCTTCAATACCCACCAGTTATATAACAAATAAATTCTCTTTTCCATAGTCGCAGGATTGACCATTACACATTTTTCTGTTTTCAGGGAAGGAAGTAAGAAATGGGGAAGGAGATTGGTCTCAAAGGACAGTGTGGTAAGGGCAGAATGAAAACCCAAATTATGGACTTAGAAAAGGACTAAGGAAATGAAAACTGGTTGGGCTTGCTTGTCTTTTCACTTTCCCCTATCTCCCACATCCAAGTAATCAGCAGATTTTATCCATTTTATGTCCAAAATATATCTCAGATCTATTCTTTCAAATTTCAATAACCACTACTTCTTCAGACCAGAAAACCATCATCTCTGTCCTACACAACTGCTAAAACCTCTTAATTGAGCTCTCTTTTTCCAATCTTATTCTCATTTAATACAAAGCAAGTACAATAATCTTAAATTATGAATAAAATCATGTCTTCTGGTTAAAACCCTTCAGCTTTCATTTTCAGCCAAGATGGAATAACAGAGACTAGATCTGTCCTCCTTCCCTAAACAATTAGAAAAATGGACAAATTTATTTATTTATCTATCTATCTATCTATCTATATATATATATATATATACATAAAACTATTTTTCAGACAGGTAAGAACAGCTAGAGTCTGTGGCTTTCTTGCTTGGGTCCATTCCCATCCTACCAACCCCAGGTTAGTTACTGAGAATGGTAGCTTTAAAAAGGTAAGGCTAGTTGTAAAAACCAGCAACTTTGCTACTTGCATGAACTTACTGCCTAGAGGTAGTTTCTAGTCCACATCACTGGGAAGGGTTAACCAAACCGATCTCATGAGTTGCAGAGACAGAGATCTAGATAGAGGAGGTTAGGGTGGCTAGAATCTGTGGAGCAGAGTACTGGAGAAGAGTGAAAATTACAAAGATAGAGATAGAGATGGACATGGCAAGGGAGATGGAGATGGGGGGGAGAGAAAGAGAGAGAGGGAGAGGGAGAGATTCAAAAGTCTAGAGAGATCCCATCAAGTCTCTGGCTGAGTACTGATCTGTACATGTGTAAGAGGAATCTACCCTAGGCCAGGGAAGGAACCACCTGAATGGAGTAGGCAAAACAATTCACAGATCTGCAGATAGTTTGTGTTCCTACTAGCCAGAGTAGAAAGACCTCATATCATAATTCATGGGGCATTAGGTAGATTCCCTTTTTTAAGTCTTAATAGTAGCACTGAATTAGCTCTAGATTAAAGGCTACTCTTGACCTGCTCTAATAAAGCTTAAAAGCAAGCCCCAAAATAAGCCAAATGATCCCAGGTAACTTAACTGTACCTCAGAACAAAATCCATTATTAGTTAAAGAAATAGAACAAAATCCAGCAAAACAATATAAAATTTACAGTGTCTGGCATCCAATAAAAAATTACCAAGTGTGCAGATAGGACCTCTAGTTATGACAGAATGAAGAGGTATGTGAATCCTCTCTTCAAAAAATTATAAACTGGATAAAATTGTCAAGAATAACCATTTCAGGGCCCTGGAGAATGACCAAAAGCACACACCACATTGAGAAGCAATTATTAATTTTTTTTAAATTGAAACTTCAGGTAAGAACAGCAAGAGTCTGTGGCCTTATCGCGTGGGTCCATTCGCCTTGTCCTGCCCCCAGGTTAGTTACTGAGATCGATAGTTTTTAAAAGGTTAAGCTAGTTGTAAAAACAAGCAGCTTTGCTGCCAAGGGGCAAGACTAGACTTGGGGCAGGAAGCAAAAAGCCATGACAACCTTGTCAGTTAAAAAAGAAAAATTGGTAGAAAATAAACAGGTAAAACTCACAACTTTGCTAGTCTGAGTTTGTGATCACAGCTGGAGCAAGCAGCCAGACCAGGTAGAAATTTAACAAGGAGATCTTGAAAATAACAGAGCCATAGAAGAGCTAGATTAGCTCTTCATCTGTCCCTGGCTGACTGGAAAACTACATGTGTGCCAGGGGAAACTCAAGAGAGCTCAGTGGAAAGTAAAATCCTAGGCATACTTGAGAACCAGCTAAACTTTGTTTTGTTTTGTTTTGGTGTGTATTTTTTAAATTAATTTTTATTGGAGTATAGTTGATTTACAATGTTGTATTATTTTCTTGCTGTACGGCAAACTGAATCAGTCATACATATACATATATCCACTCTTTTTGAGATTTCCTTCCCATTTAGGTCACCACAGAGCTTTGAGTAGAGTTCCCTGTGCTCTACAGTGGGTTCTCATTAGTTACCTATTTTATACACAGTAGTGTATTTATGTCAATCCCAATCTCCCAGTTCATCCCACCTGCCTTTCCCCCCCTTGGTAACCATAAGGTTGTTCTCTACACCTGTGACTCTATTTCTGCTTTGCAAATAAGTTCATCTCTACCATTTTTCTAGATTCCACATATAAGCAATATTATACAATATTTGTTTTTCTCTTTCTGACTTACTTCACTCTGTATGACGGTCCCTAGGTCCATCCACATCTCTGCAAATGGCACTATTTCATTCCTTTTTATGGCTGAATAATATTCCATTGTATCTATGTACCACATCTTCTTTATCCATTCCTCTGTCGATGGATATTTAGGTTGTTTCCATGTCCTGGGTATTGTAAATAGTGCTGCAACGAACATCAGGGTGCATGCATCCTTTCAAATTATGGTTTTCCATGGATATATGCCTAGGAGTGGGATTGCTGGGTTATGTGGTAGCTCTATTTTTAGTTTTTTAAGGAACATCCATACTATTCTCCACAGTGGCTGTACCAATTTACATTCCCACCAACAGTGTAGGAGAACTAGCTAAACTTTGAACGAACTCACTCCTCAATCTACACATAGATAGTCCAGCAGAGGGGAGGGTTAAAGCCCAAGGTGTTAAAGCAAAATCTCTGCTCAAATTATTGGCTGATGACTAGGCTATGCTGACACAGGGATGACCTCTAGTTAAGCTAGGATAAAAAATAAAAACAAGAATAAGAATCTGGGCAGAGACATTAGCAGTGGCCTGCAACCCCTGGGGGTGAAAGATTCCACCATTTAAGTTCAGACAAATTTTTTAAAAATCAGGGGAAAAAAACTGGACTACAGACTTGCTACCATGTATTACTGAAAATGCCTGACTGTCAACCAAAAGTTATGAGAAATGCCAAGAAACAGTAAAGTGTGATTTACATTCAGGAAAAAGTCAGTAATAGAAACTAACTCAATGAGCCCAGATGTTGGATTGAGCAGACAAGACTTCAAAGCAGCTATTATAAATATATTCAAATAATTAAAGAAACTATGGTCAAAGAATTAAAAGAAAATATTAACATAGCTAATAAACAAGGAATTTCAATAAAGAAATGGAAACCATATAAAAGACCCAAATGGAAATTCTAGAGTTGAAAAGTACAAAAACTAAAATGAAATGTACGGCCTTAATGGGCTCAGCATCAGATATGAGTTGGCAAAAGAGCAAATCAGTGAACTGGATGATAGATTATTAGAAATGTTCCAATCTGAATAATAGAGAAAAAAAAGAATGAAGAAAAATAAAAATGTAGAGAGCTTCAAAGACCTGTGGGACAGCATCAAGCATACCCACTAGCCATAATATAGGAGCACCAGAAGGTGAGAAGACAGAGTTAGAAAAAACACTTGAAGAAATAATAGCTAAATATTCTCCAAATTTGATGACAAACATTAATCTTGAAATCCAAGAAATTCAACAAACCCCAAGTGTGATAAACTTAAAGAAATCCACTCCTAGACACATCATAGTCAAAAAGTTGAAAGCCAAAAAAAAGGAAATTCTTGAAATCAGTAAGAGAAAAATGACTCATACAAGGGAACAAAAATGTGATTAATAGCTGATTTTGCATCAGAAATAATAGAGGCCAGAAAGCAGCAGAGTGACATATTCAAAATGCTGCAAGAAAAACCTTTTAATCAAGAATTCTATTTTTTTAACATCTTTATTGAGGTATAATTGCTTTACATTGTTGTGTTAGTTGCTGCTGTATAACAAAGTGAATTAGCTATATGTATACATGTATCCCCTTGCATCTCCCTCCCACCCTCCCTATCCCACCCCTCTAGGTGGTCACAAAGCACCAAGCTGATCTCCCTGTGCTATGCAGCTGCTTCCCACTAGCTATCTATTTTACATTTGGTAGTGTATATGTCAATGCCACTCTCTCACTTCCTCTCAGCTTACCCTTCCCCCTCCCCATGTCCTCAAGTCCATTCTCTACGTCTATATCAATCAAAACTAAAAATAAGGACATTTCCAATGATCAACAATTCAGAGAATGTGTTACTAGTCAAACTGTCATACAAGAAATACTAAAGGAAGTCCTTCAGGCTGAAAGGAAATAATACCAGATAGTAAATCAAGTCCATAGGGAGAAATGAGCACAGAAATGATAAATATGTGGGTAAATAAAACAGATAAATAAGTATAATATTTAAGAAATATATATTTATAAATATATAAAATATAGCTTATGAATATATTTTCTCTTTTCTTCTCTTAATTTGTTTTAAAACATGATTGTATAAAATAGTAATTATAACTCTATATTATTGGGTTTATAACACATACATTAAAATATATGACAATGAGGAATACACAAATAATTAGTATGTGTCCTTTATTTTGTTCTATAAATAGTGCAAAGGATGCAGAAAAAATATACATGACAATGATATAGGAAGGAGATGGAAATGGAGTTATATTGGAGCAAAGTTGACATAATTTCCTGGAATTAAGTTAGTATTAACCTGAAGTAGATTGTGATGATTAAGATGTACACTATAATTCCTAGAGCAACAACAACAGCAACAACAAAAAGCTTTAAAAATAGTGTTAAAAAATCAAAAGAGAAATGAAAGTGGTATACCAAAATGTTTGTTTGACACAAAAAATACAATAAAGGTACACAGGAACAAAAAAGCCATGAGATATATTGAAGGCAGATATGTAAATCCAACCATGTCAAAAAGTATGTTAAATGTGAATAGACTAAATGCTCCAGTCCAAAAGCAGAGAGTGTCAGACTCAGAGAAAAAGCAACAATAAAAGAAACAGTTTAGATTCCAAGACACAAATGAATTGCACATAAAAGGATAGTGTGATTGTTAATTTTATGTGTCAACTTGGCTGGACCATAGTGTCCAGATTTTTGGCTGAACATTATTCTGGATATTCCTGTGAAGGTGTTTGTGGATGAGATTGATATTTAAATTGAAGGACTTTGAGTTAAGCAGATTAATTTCCATAATGTAGGTGAGCCTTACCCAAATAAGTTGGAGGTCTTAATGGAACAAAGACTGACCTCCCCTGAGCAAGAAGGAATTCTGCCAGTAGATGGATCAAACTGCAACTCCCCTGGGTCTCCAGCCTGCCAGCCTATTCTGCAGATTTTAGACTTACCATGTAAGCCAACTTTTTAAAGATAATCCTTCTCTCTCTCTCTCTGTCTCTCTCTACCTGAGGACTCATGTCTATCTTCAATTCTGGAAATTTTTCAACCATTATCACTTCACATATTTGCACCTCTCTTTTTTCTATTTTCTGTCTCTGCAATCCCTACTAGATATATGGTACAACCTCTTATTTCAACCTCCATGTCTTCTAATTTCCCTTTTGATTTTTCTGTTTTTCCTCTCTGTGTCGTGCATTCTGTATGATTTCTTTACATTTATCTTCTAATTCTGTAATTTTCTCTTCAGCTAATCTAAACTGCTATTTAATCTGGTTTTCTCAATGTTTTCTCGATATTTCGACTCCTAGAATATCTGTATGTTCCAATTATTTATTGCTACATAACAAATTATCTCAAAACTTAGCATCTTAAAACAACCTTTTATTTTGCTCATGATTTTGTGGATTAAGAATTCAGATAGGGCTCAGTTAGAGGTTCTGGCTTAGGGTCTCTTAGGAAATTGCATTCAGACAGTGGTTAGAGCTAGAAGAGCAGAGGGCTCGAGAAGTTGTGGATAGCCAGATAGCTCTCTTTCTTTATGTTGTCTCAAGACCTCTGCATATAGTCATTTTGTATAGGCCTGACAATTCCTGGGCAGTTGAACTCCTTACGTGGCAGCTCAGGACTAAGCACAAATGATCCCGTCAACAAAGCAAAAATTGCCTCACATTTCTGATGTAGCCTCAAGAAGTCACACAGCACCACCTATACCACATTCTATTAGTTACAAGTGAGTCACAATCATGTCCTTCAAGGAAAGGGACATAGACCCCATCTCTCGATGGAAGGAGTATAAAAGACACATTGTAAGAGAAAATCATGTGGGATGGGAAATATTGTTGAGGCATCTATGGGCAATGATTTTGGAAAATACAAGCTACTATACTACATGATTTTCTTTCAAATCCTTCTTTTTAAAAAAAATATGTCCTGTTCTTACCTTACAAATTCTATTCCTTCCTCTCTTTTTTTGAACATTTGAAAGCATACTTAAAGTCTCTTTTGCATTGTGTCCTGGATTGTGGATAAGACCCCATCAAGCTTTTCCATGGCTGCATCTGCTGGGGGTTCTATGGGATTCACTGATTTCACATAAATATTTTATTTAAATTCTTGGCACAGGGCTTCTCTATGATGAGGTTATTGTGAGAATTTGAGCCTGCATAGGCAGCACAGGATAAGGGTCTTTATTTCTCTTAGCTGACTCTTTTGACATTCATGGTCAAAAATGGGAGCCTCGGGACTTCCCTGGTGGCTCAGTGGTTAAGAATCTGCCTGCCAATGCAGAGGACACAGGTTCAATCCCTGGTCCCAAAAGATCCCACATGCCGTGGAGCAACTAAGCCCATGAGCCACAACTACTGAAGCCATGTGCCCAGAGCCCGTGCTCTGCAACAAGAGAAGCCACCACAATGAGAAGCCCGCACACCATATCGAAGAGTAGCCCTCACTCGCTGCAACTACAGAAAGCCCACGCACAACAGCAAAGACCCAACGCAGCCAAAAATAAAAATAAATAAATTTATAAAAAATAAAAAAGGGAGCCTGGCCCATTCTCTGTGAGGAGCCCAGCTACAACTTACGCAATGCACAGGAGACCTAAAGACTGGACCGCCACCCTTTCCACCTGTTAAAATCCATACTCTAAGGTGCTGGGATTGCTCATAAAACATAAGTAGCACTGACCTCTGTGGATTCTCCCTTAATTTCTGACACCTGGAAATTTCTATTTCTTACAAGTTCAGCTATGGACTCAAAAAAAATGTTTTTCGTATCTAGAAATTTTATGTGTTAGGAGTGGAAAGAGGATTTCCCATGTTTTCTTGGTCCTCTTCTTGACCAAAAGTCAACTGTATTTCTAAGTATAGAGCTTTAGATTACTGAATGCTTGCATTTAATGAACAAATAAGCTCTTCTTTATGGTTCCCCTAACTTCATTGTAGGAGAAAATAAGAGAATGGGGTTTTTGTGCAAAGGAATAAATGTGTGGGTGTGTATTTGAGGGAAACCTATAAGGGAATGGACAAGTTTAGAGCTTGCTAGATTCAGGTCACAGATGTTAAGGGCCCATTCTATTTATTTATTTATCTATCTATTTTAAAATTTTATTGAAGTATAGTGGATTTACAATATTGTTATTAGTTTCAGGTATACTACAAAGTGATTCAGATATAGATAGATAGATAGATAGATAGATAGATAGATAGATAGATAGATAGATATAGATAGATTCTTTTTCAGGTTATTTTCCATTATAGGTTATTACATGATACTGAATATAATTCCCTGTGCTATAAGGACACATTCTTGAAGAGTTGTTCCAACGTGAGTCTGCTGCCGGGAAAGTACCCAGTAAGAGTTCACAGGATTCTAGTGATAGTCACTATTCAATGACCTTTTTATCCCCATCAATTGACCATCCAGTCTTCAGATGGAGGGTTCTGTGTTCTCAGAACCCTTGACCTCCAGCTTTCTAACTGAGAAGTGAGGAGTAGCAGCACCTCGCGCTGCTGTGATTCTATCCAGGCCACAGTGTTTGCCAACCCAAGGAGAAGGCTTCAGAAAACTGAAGTGAACATTCTGGAAAACCACTAAGCTTTGGAAAAGCATTCTCTTACTTTTTCTTCATGGAAGAACAAAGCATAATAGAGCATCAAAAACAAAGGCAGATGGAGGGTTCACCCATGAATGTCACAAGTTCAGAGATTTTAGGCACAGGTGAGGTATGAGGTAATAAGAATCCTAAGGAAACTCAATCTAATCTAGCAGAGCCAGTTCGCAGGGAGGTGGGGGAAATGGGATTTTAATAAAGTTAGTCTTCAGTTTATTTTCTCCCCTCTCCTCCTCCTCTTGCCACTTACTCAAAAGGAACCCTTTTCAGGACTTCCCTGGTGGTGCAGTGGTTAAGAATCCGCCTGCCAGTGCAGAGGACACGGGTTCAATCCCTGGTCTGGGAAGATCCCACATGCCGCGGAGCAACTAAGCCCGTGCGCCACAATTTGAAGCCTAGAGCCCGTGCTCCACAACAAGAGAAGCCACTGCAATAAGCAGCCCGCACATGCCAACGAAGAGTAGTCCCCACTCGCTGCAACTAGAGAAAGCCTGCACCCAGCAACAAAGACCCAGCCCAGACAAAAATAAATAAATAAATTTATATTTTTTAAAAAAAGGAATTCTTTTCAGGTTTCTGTCTGAAAGTGCCCTTTCAAAAGGAGATTCGTGAGGGTTCATGTTTATACAACTGCTCTTATATAAACAAGATGATAATGATGACTCTCCAACCACTACCCATTCCTCAAGGTCCAGTTATATTCCCACCCCTACATGAAGTATTCTCTGTCAACTCCAGCCCATTCTAACTTCTCCTTTTCTCTTCCCTCCAATTTACTGTCTATTTCATTCACTGGTCACCTCACACATGCCTCAGTATTTTTCCTGTCATTGTCTCAAGTTGTTATTTATCTCTAATATTCTTTGCAAACTTTTAGTATGTTGAGTTTTGATCTCTCTAATCAGATTATAGGAGTTTTAAGTCCAGGAGTGTAGATTGCACATCTTCATTTTAATAATTTATAGCATTCACCGTAGGCTAAGCATGACACAAAGGCTCCATATATATTAATAAATGATAGCTTATTTATTCACTGCTCCTGTTTGGAAGTTTATATGATATACCACATATTCAGAAACCGGGATGCTCTGGAATACAAAGAACCCTTGAAGAAGTTGTGCAGTCTCACCATGCTTCAGTTTCCCACCAGCAATATGGAGATGACAATACTTGCTGCTCTCTGCTTTGCTGGTAGATGAGAAGGTTGTTGTTATTATTACTTTTTAAAATTATGTGACATAATATCTTTTTTTAAATTTATTTATTTATTTAATTTTTTTGGCTGCATTGGGTCTTCGTTGTCGTGCGCGGGCTTTCTCTAGTTGTGGTGAGCGGGGGCTACTCTTCCTTGCAGTGCATGGGCTTCTCATTGTGGTGGCTTCTCTTATGGAGGACAAGCTCTAGGCGTGTGGGCTTCAGTAGTTGTGGCTCACAGGCTCTAGAGCTCAGGCTCTGTAGTTGTGGCACACAGACTTAGTTGCTCTGCGGCATGTGGGCTCTTCCCAGACCAGGGATTGAACCCGTGTCCCCTGCACTGGCAGGCGGATTCTTAACCACTGCGCCACCAGGAAAGTCCCTGACATAATGTCTTTATAAGCCTCCTGTAAAGTCTGGGCACAGGTGTGCCTCACTTTGCACAAATCACATAGTTACAAAAATTAGAGAAAAATGAGATTTTACCGACTTATTGTTTACTTCACATTTAAAGTTTGATATGAGTTTGTAGGTTGTGAAATTAAATATCCAGTAGGGACTTAAGAAAAAAAAAAAAAGAACTCTTGGTCAGATAAACTTGACTTGAAATAAAGACCCTGTCCTAATTTATATATTTATAAATCTAGAATTTCCCTTGCACTCTCCCCCAACAAGGAGAAGGTCCATAAGTGATCCATCGATCAAATCCCTCTTTTTCTGATTTGCACAATCCCCATTCTTGTTTATTCTCTGTTAAACCCACCTGGTGAAACTCCAAATTCAGTAAGCCAACCTTCTGCCTCCAGGTCCCCTGCACCTTAAATATGGAGCTCCTCTGAGGATAATTAATCAACAACCCTATAGATTTCACCATCACCAATCTCCTCAAACCCCCAGCCTTGCCACCACCCCCAGAACTCATAGTAAATGACTTTGCCTCCCACTTAGCTGGAAAAAAAAAAAAAAAAAATATATATATATATATATATATATACACACACACACATATATATACATACATACACATATATACACACACATGCGTATATATATACAAGTATATGTGTGTGTGTCATAAGATGATAACAACCTCAACAAAATTGCTCTGTTCAACCCCACCCAAATCCCCTCCCCAAGAAACTTATGTAATTAAGATGTGACTTTGGGTGTCCCTTTGGCCATCAGAGACTTAAGTAACTTGACCTAAACGCTAAACCCTCAATTTCTCTACCTGTATGAGCCTAGAGACTATCCTTAAGGATTATGCAAATGCAACACTTAATTGCTTTTGCCTTATCTATTCCTTTTGCACTCTGTGTTTTGTCTCTAAGGAGTCTTTGACAGCCAGGATGCTCACCTTGGCCCCTTCACTGTTTTCCACAGGAAATCCTATTATAGTTGTGATTTTGCGAATTTCATAACTTCACTGAAGGCCTAAGGAGTTATGGGGAGGTATCACATACTGCTTTTTACCAGTACAGTGATCTTATACCCAATTTCCTATCTCAGAGCCATCCAAAGCCCCTGCTCTTGACCTATGACCTTCAACACCATGGGCCAGTGAAATGTAACTCACTTCCTAATGCTTCTTTCTTGAGGTGACTCTGGCCAGTCTGCCCAGTCTCCAGCTCTTTGGGATTCTGGAAAATAAAATTTTCAACATCTCATTGTACTCATCTTTTTTGAAACTTTTCTTTACTTCCATTTTCAGTGGAAAGGCTGGTTTAAGGGTTTTGTTTGTTTTTGTTTTTCATTAATTGAAGGCTTCTTACACCACCCATTCTTGGAGTTCTATTTGTATCTTGGACATAACTTGAACACACAAATTCAGTATATTTTAAATGAACCTGCCCGTCTGCCTCTGCTGCCATCTTCCCCTGAAAAACTGTGTTTTCTTCTGAGTGAAGGATAGTCTCATCTACCCTGTTGACCAACCAAATCACCCTTAACGTTAGTCTCCTGAAATTCTCATGTGCTATCAAACAGTCACCAAGACCAATCAATTCTACCACTTAGCTCACTCTCTCTCCTTTACTGTCACTTCCCAAGTTCAAGCCTACATGATTGCAATAGTCTTCTTGTTGGTCTCCCTGAGTCTAGTCTTGCTACCTTTAATCCATTCTTTAGGCTTGAAGCTATAGGTTGGTTCAGATATGCTCTAGTTGGCTCTCATTATCTTTAGACCAGCAGCTGCTTAAGGCTTGACTACTGCTCCAATTGTCTCATTCTGCTGCCCAAGCTAAAGGAGTAATGGGCATCTTTGAATCTGCTGTAGCCAGAGAGATCATTCTAAAATCCAAAGGTTATCAACCTCTCCCTTGATTAAAATTATTCAGTGGCTCCCTAATGCTCTTAGAATACAGCCCAAACTTATCATGATGTATTAGTTAGCTATTGTCACAATGATACCATGTAACAAACTATCCCCCAAATCAGATGCTTACAATAACATTCCCTATTCTCATGCTCACGAGTCTATCATTTGGCTGCAACTAAGCTGAACTAGGTTAGAATTCAGGCTCCTCAGCTCCAAGATCCAAGCTGAAGGAGGTATATTAGGCTCAGAACTATATACAGCATAAAGGATCTTCCAATAAAGACCCTGCCTTATCATCCAAGTTCCCAGCACAGAACCTAATCTATAGTAAATGCTCACTAAGTGTTTGTTGAATGACTGAATGAAGCCAGATAAGGTTCACTTTGGGAAAACCAAGAAGTTAATTTCTGTGTCTATAGCCTCCCCTTTATACATGTCATTTTCTCCTCTATAATGTGTCTTGTTTAGGAATCTGGTTCCCTTGTGATCACCTCCCTCTGATCACTACTAAAACTCACTCTCACAAAGGCCATGCACTCAACAATTTACACATTTATAGAAAATATCAGTCTTTTTAACCCTTCCAGATTTATTTGGCATCTGAGCTCTCACTACGGAATCTGTAGCAAGACTTTGACCTCTGCTAAAGTAATTTAAATCACCTAGTAAAAGATTTTAAAAATTAATAAATGGCAAGTTATATCCTGAATAACTAGCTGAATAAATGGCAAGTTATATTCTCCAGGTAAGGTTCATGCAAAAAACAGATTCACCTCCTGTTCGTTTATCATACAGATGTCAGCGCAACCCCTCACAACCATGTTACAAAGTGTTTCACTCAGTTAGGTGCTTTATTTTAAGCCCTCCAGGATGGAAGCTTTCTTTGAACGTACTAAGGATAAAGACAGCTGCCACAGACAACGATCTTCCCATAACACACCAACATTCATGCCAGCCTCCCCCATGATTAATCCTTCAGCCTGTGGTGTACACAAGGCTTCTTCCAGTCAGAGCCGAGAATGCCCCTAGAAATAGGTCATCTGAAATAAACATCAACTTCACTTCAAAAAGATTCTATGCCTATGTGGTCATAACCCAAAAAAAGAGTCCTTTGGGGAAACAGGACATGTAAACAGCAGAGCCCAGGCATCTCTTGCATCCTGTTCCTGCCTTCTCAGTGGCAACTTCATAATTGACCTCTCTAAAATCAACAGCTCTCTACTCTCAAAATGGAGTTTGGGCAACATCTTTCGCTTCTTTCCTGATTTCCATTGCCTTAGCCTAGCAACATAATACTCATTTGTAAGAACATGACTTAAGACATGTAAGCAGCAGGCTTGCTCCATCTTCCTGGTAAAATTATAAAACAGCAAACATAACTAGTTGCATCTCTAAGCCAGATTACTGGGGGAGGGATTTGGAAGGTAATGCGTGGGTACAGACGAAACTAATATTTATTGAACAATTTCCATGCACCACTGTTCTATTGTTTTACATACAGGATGTAGCTTAACCCTCATAACACTTATCTGATATCTGTTATTATCTCTCTTTGTAAATAGGAAAGCCAAAGCTCAGAGAGGTTAATTAACTGGCCCTTGGGTCCCACAGCTAGTATTCAGCAAAAATAGAATTAGAACCCAAATCTGACCAATCTCCAAAATCCATGTCCCCAGCACCTGCTACACGTCTCCTTAACTGAGTCTCCTTAATGAGAGAATGAAAGACACGTTTCTGGAATTGTATGGTAAGCAAGGAACTTGTAATGAATGAATCAACAATCTTCCAAATAACAAGTATTTGCTTAAAGCTTCATAAGTGCTGAGCTTCAGGCTAGTCACTACAGGAGAGACACAGAAATAGATGATGGGCTTTCTGACCTCCAGTGGATTACAGCCTAGGAGAGGAGGAAAGGATCTTGTATCCAGAAAATGGACAAATGCTCAATTGTGTAGTACAGCTCAGAGATAGGACAGGCCAGAGTAGGCTGAATAAGGAATGGGTCAGTCCGAGTTCTACTTGCAAGAAACTAGATTTAAGCAAAAGAATTTAGTTAACAGCTAGTGGGCAAAACCTCAGTGACATATCATTTTATACTCACTGGAATGGCTATGATCAAAATGACAGATAATAACAAAGATTATTTGGCAAAGATGTGGAGAAATTGGAACTTTCACACATTGCAAAATGGTGCAGCCACTCTAGAAAACAGTTTAGCAGTTCCTCAAAAGGTTAATCGTAGTTACCATAGTTACCATACCAGCAATTCCACTCCTAGGAATATACCCAAGAGAAATGAAGATATAACATCTACACAAAAACTTGCACATGAATGTTCATAAAAGCATTATTTATAATAGCCAAAAAGTAGAAACAATTCAAATATCCATCAACAGACGAGTGAATAAATAAAACGTGGGATATACATACAATGGAGTATTATTCAACAATAAAAAGGAATGAACTACCTATACGTGGATTCATCCATTACAACATGGATGAATCTTGAAAACGTAATACCAAGTGAAAAAAACCAGTCCTCAAAATCACATGTTGTATGATTCCATTTATATGAAATGCCCAGAACAGGGAAATCTATAAACATATAAAATAGATTAGTAGTTGCCTACATCTCAAAGTAGGGGGAGGAATGGAAAGTGACTGATAATGGATATGAGGGTTTTTTTAGAGGAGAAAAATGTTCTAAAATTAGATTGTGGTGATCATTGCACAGTCCTGTGAATTTACTTTAAAACATTTAATTGTACATTTTAAATGGGTGAATTGTATGGTATGTGAATTATATCTCAATAAAACTGTAAAACAAAAACAAAAACTAGTTGGGGGAGTTTCCTAGTGGCCTAGTGGTTAGGATTCTGGGCTTTCACTGCTGTGGCCCAAGTTCAATCCCTGGTCGGGGAACTGAGATCCTGCAAGCCACGTAAAGTGGCTAAAAAAAAAAAGAAATTAGTGGGTAGCTTACAGAATCTCTGGGAGACTGCAGAACTAGGTTTAGAGGTTGTGGAGGCAGGAAAAAAAATGCTCCAAATTATTCAGGTAACTGTAATGGCAAATACATCACGACCATTGCTACTGGGGACAGACTATGTTGCTTGCCCAGAGGACACGACCAACACAGAATTCAGCTACAAGGAGCACAGACATTACTGTCTCTGGAAGCCAGTATCTGCCACTGCTGCAGCCCCCAGTGGCCACCAGAATGTATTCTGAATGGTCCCTGCTCTTCTCATGGCTAGTTTGGGGTGGGGGCATTTCACTGGGAGAGCCTAGGTCACATGGCCACACCTCATCTACAAAGGAGGCTGGGAAAGTGTGCACCTGGCATTGTCAGGGTTGTAGTGGACAGTGGACAGTGCCTTATAAGGGTGATTCTCCAAACATAGGAAGAAGGTGGCCACAAAGAATGACTAAGGCTGCTACAGAAAGTTTCTCAAATTGGAAATAGCTTTAGCTGGTCTTTGAGGGATGGACAGGGTTTGGACCCACTAAAATGAGAAAAACATTGCAGTGAAGGAAATTGCATTAGGTAGGTAGGAATAAAAACCTAGGTTTTTCAGGAGTTCACAAGGTCTTCCTACTGTATGGAAAGGTAAGACATGCAGGCATCTAAAAAATGATACAGGAAGCAGACTGACATCAAGCTCTGAGCTGTGCAGTTGTAGGAACTTTAAAAGTCACTGAACGTGGGTTATTAGAGGAAACCCTCAAGGTCCAAATCACTGGTCAGAATTTTTTCATAGTCTGGCCACCAGGGGCTTCAGTGACAACTTAGAAGTTAGAACCAACCAATCCCCTGAGTACCAGGGAGGAGGCACCCAGGTGGTTTCTTCACTTCCTTTGTTTTGTCCCCTTGCAAGCCTGGGCAGGAAACTGAGCAGTGGAAACAAGGGCTGCTTTTGAGGTGTATTCAAATGGGGACCATGGTGGCAGTTTGGGGGTGGGACATGTTATTTCTGGTTTAATCTGTTGAGACTTTTTTGCCAAATAATTTCTTTTTCTCCCTGTGTCTCCTGTGAACACAGGATAGATTGATCCCTTTCTCAGACCATCCCACATCATTTCTTTCTATTTTTGAGTTCTGTTTAGAACTCTAAATCTTTGTTGCATCTGGGTATGAGATGATGTAGAGCAGTCTGGAAGAGGGTCTGGCCCTTTCAGCATAGTTCATTTTATTTTTATGCTCCCTTTCTATCTGGCTTTTCTTAATAGCTTTGAGATGAATTTCCTTTCAGCCTTGCTCTGGCCTTGTGAAAGCAAGGAGTTGAGTTATTAGGCACAATAGGAACATTTATTTATCTGACTTTCATCAAGATAAATAAAAATTTATATAAAATCTTAGCACATCAAAAAATCCCAATATATAAGAAATAAGTATGGTTTACTTAATGGTTTTGCAAAACTTTGTTGTAAAATCTCAACATGGTAAATTAACTTGCTAAATAGTATCTTAGCCTGAAATCCCTGATAGCACTATGGAGCAAATGGAAGAGGTGAATTTTAAGAAAGTCTCACCGTGGAGCTTTAAAAAAAAAAAATCACCACATCAGCGATATCATACATAAAAAGCGGGGATCATGGATTCATCATCAGTAAATTCAATAGCAGCCAGAGCACCATTTGCTAGAAATTCACTTTGAGTCTGAATTATTTTAAATAAGGCATCACACATAAGAGTAAGAAAGAAAAAATTCCCAGCTCAGTTTCCATTAATTTCCCAGCCAGTAACTTTGAAATACTGTAGAATTTATAGGTCAGCAGCAAAAGCTCACTCAACCAGGGAGAAAATGGGCCATTTCTCTTTGGTATCCAACTGAAGACCCCACTTAGGAGCTATTTCCTGATTCTTAAAAAGTCTTTTAACTGTATCATTTCTTGATTTAAACTGGCCTGAAGCGGCTCCCCACGATACAGGGAAATGTGAGTGAAGTGAGTTTTCCCTGCGTTACAAGGGTATTATCCAGGTCTCCAAATATGGCAGCCTGCCCAGATTAGTGTTAAAGACTGTCACGCCAGCTGAGATGAAGACACAAGACACAAACACTGGCTTTTGTCATTGGCAAGTTAGAAACGCTGAGCAACTGGAAGAGAGAAATGTGTCTGTCTTTTGCAGCCCATTAGAGGGGTTTGCCTGCCTGTTCTGCCTACTCCTTAGAACAGGGCCTTTCACTGGGGCTGGGGATTCAGGACAGCCATTTGGCTGGTTCTCACATTCATGAAGAGCTTCAACTACAGATGTTTGATGTTCTCATCAAAGGAGGTCATCCATCCAGTCCCAGAGATGCACAGTGACCAGAAGAGGAAGACGTTCATCGTAAAACTTTCATCTACCACATGTCCTGCCTGAGTTGCACTGTACATTAATGTTTCAAATATTATTATTATGTGAATAATACATTTCACTACATTTAACATAAACAGCATTTAAAACAATTTTTGAAACCCAGTTTTGGAATTTTTCATTTATTTTATATATACCAAGAGCCTCAAAAAATAAATAAATAAACGAACAAAAGGGAGAGAGAAATGTCCTGGAGCCTCTCTAAGCTTCTGAGAGACCCTGTCTAGAAGGCTATGTTTATCTTGTTAATGACAATATCCTATACATTTGACTCCATTTTATTTGTTTCAATTGTTAATCGATCTTCAGGACCTTAAGTTTTAGAGATTATAAAGGCAGGTAAATGAAAATAATAGTTACTATTCAGTGAGCACCAACTACATACTGGCCACTGTACTGGACTTTTTCAGTTATTTTCTTTAATCCACAGCAGTATTCAGGTAACAATTATTATCTCCATTTTACCTGTACATGAACTGAGGCTCAGAGAATTGGCATTTTCCTAAAATCACCCAGATGATAAAAAAGAACCATATTTGAACCCAGGTCTGTTTATCTTCAAAGGCCATGTTCTTAGCCACTACTCAAAGATCATTTAAAGGACAGTTACTAGTTTTATAGGAAAACTAAAATATACAACCATACACTCCAGAGAACATCTTCTCCCTTAGTAAGTACTAGATGAATATTGTCAAATTCTACTCTTTGGCCTCCCTTTTCTAGACCTCATGCTGACCAGGTCCCATCTATCAGATCAGTCTTCCTTTGAACAGATAACTGCAATACAGCTAAATAGGCTTCGACTTTAGATTTTTGGGTTCTCCTGAGGTTAGACCCTGACTTGGATTTGGATAGTTCAGAAACTTTTCGGCAACCATTCATAGATCACTGTTAGAGTGATAATCTTATTCCCAGAGGATAACCTTATATTTAAGCCTTGGACTACCTTGCTTTTCCTCCATGTACCCAATAATGTCCTTTTCGGGAAAGAACTACCAATGCTCAGATATTCACTAGCCTAGTTATAGGACATCTCTTATTTTTAATAAATAATTGCAGCATTTTAATAGATAAGATATGTACATGGAAGAACATTCAAAAAGGGCAAAAGGATTTGTAATGAAAGTAAGTCTTCCACCCACCTACCCACGCACATCCTACTTCTCTACTTAGAGGCAACCCAACCAACCAGTATCTTTAAGAGATATTCCATGAAAACATAAGCATTGAATATATCCATTTAAATATCAGTATCCCGCCCTGCAAATTACATTTTTTAAAATAAATTTATTTATTTTATTTATTTATTTTTGGCTGCATTGAGTCTTTGTTGCTATGAGCAGGCTTTCTCTAGTTGTGGCGAGCGGAGGCTACTCTTCGTTGCGGTGCACAGATTTCTCACTGCAGTGGCTTCTCTTTCTGAGGAGCACAATCTCTAGGTGCACAGGCTTCAGTAGTTGTGGCACGCGGGCTCTAGAGCGCAGTCTCAGTAGTTGTGGCGCACGGGCTTAGTTGCTCTGCAGCATGTGGGATCTTCCCGGACCAGGGCCCGAACCCACATCCCCTGCATCGGCAGGCGGACTCCCAACCACTGCGCCACCAGGGAAGCCCTGAACATTACATTTTTAATGATGTGTCTTTAAGATGGTTTCATATCTGCATAGAGCTGCTTTCTTGTTTTTACGGCTGCACAGTACTTAACCAGTCCATTTTGATAGACAGGTTGCTTCCAACATTTTGCTATTAGAAAAAATACTACAGTGAATGTCTTTCTACTTGTAACAATTTACAAATTTGACATATCTATATGATTAACTTCTAGAAATGAAGTTGCTGTGTCTAATTTAATCTGCCCTTTCTAGAAGTTGTACCAATTTACACTTGCACCATCAATTTCCTGCTTCCTAATATCTTCACCTACACAAGGTGTTAAAAAACTTTTGGATCTTTGCCAATCTGATTGTCAGTTTTAATTTGTGTTTCTCTTATTTTAAAGGTGATTGAACAACTTTTCATATGTTCACAAGTCGTCTGTATTTCTTTTTCTATAAATTATCTGTTAATACCCTTTGCCTATTTTTCTATTAGGCTATTGATCCTTTTTCTTATTAATGTGTAGGAACTCTTTTTATATTAAGGAAATAAACTCTGTGGGATATGTGTTATAAACAGCTTTTTTCTCAATTTGTCGCTTGTCTTTTGACTTTATTATTTCTTTGCAAGCAGAATTTTTTTTCATTTTTATTCATTAAAACGTAGCAATTCTTTCTTCTGTAGCCTCTGGGATTTGTATCAAACTTAAAAAGCCTTTTCCCACATTGATATTGTATAGGAATTCTCCTATGTATTTTATGACTTCATTTTTCATGTTTCAATCTTTGATCCATCTGGAACATACTGCATGCAAGGAGCAAGGTAGTGATTCAGTTTGATTTCAGCATTCCAAATGGCTGCCAAGTGTCCCTGAAACCATTTTGCATTTCATCTTTTCTAGATAATGCTTGGGAGCACACTAAGAAACCTGGAAATTGGTGTTACCTTCAGTCTTAGATCCCTTGGAAAACCCGTCCCACATAGTATGTGGACAGCATAATCACTACTGCCCTTAAGAAGTAATCTGGCATAAGTAGAATGTACCTGAATGAGAAGCAGGACAACTGAAATTAGTCCAATTCTGGGCAAACAAGTTTTGCGAGGCCTAAAGCATATAAATTTGGGGAGGGGAGGGGAAAGGGCATTAACTATATATATATATAAAATTATAAAATAAATATAACAAATATTTATTTAGAATAAAAGGAGAAATGTTTAAAAGCGAATACATTCTGCAAATGTTAGAAAATATAGAAAAATAACATTATAGTATGTTTATTAACTGCCTGACACTCCTCTATAATATTTTGGCTGTATATTCTTTGATTTCCTCTTCATATGACAATAATTTTATAATATTATTTTCCATAAAGAAAATAGAAAGATAATTCAGTTATTCCCCTAGCATGGTTGATCAAAATTTGTTTTTATTAATGATGGTTTAGAAAATTTCCTTCAGCATTAAATGTGTTAGTGGTGGTGTCACATAACTTTGTAGGATTGTTGTCGAATCTCTATAGAGATTTCAGGTCATTTCAATTTTTCTTGTTCAGTGATTAACCTTAAATCCTCTTTGAATTGATGATAATCATTAACCAGTTTGTCATCAATGCTCTCATTGTAAAGCTTACATGAATTTATATAATTATTTTTTGTCCAGTATTTTCTGCCAAATCACAAAGTAATACAAATCCCTTTCCAGTATGTTTGTATGATTTTATCATTTTCATTAATTGGATTGTCAAACAATCTAAAAGTTTGTTCATTACTTGTCTTCAAAATTTACCTCTTCCATTTAGTGAATTATTGCTTTGTGTATGATCTGAAATTTGGGGGCTCAGATTCACTTCTTGTTGTCTTTGCTTATCTCCATTGCTTTTATTTCATATTCCATTAATTTTTATACGAAATTTTACTGATCAAAGAGAAAATTAAATCTGAAATTACAAATTATATAGAAAATTTTAAAAAGAGATTACTTTATAAGAAAACCAATGAGTCACAGCTAAAACTGTACTCTGAGGAAAATATATAGCCTGAGTACCAAAAATAAATGAATTTACGTTTAAGAAAGTAGTAAAAGAACAACAAGGAAACCAAAAGAAAATAATGAAACATAATAAAGAAAAGACTGAGATTATTGAAATGGAAAAAAAGTTACAGAAATGTAAATAAACCCTCAAAGTTTAATATTTGAAAAGAACCAATAAAATGGGTAAATCTCTGTCAAACCTAATGAAGGGAAAAATATAGAAAAGAGAACCACAAGATTGGGAATAAGAAAGGAGATATTATAGGAAAATATTGTAAGCGAATATTAAATTGAACTCTATAGCTATAACTTGAGAATATAGAGGAAATGAATGTTTTCCTATTAAAATGTAACACTACATTAAAATTGAAGTTTCACCTCAAGCTGCAAGATGATCAGACTCTACATTCTGTATTTCAAAAGAAGGACTAAAGTATGTGCAGAATTTACAAGGCAAAAAGCAATAAATTATTAATAACTTTTTAAGCTTTCACCCACTTTGAGGGCACAAAATTTGGAAAACTAAAGAGAGAAATTTGTCAGGAGGCTTTTTGGAAATAGCTGAACTGTGATTCCTACCCTCCTTCTCCACCGAAGAAGAGAGGAATGTTACCTCCTAATCCCAAATCTAGTCCTAGAGATTTCACTCAGATGGCCCAAAGAGCTTGACTTGTGTTCCCTTCTATTGTTGGGAGGGGTTGGGAATGAAGGAGAAGGGCACAACTGTCTGGGGTCTTAGTCCCATCTAAGAAATCTCATGGGCAAGTGATTAGCTGCTCCAGTGGCATAACATAGGCAGCTCTATTGAATTGAGCTGCCCTCCAGTGTTTGATGGAACAGAGGGTGAGAATCTCTTCTCTTGGACCAGACATAAGCCTTGAGGGAGAGAGAATCAGCTTTTTTGATTATTGCCAAGAGCACAGTTTGAGAGGGTTACCAGAAACAAACAGAGAGGGTGTAACGGAAAACTAGAGACAAAGGATACAGAGGCTGCATAGACTTCATTGTCCATATCACTAGATTTGCTGTCAGAAGGACTCAGCTGGAAAACTTAAAAAATTACACAAGTGACCATGAGAGGAAAAACAAAATAAAACAGGCCTAGGGAATGTGAAGCCAGCTTATAACAGTATCTGTCAAAACTGAACTTTCAACTCATCTTTTTTCTCCATCCTTTGGGCACACTCCAGCTCCAAAGGGATTGGAAATAGCAACTAATAATTGTGTGGAGGTAAATAAAAGAGAGAAAATATTTCTCCTACGTGTTGATAGTGGTTGCAGTGTAATTCTTTAATCTCTCTGAACCCCAACTTAAAAACAGTGCAATAGATAGCAAAATTAGAAACCCAGGCATGGATAAAACGTAGTATCAATACAATGAAACTTGTTGACAGGGTACCCACACAAGTCCCAAAATACAAGCAGGTGAGGACAAACCATTAAGAAGCATATAACCTGCACGATATTATAGACCTTGCGTAGGAGAAAGCAGAGGGAAGCAATGGAGCATCTGATAGATATGAAAACAGATGACCTCAAAATGGTCAACAGATATTTACTGGAAAGTATAGAAGGACAGTTAAAGAGGAGCAGGTGAAACTAAGAGTTTTGCCTAATCAAAAAGCAGGAGAGTGCCATGGGCTCATGGAAGGAACTTTAGAAGCTGGAACAATATGACCCCTATGAACATATTAGGGCTCCCTTCCAGGACAATCCTCACACTGAGGAAAAACTGCTGAAACTAGAATCAAAATTGAGCAAGATGGGGTCAACAGAGGAGAAAGGAAAACGAAGGTCCAGAACAAGTGCAGGTAAGGCTACAGAGCCAGGAAATCTCAGAGAACAAGCTACCACATTTTTTAAAGCCACATGAAACACAAGAGAGAACTCTGTGAAGTTACCCAGAACCATGCCTCCTTCCAAAAGTTCAGGAAAACTGGTTTCACTTTTAAAAATGAATAATACTAAAGGTTGATGTCAAATCCCACACCAAGTTATTATACGATAAAAAAGAATAAGATACAGAATAACAACCCCTTGGCCCATTGCTTCTCAAACATTTGTTCTCAGCATCCCTCTATACTCTTATAAAATGGTGAGGACTCCCCAAAAGCTTTTGCTTATGTGGGTTATATCATTTGATATTTATCCTATTCAAAATTAAAACTAAGCAATATTTTAAATATGTATTAATTCATTTAAAAATAATAATGCACCCATTATATGTTAACATTAATAACATATTTATGAAAAATCACCACATTTTTCCAAACAAAAAAAAATTAATTTAATGAGAAGAATAGCATTGTTTTACATATGTACAGATCTCTTTACTGGTGGGCTTCACAGAAGACAGCCAGATTCTCATATCTGCTTCCACATTCCATCTGATGTGGTGTACTATTTTAGTTGAAATATATGGAAAAAAAAAAAACCTGGTCTTAAACAGATATGTAGTTGGAAAAGAAAGAAGTATATTAACAACTTTTTTCAGATAATTGTGCATATTCTTCTTTGATATTACACCAAACCTTCACAAGTGATAATTGCTGGAAGGTTAGTTGCAACACGGAATATGAAACCCTGTCAGTGAACTTTTCAAATTCTGTTCTATTAAATCTATTGGTTTATCTTTGTTTTTTGTTTTTGTTTTTTAATTTTTTATTAAAGTAGGGTTGATTTACAATATTATATTGGTTTCAGGTGTACAACATAGTGATTCAATATTTTATAGATTATACTCCATTAAAAGTTATTACAAAATAATGGTGATATTTCCCTACACTGTACAATATATCCTTGTTGCTTATTTTATACATAATATTTTATATCTCTTAATCCCATACCCCTATCTTGCCCCTCCCCACTTCACTCTCCCCACTGGTAACCACTAGTTTGTTCTCTATATCTGTGAGTCTGTTTTGTTTCTGCTTTATTACATACATTCATTTGTTTTATTTTTTAGGTCACACATACAAGTGATAACATAGACTATTTGTCTTTCTCTGTCTGACTTAGTTCAGTAAGCATAACACCCTATAGGTCCATCCATGTTGTTGCAAATGGCATTATTTCATTCTTTTTTATGGTTGAGTAGTATTCCAGTGTGTGTGTGTGTGTGTGTGTGTGTGTGTGTGTGTGTGTGTATGTGTGTGTGTGTATATATATATATATATATATATATATATGTATATGCCGCATCTTCTTTATCCATTCATCTGTTGATGGACACTTAGATCACTTCCATATCTTTGCTATTATAAATAATGCTGCTATGAACATTGGAGTTTATGAATCTTTTCAAATTAAATGTTTTCATTTTCTTTGGATACATACCCAGGAGTGGATTGATGAATCATATGGTAGTTCTATTTTTAGTTTTTTGAGGAAATTTCATACTGTTTTCCATAGTGGCTGCACCAATTTACATTCCCACCAACAGTGTAGGAAGGTTCCCTTTTCTCCACATCCTTGCCAGCATTTGTTATTTGCAGACTTTTTGATGATAGTCATTTTGACAGATGTGAGGTGATATCTAATTGTGGTTTTGATTTGCATTTCTCTGTTAGTGATGTTGAGCATTTTTTCATGTGCCTGTTGGGCATCTGTATGTCTTCTTGGGAGAAATCTCTATTCAGGTCTTCTGCCTATTTTTTTAATCAAGTTGTTTGTTTTTTCTATATTGAGTTGTATGAGCTGTTTATATATTTTGGATATTAACGCCTTATTGGTCATATTATTTACAAATATTTTCTCCCATTCAGTAGGTTGTCTTTTCATTTTGTCAGTGGTTTCCCTTGCTGTGCAAAAGCTTTTAAGTTTAATTAGGTCCCATTTGTTTATTTTTGCTTTTGTTTCTTTTTCCTTAGGACACAGAGCCAAAAAAATATTGCTGTGTCAAAGAGTGTTCCGCCTATGTTCTCTTCTAGGAGTTCTATGTTTTCAGATCTTAAATTTGGGTCTTTAATCCTAAATTTTGAGGGGTGCTTTTTGTATATGGTGTGAAAAAAATTCTATTTTATTATTTTACATATAGCTATCCAGTTTTCCCACACCAGTTATTGAAGAAGCTGTCTTTTCTCTACTGTATATTCTTGCCTCCTTTGTTGTAGATTAATTGATTATAAATGGGTGGGTTTTTTCTGGACTCTGTATTCTGCTCTATTGATTTATGTGTCTGTTTTTGTGCCCGTACCATGCTGTTTTGATTACTGTAGCTTTGTAGTATAGGATGAAGTTGTTGTGTTACCTCCAGCTTTGTTCTTTTTTCTCAAGATTTCTTTGGCATGATTGATTTTTGAATGACTCTTTTACCCACATGTAACTTTGTAACAATACATTGATCATTTGATTACCATCAGTTCATTGAATTATGTGGATCCTCCAAAGGTTGACACACTCACTAAACAATAGCAAAAAGTCATACTTGTAAATCTCACCACCAATCTCACCTGAAAAGTATTTAAGCATTAGGAAACTGTAAAGCCAGTGGCAAATATAAGTTTTCCAAAATTAAAGTTTTCACTTGAAAACTCAAATTTTATCATTGGCAACAAATACTGTTGGTTATTTTCCTTGAAGTTTCAGCCTTATTTAGTTCATATTCAAAATATGTCTACAAGACACCCAATTCTGAATAATCACAGTTTACCTGTGAGTCATTCTTTCAAGTAAAGATGGTGTTCCAATTTTTAAAAGAAATTTATTAGTTCAGTTAGCAATTCAAACAATCATAATACTTTTCCTGGAAACAACCTCACACTTTAGTATGCAGCTAGTGTTTTCTGTGTACTTCCCATTTTGACACACACAGAACATTAAAAAAAAATGTGTACTCAAGGGACAAGATTTAATAAAATTAATATTTTTTCCTGTTTAATCAAGAACATTCTTAAGTGAAACTGGCTTTTTTTAAATGTATTTAAAATGACTACTAGTACATTTTGGTGCCGCTGCTTTGACTCATGATAAAATGCTAGCAATTTTACCTATCCTTGCTTTGAACTATCAGTGCTAATGTCAACATAGTGAAAGAGAGAAATAACATCTTCATATCATGAAAATAGAAATAGCTTTTACCTTTCAGTGTGTCTAAAAAGGTCTTGAACCACACATTGAAGTCCATTTTATAGACAATGAAAGCACTCAGATATGCTCACAGAGCATATCAAAACTGTCAAAACTATTTGAAAAATGAGCTAAGGGACATCAAGAAAATAATATAATATTTGAAAAAATAATATAAATCAAACTTAGAAAAAATCAGAAATGAGGTGACAGAGCTCAGAAAAGAAAGAAAAGAAAATTCACTGGCAGTCCAGTGGTTAAGGACTCCACGCTTCCACTGCAGGGGGCATGGGTTCGATCCCTGGTCTGAGAACTAATATCCCAAATGTTGTGTGACGTGGCAAAAACAAAAGAAGAAAAAAGAGAAAGAAAAAATAACTTCAAAATTGAAGACTAACCTAGAGCCAACAAACCAATAAACACAGTAGATTATGCCTTGAGAGGAACAGAAGGTGAAGAAGAGGAAAATATTTTTAAATTTTTTTAAAATAAAAGATAAATGGAGAGATAAAAAGGATTTGAGAGAATGTGACATATATTAAAGACAGACAATGAAGATCCAACATATAGACAATATAGGTTCTAGGGAAGAAAACCATAGCAAGAGAACAGAAGAAATATTTAAAAACTAATTGAAGAAAACTTTCCCGAATTGAAAAAAAAAAAAGATTTGAAACTATGGAACATATCTGTTTCTGAGAATATCAACTCAAAACAAACAAAACAAAAACTTCTTCTAGAATTGTATAAACAGGAAGAAAGAAAACACGCTCTGGTCATCTAAGCCAAAACAGTAAGTGATGTGTAAGGTTAAGAAAATTAAATTAGCATCAAACTTTTCAAAACCACCACCATATAACAGAAGAAAGGGAAGTAAGATATTTAAGATACTGAAAAAGACAAAATATAGGCCAAGGATTTTATATTCAGAAAAATTGACTTTCAAGTGTAACAGATATATGATTATCAATATGCAAGAATTCAGGGAATATTGTACCCGTGAGCCCTTCCTAAGGAATCTACTAGAGAATGAACTTCAAACAATTGAAAGAACTAGAAAGACATTGACATAAGGACTATTAGTGAACATTAAAGGGACTTCCCTGGTGGTCCAGTGGGTAAGACTCTGCACTCCCAATGCAGGGGCCCAGATTAAATCCCTGGTCAGGGAGCTAGATCTCGCATACCTGCTTCAAATAAGAAGTCCACGTGCCACAACTAAACATTACGAATGCCACAACAAAGATCCTGTGTGCTGCAACTAAGACCTGCTGCAGCCAAAATAAATAAATAAATAATCAAAAAAATATATAGAATATATAATTTTAATAGAACTAAGGCTAAATGAAGGTTAAAAGGAAGAGAGTCTAGTGTATAATGCTTACACTCTTAGGCAATATAGATATAGCACAATGATAAAAAAAAAGATGAGGGAGAATAGGGAGAGCATAATGCAAAAAAAAATTGTAGTTATTCTCAGTACATAGTATTGTTTAACTGAGACTATGGTGTGTGTGATACATATGATAAAACAAATGAGGAGTCAAGAGAGGTTCTACTTCTATCATCCCCAGTTCCCTTGAGAACGAAGATTCATAGTATGGAAGAAAGGAGATACAATTGTAATATAGAAGAAGCTAAATAAAAACCTGTAGGCCCGAATTTGAATTGAAAATATCACTGTAAACTCATGAGGTATTTTACCTTAGAAAACACAAATATAGATTTAGACATATATACTACTCAGTGTTGTCCACTGAGAAGGCCTAGAAACAATGTACTAAACTAAGGCCTAGAAGCAATGTACTAATCTAGTACTCAAAAATGTGGTCTTGAAATACCATTTCTCACTAAAAGAAACCTGTGTTTCTTAGAGAAATGGATGATTCCAGGTCTGCAGTAAGAAACGTACAAGAAAAGCCTAGACTATCCTATAATACTAAGGAAGGAATACAATCATTCCTGGGTATCCTCAGGAGATTGGCTCCAGGACCCCCTTGGGATACCAAAATCCAAGGATGCTCAAGTCCTTTATATAAAATGGTGTAGTATTTGCATATAACCAACACACATCCTCCCTCTTCCCGTATACTTTAACTCATCTCTCAATTACTTGTAATATCTAATACATTCTAAATGCTATGTAAATAGTTGTAAATACAATGCAAATGCTATCTAAATAGTTGCCAGTGTGTGGCAAATTCAAGTTTTGCTTTTTGGAACTTTCTGGAATATCTTTTCCTGAATATTTTTGATCTGAAGTTGGTTGAATCCACAAATGTGGAACCTGTGGATAGACAGGGCTGACTATCATATGAAAGAGCAATATTATCTCAGATCGCAAGTGACATAATTGTGTTCCTAGAAAACTCGTGATCAAAAAAACCCCCAGAATTAATGAAAGAATTTGATCCAGTGACTGAAATATACATATATACATACACACACACACTCATCAAAAACTCAATAGGCAGATTGGTTCAAGATGGCAGAGTAGAAGGACATGCTCTCACTCCCTCTTGTGACAGCACCAAAATCACAACTAACTGCTGAACAGTCATCAACAAGAAGACATTGGAACTCACCAAAAAAGATACCCCACATCCAAAGACCAAGGAGAAGCCGAAATGAGAGAGTAGGAGGGGTGCAATCACAATAAAATCAAATCCCATTAACTGCTAGGTGGGTGACTCACAAACTGGAGAACACTTATACCACAGAAGTCCACCCACTGGAGTGAAGGTTCTCAGCCCCACATCAGGCTTCCCAACCTATGGGTCTGGCAATGGGAGGAGGAATTCCTAGAGAATCAGACTTTGATAGCTAGCGGGATTTGATTGCAGGACTTTGACAGGACTGGGGGAAACAGAGACTCCACTCTTGGAAGGCACACACAAAGTAGTGTGTGCATCGGGACCTGGGGGAGGAGCAGTGACCCCATAGGAGACTGAACCAGACTTACCTGCTAGTGTTGGAGGGTCTCCTGCAGAGACAGGGGTTGGCTGTGGCTCACCATGGGGACAAGGACACTGGCAGCAGAAGTTCTGAGAAGTACTTCTTGGCGTGAGCCCTCCCAGAGTCTGCCATTAGCCCCACCAAAGAGCCAGGTAGGCTCCAGTGCTAGGTCGCCTCAGGCCAAACAAGCAACAGGGAGGGAACCCAGCCCCACCCATCAGTAGACAAGCAGATTAAAGTTTTACTGAGCTCTGCACACCAGAGCAACACCCAGCTCTACCCACAACCAGTCCCTCCCATCAGGAAGCTTGCACAGCCTCTTAGATAGCCTCATCCATAAGAGGGCAGACAGCAGAAGCAAGAAGAACTACAATTCTGCAGCCTGTGGAAGGAAAACCACATTCACAGAAAGATAGACAAAATGAAAAGGCAGAGGAGTTTGTACCAGATGAAGGAACAAGATAAAACCCCAGAAAAACAACTAAATGAAGTGGAGATAGGCAACCTTCTAGAAAAACAATTCAGAATAATGATAGTGAAGATGATTCAGGACCTCAGAAACAGAATGGAGGCAAAGATCGAGAAGATGCAAGAAATGTTTCACAAAGACCTAGGAGAATTAAAGAAAAAACACCTACAGGAATTAAAGAACAAATAAGCAGAGTTGAACAATATTCTGCTTGAACAATAACTGAAATGAAAAATACACTAGAAGAATTCAATAGCAGAATAACTGAGGCAGAATAACGGATAAGTGACCTGGAAGACAGAATGGTGGAATTCACTGACGTGGAACAGAATAAAGAAAAAAGAATGAAAAGAAATGAAGACAGCCTAAGAGACCTCTGGGACAACATTAAACGCAACAACATTCGCATTACAGGGGTCCCACAAGGAAAAGAGAGAGAGAAAGGACCCGAGAAAATATTTGAAGAGATTATAGTCAAAAACTTCCTTAACATGGGAAAGGAAATAGCCACCCAAGTCCAGGAAGTGCAGAGAGTCCCAGGCGAGATAAACCAAGGAGAAACACACCGAGACACATAGTAATCAAATTGACAAAAATTAGAGACAAAGAAAAATTATTGAAAGCAACAAGGGAAAAATTCCAAATAACATACAAAGGAACTCCCATAAGGTTAACAGCTGATTTCTCAGCAAAAACTCTACAAGCCAGAAGGGAATGGCCCGATACATTTAAAGTGATGAAAGGGAAGAACCCACAACAAAGATTACTCTACCCCGTGAGAATCTCATTCAGATTCGACGGAGAAATCAAAAGCTTTACAGACAAGCAAAAGCGAAGAGAATTCAGCACCACCAAACCAGCTCTACACCAAATGCTAAAGGAACTTCTCTAAGTGGGAAACACAAGAGAAGAAAAGGACCTACAAAAACAAACCCATAACAATTAAGGAAATTGTGATAGGAACATCCTTATAAATAATTACCTTAAATGTGAATGGATTAAATGCTCCAACCAAAAGACACAGGCTTGCTGAATGGATACAAAAACAAGACCCATATATATGCTGTCTATAAGAGATCCACTTCAGACCTAGGGACACATACAGACTGAAAGTGAGGGGATGGAAAAAGATATTCCATGCAAATGGAAACCAAAAGAAAGCTGGAGTAGCAATACTCATATCAGATATAATAGACTTTAAAATAAAGAATGTTACAAGAGACAAGGAAGGACACTACATAATGATCAAGGGATCAATCCAAGAAGAAGACATAACAATTATAAATATATATGGACCCAACATAGGAACACCTCAATACATAAGGCCACTGCTACACAATAATAGTGGGGGACTTTAACACCTCACTTACACCAATGGACAAATCATCCAGACAAAAAATTAATAAGGAAACACAAGCTTTAAATGACAGAACAGACAAGATTGATTTAATTGATATTTATAGGACATTCCATCCCAAAACAGCAGATTACACTTTCTTCTCAAGTGCACATGGAACATTCTCCGGGATAGATCACATCTTGGGTCACAAATCAAGCCTTGGTAAATTTAAGAAAGCTGAAATCATATCAAGCACCTTTTCCGACAACAATGTATGAGATTAGAAATCAATTAAAAGGGAAAAAAAAGTAAAAAGCACAAACACATGGAGGCTAAACAATACACTACTAAATAACCAGGAGATCACTGAAGAAATCGAAGAGGAAATCAAAAAATACCTACAGACAAATTACAATGAGAACACGATGATCCAAAACCTATGGGATGCAGAAAATCAGTTCTAAGAGGGAAGTTTATAACAATACAAGCCTACCTCAAGAAAGAAAAAATATCTCAAATGAACAACCTAACCTTACACCTAAAGGAACTAGATAAAGAACAAACAAAACACAAAGTTAATAGAAGGAGAGAAATCATAAAGATCAGAGCAGAAATAAATGAAATAGAAACAAAGAAAACAAAGCAAAGATCAATAAAACTAAAAGCTGGCTCTCTGAGAAGATAAACAAAATTGATAAACCATTACCCAGACTCATCAAGAAAAAGAGCAAGAGGACTCAAATCAATAAAGTTAGAAATGAAAAAGGAGAAGTTACAACAGACACTGCAGAAATACAAAGCATCCTAAGAGACTACTATGAACAACTCTATGCCAGTAAAATGCACAACCTGGAAGAAATGGACAAATTCTTAGAAAGTTATAACCTTCCAAGACTGAACCAGGAAGAAATAGAAAATATGAACAGACCAATCAAAAGTAATGAAATTGAAACTGTGATGAAAAATCCTCCAACAAACAGAACTCCAGGACCAGATGTGTTCACAGGTGAATTCTATCAAACATTTAGAGAAGAGCTAACACCTATCCTCCTCAAAGTCTTGCAAAAAATTGCAGAGGAGGGCTTCCCTGGTGGCGCAGTGGTTGAGAGTCCGCCTGCCGATGCAGGGGACAGAGGTTCGTGCCCCGGTCTGGGAAGATCCCACATGCTGCGGAGCGGCCCGGCCCATGAGCCATGGCCACTAGGCCTGCGCGTCCGGAGCCTGTGCTCCGCAATGGGAGACGCCACAACAGTGAGAGGCCCGCGTGCCACAAAAAAAAAAAAAAAAAAAATTGCAGAGGAGTGAACACTCCCAAACTCACTCTATGAGGCCACCATCACCCTGATACCAAAACCAGACAAAGATACTACAAAAAAAGAACATTACAGACCAGTATAACTGATGAATATAGATGCAAAAATCCTCAACAAAATACTAGCAATCAGAATCCAACAACACATTAAAAGGATCATATACCATGATCAAGTGGGATTTATCCCAGGGTTGCAAGGATTCTTCAATATACACAAATCAATCAATGTGATACACCATATTAACAAATTGAAGAATAAAAACCATATGATCATCTCAATAGATGCAGAAAAACTTTTGACAAAATTCAACATGCATTTATGATAAAAACTCTCCAGAAAGTGGGCATAGAGGGAAACTACCTGAACCTAATAAAGGCCATATATGACAAACCCACAGCAAACATCATTCTCAATGGTGAAAAACTGAAAGCATTTCCTCTAAGATCAGGAACAAGACAAGGATGTCCACTCTCACCCCTATTCAACATAGTTTTGGAAGTCCTAGCCACGGCAATCAGAGAAGAAAAAGGAAAAAAGGAATACAAATTGAAAAAGAAGAAGTAAAACTGTCACTGTTAGCAGATGACATGATACTATATGTCGAGAATCCTAAAGATGCTACCAGAAAACTACTAGAGCTAATCAATGAATTTGGTAAAGCTACAGGATACAAAATTAGTGCACAGAAATCTCTTGCATTCCTATACACTAACAATGAAAGATCAGAAAGAGAAATTAAGGAAACACTCCCATTTACCATTGCAACAAAAAGAATAAAATACCTAGGAATAAACCTACCTAAGGAGACAAAAGACCTGTACTCAGAAAACTATAAGCCACTGATGAAAGAAATCAAACATGACACACACAGATGGAGAGATATACCATGTTCTTGGATTGGAAGAATCAATATTGTGAAAATGACTATAATACCCAAAGCAATCTACAGATTCAACGCAATCCCTATCAAATCACCCATGGCAGTTTTTACAGAACTAGAACAAAAAATCTTAAAATTTGTATGGAAACACAAAAGACTCTGAATAGCTAAAGCAATCTTGAGGGAAAAAAACGGAGCTAGAGGAATCAGACTCCCTGACTTCAGACTATACTACAAAGCTACAGTAATCAAGACAGTATGGCACAAAAACAGAAATATAGATCAATGGAACAAGATAGAAAGCCCAGAGATAAACCCACGCACCTATAGCCAACTAATGTATGACAAAGGAGTCAAGGATATACAATGGAGAAAAGACAGTCTCTTTAGTAAGTGGTGCTGGGAAAACTGGACAGCAAATGTAAAAGAATGAAATTAGAACACTCCCTAACACGATACACAAAAATAACTCAAAATGGATTAGAGACCTAAATGTAAGACTGGACGCTATGAAACTCTTAGATGAAAACATAGGAAGAACACTCTTTGACATAAATCACAGTAGGCTCTTTTTTGATCCACCTCCTAGAGTAATGGAAATAAAAGCAAAAATAAACAAATGGGACCTAATGAAACTTAAAAGCTTTTGCAAAGCAAAGGAAACTACAAACAAGATGAAAAGGCAACCCTCAAAATGGGAGAAAATTTTTGCAAATGAATTGATGGACAAAGGATTAATCTCCAAAATATATAAACAGCTCATGCAGCTCAATATTAAAAAAAACAAACAACCCAATCCAAAAATGGGCAGAAGACCTAAATAGACATTTCTCCACAGAAGACATACAGATGGCCAAGAAGCACATGAAAAACTGCTCAACATTACTAATTATTAGTGAAATACAAATCAATACTACAATGAGGTATCACCTCACACCAGTTAGAATGGGCATCATCAGAAAATCTACAAACAACAAATGCTGGAGAGGGTGTGGAGAAAAGGGAACCCTCTTACACTGTTGGTGGGAATGTAAATTGATACAGCCACTATGGAGAACAGTATGGAGGTTCCTTAAAAAACTAAAATTAGAGTTGCCATATGACCCAGCAATCCCACTACTGGGCATATACCCAGAGAAAACCATAATTCAGAAAGACACATGCACTCCAATGTTCATTGCAGCATTTACAATAGCCAGGTTATGGAAGCAACCTAAATGCCCATCAACAGATGAATGGATAAAGAAGATGTGGTACATATATACAATGGAATATTACTCAGCCATAAAAAGGAATGAAATTGGGTCATTTGTAGAGACGTGAATGGATCTCTACAAATGAAGTAAGTCAGAAAGAGAAAAACAAATATTGTATATTAACGCATATATGTGGAACCTAGAAAAATGGTACAGATGAACTGGTTTGTAGGGCAGAAATAGAGACACAGATATAGAGAACAAACGTATGGGCACCACGGGGGGAAAGCGGTGGGGTGGTGGGGGTGGGGGTGGGATGAATTGGGAGATTGAGATTGACATACATACACTAATATATATAAAATAGATAACTAATAAGAACCTGCTATATAAAAAAAATAAATTAAATAAAATTCAAAAAAAATCAAAAGGTTTTTCTCTTTACTTTCAACAGTGGGAGAAAACATTTCATTCACAACAATGACAAAACTTATAAAATACTTGGGATAAATTTTACAAGGTACAGGACCTATTTAAGGGAAACTATAAAATCTTAATGAAGGATACATGAAATAAGACCTGAACAGACAGAGAAATTTATCATGTTCCTAAATGGGAAGACAAGTCATAAAAACATATACGTTCCAGAATTATTATATAAAGTTAATGCAATTCTAATTAGAATCCCAAAAAGGGGTTTTGATTTTGTTTGGGAACTGAATAAAGTTATTTTAAAGAAGACTATAGAAGAATAAGTACCGAAAATAGCTAAAAAGTTTATTTTTAAAAAGAAGAGTTGCAGTAATGGGCAGTTTGACCTAATGTTTAAGAACATGGGCTCTGGAGCTATACTTCCTGGTTTCAAACCCAGGTTCTGCTACTTACTGGTGATGAGACACAGAGCATGTTTGAAATAAGGATGTTAACAGTACCTACCTGAAAGGGGTTTTGTGAAGATTAAATCTAAATTGCTTAGAACAGTATATAGTGAATACTACAACTGTGCTCTGTTATTATAATTACTATAAAGTCATTGTATCAAAGAGTATGATAAATGTCCAGAAATATGCATAATGAAACAAATTAGAATATCGGAAATTGAGTCCAGAATACATAGGAACTTAATGTACCACAAAGGTAGAATTTCAGTTTAGTAAAGAAAAATAATTTATTTACAGAAGAGGCACAGTAGGCTGGCCATCTGGAAGAAATGCATGTCATATACAAAAATAAATTCCAGATGGATTCCAGATTTAAATGTAACCAAAAAAATAAAACTTTTAGAAAAACTTAGGAGAATAATCAACCTTGGGATGAGAGAGGCATTCTTAAATAGGACAGAAAACTCAGACTCAGTAAATGAAAAGGCAGAAAATAATAAGCATAAATAAAATAAAAAGAAAAATTGTAGTCTGGGGAAATATTTGCAACACATTCATTCACTTAATAAACATTCATTTGAACACCTTTTATGCAATAGGTACTACCGGATGCCGTGTTGAATAAAACATTTAGCAAATGCTACAAGCCAAGGTTTGATTTATTATTTTGTTATTTGTGTATACGATATTCCTGTATTCATGGAACTTACGTTCTAGTGAGAGACGATAGATATGACAGATAACATACAAAGAGATCTTACAAGTAAGAAAGAGAGAGAGATAGAAAACCCGATGGTAAGAGTGGTAAGAAAATATAAAGAGACAATTCAAAGAATTCCAAATAACCATAACATATAAAATTTTATCTATCACATTTACATAGTGAAAACACTGCATATTTCTTCCCAAATCTGTGTTCAGTGACCTCATGCTGGAGTTTGAACTCAGCCATGATGAGAATATTTACATCATGGAAATGCTACAATTCAGAGTTTGATTTATTATTTTGTTACTTGTCTAAACTTAAGAAAGTAATTAAGAAAAATACAAAAAATGCAGAATAAACTAAAAGTGTGGTGTGTCTGTGGCCATCACATTATGAATAGCACAGAACATTAAGGAAATATTCTTCCAGTATTTGAAAACTATTATGCAATTCAGCACAATAGTCACTTACTTCATTGACAGATGATGAGGTTCTGAAATATGTAGTGCTAAAATTGAAAGATATTTCAATTTAATGAGTATAGTTTATATAAGGATAAAAGTAGTTTAATAGTAGATCACATTCAGATTTAATGACAATAAATTTATTGGGAAAAGAGTGAATTGGAATGGAACTCCATTTGTCAAATCATGGTTGAACTGCAATCATAGGTTGCATACAGATATGAGAGTTCAGCAACAATCAACCAAAACACCCTGTAATATTCAATTGGCTATAAAGAGCTTATGATACAGTACTGAATACTCTATTATTATTTGCAAATTATGTCTTTAATATTATTAAAATTAATAATAAACGTATGTGCTTATATGTAACACTTTGTGAGTGAGTGGGGGGGGGGGCTTGGTGTAGAGCTAGTTAAACACTTACCTACACATTGCTTCCACCAGCATCCCTTTAACCAGAATTTATTCACATGGCCACAGAAGACTAGTTCTATCTAGGCAACCTCATGACCAGCTAAAAATTCTATCACTATGGTAAAGGATAGGCTGGATTTGGGGGAAAAAACTAACAGTCTTTGACACAGCACTATTATTTTCATTTTATAAGAGGATATTGAGACTCAGAGAGCTTAAATTAACTTGTCCAAGAGTCACTCATCTAAGAAGATGAGATTTGAACTCATGTTTGTCTAGTTTCAATATTTTTTCCTCCACTTCATTCTCTACCTCCAGAAATATAACACACTGAGTGTGAGGTAATATGGAATTTGCAAGTAAAAGATTTTTCCAACTTCCCTGTAGGTATGTACTTATAAGATGACTAATGTGGTGAAGGGTTTCGATCACAGAGAGAAGTCCATGAATGGCTAGGGTTAGAAAGTCGGTGGGAACAATGTGTTGCTCTGGAAAGCTCATTTGACTTCAGGGAGATTAAATCTATGGGTTTATTCGGGCAGTTAGGGAGCTATGTACCTATCTCCATTTTTTTTTTTTAGACACAGTCCACATGATTTTTTTTATTATTACCTTGGAAATAAACATTGCCACAGACACATGAGAGATGGATGGTAACCAGGGAGGGGAGAGAGGACTTGGACATGGGAATGAGGCAACTTGAAAATTGCCTTGTCCCAGTTGGTCAGTAATACCCTCACTCTAATGTATTTAGCTCTGTGTACAAATCTTATCTACTAAGCTTTAAACCTCTTGAAGAAGGAGCTGTATCTTGTTAAATGTCCTAATATAATTTCTTCATATAGCCAATGAGTATCAAATATTGGTTGAATGAATTACCGTATGAGTGGATACTCAGTACTTGTTTATATAATATGTATCTTATTTCTCTTTATCTGAGTATTCCCTGAGAGGAGGAGCCATGTCTTCCATCAGGACCAAAGGTTATTCAGTTATTTATCCAACAGATATCCATTAAACTCTTGCCATATGTGAGGCACTACAGAGTGAAAATATTGGCCTTTCCTTAGTCCAGGAACTCCACAAAGGTGGGAACCACATTCCCTCTTTCCTCTGAAATTTCCCACAGAGGACAGTACATATACAGAATGCAAGGTTCATTATAAAAATAGCTAACATTTATTGGATGCTTACTGTGTGTTGGCACCAAGTGCTTTATATGTATTACCTCGTTTAACTCCAATAACAATCCTATGAGGGGGTCACTATTATCACCCCTGCCTTGTAGATAAGGAAGTTGAAGCTTAAGAAATGAAGTACTAAAAGAATCACACAGCTATAAAGTGTCAGAATCCCTGGATCCCAAATTTTTACCCACTTTGTTATCCTGCTTTTCCCTGGGCTACTGGCAGTGCCAATTCTCTGGGACAGCACCGAAAAAGGATGAGCCATTAAAAAGCCTAGCCCTGTAGCACTGCCAAGGACACTGAGTCTTCAGTCCCTCCCCTTCTTAGCCAAGACTGACAGATACGATGTAGAGGTCAAGCTTATAGACTAGGTGCCTTTTAACAGAGTCAGTGATGAACACCATTTCTGACAAATGTTAGGGTTTGGTTTTATGATTTGGGTAATTAACTACTCTCACCTATCTCTGGCTAATTAGAAAACTAAGAGTTGCCTAGTTTGTTGAAACTGGCATCCATATGTTGAAAATGCCTTCAAAGGAACAGTGGAGTTTGAAGGAAATTTTTTTAAAATTCCTGCTTTGTCTGGTTTGAGATAGATGTCTGAACTGATATATTTCAACTCCCTTCCTCCAAACTCTCACTAAAACAAGAGTAAAGATCTACAGAAGAGAATAAGAGAGAGGGACCAGAGAATTTGATGACTTTCTGGAAAATGAAAAGTGGATAAGACCTTATTTACAGGTAAAATAGAGCCCCAAATGCACATAAAGGATGAAGGCAGAGATGGATAATAAATAATGGAGGAGAAAAAGGAAGGAAGAAAGGAAAATTAGAAATGTCAGAAGTAAAAGAACTTTCTTAGAAAGTTATGCTCCATCTATGAAGCAAACTAAACATGATTTCCAGCATATGATGGAGGGTAAGAAAATGTAATAAACTTGACCTTGAGGGACTTCCCTGGTGGGGCAGTGGTTAAGAATCTGCCTGCCAAGTCAGGGGACATGGGTTCAAGCCCTAATTCGGGACGATCCCACATGCCACCGAGCAACTAAGCCCGTGCGCCACAACTACTGAGCCTGCGCTCTAGAGACCATGAGCCACAACTGCTGAGCCCACGTGCTACAACTACTGAAGCCCGCACGCCTACAGACCGTGCTCCACAACAAGAGAAGCTACTGCAATGAGAAACCCGTGCACCACAACAAAGAGTAGCCCCCGTTCGCCGCAACTAGAGGAAGCCCACGTGCAGCAACGAAGACTCAACACAGCCAAAAATAAGATTAATTAATTAAGTAAAAGAAAAAAAAAAACTTCATCTTGACGCATGAGCAGTTTTCTTTTCTTTTCTTTTTTACATCTTTATTGGACTATAATTGCTTTACAAGGGTGTGTTAGTTTCTGCTTTATAACAAAGTGAATCAGTTATACATATACATATGTTCCCATATCTCTTCCCTCTTGCGTCTCCCTCCCTCCCACCCTCCCTATCCCACCCCTCTAGGTGGTCACAAAGCACCGAGCTGATCTCCCTGTGCTATGCGGCTGCTTCCCCCTAGCTATCTATTTTACGTTTGGTAGTGTATATATGTCCATGCCACTCTCTTACTTTGTCACAGCTTACCCTTCCCCCTCCTCATATCCTCAAGTCCATTCTCTAGTAGGTCTGTGTCTTTATTCCTGTCTTACCCTTAGGTTCTTCATGACATTATTTTTTCTTAAATTCCATATATATGTGTTAGCATACGGTATTTGTCTCTCTCTTTCTGACTTACTTCACTCTGTATGACAGACTCTAGGTCCATCCACCTCATTACAAATAGTTCAATTTCGTTTCTTTTTATGGCTGAGTAATATTCCATTGTATATATGTGCCACATCTTCTTTATCCATTCATCTGATGATGGACACTTACGTTGTTTCCATCTCCTGGCTACTGTAAATAGAGCTGCAATGAACATTTTGGTACATGACTCTTTTTGAATTATGGTTTTCTCAGGGTATATGCCCACTAGTGGGATTGCTGGGTCATATGGTAGTTCTATTTGTAGTTTTTTAAGGAACCTCCATACTGTTCTCCATAGTGGCTGTACCAATTCACATTCCCACCAGCAGTGCAAGAGTGTTCCCTTTTCTCCACACCCTCTCCAGCATTTATTGTTTCTAGATTTTTTGATGATGGCCATTCTGACTGGTGTGAGATGATATCTCATTGTAGTTTTGATTTGCATTTCTCTAATGATTAATGATGTTGAGCATTCTTTCATGTGTTTGTTGGCAGTCTGTATATCTTCTTTGGAGAAATGTCTATTTAGGTCTTCTGCCCATTTTTGGATTGGGTTGTTTGTTTTTTTGTTATTGAGCTGCATGAGCTGCTTGTAAATTTTGGAGATTAATCCTTTGTCAGTTGCTTCATTTGCAAATATTTTCTCCCATTCTGAGGGTTGTCTTTTGGTCTTGTTTATGGTTTCCTTTGCTGTGCAAAAGCTTTGCAGTTTCATTAGGTCCCATTTGTTTATTTTTGTTTTTATTTCCATTTCTCTAGGAGGTGGGTCAAAAAGGATCTTGCTGTGATTTATATCATAGAGTGTTCTGCCTATGTTTTCCTATAAGAGTTTGATAGTTTCTGGACTTACATTTAGGTCTTTAATCCATTTTGAGCTTATTTTTGTGTATGGTGTTAGGGAGTGATCTAATCTCATACTTTTACGTGTACCTGTCCAGTTTTCCCAGCACCACTTACTGAAGAGGCTGTCCTTTCTCCACTGTACATTCCTGCCTCCTTTATTAAAGATAAGGTGACCATATGTGCGTGGGTTTATCTCTGGGCTTTCTATCCTGTTGATCTTTCTGTTTTTGTGCCAGTACCATACTGGCACATTGATCTTTCTGTTTTTGTGCCAGTACCATACTGTCTTGATTACTGTAGCTTTGTAGTATAGTCTGAAGTCAGGGAGCCTGATTCCTCCAGCTCTGTTTTTCATTCTCAAGATTGCTTTGGCGATTCGGGGTCATTTGTGTTTCCGTACAAATTGTGAAATTTTTTGTTCTAGTTCTGTGAAAAATGCCAGCGGTAGTTTGATAGGAATTGCATTGAATCTGTCAATTGCTTTGGGTAGTAGAGTCATTTTCACAATGTTGATTCTTTCAATCCAAAAACATGGTATATCTCTCCATCTATTTGTATCATATTTAATTTCTTTCATCAGTGTCTTATAATTTTCTGCGTATAGGTCTTTTGTCTCCTTAGGTAGGTTTATTCCTAGATATTTTATTCTTTTTGTTGCAGTGGTAAATGGGAGTGTTTTCTTGATTTCACTTTCAGATTTTTCATCATTAGTGTATAGGAATGCCAGAGATTTCTGTGCATTAATTTTGTATCCTGCTACTTTACCGAATTCATTCATTAGCTCTAGTAGTTTTCTGGTAGCATCTTTAGGATTCTCTATGTATAGTATCATGTCATCTGCCAACAGTGACAGCTTTACCTATTCTCTTCCGATTTGGATTCCTTGTATTTCCTTTTCTTCTCTGATTGCTGTGGCTAAAACTTCCAAAACTATGTTGAATAAGAGTGGTGAGACTGGGCAACCTTGTCTTGTTCCTGATCTTAGTGGAAATGCTTTCAATTTTTCACCATTGAGGACGATGTTGGCTGTGGGTTTGTCATATATGGCCTTTATTATGCTGAGGAAAGTTCCCTCTATGCCTACTTTCTGGAGGGTTTTTTATCCTAAATGGGTGTTGAATTTTGTCATAAGCTTTATCTGCATCTATTGAGATGACCATATGGTTTTTTGCCTTCAATTTGTTATTATGGTGTATCACATTGATTGACTTGCATATATTGAAGAATCCTTGCATTCCTGGAATAAACCCCACTTGATCATGGTGTATGATCCTTTTAATGTGCTGTTGGATTCTGTTTGCTAGTATTTTGTTGAGGATTTTTGCATCTATGTTCATCAGTGATATTGGCCTGTAGTTTTCTTTCTTTGTGACATCTTTGTCTGGTGTTGGTATCAGGGTGATGGTGGCCTCATAGAATGAGTTTGGGAGTGTTCCTCCCTCTGCTATATTTTGGAAGAGTTTGAGAAGGGTAGGTGTTAGCTCTTCTCTAAATGTTTGATAGAATTCGCCTGTGAAGCCATCTGGTCCTGGGCTTTTGTTTGCTGGAAGATTTTTAATCACAGTTTCAATTTCAGTGCTTGTGATTGGTCTGTTCATATTTTCTATTTCTTCCTGATTCAGTCTTGGTAGGTTGTGCATTTCTAAGAAGTTGTCCATTTCTTCCAGGTTGTCCATTTTATTGGCATAGAGTTGCTTGTAGTAATCTCTCATGATCTTTTGTATTTCTGCAGTGTCAGTTGTTACTTCTCCGTTTTCATTTCTAATTCTATTGATTTGAGTCTTTTCCCTTTTTTTCTTGATGAGTCTGGCTAATGGTTTATCAATTTTGTTTATCTTCTCTAAGAAGCAGCTTTTAGTTTTGTTGATCTTTGCTATCGTTTCCTTCATTTCTTTTTCATTTATTTCTGATCTGATGTTTATGATTTCTTTCCTTCTGCTAACTTTGCGGGTTTTTTGTTCTTCTTTCTCTAATTGCTTGAGGTGCAAGGTTAGGTTGTTTATTCGACATGTTTCCTGTTTCTTAAGGTAGGATTGTATTGCTATAAACTTCCCTCTTAGAACTGCTTTTGCTGCATCCCATAGGTTTTGGGTTGTCGTGTCTCCATTGTCATTTGTTTCTATGTATTTTTTTATTTCTTCAGTGATCACTTCGTTATTAAGTAGTGTGTTGTTTAGCCTCCATGTGTTTGTATTTTTTACAGATCTTTTCCTGTATTTGATATCTAGTCTCATAGCGTTGTGGTTGGAAAAGATACTTGATACAATTTCAATTTTCTTAAATTTACCAAAGCTTGATTTGTGACCCAAGATATGATCTATCCTGGAGAATGTTCCATGAGCACTTGAGAAAAATGTGTATTCTGTTGTTTTTGGGTGGAATGTCCTATATATATCAATGAAGTCCATCTTGTTTAATGTATCATTTAAAGCTTGTGTTTCCTTATTTATTGTCATTTTGGATGATCTGTCCATTGGTGAAAGTGGGATGTTAAAGTCCCCTACTATGATTGTGTTACTGTCGATTTCCCCTTTTATGGCTGTTATCATTTGCCTTATGTATTGAGTTGCTCCTATGTTGGGTGCATAAATATTTACAATTGTTATATCTTCTTCTTGGATCGATCCCTTGATCATTATGTAGTGTCCTTCTTTGTCTCTTCTAATAGTCTTTATTTTAAAGTCTATTTTGTCTGATACGAGAATTGCTACTCCAGCTTTCTTTTGGTTTCTATTTCCATGGAATATCTTTTTCCATCCCCTCACTTTCAGTCTGTATGTGTTTCTAGGTCTGAAGTGGGTCTCTTGTAGACAGCATATATATGGGTTTTGTTTTTGTATCCATTCAGCCAGTCTGTGTCTTTTGGTGGGAGCATATAGTCCATTTACATTTACGGTAATTATTGATATGTATGTTCCTATTCCCATTTTCTTAATTGTTTTGGGTTTGTTATTGTAGGTCTTTTCCTTCTCTTATGTTTCTTGCCTAGAGAAGATCCTTTAGCATTTGTTGTAGGTCTGGTTTGGTGGTGCTGAACTCTCTCAGCTTTTGCTTGTCTGTAAAGGTTTTAATTTCTCCATCAAGTCTGAATGAGATCCTTGATGTTGAGTAATCTTGGTTGCAGGTTTTTCTCCTTCATCACTTTAAATATGTCCTGCCAGTCCCTTCTGGCTTGCAGAGTTTCTGCTGAAAGATCAGCTGGTAACCTTATGGGGATTCCCTTGTGTGTTATTTGTTGTTTTTCCCTTGCTGCTTTTAATATGTTTTCTTTGTATTTAATTTTTGACAGTTTGATTAATATGTGTTTTGGCATGTTTCTCCTTGGATTTATCCTGTATGGGACTCTCTGTGCTTCCTGGGCTTTATTAAGTATTTCCTTTCCCATGTTAGGGAAGTTTTCAACTATAATCTCTTCAAATATTTTCTCAGTCCCTTTCTTTTTCTCTTCTTCTTCTGGAACCCCTGTAATTCGAATGTTGGTGCGTTTAATGTTGTCCCAGAGGTCTCTGAGACTGTCCTCAGTTCTTTTCATTCTTTTTTCTTTATTCTGCTTTGCAGTAGTTATTTCCACTATTTTATCTTCCAGGTCACTTATCCGTTCTTTTGCCTCAGTTATTCTGCTATTGATCCCTTCTAGAGTATTTTTAATTTCATTAATTGTGTTGTTCATCATTGCTTGTTTCATCTTTAGTTCTTCTAGGTCCTTGTTAAATGTTTCTTGCATTTTGTCTATTCTATTTCCAAGATTTTGGATCATCTTTACTATCATTATTCTGAATTCTTTTTCAGGTAGACTGCCTATTTCCTCTTCATTTGTTAGGTCTGGTGGGTTTTCATCTTGCTCCTTCATCTGCTGTGTGTTTTTCTGTCTTCTCATTTTGCTTATCTTACTGTGTTTGGGGTCTCCTTTTTGCAGGCTGCAGGTTCGTAGTTCCCGTTGTTTTTGGTGTCTGTCCCCAGTGGCTAAGGTTGGTTCAGTGGGTTGTGTAGGCTTCCTGGTGGAGGGGACTAGTGCCTGCGTTCTGGTGGATGAGGCTGGATCTTGTCTTTCTGGTGGGCAGGTCCACGTCTGGTGGTGTGTTTTGGGGTGTCTGTGGACTTATTATGATTTTAGGCAGCCTCTCTGCTAATGGGAGGGGTTGTGTTCCTGTCTTGCTAGTTGTTTGGCATAGGGTGTCCAGCACTGTAGCTTGCTGGTCATTGAGTGAAGCTGGGTGTTGGTGTTGAGATGCAGATCTCTGGGAGATTCTCACCGTTTGATATTACGTGGAGCTGGGAGGTCTCTTGTGGACCAATATTCTGATGTTGGCTCTCCCACCTCAGAGGCACAGCACTGACTCCTGGCTGCAGCACTAAGAGCGTTTCATCCACACGGCTCAGAATAAAAGGGAGAAAAAGAAAGAAAGAAAAGGAAAGAAAGAAAGGAAGGAAGGGAGGAAGGAAGGGGATAAAAGAAAATAAAAGTAAGGTAAAATAAAATAAAGTTATTAAAATAAAAAAAATTATTAAGAAAAAAAATTTTTTAGTGTAAAAACAACAACAACAAAAATGGACAGATAGAACCCTAGGACAAATGGTGAAAGCAAAGCTATACAGACAAAATCTCACACAGAAGCATACACATACACACTCACAAAAAGAGGAAAAGGGGAAAAAAGAATAAATCTTGCTCTCAAAGTCCACCTCCTCAATTTGGGATGATTCGTTGTCTATTCAGGTATTCCACAGGTGCAGGGTACATCAAGTTGATTGTGGAGATTTAATCCGCTGCCCCTGAGGCTGCTGGGAGAGATTTTCCTTTCTCTTCTTTGTTCTCACAGCTCCCGGGGTTCAGCTTTGGATTTGGCCTCGCCTCTGCGTGTAGGTCGCCAGAGGGCGTCTGTTCTTCTCTCAGACAGGAAGGGGTTAAAGGAGCAGCTGATTCGGGGGCTCTGGCTCACTCAGGCCGGGAGGAGGGAGGGGTACGGAGTGCGGGGCGAGCCTGCAGCGGCAGAGGCCAGCGTGATGTTGCACCAGCCTGAGGCGCAGTGTGTTCTCCCAGCAAAGTTGTCCCTGGATCCCGGGACCCTGGCAGTGGCGGGCTGCACAGGCTCCCTGGAAGGGAGGTGTGGAGAGTGATCTGTGCTCGCACACAGACTTCTTGGTGGCGGCGGCAGCAGCAGCCTTAGCGTCTCATGCCAGTCTCGGGGGTCCGCGCTCTTTAGCCGCGTCCCGCGTCCGTCTCTGGAGCTCCTTTAAGCAGCGCTCTTAATCCCCTCTCCTCTCGCACCAGGAAACAAAGAGGGAAGAAAAAGTCTCTTGCCTCTTCGGCAGGTACACACTTTTTCCCGGACTCCCTTCCGGCTAGCCGTGGCGCACTAACCCCCTGCAGGCTGTGTTCACAGCGCCAACCCCAGTCCTCTCCCTGCACTCTGACCGAAGCCCGAGCCTCAGCTCCCAGCCCCGCCCGCGCCGTCGGGTGAGCAGACAAGCCTCTTGGGCTGGTGAGTGCTGGTCGGCACCGATCCTCCGTGCGGGAATCTCTCCGCTTTGCCCTCCGCACCCCTGTTGCTGCGCTCTCCTCCACGGCTCTGAAGCTTCCCCCTCCGCCACCTGCAGTCTCTGCCAGCGAAGGGGCTTCCTAGTGTGTGGAAGCCTTTCCTCCTTCACGACTCCCTCCCACTGGTGCAGGTCCCATCCCTATTCTTTTGTCTCTGTTTATTCTTTTTGCTTTTGCCCTACCCAGGTACGTGAGGAGTTTCTTGCCTTTTGGGAGGTCTGAGGTCTTCTGCCAGCGTTCAGTAGGTGTTCTGTAGGAGTTGTTCCACATGTAGATGTATTTCTGATGTATCTGCGGGGAGGAAGGTGATCTCTGCGTCTTACTCTTCGCCATCTTCCCCCTCTCCCCCGGGCAGTTTTCTTTGAACAGTTCTGCTCCTTCTCCAAGGGTTCAACGACATTTGGGTATATCAAGAATATTATTTAAAGAGTCATAATATTAAGACATTGTCAAAATGTCTCCAGTTTTTAGAATCAGTTGACAGAGAAACCATGGAGGATTGTACAGTTGCAGAATAGAATGTAAAGACTATAAACCTGGACAAGATAAAAGTAATACTGTAGCTGACAGAAGTTGGGAGGAGAGGAGAGGAAGATGAAGAGGAAGTGCTAATATGTTCCCGATAGGGAATCGAAAGATATGGTCTAAAGTTATTTAAAAAAGAACTAGACATTGAGGTGTGTTATATAAAGTTGTAAAAGTAATCAATAGAAGAGCCGATGATAAAAATATAACTAACAAAACTTGGGAGTAGAAAGGAAGTGAAAGATTATAAAAGTGAGCTAAATTCTCCATCTTTCTTTCATAGTAAGGAGTCAATTGATAAAATCTAAACTTGGTAAATCAGAAAATAAGTGATTAGCATATAATTTTGAATGATCATGGTGAAAAACAGAAGAACTTAAAATGGAAATGGCTAAAAATGGATACTTCCCATGTATTCTAGTGAAACACTTCCATACATGTACCAGGTAGTAGGGACAATGAAGCTCAGTGCAGCCCTGTGTTGCAATAGTGAAATATCTAAGTGTCCACTGTGCATAAATAAATTATGGCAGAGTGATATTACACTACAGTTTAAAGAAGTGAAATAGACATATATGCACGGACATGGAAGAATGTCAAGATATATTATTAAGTCAAAGAAAACAAGTGGTTGGGTAATAAATGCAGTATACCATTTGTTCAAAATAAGCATACCAATAAAGATTATAAAGACCTGAGAGGAAACCCACCACTGTTAACAATGGTGGTGACTTCTGAGGAGGGGAATGTAATTGGGGTGATAGTCAAGAAGGACTCTAGCTTTATCTGCGTGGTTTAAAATTTTTACAAGAACACGTTTGTGCATGATTTGTGTAGCCTAAAACTGATCACATTTAAGTGGTTACCACTGTGGCAGACACAGAGGTTTTTCACTTAATACCATTCTTTAACATATCAATTTCTTTTTTTTTTTACTATGTGTATGTATGTATTATTTTAAAATAATAATTTTAAACAACAGTAACAAAGAACAATATTTTTGCTCCTTTAGTTACAGAAAACTTCATAGAACAGTGTAGCTGCAGGCAGTACTCTAAGCCCAAAGTTTGCCCTCCCACCAGCCCTATAAATGATTGTTATTTATGACCACTTCATGACATAGATGTGTACAGCTATTTACCATTTCTGCTGGGAGGATGGATGTTCACATTCATATGAGACAAAACAAATCAAGATTCAACTAGACGGGCTGCTATGGGCTTGGGGATTAGAAGAGCAAAAACCAAAATAAAAACAAACCCAGCAACATGCTCCAGTAAATCACTTCTCCTTTCTGTCTGTTCTTAAGAAAGAATTTAACAACCTCATCTGGGTTGTAGACATTTTTATGTACTTGCCACTGAGTTTTAAAAAGCATGAACAAAATATTTGGCTGACCTGGCCTCTGGGCTGGAAGCTAGATTGTAATCGTGGTGGATCTTCTGTCCAGGATTCAATAGTGAGTGTGTGTACATCACTTCATCTGTCCAAAAATGACTGTTCCCTTTTTTCTTATCTTTTTTGAGCAACTTTTCAGAAAGCTTCAAAATTTTACCAGGCCCTATATGTTTCACTTCTTAAGACCAAGTGAGATCATTTGAACACTAGGGGGATAAGAGACTATTTCTTTCAATTCTTATTCAAATTCTGACCTTCCAACAACCTCCTTCCTTCAACATCCCACCATTATGTTCTTTCTGAATCTCAAGGAGTGGGTTGAGTTTACCTTCCTCTCCCATGGCTTGTCTGTTAGGTATGATTCACTTGGGAAGAACCTAGAATCCTTCCAAAGCAAATATTGCAGATTTTGATTCAGATGTTAATTTTGAGCATTTTGTTTTACCTATAAAAGAATTAACATTATTTAATTCCAATAATATTGGAACAATAATATTGTTCAATAATATTGAACAATAATATTGTACACAAACAATATTATTTAATCCTCTCAATGCCTCTGTAAGCTTGGGTATTATTACTACCATTTTAAAGAAGAGGAAACAGATGAAAAAGGTTAGGAACTTTGCCCCAGTAGATGCATCACAAGAAACTGCTCTCCATTCCTGACCTTTAACACAACTCTCCTCCAGTTACCTAATCGGAGGTCTGTACTAAAATGCCTCCTGGTCCTACTTTTATAAAAGCACCTTTATGCATTTAGTAAACTTCCAGGAGCTTTAGTGGGGAAATCTCCTAATGAATTCCTTTGAAGTTGCCAACACCTTTCAGATATATTTGCAGTAACACCGCAAGTTGCTTTTTAACCTGTAGAAAAAAAGCACTGTATCTTTGATGTTAGCCTCTGAATCTTAACCTGTGTTTCTACCTGGGGCAGTGCATTTAGGGCGGTGAGCTGCCACTTGAAAAGAAGATCCATATGTTTGGTGTCCCCATCATCATCCTCTGTCTACATGAACCCATTTTTTTCTGTCAAACTGATGTTTAAAATCTCACTCCTGGGATATGCAGAGGACTGTCAAGTCTCCTCACTCAGAACCATGCAGGTAAAGAAAGAAGATTAAAAGGCTAAAATGATAACAACAAAAACCAGAAACATTACAACATCACTCCTATCCCACCTTATGTCAGGGCTGGGCCCTGACATTATTCCACTCACACTCATGTTGGTGGTATGTAACCAAACTGTGAATAGCTCAAAGCTTGGAGTCTGGTACATCAAATCAAGCCTTCATTTATTCTATTCACTGGTCCATCTGCCACCTACCCCTTTTCTCAGGCAGTACTCAGGCCACTCCAAGGTCGTCTAGGCCTGTCCTTCCTCTCTTCTTCACAAGTTGAAACATTTTCACTCTCTGTCTATTCCCATTGGTCCAAGATGTCTGTGCCTTCCACGGGGAGCTAATCCGCTAAGCCAATCCATGCAAATATACAAAAAGACTTAGAATAGAACCTCCCTTCTCCTCCCAAATAAAGCACACATAATTCCTTCAAGACTAAAAATATCCAAAACTAAAAAGAAAAATTATAAATATGTAAAATTTCCCGTCTTATTTTTCAACTAATTTATCATGAGCATCTTCCCACATCAATCAATTTTATGCAGCATCTTTTAATGTTTCAAAATACAGTTATACTTCCCTATCTTCCCACTGTTGAGCATTTAGGTTCTCTCCAGGTGTTCACCATAATGAACATTTTATATCTAAACCCATACATACAGGTATGGTTTCTATACCAAAAGGGATGTGGCCTGATGAACAGGGAGGAGGCCCTCTCGAAGGCCTCTTGTGCAGCTTCATTTTCTGTGTGTGATTGGGTTCAACCTTCCTTCCAACAGTACCTCTGTCCTTGGCTTGCGATCATCACCCTGAAACCTATTAGTTGGGGAAAGAGCTTCGGAGTTGATAAACATTGACATTTGTGTCTAAGATGTCACTGTTATTATATATATTCTTTTTATCAGTTTGGATAAAAGCTGGTAAAATTTAATCCAAATCTTCATGGACAATTCATGAGAATTCTGTCAGGGCAATCAGAAAGGTCATTGAGTTTCTACAGTAAGTTTGGAGTTTGCAGGGACAGCAGCTGATCCAAGCCTTGGATTGGCTGCTTTTCTTCCCTTGTTTCTGTAGCCCTTTTAAAATCAGCTTCAGAAGGTAAAGAGGGGAAGTAATTGCCCCTCTTTTCCAACATTATTTTGGAATATAGGCATGATGATGATGATGATAATGATGATAGTAATGATAACATAAGTAGACTCTAGCTAAAGCATTTGTTCTACTGGCAAGATCTTCTATTCCAGAAACAATAGTACAGAGCAGAGGAACAGGATAATCGGAACTGGAGTCTTCTCATCTCAGAGGAAATATGTGGTCTCAGTGCTCTCCCCATCTGCCTGCAATGGGATCCAGCTGTGTGTCCGTCCTGCTGTTCCTAGTTCTGTGAAGGGCAGACTTTACAATTCTTTGATGATTAAAAAGCAAGACACTTGGGGATTAAACTAGAATTGAGGCAAAGTTTCATAAATCTCCTTTTAACCACAAGAAGACTGAAGACTGTGCCTCCAAAATCCTGGGGATAAGGGACTGATGGGCTATCCATCATCTTGATGTGTTCAACATCCAGTTATAGAGAGGAGCTCGATTTTAATGGAATGCTAGGAAAAGCATCTGGTGGATGATCAGGTAGTGATTTAAGGTATCGCAGAGAATGTGTATGTTCTGTGTCAGAAAAATGGAGGATTTTTTCTTGTGACCAGAATTAGAGATCTTTTCAGCAAAAGACACCCAAAGGACATCTATGTACCACACCAGGGGCAATTGCCAGATTCTCAGCCATTCCCACCTCACACACCTTCCATTTTGAACCATAGTCCTCTCATAAAGCTTTAGGCTCGACTTTAAAATGTGAGTTTCTAGGGACTTCCCTGGTGGCACAGTGGTTAAGAATCCGCCTGCCAATGCAGGGGACACGGGTTCGAGCCCCGGTCCGGGAAGATCCCACATGCCGCGGAGCAGCTAAGCCCGTGTGCCACAACCATTGAGCCTGCGCTCTAGAGCCCACGAGCCACAACTACTGAAGCCCCACACCTATAGCCCGTGCCCCGCAATGAGAGAAGCCACCACAATGAGAAGCCCGCACACCACAGTAAAGAGTAGCCCTGCTCGCCGCAACTAGAGAAAGCCCGCGCGCAGCAACAAAGACCCAACACTGCCAAAAATAAATATAAATAAATAAATAAATATTTTTTTTAAAACGTGAGCTTCTATTCAAATCCATTTTCATTTAATGAGGCAAAAAACATAGATGAATGGGAGGCATCCTTAGATTTGGGGACATTACAACAGTAATGTATAATTATAATGATGTATAATTCAAGGGTCACCAGGAAGACTCTGCTCTGTCTCCCTCCAGATGCACCCATTACTTGCATTAAAGAACTTTTTATTTTTCCATTGAGTCTTAAGGCTTTTCTGGCTTCCAAAGTCCCCAGTTATGACATAAATACCTCTGGAAAGGGTCACACAATCAGCTAACATTTTAGAAGGGATTCATTTTATTACCATGTTCATTTTATTCCATATTTTTAAAAATTAATGTGTTTTTCTAATTAAATCTTACCTAGAACTCCAATATATAAAACTAAAGTGACTCTGGCTGAAGCTGTGTGGAGGACTGGGGCTTACCTACTTGGCTTTCTCTTCAATCTGAAGAAATCCAGAAAAAAAATAGTCAATTGTATATTTTTAATGAAATTTGAATTAAACATGTGCAAGGCCCCATGAGTAACACTGCAGAACCTTAGAGTTCCTCAATATACAGTTTGGATAACTAAAAACTGGACAATGAGGCATTATGTGCTCCTCCATGTAATGCAGTAGGAAGGACATAAGACCACATATGAAGTATCTCCACAAAACAACAACAACTACAACAAAATGAATCTAATCAAGCCTCTAGTTCCAAAGTATCTGTTTACGGGAAATAAGGGGATAGAGAAACAGTTAAATTACACCATGTGAAAATAGCCAAATACAGAATGAGGGAAGTTCTACAGGACAAATGACCTGGTTTGTTCAACAAATACATAGCATGGAAAGGAGGTCGGGGGCAGGGAAAATACTAGATTTTTTTAAATTTACAATAATAACAAAAAGACAAACCAATTTAAAAATGGACAAAAGCCTTGCACAGACATTTTTCCAAGTAAGATGTACAAATGGCCTAGAAGCACATGAAGTGAAGTTCAAAGTCATTAGTCATTAGGGAAAAGCAAATCAAACCCATGATGAGATACCACTTCACACCCACTAGGAAGGCTATAATAAAAAAGGTAAAAAATAGAAAGTGTTGGCAAGATGTGGAGAAATTGGTACTCTCATACATTGCTGGTGAGAATGCAAAATGGTGCAGTCCCTGTGAAACCAATTTGGCAGTCCCTCAAAAAGTTAAGCATAAATTTGTTATACGACCCAGCAATTACACTTCTGGGTATATATTCAAAAGAGTTGAAAACTGGTACTCAGACAGATACATGCACAAGCATGTTCACAGCAGCATTGTTCAAAATAGCCAAAGATGAAAACAGCCCAAATGCCCATCAACAAATGAATGGATAAACAAATTGTGGTATATTCACACAATGAAATATTATTCGACCGTAAAAAGGAATGAAGTACTTACACGTGCCACAACATGGATGAACCTGGAAAACATTATGCTCAGGGGGAAAAAAGTCAGACACAAAGGGTCACATGTTGTATGATTCCATCTTATGAAATATTCAGGACAAGGAGATTCGTAGCAATAGAATGCGGATTGATGGTTGCCAGGTGCTGATAGGAGGCGGAAAAAGAAAGCAACTGCTTCAGGGGGTTCTGGGTTTCCTTTTGGGATGATGAAAATCTTTTAGAACTAGATAGAGATGGTGGTTACAAAAAATTGTGGCTGCACTAAATACCACTGATTTGTTTGCTTTAAAATGATTAATTTTTAGGGACTTCCCTGGTGGTCCAGTGGTTAAGACACCACACTGCCAATGCAGAGGGCGCGGGTTCGATCCCTGGTGGGGGAACTAAGATACCACATGCTTCGCAGCCAAAAATTAAAAAAATAAAATAAACTTACATGTCCTTGGTTTCATGACCCCAAGACCCTGTTAAAAAAAATGATTAATTTTATGTTAGGTGAGTTTCACCTCAAAGATAGATAGATAGATAGATAGATAGATTTTTAAAACACTTGGGAAATATACCAACCAAATGCAATGTACAGACCTTGTTTTGATCCTGAGTCAATCAAATTGACTATAAAAATACATTTTTGAGACAATTGGCGAACCTTGAACACGAATTTGTATTAGATGACATTAAGGAATTATTATTAATTCGTTTGTGAACTAATAGCATAGTGATTGTGTTTTTAGAAATTCCTTCTCAGCTAGAGATTCATTCTAAAGGGGAAATAATATGATGTCTGGGGTGTACTTTCAAATACTCCCCCGAAAAAATGTTGAGAGAGGGAATAGTTGAAATAAGGCTGGCAAAATGTTGACAATTGATGAGACCAAGTAATGGGGACATAGGCATTATTGCTAGTTTTGTGTATATTTGAGATGCTCTATAATGAAACACTTTTTAATGTGGTATAGAAACCATAGATTCATTTAATGCCATTTATGGTCCTTTGAGATGGACATAGGATAGGTGCCTAGGAGGTTTTTGGCAAACTTAGGAAGAGAAGGATGTAGGAAAAGCAACAGGTGGAGAAGAGGAACACTGAAAAAAACACTAACGGAGTCTAAAACCACATATCCCACAACTTTGCCAGGGCTAGGTCCTTTAGCAGGAGAGAGAAAACTGTGCTTTCTAAGCTACAAACTACAACCTCACCCTGACTGTACTTTCAGTGACTACAGTCACAGGGGGCCTGGACATGGGGTAAAGGACGCTCAGTGTGTCCCTTCCCAGGGCAGAAGAAACAACATCCTCATCCTGATTACCAGTGGCCAAGAATTTATTGACACCACCCATGCATAAAGTACTATGGTTATCAGTAGCTCCGTGTTAAACCACAGCCTTAAACAGCATCTTGCCAATAGTGAGTCATCACACCCAAGTAGCCCTTACAGAACTTGGCGACCCAGAGGTGGAAGGGACCTGAGAAATCACAGATCTCTCTTGATCTTGTGAAGTCACAATGGACCTTGGCATTTTTGGGTGCACTGGTGCACTACCAATTGCCAGGTGTGTACATCTACCTCTAGCTATGTAAGTCTCTAGTTGCCGACTTCAAGCACCCCATTTGCAGAATGAGAATTTGGATGGTTTCTCTTGTCTCTTTTATCTCTACAAAGCATTCACTTCATTCATTCATTCATTGCATGAACATTTATTCTATGAATAAACACAAAATCTCTAGAAAGTTTTCCCTTAACAAAACTCTCTATTGGGAGTTCCCTGGTGGCACAGTGGCTAGGAATCCACCTGCCAATGCAGGGGACACGGGTTTGAGCCCAGGTTCGGGAAGATCCCACATGCCACAGAGCAACTAAGCCCATGCGCCACAACTGCTGAGCCTGCGCTCTAGAGCCCGCGAGCCACAACTACTGAGCCCGCGTGCCCCAACTACTGCAGCTTGCGTGCCTAGAGGCCGAGCTGCGACGAGAAGCCACCGCAATAAGAAGCCCACGCACCGCAACGAAGAGTAGCCCCCGCTCGCCACAATTAGAGAAAGCCTGCGCACAGCAACGAAGACCCAACGCAGCCAAAAATAAATAAATTTATATTAAAAAAAACCTCTCCGTTGTCCTCTAAACTTTATGGGTTGAGAGCTAATTACACAAGCCTTCTCTTTTAAATAGGAAAAATGCAGCAAATATCTTTCTTTATCCATAATCATAGGTACCTCACAGGTGGGGTCCTAATATTGAAGAAGGAAACAGCTTTATTTTGCAATTATTGAAGGGCAGGTAGTTCTTGAATTTGTTTCCTTTCCTTTCATTTAAAAAAAAATCTGAAATTTTACCAAGCAGAGAACCCTCTTAACATTTTTCTGGATGTCTTTTCGGGCATTATTTGTAATGGTTACATAATGTGCTTCTGTGTGGATGCATTATGGTGTACTTAACAATTCTCTACTTAGGTAGTTTCCTATTATAAAAACACTGGGAGGAACATCCTTGTATATACATCTTTGTTTAGTTGTTCAAGAAAATCCTAGAATGAAATTTCTGGGTCAAAGGAAATGCACATTTAAAGTTTTTACAAAACTGCTTAAATGCCCTCCAGAAAGACTGTAGCAATTTATATTCCCACTAGCATTATATGAATATGTCTGTGTCACTACATCCTACCCAATGTGAGTGTTAGCATTCATTTCAGTCTTTGCCAATCAATACTTCCTGACATTTTACAGGGTCTCCTATAATGCTGTGTTTGCGTTTCTATACCTGAGACGTGCTATAATGCTGTTGTAAGTTTATCCAGAGGTGTCAGCTTCTTTCCTCCGCTTCTGAGGGAACGGGAATCTATCACAAGTCACCTGAACCTCCTAGCTCTCAGAGCAACAGTCGGGAGTGTGCAGGCTGCCACAGCTTCTCCTTTTCTTTGTCCTACTGCTATAGTAAACTGCTTTCCACTTCAACACCATGCTTCCAGCTCCAGGAAGTATTCATCCAGACTCCCTATTTAATCACAAGCAACTAAAAGTTAATTCATCACAGCTCCTGTTTAGACTGTATAAAGAAAAGCCGCCTGCACCCTGATTCTGCAATGAACACTTGATTTTTGGGTATAATGTGAGCTTTACTGAAGCAGCCATGAGTGATAGAGGAGATCTAGTTTGATTTGGATTCCTTTCAACTATGTGCTAGCTGCCAGACTCGCAGTTAGCCAAACACAGAGGAAACAACACACCATAGGTAACTCCGTTTTTCTTAAAAGATTCCGTTTAATAGGCATTGTCAAGGACCTATCAAATTGCTAGGGATTCTTTTTTCCAGAAAATTTAATATGTAACTGATTTATTCTTCTGGCCAATCTTCCCTCCCTGTACCCCGACCCTCATGACATAACAGCCATGAGGTCATGAAAACATATGGAGAGAGGTTAGAAGAAGGAGTAAGGTTCAGAATATGCTGTCTGCCAGCCTAAGCTGCCTTTATGAATGTGTACAAATCCCTATTCCCGTTTTCACTGCAGAGAATAGGCTGTTACATACTGGTCTCGGCTGCACCGTGAGATCAGCTCTCTATCTTCAGGGCCTTTTCCCCTACACACAAGCCTCTCTCAAATAAACGGTCCAGGTAGTGTTTCTAGCCAATGCACTGATAGAAGAAATGAGGGTGTTTTATTCCCTCTGAAGAAGACAAGGTGTGAAAGGCAGGCTTTTTAGAAGGGTCACAGCAGGCTATGGATTTTTGCTGGTTGTAAATCAAGCTGTTGATAAAAAGCAATGTGCTTTCCAGGAAGGTGTGATTTGTAGTGGCCCTGACCCAGGACATGGTGAATATACAGCACATTAAATAAGATGTGATGGTCACCTGGGCTACTAGAGCTGGGTGGCTCTAGTATTTTTTAAAAGATGTACATTGAAGACTCTAGAGAGTAGTTTAAAATTATAATCTTTTAGAAGAAGCACTTCATTTGCTGGGTGCAAGGGGCAGCTGTTGGAGTGCATGGCCATCAGAGGGCTCCCCTCCCACTTTGCTTTGAATTCACTCACACCTCTTCCCCAAAAAGGAAGGGCCAGATGGTTTAGGGTAGTGTTACCCAACTTTTTTGAACACATGCCTTATTCAGATAAATATAAAAATCACATACACATACTCCCACTGAGAAATGATTACCTTCTACATAACCCCACCAGCCTGGGAAATTTTACCTAGCTTTACTTGCAGTTGTTTTCATTATGAAAATAATAAGGGATTGTTTTTATTTGCCTTCAAATATTGAAAATGACTTTTCAAACTATACAGTTCTCCCAAGGGTGGATAATGGTCATCCTGCAGAATCAAGAAATACCATATCCCTCATACTCACCAGTCTAGAACCCTTTCCTCACACCATTCCTATGATTAAGATCCTAGCCAAAGGCTCTATTTGGTCTTTGACACTTTATTGTGAGTCTGCGTCACTCTGTTGCTTCTCTGGAGACATGCGCAGATTAAGCCTTATCTCAAATTGGAAGTGAAATGCTTCTGATTGGCGAGCAAACATTCGAAGAGGGAGGTTGGACTCTCAAAAGTCCCAAACCTGGCAGAATCCAGAAACCACACAAGCCTATTGAATCAGCTTCTCCAGGGTTGTGGCCTGAGAATCTTTATTATTGCAAAGTTCCTCCAGGTGTCTCTGACTCATGTCCAGATTTGTAACCAATCAATTGACCCTGTAGTAGACATTTGTCTTTCTTGGTTACTCCAAAACTTTTTTTAACATTCACGTCATATTTGAAGAGTTCTACACATTGTGAATCCCATCTTCACACTGAAAAGTCTAAATAAACAATTTTCCTAGGTTTCTTTGCTGCTAGATGTGACCATGTGACAGGTTCTAACATTCAAACGCACTTGTGTGAGACTTTGATTCAGAAAGAACTACCTAAAGAAACAGCCTGGGCACTGAGAGGCCATTTTTGCTAGTACTAGTACAGGTGACTACCTGAGATTGTCAGTGGTGCTGCAGCTTGCAGATTATGGAAGAAGCTGTGTTGTTCTGAGGTCTGTAATGGCAGCAGCTCCCTCACCAGGCAAATTCAGCAATGTGGTTCTAGATGTTATTTCTAGGAGCTCAGTCTAGAATACTGATTCTCAATCTTGACCATGCATTGGAATCACATGAGGAGATTTTTTTTTTAATTGATGCCTGGGTTCTACTCCAGACAGTCTGATATATGGTACAGGGTATAATATGGGCATTAGCTCCCAGGTGATTAAATGTGCAACCAAGTTTGAGAACCTCTGACCTTGAGCTCCTGCCTCTTTTCCTTCCAGCAAAGATTTAATAAATGCCTTCCCAATTAAAATAGCTAAAATGCATTCTATGGTCTACAACTAAGAAGCCTGACCAGTACAGATTCCTAATATCCTTTCCAATTCTGAAAATATAGAATTTTATGGTGTTCTGCCTTTATAACTTGTTGGAAGGGTACCAAGACAATTCAATGGAGAAAAATAATCTCTTCAACAAATGATGCTGAGACAACTGAATAGCCACATGCAAAAAAATGAAGGTGGAACCCTACCTCACACCATATATAAAAATTAACCCAAAGTGGATCAAAGACCTAAATGTAAGAACTAAGAGTCTAAAACTCTTAGAAGAAAAAATAGATGTAAATCATTTTTTAATTGAAGTATAGTTGATTTACAATATTATGTTAGTTTCACATGTACAGCAAAGTGATTCAGTTATATATTTTTTTCAGATTATTTTCCATTATAGATTATTATAAGATATTGAATATTGTTCCCTGTATTACAGTAAATCTTTGCTGCTTACCAATTTTATATATAGTAGTGTGTACCTGTTAATCCCATACTCCTAATTTATCCCTCCCTGCCTCCCTTTCCCCTTTGGTAACCATAAGTTTGTTTTCTATGTCTGCAAGTGTATTTCTGTTTTGTAGATAACGTCATTTGTATCATTTTTTAGATTCCATATATAATATTTGTCTTTATAAGTGGTATTATATAATATTTGTCTTTCTCTGTCTGACTTACCTCACTTAGTATGATATTCTCTAAGTCCATCCATGTTGCTGCAAATGGCAACATTTTACCCTTTTTTATGCCTGAGTAATATTCTATTATATATATATGACACATCTTCTTTATCCATTGCTCTGTTGATGGACCCTTAGGTTGTTTCCATTTCTTGGCTATTGTAAATAGTGCTGCTATGAATATTGGGGTACATGTATCTTTTCAAATTAGAGTTTTTGTCTTTTTCAGATATATGCCTAGAAGTGGCATTGCTGAATCATGTGGTAGCTCTATTTTTTGTTTTTAAATGAACCTCCATAAACTTCCATGGTGGCTGTACCAATTTATGTTCCCACCAACAGTGTAGAATGGTTCCCTTTTCTCCACACCCTCTCCAGCATTTATTATTTGTAGACATTTTGATGATAACCATTCTGACCAGTGTGAGGTGATACCTCCTTGTGGTTTTGATTTGCATTTCTGTAATAATTAGTGACGTTGAGCATCTTTTCATGTTCCTGTTGTCCAGCTGTATGTCTTCTTTGGAGAAGTGTCTGTTTAGGTCTTCTGCCCATTTTCTGATTGGGTTGTTTGGTTTTTTGATACTGAGTTGTATGAGCTGTTTGTATATTTTGGAAATTAACCCCTTGTCTTTCACATTAATATTTTCTCCCATTCTGTAGGTTGTCTTTTTGTTTTCTTGATAGTTTCCTTTGCTGTGCAAAAACTTTTAAGTTTGATTAGGTCCCATTTGTTTATTTTTGCTTTTATTTCTTTTGCCTTGGGAGACTGATCTAAGAAAACATTGCTACAATTTATGTTAGAGAATGTTTTGCCTATGTTCTCTTCTAGGAGTTTTATGGTGTCATATCTTATATTTAGGTCTTTAAATGATTTTGAGTTTACTTTTGTATATGGTGTAAGGGAGTGTTCTAACTTCACTAGTTTACGTGAGGCTGTCCAGCTTTCTCAACACCACTTGCTGAGGAGACTGTCTTTTCTCCATTGTATATTCTTGCCACTTTTGTTAAGGATTAATTGACCATAGGTGTATGGGTTTATTTCTTGGCCCTCTAAAATAGATGTAAATCTTCATTACCTTGGATTTGTCATTGATTTCTTTCATATGACACCAAAAGCAAAAACAGCAAGAGAAAAAAAGAGATCAATGGGACATCATCAAAATTTAAAACCTGTGTGCCTTAATAAAGGACATCATCAAGGAAGTAAAAAGACAACTGACAGGATGTAAGAAAATTTTGCAAATCAGATATCTGATAAGTAAGTTGTATCTAGATACACACTCTTAAAGAAAAACAAACAAAAACAAAACAAACAAAAAGAAATCCTGCAACTCAATAATAAAAAAAAAATAACCTAATTTAAAATGGGTAAAGGATCTGAATAGACATTTCTCCAAACAATATGTAAAAATGGCCAATAGCACATAAAAAGATGTTTAACATCATTAGTCATTAGAGAAATGCAAATCAAAATCACAATGAGATACCACTTCCTACCCACTGGGATGACTACTTAAAAAATGGAAAATAGGGCTTCCCTGGTGGCACAGTGATTGAGAGTCTGCCTGCCCATGCAGGGGACACGGGTTCGTGCCCCAGTCCGGGAAGATCCCACATGCCGCGGAGTGGCTGGGCCCGTGAGCCATGGCCACTGAGCCTGCGCGTCCGGAGCCTGTGCTCCTCAATGGGAGAGGCCACAACAGTGAGAGGCCCGCGTACCACCAAAAAAAAAAAAAAAAAAAGGAAAATAACAAGTGTTGGTAAAAATGTGGAGAAATTGGAACCCTTAAACACTACTGGTGGGACTCTGGTACAGTTCCTTAAAATGTTAAACATAGTGTTACCATATAACCCAGCAATTCCACTCCTAAGTACATATCCATGAGTAATGAAAGCATATGTCCATATAAAAACTTGTACGTGAATGGTCATAGCAGCATTATTCATAGTAGCCAAAAAGTGGAAAAAACCCAAATGTCCATCAACTGATGAGTGGATAAATACAAAGTGATTTGTTCATACAAGAGAATATTATTCAACAATAAAAATGAACGAAGTACTAATACATGCTACAGCATGGATAAGCCTTGAAAACATTATGGTAACTGAAAGAAGCCAGTCTCCAAAAAAACACATATCCAGAATACACAAGTCTATAAAGAGAGAAAGTTGATCGGTGGTTTTCTAGGGCGGAGAGGTTTGAGAGAAAATGAAGTGTGGCTGCTAATGGGTATGGGGTTTCTTTTTGGGATGACAAAGGTGTTCTGAAATGTATTGTAGTCATAGTTGCACAAGTTTGTGAATATACTAAAAACCATTGAACTGTACAATTTAAAGATATGCTATGGGAATTGTATCCCAGTGAGGCTGTTATAAAAAAAAAAATTTTGGAAGGATTTCAAAGCTTGGCCTCTGGCAGAGGAAATATTTGGGAACAAGAGTGATGGAGAATCTTTCTAGGACGCAGAAAATCATCTCAGCAGTCAGCTACCTTCTCTGCCTGTTGGTAAAGTGCACTGCAGAAAGGCATGTTCCCCCAAACAACAGGGGATCCTAAAATAGGTGATAGCAGAAGGAACAGTTTTAACAGCAATTAAAATACTTTTTGAGAGGAAGTTGGGAAAATAATAGTGCGTGACTAGTCAGCCTCTTTCTTGTAGTCAGAAAGAAGGTAAAGGGAGAGGAGTAATTGTCCTGGATGTCCTCAGGTGGATTGCAAGACATGGATGAATGCCGAAGCCAGGGAGAAAACCTGATCTGAGCCAACACAGAGACAGATGAGTTTGGGAGGGTAGGACCAAGGCAGAGAGGAGGTACAAAATCCCTACAGAAAATGGGAATATAAGAAATGTTTGAGAGCTTTGCATCACTGAACTGTTAATAGAGGTTACCTCTGCGGAGAAGCTCAGAGTGGAAGGAGAGAGGGCACTTTCACTTTTTATTGTATTTTTCTTCCTTGTTATTAAAATTTTTTTACAAGGAACATGTGTTTGTTCATTGTAAATACATGTAAATACTTTGTGATTAACAACATAAGAATCAACTAGTTTGCTTTAGCAAATGTGAGCATGACTATTTAAATGAGAAAAAGATCAGGAAGAGAACCACCTCGCAGAATGAAGGGGAAACAGGAGAGAAAAGGAACAAAGGACAGGGAGGAACAAAACTCACCACCAAAACGGCATTTGGAAAGGGAAGTAAATACATTATTACTTCAATTTTTTAAAAAATTAGTGCAGAAAAGTTTTTGTAGCACAGGATAACAAATAAAGACTGTGCCCTTGATTTTGTACTTGCCTATTTCAGTGATTTTCTCAAGGTCACATAATTAAAGGTAGATGAGAATTTTAGTAAAAGAAAACTGGAATAGATAGATTGGAATGTTGAACGCCAGGCTAATATTTTAGTTTATTCTGCAGACAATGAGGATTTCCTGAAGAATTCTGACCAAGTGGAATTGTGTTTGGTAGTGATATGGTCCCCAAACCTGGCTGTGCATCAAAATCCTAGAGTTAGCTTTAAAAAATAGAGAGATTCTGGGACCTACCACCTTTCTTATTCAGTAGGTTTGGGCGAAGGTCCAGGAATCTACATTTATAAACCTCATGTGTTTCTGATGGTCTATCATATTTAGGAATGGGTGGAATATAGGATAGATTAGAGTGCAGGAAATAATGTAAACAGGGAGAAAGACAGAAGGTTTCCGGAAAAGTTCCGGTACAGGGTGCTGCAGCACTGAACTGGAATGGTGGTAGAAAGAAAAGAATCAACATGACCATCATTATGAAGGTGGAATCAATACGATTTGGTGAGTGCTTGACTGTACTGTACATCCCATGAGACAAATATCAGCCTGTTTTACTGACTACTGTGTATCCCAGAACCTTGCACAGTGTACCTGATGTAGTAAGGGCTAAATAATATTAACTGAATGAATGAATGAGAAAGAGAAAGGCAAAGCTGACCCCAGGGGTCTGAGTAGGGTAAATTAACACTGGTCGTACAGACATTTAGGGAATCTGGTTTCAGGAAAAATAATGGGACGGATTTTCCATGGTTGAGTCAGAAAGAATGGTGGGATGTTCAATGCTTTAGGGATTATGGGGGAAGTTGTGCCTACACCGCTCTAGGGCATTGTGGCTAGGACAGTACCGGGAAGAAGTCTGGAGAATGTTTTCACTGTTTGAAGTCTTTATATAACTGTATACAATATTGGGCTCTGTGAGACATTCAGTTGGGTCATCAGGTCTTGCTGTGTTCTCTGACTGCAGGTGGGAGGTTCACAACTAGGTGGTTTTCTACATCTCCCCATTTGTAGCTTTTAATTAGGTCAGCTCCCCCAACACCTTCCGTCAGCATCCATGAAGGAGTTTGTACTCCAGCCATATTCACCCATTCATCCAGCTATACCCTAGCTCTTCTCACCTCAAATCCCCTTTTACATCTGTCACAGCCCTCTTCTCCACAACTCCCAACCCCAATAACCACAGTCTGCTCCTATGTCTACTTGGCCCTTGCCCTATGGGTTCTGCTTCCCTTTCACAAAGAGATGGAGCTTTTGCTGGCTGGACCCTGAGCGTCCTCCCAGAAATGTTTTTGTGCTTTCATTCTGCCTCTCTCTGCTCCTGGCCACCCTGGACATCAGCTTCCAGGCTGGGACCCCACTACACTTGCTTCATTCTCCCCAAAAGGAGGGTCAAAAAAGCATGTAACAGCTTTGAAAAAGAAATGGGACATTTCCATCCTCCTTATAAGAGGAACAAAGACCTGAACTAGTCCTGTGGTCCATTTCCATTTAGGGTGAATCATACCTGGGTGTACTTATAGATCAAATAGAATGTCATCTTTCCTATGGAATCTTAGGAATTGCTTTAAATTTTTTAATAAATTAAAATTAAAAGAACCATCCTGACACCCAGGTACCATATTACATTGGAATTAGCTGTGTGACTGTAAGCAAGTCATTTCACTTTAAATAAGGTTCATTTTGCTAAATGATGAACACTATCCCTTCTAAGTCTAACACTCTTTGACCTAGTAAATGTATCCCTTTGTTTCTGGTCTCTCTATCCTGAGGTGGAGGAGAGGTTGAGATGGGGTATGTGGGCCCACAAACACTGGGGAGAAACATGGGAGTGGCACATTGTAGTTTCCCTGGTTAATGCTGGGGAGGGAATGCCAGGAGGCCAACTGGTCCAGCCAGGCTGGAGTGGCTTCCCTGAGAAGGTTCTTCATAGCCACAGGCACCTGATGTGAGGCCTAGGAGCCAAAGTCTGCAGATAAATGAAGGTCAGAGGATTTGGGAATGTGACAGCCATGAGTAGTGGAGTCAGTACAAAATGAGAAGTGATATGAGAAAATTCCAGGTAGATAGGCTTTGCCCTGAGTTTCTATTCCCTGTTTCTGTAGGTAGTCAGTTCCACTAAAGGGGGCCAGGACAGAACTCGGCATGCTGAGGTCTAATCCTGGCTGCCTTGGCTGTGTCCAAGGATTTATTGAGTACCTCCTCTACTCTCTGATTTCCCTTCCCAACTCCCTTCCCCAGACAAGCAACATTCTGCTGTTACCAGTTTTCCCAGAGTCAGACTGATGCACCTGGAGACATTCTCCCACTCTCTCAACTAGATGTTATTGAATGGAGGAGCTACATTTCCAGTCATCAAAGGGAACAATAGGTAATGTTATGTAAAGAAAGGGAGAGGGTAATGTGTGTTTGTGGAACCAAGGAGCTAGGCCCCATTTTGTCAGGAGTGCAAACTTCTGGGTCTTCAGAGAGGTAAGGGTGTCATATGTACAGGATGTCACATTGTACTCTGCCCCTTTCATTCTTTATCTGTGAAGGGAGCTGCTAGTTAGGAAGACAAGTCTTTATTATAAGGATTGTTTGCTTATTTCAAACTATTTTTTTTCCCTCTTGTCTCTGATTTCTCATTCTTTTATTTTTAAAATCAACTTTAAAAAACACCTTTTGAACAGTCAGGCTGTTGCCAGTTTTTTACTATTATAAACACTACCATGATAAACAGCTTTATACATACATCTTTGTATATTTGTTCAATTATTTCCTGAGGAAAAATTCCTGGAAGTAAAATTGCTGAATCAAAAGAAGTTGATGTTTTGGAGGAATTTAATAAAATTTGCTAAATTACAAGCCAGAAATGTAACAATATACATGCCATCAATCAGTTATGACAGTACCCTTTCTCCATATGCAACAAATATTTTCAAATCTTTGCTAATCCTGAAAGGTTAAAAATATGTCTCCTTTTTGAATTAATTTCATTTTCAGTTACCAAAGACTTTTTTGTTACTTATGTTTATTTGCCATTTTAATTTCTTCTTTTTATGAGTTTCCTTTTCCTGTTCTATGCTTATTTTTCTTTCACAACATTTAGCTTCATCTTATTTATTAGTAAGAGCTCTTTATATATTAAGACTATTAACCCTTTGTCCACCATTGAAAGTATTTTTCCAGTTTTTCCTTTGTCTTTCTTTTTCCCCCCTGGTCTCTGATTAATAACATTCTCCCGTATTCCAACCAAGTGATCAAATCTGGCTTGGGAAAAACATAACCCAGAGAATCAAGAGTCTCGTAATGGATCTTCATTACTTGCTGATATATTTCCTTCTGCTACATCTCCAGGATCTTCCACTTTTGCTCCAAAAAATATGAGGCCACATCATCAAATGTCATGATTACCAAAGCAGGCTAGGCCATAGTGCTTTGTGGTCCCACCCAGCCCCAACACAGCAATGCCCAGTGTCCTGGAAGCTTCCTGGCACCTTCCCTACCCTGTGGCCTTCCATTCTGCCAGACCCCTGTCCTTTGTCTTTATCATTGTGGCATTCACTTTGCTTTGTCTTTCTTGATCATAAAATTTTTTTATTTTTGTTTAGACAAATCTGATACTTGCCTTTAGAAGAAAAAATCCTGAAAGAAGCTAGAGGAAAAAATCACCTTAATTATAGGAAACAAAGATAAGAATTACATCAGACTTCTCCTTAAAAACCATGTAAGCGAGAAGAGAATAGAGTGAAATATTTAAAGTGTTGAACCAAAACCAAAAGCCACCAAACTAGAATACTGTATCCAGTGAAATTATCTTTCAAAAGTGAAGGAGAAGTAGAAACTAACACAACATTGTAAAACAACTATACCCCAATAAAAAAATAATAAAATAAAAATAAAAAAAGTAATTAATAGGGGGCTTCCCTGGTGGTGCAGTGGTTGAGAGTCCGCCTGCCGATGCAGGGGATGCAGGTTCGTGCCCTGGTCCGGGAAGATCCCACATGCCGCAGAGTGGCTGGGCCTGTGAGCCATGGCCGCTGAGCCTGCACGTCTGGAGCCTGTGCTCTGCAACGGGAGAGGCCACAACAGTGAGAGGCCCGCGTACCGCAAAAAAAAAAAAAAAAAAAAAAAAAAAAAATTAATTAATTAATGTTTTTAAAAAGTGAAGGAGAAATAAAGACTTTTTCAGACAAAGAAAAGCAAGGGAATTTATCACCAGTCATCCTGCCCTTGCAAGGAGTGTTAAAAGAAGCTCTTCAGAGAGAAGAATATATAGATCATATATACAGAACTATAGAATGTATAGATCAGAAACTCAGATCTACATTTGAAGAAAGAAGAATATTAGAGAAGAAACCAATGAAAGTAAAATAAAATCTTATATTTTTGTTATTCTTAATTGATCTAATAGATAACTGCTATTAGATCTAATAGATCTATTAGATCTAATAGATATTGATGTAATAGATATTGTTCAAAAATAACAATAGCAATAATGTATTGGTTGATTATACCTTATGAATAAGTGAAATGAATGACAGCAATATTATAAGGGACAAGAGGGAAAAATTGGGAATACTCTGTTATAAGGTACCTGTCCTACCTATGAAGCAGTACAATGTTATTTTAAAATAGACTTAAGGACTTCCCGGTGGTGCAGTGGTTAAGAATCCACCTGCCAGTGCAGGGAACACAGGTTTGATCCTCGGTCTGGGAAGATCCCACATGCCGTGGAGCAACTAAGCCCATGCACCTGAACTACTGAGCCTGCTCTCTAGAGCCCACGAGCCACAACTACTGAAGTCCGCACGCCTAGAACCTGTGCTCCACAATAAGAGAAGCCACTGCAATGAGAAGCACGTGCACCGCAACGAAGAGTAGCCCCCTCTCGCCGCAACTAGAGAAAACCCGCACACAGCAACCAAGACCCAAAGCAGCCAAATAAATAAATAAAATCCTTTTAAAAAAATTTAAAAAATAAAGTATTAAATTGGTTGTAAATGTGTATTGCAAACCCTAGGGCAAGCATTTTTTAAAATTTTAAAGAAGTATAATTAATGTGCTAAGAGAAAATGGAATAATATAAAATGCTCAATTAAAAACAGAGAAGGCAGGATGGGAGGAAGCAGGACTGTGTGAGGTCACTTCCTGTGTGCAGGGTGGCTTCCTGCCTCCCACCCTTGCTCTCTTTTTGGCTGCCCTTGTGGTTGCATGCAGGCCCCTGGGAAGGGCCTGTCCCAGTCGGCTTTGGCCTACCACCGCAGCAATCCCACCTGGCTGAAGTTAACTTCTGACAACAGGAAGGAGCAGATCTACAAACTGGCCAAGAAGGGCCTGCCTCAGGGTGATCCTGAGAGTCTCACATGGTGTTGTTTTATGACAGGCAATAAAATCTTGAGAATTCTTAAGTCCAAAGGACTTCCTCCTGATCGTCCTGAGTACCTCTAGCATTTAATTAAGAAAGTTGTTGCTGTTCAGAAGCATCTTCAGAGAAACAGAAAGGATAAAGATGCTAAATTCCTTCTGATTCTGATTAAGAGCTGCATTCACAGCTTGGCTCAATACTGTGAGACCAAACCAGTCCTCCCCTCACGCCACCCCCCCCGCAATTTGGAGATACTAGTTATCCACAGCCTCTGCCCTGGTTGCATAAATTTGTCCATGTACTCAAGCAATAAAATCATTGTTTAACTAGAAAAAAAAAAAAACAGAGAAGGCAGAAAAAGAGGGGAAGACAAGAAACAAGAGACAAGTGCAATGACTAGAAAACAGTTGCAAATATGGTAGATATTAATCCAATTATATCAATAATCATTTTAAATATGAATGATCTAAATACACCATTAAAAGACAGAGACTGATGGGGCTTCCCTGGTGGCACAGTGGTTGAGAGTCCACCTACCGATGCAGGGGACACGGGTTCGTGCCCCGGACCGGGAGGATCCCACATGCCGCAGAGCGGCTGGGCCTGTGAGCCATGGCCACTGAGCCTGCACGTCTGGAGCCTGTGCTCTGCAACGGGAGAGGCCACAACAGTGAGAGACCCACGTACCACAAAAAACAAAAAAACAAAACAAACAAAAAAAAACTACAATGAGGTATTACTTCACACCAGTCAGAATTGCCATCATCGAAAAGTCTACAAATAATAAATGCTGGAGAGGGTATGGAGGAAAGGGAGCCCTTCTACACTGTTGGTGGGAATGTAAATTGGTGCAACCACTCTGGAAAACAGTATGGAGGTTCCTTAAAAAACTAGAAATAGAGTTACTATATGATCCTGCACTCCTAGGACTATATCTGGAGAACATGCTAACTCAAAAGATACACGTACCCCAATATGCATAGCAGCACTATTTACAATGGCCAAGACATGGAAGCAACCTAAGTGTTCATCAACAGATAAATGGATAAAGAAGATGTGGTATACACACACACACACACACACACACACACACACACACACATACATATGGACTTCCCTGGTGGCGCAGTGGTTAAAACTCCACGCTTTCAATGCAGGGGTCCCAGATTCAATCCCTGCTCAAGGAACTAGATCCCACATGCATCCCGCAACTAAAAGTTTGCATGTCACAAGTAAGGAGCCACCTGCCGCAACTAAGGAGCTTGTGAGCCACAACTAAGGAGCACAAATGCCACTACTACAGAGCACGCCTGCCACAACCAAGACCTGGAGTAACCAAATAAATAAAATAAAAAAATATTGGACTTCCCTTGTGGCACAGTGGTTAAGAATCCTCCTGCCAATGCAGGGGACACGGGTTCGAGCCCTGGTTCAGAAAGATCCCACATGCTACAGACCAACTAAGTCTGTGTGTCACAACTACTGAACCTGCACTCCAGAGCCCACAAGCCACAACTACTGAGCCCTCATCCTACAACTACTGAAACCTGTGTGCCTAGAGCACATGCTCCACAACAAGAGAAGCCACCACAATGAGAAGCCCGTGCACTGGCAACAAGAGAAGCCCCCACTCGCCACAAATAGAGAAAAGCCCGCGTGCAGCAATGAAGATCCAACACAGCCAAAAATAAATTAATTAATTTAAAAAATATATATATATAGATAAACACACACACACACTGGAATATTACTCAGCCATAAAAAAGAATGAAATCTTGCCATTTACAGCAACATGGAGGGACCTAGAGATTATCATATTAAGTGAAGTAAGTCAGACAATCATACAATATCACTTACAAGTGGAATCTAAAAAAATGATATAAATGAACTAATTTACAAAACAGAAACAGACTCACAGACATAGGAAACAAACTTACGGTTACAAAACCATAACCATATGGTTGTGGGGGGTTGGCAGGGGGCAGGGTAGAGATAAATTAGGAGTTTGGGATTAACGTATACACACTACTACATATAATATAGATAAACAACAAGGACCTACTGCAAAGCACAGGGAACTATATTCAATATCTTGCAATAACTTATAATGGAAAAGAATCTGAAAAAGAATATGTATATATTCAATTATATATATAACTGAATCACTTTGCTGTACACCTAAAACTAATACAACATTGTAAATTAACTATACTTCAATTTTTTTAAATGGTTTAAAAATATATTTGCCTTGGGAATGTTTCTTTTTTAAATGATCCTGTCTGTTTACTGAAGGACAATTTATATACCATAAACCTACCCATTGTAAGTTTACAGTTATATCAGTACTTCCAATAGAATTTGTACATGGTAGAAATGTTCTGTGATAAGCAAAGTCTAATCAGCAGCAGTAGCCACCCAAAATGTGGCTAGTGTAACCTAGAAAAAATATTTTTTATTGAGGTAAAATTCATGCTATATAAAATTTGCCATTTTAACCATTTTAAAGTGTACAATTCACTGGCATTTATTATTTTCACAGTGTTACATAACCATCTCTATCTAGTTCCAAAATATTTCATCACCCCAAAAGAAAACTCCACACCCATCAAGCAGTAACTCCTCCTATCCCCTTCCCCCACCCTTTAGCAACCTGTAATCTGCTTTCTGTCTCTTTAGATTTGCCTATTCTGGATATTTCATATAAATGGAGTCATACAATATGTGACTCTTTACATCTGACTTCTTTCACTTAGCATAATGTTTTCAAGGTTCATCCATGTTGCAGCGTGTGCCAGTATTCCATTCTTTTTTATAGATATACCACAGTTCGTTTATCCATTCGTCAGTTGATGGACATTTGGGTTGTTTCCACCTTTTGGTTATTGTAAATAGTGCTGGTATGAAAATTCATGCCAACTTTTGTTTGAATATCTGTTTTCAGTTCTTTTGGGTATATATCTAGGAGTGGAATTGTTTGGACATGTGATAATTCTGTTTAACTTTTTTAAGAAATTGCCAACATGTTTTCCTCAGCAGCTCTATTACTTTACATTCCCAGGAGCAATGTACAATGATTCCAGTTTCTCTGCATCCTCATCAACACTTGTTCTTTTCTTTTCTTTTCTTTTTTTAAATTATAGCTATCCTAGTGTGTGTGAAGTAGCATCTCATTGTGGTTCTGATGTGCATTTCTCTGGTGACTAATTATGCTGAGCACCTTTCATGTGCTTATTGGCCAGTTGTATGTCATCTTTGGAGAAATGTCTATTTGGTTCTTTGCCCGTTTTGGAATTGGGTTGTTTGTCTTTTTGTTATTCAGTTGCAAGAATTCTTAATGTGTTCCAGATATTCCTTATCAAATATATGATTTGCAAATATTTTCTCCCATTCTGTTTGTTGTTTTTTCACTTTTGATGGTGTCCTTTTGTTCACAAACATTTTTAATTTTTATGCCAAATTTATCTATTTTTTCTTTTGTTACTTGTACTTTTGATGTCATATCTCAAACTCTATTGCCAAAGCAAAGGTTATAAAGATTTACTCATATATTTTCTTTTAAGAGTTTTATAGTTTTAGCCCTTACATTTAGGTCTTTGGTTTACTTTGAGTTAATATTCATATGTGGTGTAAGGTAGGGATCCAACTTCACTCTTTTGCATGTGGCTATTCAGTTGCCCCAGAATGATTTATTAAAGAGATTATTCTTTCCTTATTGAAAGGTCTTGGCACCATTTAATTGACCATAGGTTTATGGATTTATTTCTGGACACTCAATTCTATTCCTCTGCATAATACAATTTTAATAAATTTAAATTTAAATAGCCACATATGCCTAGTGGCAACCATATTGGAGAGCACAAAATTAGATGAGTTTTAGTTAATTCAGTTGTGCAACCATCACCACAGTCCAGATTTAGAACACTTCCATCATGGGATTCTTCTTTTTTTTTTTTTTAATTAATTAATTTATTTATTTGGCTGCATTGGGTCTTCGTTGCTGCACGCAGGCTTTCTCTAGTTGTGGCGAGCAGGGGCTACTCTTCGTTGTGGTTCACGGGCTTCTCATTGCGGTGGCTTCTCTTCTTGCAGAGCACAGGCTCTAGGCGTGCGGGCTTCTGTAGTTGTGGCATGCAGGCTCAGTAGTTGTGGCTCGTGGGCTCTAGAGCGCAGGCTAAGTAGTTGTGCACGCAGGCTTAGTTGCTCTGCAGCATGTGGGATCTTCCCGGACCAGGGCTCGAACCCATATCGCCTGCATTGGCAGGCGGATTCTTAACCACTGCACCACCAGGGAAGCCCTATCATGGGATTCTTAATAATTTTTAATTTCTGTTACTTCTTTCCACTTACAATTTTTTAGTTTTACTCCAATTAAGTTTTGACTATGATCCAGCCTTTAGGTATATGTATAATTTTTATGTTAGTAGAATTCATAAACTTTTGGATTAACTTGCTGGCTATTTTTCCTTTTGACTGTTAATTGACATCAGGGCAAAAAGAAAATGAGAATTTTGCTTAAGAATGGAGGTCAGATGGAAAAGAGAGGAAATTTGAGAGTAGAGGGCATATCATGGGAAAGGTGATAGAGGGGACATCAGGAGCACAATGGACACAACCAGGCCCACTTTTCCAGGGTCAGATCAAGAAGGGGAAAAATCGTTAGGGCCAAATCTCTCCTAGTCAGGCTTCTTTTGGTAAATGTTCACTCTTTAGGGGATAAAATGTCCAATATTTCATATTTTTTTTCTCCCTCTGTTCTCTTCTGAGATGGTGAACTGGCTTACAGAGGAGGGATATCACTTACATGACCACATGGCAGTGGAGGCACTGGGACCCGTATGATGTGTTCTGGCTCCTTACTGGCCTTGGTTGTAAAGTGATTCAATCAGACAGTTTTCTGAACTGGAGACAACTGAAGAAAAGCTAGTCCTGTCTGACTATTGTGGTTGATATGCTGGCGACCATAACTGGATCCCCGTCACCACAACGATGTGTTCTTGGTGCTAATGTTCCCCACCTCTGAATTTCTCTTTATTCTATCCCCCATTCTTCCCCAGTCCGCTGAAGCTCCTAGCCCTAGCCCTCTCCTTTACCTCCCAGCATGGTGGCACTGATGGTCCCTGGGCTTCTTTGCCTAGGGCAGCAAGTTTTGGGTAGAAGTATACTTCACATTATGGAAGAAATAGTGTAGTCTGGACTTCCCTGGTGGCGCAGTGGTTAAGAATCTGCCTGCCAATACAGGGGACACGGATTCAATCCCTGGCCCGGGAAGATTCCACATGCAGCGGAGTAACTAAGCCTGTGCACCAGATCTGCTGAGCCTGCACTCCAGAACCTGTGAGCCACAACTACTGAGCCCTCGTGCCACAACTACTGGAGCCTGCATGCCTAGAGCCCGTGTTCCACAGCAGGAGAAGCCACTGCAATGAGAAGCCCAGGAACCACAACGAAGAGTAGCCCCCACTTGCCACAAGTAGAGAAAGCCCGAGCGCAGCAACAAAGACCCAATGCAGCCAAAAATAAATAGATGAAATAAATAATAATAAAAAAAGAAAGAAATAGTATGGTCTGAGTCCTTCAGGTTAGTCATTGATGTGTAAAGTAATTTAGAAAGTCTTTCATCTTTTCATGACACCAGGTTTTCACCACAATTTTTTTTTTTACTGGAAAAAGAGCTGAGTAATGATTTTTTAAAGCAGGTATCCATCCTCCTGAAGCTCTGAAACCTATTGCTACAGTGGATGGCAAGTCCCATGAGAGCAAGATTTAGGGAATATAGAAATATATATGACAATCTCTCTCTCTCTCTCTCTCTCTCTCTCTCCCTCTCTCTCTCTCTCTCTCTCTCTCTCTATATATATATATATGTATTTCCCCTGTGTTATACTCTCTCTTCCCCATACGCTCCATAAAAGAAAGACCTTGTACACCTTTTTTACTTCTGCACCCGACTTCCTACAATAGTGCATGGCATATAAGAAGGGCATACAGGCTTCCCTGGTGGCGTAGTGGTTGAGAGTCCGCCTGCCGATGTAGGCGACGCGGGTTCGTGCCCCGGCCCGGGAAGATCCCACATACCGCGGAGCGGCTGGCCCCGTGAGCCATGGCCGCTGAGCCTGCACGTCTGGAGCCTGTGCTCCGCTACGGGAGAGACCACAACAGTGAGAGGCCCGCGTACCGCAAAAAATAAATAAATAAATAAATAAAAGAAGGGCATACAAGTTTCCTGGGTGGATGGGTGAATGAATGGGGTACAACTGCATCCTGCATTGTTCAGTGTGACTAAATTTAGGAAGAAAATTGTGCTGCTAATAAAAAACTAAGCAGAAATGAGTTTCAAACCACCTAATTGTTTTGCTTGCTCATGCCACTATTTTCTCTGAGTCCAGAATTAACTGTTTCATCTAGTTATTGATCAATGTTACAAAAAGCTAATGCTAATACAAATAATTCTTCAATCTCTGCCCTCACCAAGGGGAACTGCTACACATATAATTCAAATGATCAGATAAATGTGTACCTGATGTGCATATGTTTTTAAGTTGAGGAATTTCTGGCCTTAAGGTTAATTTTAAGCAGTCAGACTTGGTCTTACACATTACATATTTTCATTAACACTGTTGCTGCCTAGAGAAAAATTTCCCTCTATTGGGAAATTTGCTATGAGTTGCTATGAGTAATTCAAAATGTTTTGATTCTGAAAGTAATATGAACTTACTGTAGAAAATTTGAAAATTGATAAGAACTTTTGCTTGTTTTGCTGAGTTGGTGGTGGATGTATGCATATTTGGAGAAGTAATTTTTTCTGTATAAAAAAGGAGAGAGATTCTGAGGCCTGAGATGGGGAAGATCTGGAATTGAGGAAGCCAGAAATCAGCCTATCTAGGTACCAGCTTGTCTAACTGCTACCCAGGAAAGGACAACAAAAAGGAAACCTTGTTTGGCTTGTAGCTGGAGAGAAGGGAGAGATGAAGCATATATTAGTCAGGGTTCTCCAGAAAATCAGAACCAATAGGAGATATAAAAATAGTCTTATTAGGAGGAATTGCCTCACACAATTATGGAGGCTGAGAAGTCCTATTTGCCATCTGTAAGCTGGAGACCCAGGAAAGCTGGTGATGTAGTTCCAGTCCAAGTCAAAAGGCCTGAGAACCAGGAGAACTGACGGTATACCTTCTAGTACAGTTCAAAGGCCTGAACCAGAGAGCCAATGGAGTAACTTCCAGTGCTAGGGCAGGAGACTACCTATGTCCAGCTCAAGTAGTCAGGCAGAGAGAGCAAATTCTCCCTTCCTTCACCTTTTTGTTCTATTCAGACCCTCACAGATTACATAATTGGAAAGGGAATCTGCTTTATTCAGTCTAGGGATTCAAATGCTAATCTCTTCAGGAAACACCTTCACAGACACACCTAGAAATAATGTTAACTGGATATCTGGACATCCCATGGCCCAGTCAAGTTGATACATAAAATTAGCCATCACAAGGCACACCTGAAGGAAATATATGAAGGGTTGTGAACTGTACAGTGTAAAACTCTCCTCTGTCTTCTTATAAAATCTTGAATACAAATCAACACTTGGTCTTAATGGAATCCTCCTGGGGAACAGAAGAGATATTGAGTCCTATTTAGTAATCGTTTGCAAGCTATGAGAGAACCATATTAGCCATAGGGACTAACACGGAAAAATCTTAAAAGAAGAAAATGTAAACGCTCTAATTCCACTTTACAACAATGACCTTTATTGACCTTGTGGTATGTTTCTTACCTTCTTTTGCATATGTATGTATATATAAGTTTGTGAGTATACATATGCAATAAAATTGGGACTGCATCATATAAATAGTTTAATGTTCTACAGTTTTTACCTTACATTAAATCATGACTATTGAATATTATTAAATATTATTCAAAAACATGATATTTAGTGCCTGTGTAATAGTTCATGAATACAGATATACCAGTTATTTCATTACATCTCTATTATAGATATTTATCAGTTTCCAACTTTTTATTATTACAAGAACTCTAGCATGAATATCTTTTAATGTAAATCTACATGGGCATCTATAATTCTTTCCTTAGGGTCGAGTTTAGCCAGTCAAAGGGCATGAAACTTTTTGACTCTTGATCTATTCTGCCATTTTGCCAAAACACCTTTCAAAGTACGTGATTTACACTGTCACTAGCACAACAACAGAAAGATTATTTTCACCTGTTTTTGTAGTTTATATAAATGAAATCACAAGGTGTGCTCTCTTTTGAGTCTGATTTCTTTTCCGCAATACATGTTTGTGAGATTCATTCATATTGTTGCATACAGTTGCAGATTGTTTCTTCTTATTGCTGTTAGAGTTCATTGTGTGACTATACCACAATTTATTTATCCATTGATGAGCATTTGGGCATTTTCCTATTTGGCATTATTATGAATAGTGCTGCTCTGACGTGTCTTTTGGAAAATACATGTCCACTTTTCTGTGGTTAGTTACCTAGAAGTAGAATTGCTGAGTATACACATACTTAACTTTAATAGATAATGTCAAAATTGTTTCTGAAGTGGTCATAACCAATTTACATCCCATCAGCAAGGTGCAAGAGTTACAGTTGCTTCACATCCTTACCAATGTTTAATATTGTTAGTGGGGTTTTTTTTTTAACATCTTTATTGGAGTATAATTGCTTTACAATGTTGTGTTAGCTTCTTCTGTATAACAAAGAAAACCAGCTATATGTATACATATATCCCCTCCCTCTTGCATCTCACTCCCACCCTCCCTATCCTACACCTCTAGCTGGTCACAAAGCACCGAGCTGATCTCCCTGTGCTGCTTCCCACTAGCTATCTATTTTACATTTGGTAGTGTATATATGTCAATGCTACTCTCTCACTTCGTCCCAGCTTACGCTTCCCACTCCCCGTGTCCTCAAGTCCATTCTCTACATCTGTGTCTTTATTCCTGTCCTGCCCCTAGGTTCATCAGAACCTTTTTTTGTTTGTTTAGATTCCATATATATGTGTTAGCATACAGTATTTGTTTTTCTCTTTCTGACTTACTTCACTTTGTATGACAGATTCTAGGTCCATCCATCTTACTACAAATAACTCAGTTTCGTTTCTTTTTATGGCTAATATTCCATTGTATATATGTGCCACATTTTCTTTATCCATTCATCTGTCAATGGACACTTAGGTTGCTTCCATGTCCTGGCTATTGTAAATAGAGCTGCAGTGAACATTGTGGTACATGACTCTTTTTGAATTATGGTTTTCTCAGGGTATATGCCCAGTAGTGGGATTGCTGGGTCATATGGTAGTTCTATTTGTAGTTTTTTAAGGAACCTCCATACTGTTCTCCATAGTGGCTGTATCAATTTACGTTCCCACCAGCAGTGCAAGAGGGTTCCCTTTTCTCCACACCCTCTCCAGCATTTACTTTTTGTAGAATTTTTGATGACGGCCATTCTGACCAGTGTGAAGTGATACCTCATTCTGGTGGGTATGTAACACTATCTCACTGTGGTTTTAATTTGAGTTTTCCTGACGACTAATATTGAGTGCCTTTTCATATGTTTATTAGCCATTTAGATATACTCTTTTGTGAAGTATCTGTTCAAATTTTTGCTTTTTTTTTTTCTATCCAGTAAGTTGGATACATGCATGCAAATATCTTTTCCCACTCTATGGGTTCTCTTTTTACTTTCTCAATGGTATCTTTGCATGAACAGAAGTTTTTAATTTTAATATGGTTAATTTATCAATTTTTTCTTTAATGGTTAGTGCTTTTCGTGACTGTTTAAATAATCTTTACCCATTCCAAGACCATGAAGATGTTCTGAAAGTTTTTTTTTTCTCCTTCATATTTAGATTTGGAATCCATCTGGAGTTGTTTAATGTGTATGGTGTGAGGTAAGGGTTCAGATACATTTTATTCCATACAAATTGTCAATTCACTCAGCACCATTTAATTGAAAAACCGTCTTTTACCCTCTGCCTTACATTATTTATTGCCTTTGTTATAAATCAGGTGACCATGCATATGTGGTTCTCTTTCTCCATTCTGTTCCAGTGGTTGATTGGTTTGTGTATTCTTGAACCAATATAATAATGTCTTAATTACTAGAATATCTGGCAGTTTAAGTTCTTCAGCTTGTTTTCAAGATTGCCTTGTTTGCCCACTTTTATAATGGGATACTAGGGAATTTTTTCTTATTGCTATGTAAAAATTTCTTACTTATAAAATATGTTCATCCTTGCCTGTTATATGTAATATAAATATCTTCCCATTTGTCATTTGACTTTTGATTTTATTTATAGTTTCTCTTGCCATAGTGTAGTGTTAAATTCTTACAAACTAAAGTCTATTGATATTTTGTGGTTTTCACCCCCCAACTATTTTTACACTTACAAAATTTTTCCCCAATCCCCATGAAATTTAAATGTGACATTTATATCCAAAATATGGAGCATGTGTGACTACACAAAAACAAATATCTTCTGCTTAAAATAATCAGTTGTCCTCTTTACTTTCTAGAGTAGGAAGATGAGGTTCAAGGAGGGAAAGAGGGGAGTCAGTACTGCTTAAAATTAGAAAATGAGAATTCCAAGAAAGCATTGGCTTACTTCCCTGAATTGCATCTGCATGGGTCAGTTACCCTTGGTAGAAAAAAACTGTTGCCCCTATTTCATCTGATTTCTCTGGGCAGGTTACTGACCCAATCGGCAGAGAGGATTGCTATGTTAGTGTTATGAGGAGCTGATGGGTCTGGGTTCCAAGGGCTGGAGCTGAAGCCGACAGCTAGCCAGGATCACCCTGCTCCAGAAGTGATCAGCACTCGTAATCAAGAGCCTGCTGGACAGGGCACTATCTTTGCCTTCAGAAGGACGGTCCCAACGCTGTGGCTCACAGGAGGCTGCCTGGGAGCTACTGGCCAAATCAGTGAGGTTTGTAAATATGCCTGACCAAAGCAGCAATGGCAGATCAGCTCACAGAATTCCCTGTGTTTACTGTCTCTTCTGGAAGCACAAGGAGAAAGAAGGTAGTTTGGTTATTTGATTTCTTTTTGACAAAACAAACCATTGTAGTGATTATTAAGAGAGAGTAGAAGCTCAACCAATGAGGGGGAAATATGGTTTTCATTCTAGATTGATCTTGATCCTGTGCTCATTTTTTTGTCTGCAGGGTGATAATGGGGAAGCCATAAAACCCCTCTTGGCACTATGTGTGTTGTACTTAGTCTGTGGCCAAAGAGAGTATTTTGTTGTTGTTGTTTTTTATGTACTTTTGGCTGTGTTGGGTCTTCGTTTCTGTGCAAGGGCTTTCTCTAGTTGTAGCAAGCTGGGGCCACTCTTCATCACGGTGCACAGGCCTCTTACTATTGCGGCCTCTCTTGTTGCAGAGTACAGGCTCCAGACGTGCAGGCTCAGTCATTGTGGCTCACGGGCCCAGCCGCTCCACGGCATGTGGGATCTTCCCAGACCAGGGCTCGAACCCGTGTCCCCTGCATTGGCAGGCAGATTCTCAACCACTGCGCCACCAGGGAAGCCCCAAAGAGAGTTTTATGGGAAAGTTTGCTCTGGGCCAGGGAAGCATTTTCTGTTTCATCATTTTAAAAACAAAAACATTAACTAAAACAAAATCTCTCATCTCCTCCCACAAAAAGAAGAAGAAGGAGGAGGAGAAGGAGGAGGAGGAGGGGGAGGGGGAGGGGGAGGGGGAGGGGGAGGGGGGAGGAGGAGGAGGAGGAGGAGGAGGAGAAGGAGAAGAAGAAGAAGAAGAAGGAGAAGAAGAAGAAGAAATAGAAGAAGAAGAAGAAGAAATAGAAGAAGAAGAAGAAGAAGAAGAAGAAATAGAAGAAGAAGAAGAAGAAATAGAAGAAGAAGGAGAAGGAGAAGGAGAAGAAGAAGAAGAAGAAGAAGAAGAAAGAAGGAGAAAAGAAAATGAAAAACCCGCAGAGCCATAGAGCTGCTTGCCTTACTATAATTAATTTTTTATAATTTGTCCTTCCTCAAAATTAATGCATAAGACTGATTGCAGTTATGAAACATTGAAAACTTTTGCTTTTCAGCTACTTAATGTTCTGTTCAGATATCCTTGGAGGAAAGCCAAAAGGGATTAAAATCTTCTGAAACACTAAAAGATGATTATCTTCTTTGGCTCTCCTGTTTGACTTTAAATCTCTAGCTTTCGAAAAAGCTAGAATAAACCAGTTTAGATGGTGACAGCTTTTTTCCTTCTTCTTAAAATGATATTAAATTATAATCCTGTATTCACCTACAATCTCATATTTGAGATTAACTGCAATAAACTGCAGCCTCTATAGACTGTTGTTTTCACTGTACAGAGGGAGCTCTACTGCCCTTGGGTGAGTTCCCCATCTACTGTCTAAAGCCTCAAAGTTCATACTGTAGTTTCACCTTTTAATGAGATTTTCCTGGGATAAAATGCGATTACTCATAAAGGTTGATACTAATTATTACCTCAGCACGAATGACTTTACCTTCTCTCCAGAGCTAGCTTTGACAGGAAGAAGTTACATGCTCTGGCGGGAGCCAGTCTCAACTGAGGTGGGCTGAGGAGGGAGATGGAAGGAGCGGGGAGAAGGTACAGAAAGAACTTTCACGCAACCAGAAAACAGGCACAATGCAGCCTAGCGTACACCCCTTCAAAAACACACCTTTGTTTTATGCTTCTTTTCTTTTTTATTTATTTATTTATTTATTTATTTATTTGTGGTACGCAGACCTCTCACTGTTGTTGCCTCTCCCGTTGCGGAGCACAGGCTCCGGACGCGCAGGCTCAGCGGCCATGGCTCACAGGCCCAGCCGCTCCGCGGCATGTGGGATCTTCCCGGACCGGGGCACGAACCCGTGTCCCCTGCATCGGCAGGCAGACTCTCAACTACTGCGCCACCAGGGAAGCCCTTCCTTTCTTTTTCTAACAAGATAAGTGAACTTTTTCTCGGTAAGGATAAAGTTGGGGTAAGGGTTGAAAACCATATTTTGGAAAGGGAAAGACTAGGAAAATGGGAGACAAGGAGGCATCTCCTGGGAGGAGTCACACACTCAGAGTCCCTCAAGACTGAGAAGTCATCTTGCTCTGGCTCTACAGAGAGAGCCAAAGGCTTTCAGAGATTGTGTTAAGACCTCACCCTGACCCAGATGCTCAGCCAGTCAGCTCTTCAAGTGTTTGGACCTAGTTTGTCTTTGGATCTAGGCAAAGACAAAAGTCATATCACTTCTACCGATATGAGAGAAGTTTTCATACATCTGACTCACTCTCAACTTCTATGAAACAATTGATCTTCTGTGAGAAACAACTGATTTCTAATCGGATCTTTCCTAGAAAACCCAGATTACAAGAATATTTATAAACTAGGTTAAAGGTGTTTAGTTAATTATATCCTTAATAAGAGGAAAATACATTTGTTCTTCTCCTGAAACCAAATAAATATGAATGAACTAAGAAACGTTTCAAGATTCTCTTTTCAAAACACTAAAGTCATGATATTTTAAAAGTTGAATTATGGACACAGAGTCAATACAGTTTTGCATGTAGGTTCAGAAACTCTTTGAGCCCATATAAAATACCTAGATGAACACAATGCTTTGTGCGTAGTAGGTATTCACTCAGCATTAATCAATTAAACACATCTATTGCTCCATTCCCTCTTATTCTGCTGTGTGTTTCTGAAGTCAAATGCGACCATTACCAAGAACTGTTACAGCCTCAGCTTTCCCAGAGACACAGTCCCCACAAGAATCAACTCAAACTAAAGAAGAACAGAAAAGAGTATGTAAACCTCTAGTATTTTTGGGTTTTGATCTCTATTCTGACCCCTGCCTGACTTCCTTTGTGACCAAGTCTGATTTATTCAAGGGCTTGGAACTATGTCCACTTTTTAAAGAAATGGGGATGAAATGAAATCAATTAACTCTGTCTAAAAAGACTAAAATTCCTGAAGCACTTACTGGTTCTAAAGACAAAACTGAGTTTCAAATAACTTTTTGAAGAATCAAGATGCTTTGAAGAGTAAATCTGACACTGAGCCCCACTCAAGTTAACAAAGAAAATGTCTCCTCCCTCTGCCTTCCCTGGAAACACAGCTCTGTCCCCTGCCTTGATCCAGTATTGCAAGGAAAAGGCTGACACCAGGATAAGAGACTAGAGGGAAAAAAGAAAAGAGAAAGTGGATGGACTAGTACATAACATTGCATACCTGAACATCATGGGGCCATATGTAACTTTCTATTTCTGGGAATTTGATCTCAGAACTCACTGGGGACCCCTATCCTCAACACCCTCATCTTGGGATTGGGAGTTAAGTTGCTTCACTTCCAAGTAGATCCCTAGCAACTTGTCCTGATAAGTTTGGCAAAGCACAACTCCTTTCTTGACTATAAAGAACTGGTTGTAAATGTTAATATCTTGGTACAAAGCAGAGCTGTTTAAACCAAGTTTTGATAAAGGTAAAGTAGGATTCCATCCCCATTTAGACCAGGAGTCACCAAACTTGTTCTGGAAAGGACCAGTCCATCTCCGCTAATAAACTCTGCCTTTGTAGTGTGAAAACAGCCATAGACAATACATAAATAAGTGGGTATAACCATGTCCCAGTAAAACTTTATTTACAAAGATTATAAAGATGGAAGGCCTAGGTTTGGCCTACAGGTCATATTTTGCTGACCCTTGATTTAGGCTATAATAATAATGATAAATATAATAATAATAAATATTATAAGGATGAGTGCTTACCTAATTTCCTTATCACAATGACTCCCATAAGGTAAATAATTTTATCTAAGGATGATATTGAAAATAATTAACAACTGATATGGCCAACCAATCAGAACAGACAGAGCATTGGTGTATAGTAGATGAAAACCCACCTGCTATGATCACCCTTACGTTAGAGATTTGGGAACTGGGGCTTAGAATAGGGTAGTAAATTGTCCTAGATTATACAAACAGTACACATAGTAGAGCTAGGGTTTTCTTACATGTGATCTGACTCCAGAAGCCACACTTGATATATGCTTCTAGAGGCCAGAGGGACTTTCAGTGAAACTGAAAGTTGCAATCTTGTTCCAATTTCTTAGTCACAGCATGTCTGGCAAGGGCAATCCATTCATACCGTTTCCAAAAATATTCAAAACACAGGTGAGCATAGTTCTTTAGAAATATTTCAGTACGTTAATTGTTACATTGAAAATAACTTAAATCAAAAGGAAATGTGAATTCCTTTGGCTTCCCTGTAACTTGAAACTTTCCCTTTTTCTATCCCTATGGCTTATTCCCACACTTCCTTCTCCCTTCAGGTCTCTGTGCAATTGTTGCTTTATTGTGAAGCCTTCCTGACCACCAATAGATTAATGAAATAGCAATACCTGCCCAGCATTTCCTGTGTCTCTTGCCTTGCTTTATTTTTCTCCACTGCATTTAACACCATCTTACATACTGTATGTTGAATGTATTTATTTTTTATCTCCCCCAGTTAGAATGTAAGTGCCACAAAGTTAGGTGCTTTGTTGTGTTCGCTATTCTATCCTCAGCACCTAGAAAAGCACTTGTTGAATGGCTGAATGAATACTGTTGGCAGTAGAAAGGCCACATGGTACAATAGTAAGAGCATTAGATTTAGAGCAAGAGGTGGGTTGGAATCCCAGCTCAGCCACTTACTAGCTGTGTGACCTTGGACAAGCTAACCACTTGAAGACTCAGGGGCTGCAGGAAGAGCAAAGGTCCTGAGACTGGAGCATGCTAGTCAAGGCAGGGTGGCCAGGGTAGTGCAGCACAGAGAGAAGGCAGAACATGGTAAGGAATGAGACAGATAAAAGTTGACGGGCAGATTGTGTAGGCTTGGTGAGATATTTTAAGGACTGAGTTTTGTTCTGAATGAGAAGTCAATCAGAGGGTATGATATAAAGGAATAACATCTGTTTTAAGTTTTACAAAGACTGCTTAAGGGCAAAGACAGAGGCAGAGAGACCAGTTAGGAGGCTACTGAAGTAATCCAGGTGGGAGATGATGGTGGCTTAGACCAGATTAGTAGTAACGGAGGTGGTAAACGATTGTCAGATTCTGAATATGTTTTGAAGACATAGCCAACAAGATTTGCTGATGTTTGGGTGGGGAATGTGAGGGGAAGAGAAGAGTCAATGATGACTCCAAGGATTGGGAGGAGGACTGTGGGAGGAGCAGGTATAGGATGCGGGAATCACAAATTTGCTTTTGGTCCAGTTAAATTTGAGAAGCCTATTTGACATCCAAGGAGAGATGTCAAGCTGTCAGTGGGATAGACAATTCTAGCATTCATGGGAGAGGTACAGGCTAGAGATATAAATTTGAGTATTGTCAACAGATAAGTCAGAAGTTTCTGTCCAGGCTGCTAATAAGAATCACCCAAGGATAGCTAGTGGGAAGCAGCCACATAGCGCAGGGAGATCAGCTCGGTGCTTTGTGACCACCTAGAGGGGTGGGATAGGGAGGGTGGGAGGGAGATGCAAAAGGGAGGGGATATAGGGATATATGTATATGTATAGCTGATTCACTTTGTTATACAGCAGAAACTAACACAACATTGTAAAGCAATTATACTCCAATAAAGATGTTAAAAAAAAATCACCCAAGGAGCCTTTTTTTTAAAATTGTTTTAATTGTGGTAGAATGCATGTAACATAAAATTCATCATATTAACCATCTTTAAAAAAAAATACCTAGACTCCAACCCAGATCAATGGAATGAGAATTTCTTGGGGAAAGGGCTGGATACCATATTTTTAACAAGTATACCAAGTGTTTAGACTTGGGAAAATAAGAAGAAACCATAAAGGAAATAGAAAAGGAACAACCTATGAAATAGGAGGAAACCAGGCAAGTGGATATGTCCTCAAAGTCAAGTACAAAAAGTATTTCAAGAAGATGGTAATGAGGAACTTCCCTGGTTGCGCAGTGGTTAAGAATCCACCTGCCAATGCAGGAGACACGGGTTCGAGCCCTAGTCTAGGAAGATCCCACGTACCACGGAGCAACTAAGCCCATGCACCACAACTACTGAGGCTGCGCTCTAGAGCCCACAAGCCACAACTACTGAGCCCACGTGCCACAACTACTGAAGCCTACACGCCTATAGAGCTCGTGCTCCGCAGCAAGAAAAGCCACCGCAATGAGAAGCCCACACACCGCAACGAAGAGTAGACCCCTCTCACCGCAAGTAGAGAAAGCCCGCGCACAGCAACGAAGATCCAACGCAGCCAAAAATTAATTAATTAATTGATTTTTTTTAAAAAGAAGAAGATGGTAATGATAAACTGTGCCAGGCACTACTGATAGGTCAAATAATATGAGGACTGAAGAAAAATCTTTAAACTTAGCAAAATGTAGATAACCATTTTCCTTGACAACTCCTCTTGGGGTGAGTTAAAGAGAGATTTTATATTGATAGGCACCATCATATCATATTTATTTATATTAAAAATAATGTCTGGTAGTTGAAAATAGCACCTTTTGACATCAAAGCCCATTAGAAGTTTTCAACCCTGATATGTCTTGCTCATGCTTCACCCATGACTTAATAGTCAGGACAGGTCAGTTGGTAATTTGGTCCCAGTCTGAGTCTCCTGCAGATGATATGGACCAGCATATTCTTCTCCGAGCTAGAATGAAAAGAGAATCCTTCAACTTGATTACCAAAGAGATGGGATAATAAACTCACCCAGCCACTCCTAGGAGCCAAGCCAAAATAAGGCAAAAAGGGACTAAATATAAATAGGACAAACCAAAACAGCCACTAAGAAAACAGAGCACTTCCTCTTTTTTTATTTGAGAAAATTCCCTCATCTCTTCTCTCAACAACACCAAACAAATGCTTAACTTACATAATGCTTTAAAAGTTAACTAATTTGAGCTATGTCAAACTCTCAAACAAAAAGAGTTCAAAGACTTGAGCTGTCCATTGAGAAATATCTGCTGCTCAAGCTCAAGTCCATGTCTTCCAGATGTTTCCTCCTGTCCTCCAGAGTCACTTCCTTCTTGCTGACCCTGAATCTGCCCTCAATTTATTCATGAATCTGGTTGGAGGCATCCACCAATTATCAAGAGCCTTTCTCCAACCCATGCTAAGGAGCTAATGCTTTTTCCCACCTTACTTCCATTCCCAAGGGACAGAAGCTCTGATGAGGAACAGGGATGAAATCAAGGATACATGTAGAACATAATGTGGGGACCATAGAAGGAGGTGATGTCAAAATTCTTATCCTCTGTGTTATTCACTCACTTCTTCCTCTTTACCTCATCTGCATGCTGTATATCAAACAGGCACCTAGGGGTGCTTCCTGCTTCTGGAATAGGATTCAGGAGGAGACATATAGACTTCTCTATAGGGCCAAGAGTCTTCAACAGTGATTCTGTCCCACCCAGTTCATCAGAACAGGAGATAAGATTGGGACCTGGGGGACTTCCCTGGTGGTGCAGTGGTTAAGAATCTGCCTGCCAATGCAGCGGACATGGGTTCGATCCCTGGTCCAGGAAGATCCCACGTGCCACGGAGTAACTAAGCCCGTGCACTACAACTACTGAGCCTGCACTCTAGAGTCTGCGAGCCACAACTACTGAGCCCGTGTGCCACAAATACTGAAGCCCGCGCACCTAGAGCCCATGCTCTGCAACAAGAGAAGCAACTGCAATAAGAAGCCCGCACACCACAACGAAGAGTAGCCCCTGCTCGATGCAACTAGAGAAAGTTCATACACAGCAACGAAGACCCAATGCAACCAAAAATAAATAAATACAATAAATAAAAATAAAAAAGATTTGGACCTGGGGCTGAAACTCTAGTGGGTAATAAAGAGGGGGATTTTCCTAGAGCAGATATTCTCAATCTGGGGACTATCTCTGTGGTATGGACTAAATGTTTGTGTCCTTCCAAAATTCATATGTTGCAGCTTTAATCCCTAGTGGGATGGTATTTGGAGATGGAGACTTTGGGAGGTACAGTAGTTAGAATTAGATTAGGTCATGGTAGTGGAGCCCTCATGATTGGATTAGTGACCTTATAAGAAGAGACACAAGAGAGCTTTCTCCTCCCAATATGCAGACATAGAAAGATGGTGGCCACCTGCAAAATAGGAAGAAGGCCTTTATCAGACACCAAATCTGCCGCACCTTGACCTTGGACTTTCCAGCCTCCAGAACAATGAGAAATAAATATTTGTTGTTTAAGCCACCCAGTCTGAGGTATTTTGTGATAGTATCCTGAGCTGACCAAGACACTGAATACCTTGGATGGTTCAAGGGACTCACACACCTTTAGAAATTATAAGAAACAGTTTTCAGAAAAGGGTCTACCCCATTTCTCCAAAGAAGACATACAGATGGCCAAGAAGCACATGAAAAGCTGCTTAACATCACTAATTATTAGAGAAATGCAAATCAAAACTACAATGAGGTATCACCTCACACCAGTTAGAATGGGCATCATCAGAAAATCTACAAACAACAAATGCTGGAGAGGGTGTGGAGAAAAGGGGACACTCTTGCACTGTTGGTGTGAATGTAAATTGATACAGCCTCTATGGAGAACAGTATGGAGGTTCCTTAAAAAACTAAAAATAGAATTACCATACGACCCAGCAATCCCACTACTGGGCATATACCCAGAGAAAAACATAATTCATAAAGACACAGGCGGGCTTCCCTGGTGGCGCAGTGGTTGAGAGTCTGCCTGCTGATGCAGGGGACACAGGTTCATGCCCCGGTCTGGGAAGATCCCACATGCCGCGGAGCACCTAGGCCCATGAGCCATGACCAATGAGCCTGCGTGTCCGGAGCCTGTGCTCCGCAACGGGAGAGGCCACAACAGTGAGAGGCCCGCATACCGCAAAAAAAAAAAAAAAAAAAAAGACACAGTCACCCCAATGTTCACTGCAGCACTATTTACAATAGCTGGGACATGGAAGCAACCTAAATGCCCATCGACAGACGAATGGATAAAGAAGATGTGGTACATATATACAATGGAATATTACTCAGCCATAAAAGGAAGGAAATAGGGTCATTTGTTGAGACTTGGATGGATCTAGAGACTGTCATACAAAGTGAAGTAAGTCAGAAGTTAAGTCAGAAAGAGAAAAACAAATATCATATATTAACGCATATATGTGGAACCTAGAAAAATGGTACAGATGAACCGGTTTGCAGGGAAGAAATAGAGACACAGTTGTAGAGAAACAAACGTATGGACACCAAGGAGGGAAAGTGGTGGGGGGTGGGTGGAGGTGGTGGTGGGATGAATTGGGAGATTGGGATTGACATATATACACTAATATGTATAAAATAGATAACTAATAACCTGCTGTATAAAAAATAAATAAAAGAAAATTCAAAAAGAAAAAGGACTACCTTTTACCAGAGATTCAAAGGACTAAATCTGTGAGCCCCAAAAGATTAAAGTCTACTGACTTAGAGTGTCCCTTGTTTTGATCCTGTACAATTATAGGAAACTTCAGGATTGGGTTCTCAGTCTTGGCCTTCATTCCAACTTGAAGGCATGACCAGTACTCAGGAGTACTAACAAATATGGTAAAATGAGAAAGCTCAAGGGAATGCACACACACACACACACACACACACACACACACACACACACACACACTTTCTTTATCCAATGTTGTTAATGTCCACCTGAGAGAGTTTATTATTCCCAATAAAACATAGAGTCAAATCTGTTTGCAATCATTAACATATACTTGGGCTACTTTTTCTTTTTATTAATAAATTTATTTATGTATTTATGGCTGTGTTGGGTCTTCTTTGCTGCACGTGGGCTTTCTTTAGTTGTGGCAAGAGGGGGCTACTCTTCGTTGCCATGCGCAGGCTTCTCATTGCGGTGGCTTCTCTTGTTGCGGAGCACAGGCTCTAGGCACACGGGCTTCAGTAGCTGTGGCACACGGGCTCAGTAGTTGTGGCTCATGGGCTTAGTTGCTCCACGGCATGTGGGATCTTCCTGGACCAGGGTTTGAACCCCCGTCCTCTGCATTGGCAGGCAGATTCTTAACCACTGAGCCACCAGGGAAGGCCCTGGGCTACTTTTTCTATAAGCTTTTAATAATATTACCTTAGATTCCAAGGAAAAGTGAGCCTAACCCTATCCCTGCTTCCCCCTCCCCAACCCCCATTCCACTCCCATATTAAAATGTATTCCAAAGTCAAATATAATTTTTTGGTGGTTAACTGTGATCAATTTTTCTACACCACTGAGTCTATCCATAAAGTAGGTAATGCAACTTTGGAACAAAAGGTAGTCTGACTTTTTTGCATTGTATGGACTGTACAGCAAGAGCTGAGGGACCAGTATGAGTATCATTGCAACACTGAGGGAAAAATTTTTCAGAAAAGGAGATCAAGAAAAATATGACTCAACATGGGTGAACATTGAAAACATTATGCTAAGTGAAAGAAACCAAACACAAAAGGCCACATTTTGTATGGTTCTATTTACATGAAATGTTGAGAACAGGCAAATCCACAGAAACAGAAAATAGATCAGTGGTTTCCAGGGGCTGAGGGAAGGGAGAATGGGGAATGACTGCTAATGGGTATGGAGGTTCTTTCAGGGGTGATAAAAATGTTTTTGGAATTAGATAATTGTGATGGTTGCACAACTTTGTGAATATACTTTGTAAATATACTTTGTTGCGGTGCGCAGGCTTCTCACTGCGGTGCCTTCTCTTGTCGCCGAGCACGGGCTCTAGGTGCGCGGGCTTCAGTACTTGTGGCACGTGGGCTTCAGTAGCTGTGGCTCGCGGGTTCTAGAGCGCAGGCTCAGTAGTTGTGGCACATGGGCTTAGCTGCTCCACGGCATGTGGGATCTTCCCGGACCAGGGCTGGAACCCGTGTCCCCTGCATCGGCAGGCAGATTCTTAACCACTGCACCACCAGGGAAGCCCCAACATTAAAAGTTTTGAAAGCTGAACTTTGACAACAGAGAAAAAGATTTTTAAAATGATTGTATTTCTCATTAACACAAGAAGAGACAGAGCCAATCAACTAAATCATAGAGTTTTACTAAAAGCCAGGAATAGAGAAATCTCAGAATGAGGGAAGTGTACCTATGGGGGCAGGGGGAGGGAAGTGGGAGGGGAACTTTAGCTCAGAGGATTACAGAGGAAAAAAGAAGAAACTAGGGGAAGGGGAAGTAGGCAGTGAGACAGGTGTATTCTGACTGCTACTTTCTGGACTGAATCCCTGGAGGGGAAAGCATGTTGGACAGATTGAGTGGTAAGTGAAAGGCAAAGGAGACTTTGCCCTGCCCCCAGCAAAAAAACCTAGGAGGAGATTGCAGCTCAGGGATATCCCACACTAGTATTGGTCAGGGGGTAAGCAATAGCAGAACAACAGTGACTAGCTGCAGAATGGCAAACTCAAACGATCTTGGCTCCACTGTGATGCGGAAGGGACCTCCCCCAGGGGGAATCCAAAAATTAGCAGGACATTAGTTGAGGAGCAGCTAGTGTATAACGACCAGACCAGCTGTCCTGCAGTGGAAACCAAACCCCATCCAATGCCATAAGGATGGGTGAGCATCCCCATGCATAGATGTCATCTTGGCCAGGCAGAGGGTAGGAGAGAAACAACCAGCCTTGTTAGGAAATTGAACTTTGAATTAATGAATATTTACCTGATAGAGAGCATTTTACATCAAAATAGACTGTTAAACCACAAGAGACTATTTAATCTGGAGGAGGCTGAGATAACTTTAATTGGAAGGGTGGGAGTGTGTGAGATTAGATTTGTTAAGAAAAGTAAAGAAGCCACATGCCTCTGAGTAGAGCAGTGTTCCCACTCTAGATCTTATAAATATGTTAGGCAAAATGGAATGATTGAAAATGAATAAAAGTCTATAAGTATGTTTAGCATACATGCTTTTGTAACCTGATGTTTTTCACTTTACAATATTAGGGGTTTTTGTTGTTTATTACATTTTCTTTCCCCCAGGTAGCTATAAATAGCTTGAGGACAGAATGTTGTTTTTTATTTCTTTGTATCTACCTCAGTGCTGAGCACAAAGCAGACACTCCATGTCACTGCCAACCTAAAACACTTCTAGTTCTGTCCCTACAGGCATGCAATTTAAAAAAAAAAATCTTGAAGCAAGAGATAGTTTAGAAGAAAGGGCCAGTAGGAAGAGTGTTGAACGACTATCTGAGATCCTGTCCTGATCAGTCACTGACTAGGCAAGTCACTTTACTTCTTGCCCTCATTTTCTCCACCTTTAAACCCTAAATGGGAGATAATGCCTTCACTACTTTACATGCATGTATGAGACTCAAATAAAGAAATGTACCCTTAACCTCTAGGAAGAGAATGCAAAATGATAAAATACGATGTTTAATCCAAATCTAATTTTACTAGTGACCACGGACTAGAATACCAAAGTGCCTGAGATAAGACTTTCTTTGCTGGCTTCTCTCCTCCCACTACCTGCCTCCAAATCCATTACTGCGGTGGCGTTCCCCCCTCCCCGCACCCCCCCTCCCCATGGATGTTCTCTGACTGCAGGAGCCAGACTGGAGTCAATGATCTCCCGGTAAATACCTGTTTTTAAAGAACAACTGAAAGATTTTTACTTAGCTGACTTGTGAGTGTTTCCTGGACACAGATGGAAAAAGTTATTTAGAGACAGGAAAGTGATAAGGGCATTTTTTATTCTAATAGTGATTAAAGATCATTAATCCTTTCCACTTCACCAATTAGCAGGTCCTACAGGTCTTGATTGAAAACAAACAAATAAGAGTAAGGATTTTCTCCACACACCAATAGTCTTTTTTTCCTTTAATACCATGCATTTTCTTTTTCTAAATTTATTTTATTTTATTTATTTTTGGCTGCGTTGGATCTTCGTTGCTGTGGCTTTCTTTAGTTGTGGCGAGCGGGGGCTACTCTTCATTGTGGTACGCAGGCTTCTCATTGAGGTGGCTTCTCTTGTTGCAGAGCACAGGCTCTAGGCATGTGGGCTTTAGTAGTTGCAGCATGCAGGCTCAGTAGTTGTGGCTTGTGGGCTCTAGAGCGCAGGCTCAGTAGTTGTAGCGCACAGGCTTTGTTGCTCCGTGGCATGTGGGATCTTCCCGGACCAGGGCTCGAACCCATGTCCCCTGCATTGGCAGGCAGATTCTTAACCACTGCACCATCAGGGAAGCCCACCAATAGTCTTAACTAATAGCCTAAGTAGGCTGTGTAGCCAGGACTTCACCAGACAAGGCACTGCACCTTGATTCCTGACCAGGAGGCCTCTGGTGTCATGCCCTGTGTTATGTGGTATATGGTTCTGGATCCTCAAGAAACCCCCAGCTTCGCCTGCCTCCAGTGGTTTTAGAATCTAAAGCAAGCATGATCCTGAATCATTCTTTGTTGTTGTTGTTTTTTAATCAAATTCCAATTTAAGTACCATTCACTATTTAAACAGATCTCTGAGAAGTATCTTCTTGAAAAGTAAGGAATATTTTTAAATGTTGAACAATTATCCTTTCAGTTAGGAAACATTAATGAGTATTTGTTATGTGCCAGGAGCTGTGCTAGGTCCTGGGATACAAAAATGAATCAAGCTCAGTTTAGTAGGGGAAACAGATGTGTCAAACAATTGTTCTACACTGTAAGTAAGTAAATCATAGATCCTCACTGGCCAATGGGAAGGAGAACCTAGAGCACTCAAGATGGGTGCTGCAGGTAAGATTTCATGGAAGCGGCCCTTGAGCTGGAAGTTTTCATTCATGCCCTCATGCCACAGATACTTACTGCACTCTCTATGTGTCAGGCATTGTTCTAGGTACTGGGAATACAGTACTGAACAAAACAGATGAAAATCCCTACCCTCATGAACTTACATTCTTGTGTAGACAATAATGAAGACAAGTAAATACATGACTCCTTTATCTAACTAGTGAAAAGTGCTAAGGAAGAAAAATTAAACCACAAATGCAAATTTGAAATTGTAGATGAGAGCGCCATGGAAGGTCTCACTGAGAAGGCAACTCTTCCTATCTAAAAAAAAGTGTAAGAACAAGCCCTAGGGATACCATGGGATGATAAGGCAGAGGGAACAGTAAGCACAAAGGTCCTGAAGTAGCCAAGTCTCTGGATCATTTGAGGAAGAGCAAGGCCAGTGTCTCTAGAGTAGAGTGAGTGAGAGGAAGAGCAGTGGGAAATGAGATTTGAGAGACAACCGGTGAGAAAGAGGGCCGACTTTGAACAGGAAGTGATTGGAAAGTTCTGAACAAGGAACTGAGAAGGTGACACTGCATGACAATGATCACAGGGGCAAGAGCAGACAAGATCAACTGGAGGTCATTGCAGTAGTCCAGATGAAAGATGGTAGTATGGACCAGCATGGTGACAAGGGGGGAGGCGAGAAATAGTCAAATTCTGGATATATTTTGAAGGTAGAGCCAACATGATTTGTTGATACATTGGATGTGAAATGCGAGACAAAGAAAGAAATCAGAAAAGCACCAAAGTTTTTGGCCTGACCAACTCCAAAGATGGAGTTGCCATCAACTGAAATGGGGCAGACTAGAAGGAGTTGGTTTAGGAGAATAGATCTAGAATTCAACTCTGAACATGTTTGGTTTGAGACGTTTATGCTATCTAACTAGAGATATCAAACAGTTGTATATTTGGGTCTGGAGTTCAGGACAGAGGTTGGGTATGGAGACATAAATTTGGGCACTGTCAACATATAGATCGAATTTAACACCATGGATTTGGATAAAATCACCCAGAGAGAATGAGGATATAAAAGGGACTAAAGAGGAATAAAGAAATAAAAGAAAACATTCCAGATGGAGGGAAAAACATACATGAGGACAAGAAGGTAAGGACAGAAAGTAGTTTGGTTAAGTTAGACAGGAGTTGACAAACTTTTCTGTAAAGAGCCAGATAAATATTTTAAACATTTAGACATATATTTAGATAAATATTTTGTGGGTCATATGGTCTCTGTCACAGCTACTCAACTCTGCCATCATAGCACAAAAGCAGCCATAGACAACACCTAAATGAATGAGAGTGGCTGGGTTCAAATGAAAATTTATTTATGGACACTAGAAGTTGAATTTAACATAATTTTCATGCGTCACAAAGTATTACTCATCTTTTGATTCTTTTCACCCATTTAAATATGTAAAAAAACATTCTTAGCTCACAGGCCATACAAAAACAGGTAGCAGGCCAGATTTAGTCCTCGGACTATAGTTTATTGACTTCTGAGTTACAATATAGGGTGCAGTCAGGGAACAGTTGACAATGAACTTGCAGAAGTAGTCAGAATTTATGTCATGGATGAGAAATATTAGGTATAAAGTGACTGGTACATAGTATGAACTCAATAAATGGTAGATATCGTTATTGATCTGATGTGTCATGTAAAGGGAACTAGCAGCCAACTTTAAGGAAGTGAGAGTTACAATCAAAACTAAGACCTACAATCACAGGATTTAGCAATAACTAAACCAAGAGAAGGAAGAGGCTAAATGAGGCCATAACTGAAATGCGATTGGAGATGAGTGGAGGGGTCCCAAATGTACCAGTAAGACATCCTTGGTGATAGGTACTGTGAAAACACACACGTAGGTGATAAGATGTAATGATACTTTAATTTTACAAAATGCGTGTGGAAACTCATTGTGGTTGCAGCCATGATTCATTTGCAGTCCATGAATTAAGACCTTAAATCATTAATCCAAAAGATGCTTCAGAGTCAATGAACTGTATTTCTGTGATATAGGAGTTTCTTTAATTACAAACAAGCTTATCAAACCATAGATAAATATGGTGTACCAGTATATCAGAATCACCAGGCAGAATGTAGGCTGTGTAGAACTACCAATCCTCTCCACTAAACCACCTCCCTACTAGCAGGGCAGTTCAGGTTTACTTGTTGTTCTGTTCCTGGCCAGTTGGGTGAACTTAAACCCAAGCCCTTAACTCTATTGGGCCTCACTCTTCTCTTCTAATATTATATTTTTCCCTTTGAAAGCCAGGGAACACATTGTTTAACTTTTGATTCCTTTCAGTTAATTTTAATCAAAAAGACAACTGCCCAGTGACCTGGCCTGCAAGATTACCATTATTTTAAAATAAATTTTATTTTACTCCACTATAGATATAGGACATGTTCATAGTAGACAATATGGAAAATACTGAAAAGGAGTAGTATGGTCACATGGGAGTGGAGAATCACCCCTATATTCCATGGAAATCACTATTAAAATGTTGAATTTTTTGGGGGGGTGTCTTTCTATAATTATTATTATATTTTAAATTTCCAAACTTTTTTGCCACCACAAAATTTCAGCTCTCATCCTGCCATAAAAACAACCTGAAAACACTAGAATATATTAATATTATGAGACATTTTTCTTCTCCAGTACACAAAACAAAACTTCATAGTCCACCAACAATATATGATTAAGATTCTTTTTTACTTTAAATAATTTTTAAGTGTACAGTTCAGTGGCATTAAGAACATTCACATTGTTTTGTTTTGTTTTATTTATTTTAATTAATTTAATTTTGGGCTGCAGTTGGGTCTTCATTGCTGTGCGCGGGCTTTCTCTAGTTGCAGCGAGCGGGGGCTACTCTTCATTGCGTTGCACGAGCTTCTCATTGTGGTGGCTTCTCTTCTTGCGGAGCACGGGCTCTAGGTGCCTGGGCTTCAGTAGTTGTGGCACACAGGCTCAGTAGTTGTGGCTCGCAGGCTCTAAAGTGCAGGCTCAGTAGTTGTGGCGCATGGGCTTAGTTGCTCCGCGGCATGTGGGATCTACCCAGACCAGGGCTTGAACCCTTGTCCCCTGCATTGGCAGGTGGATTCTTAACCATTGCACCATGAGGAAAGTCCCTATGATTAAGATTCTTGAGAATGTGCTTCAGGACTGTTTGTTGAATACTTAAAAATAAAAGTCAGCATTCCATTTTTAAAGAACAGCTGGCTGTGACTCCTCTGCAGTTTTTGCTTTTTCGGTCCCTTCTGATTCTTAGCAGTAATTAATTTACTGGAAAGATTGAATGGGACTGAATTAACAATGCAAACACACAGTTGTATAATAAAAGTCTGTTATTCTTCACGTCTGTATTTTTTTTAATCATTACTATTTTTCAAAGAGGCTATCAGATACAGGTCAAATTATATTACGTGGCAACTATAAAACTCCTTTTAACCACACTAAAAACATTCTCAAGCATTATCTTACAGCCTACAAATGAACTTTAAAGAATATTTGACAAAATAAAAATCCCAGCCTAACAAGGCATTGCCCCTTAAGAATTGTTTAGGGGGCTTCCCTGGTGGCGCAGTGGTTGAGAGTCCGCCTGCTGATGCAGGGGACACGGGTCCGTGCCCCTGTCCGGGAAGATCCCACATGACGCGGAGCGGCTGGGCCCGTGAGCCATGGCTGCTGAGCCTGCGCGTCCGGGGCCTGTGCTCCGCAACGGGAGAGGCCACAACAGTGAGAGGCCCGCGTACCGCAAAAAAAAAAAAGAATTGTTTAGAAAGGAACCAGAGCTGTGATAATAAATTAACAATTGAGCATTTCCTGACTGTTGCTTCAGTTCTCATATTTCTGTCTTTCCCTTCACAATATTATTGTTGTGATGGGGGAAAGGTACATGTTGTTAATGATTTCTGTGCCTGTTGTTTTGCCCACATTCTCCAGAAAGCCCTTTCAAGACTGTTCTTTGGAATCAGGCTTTATATGTGCATTCCAAGTGAAAGTTGGGCCTTTGCCAGTGAATTCAATGTCAGTGTCAATTATCAGGGTTCAAGAACACTTCTGTGAAAGGCAGTTTGGTATAGAAGAAAGAGCAAGGGACTGGGGTTCCGGGTCCTAATTCTGACTCTGACACCTATTAGTTTTGTGTCCCTTAGCTATTTACTTAAACCAAATAAGGTTTATTTCCTTATCTGTAAAATGAGAATAATAACTGCCCTGCCTATCTCTCAAGGTTGTTGTGAGGTTACTGCAAGTGAAAGTGCTTTTTAAAAAATGCTAAGTAAATGTCAAGTTTTTTTGTGTGTTGTTATATATATAAATATATATTATGCATAAAAATATATAATAATTTACCATTTCAACCAATTTAGGTATACAGTTCAGTGGCATTAAGTACATTCACAATGTTGTGTAGCCATCAACATAATCCTTCTCCAGAATTTTTTCATCTTCTCAAAATTTAAACTCTACCCATTAAACAATAACTCCCCATACCTCCCTCTTCTCCACCCCTGGCAACCACCAGTCTATTTTCTGTCTCTATGAATTTGTCTCCTTTAAATAGTGATACAAGTGAATCACACAATATTTGTCCTTTTATGTCTGGCTTATTTTACTTAGCAAGACATTTTCAAGGTTCATCCATGTTGTAGCATATATTGGAATCTCCTTCCTTTTTAAGACTGAATAATATTTCATTGTATATATAAACCATATTTTGTTTATCCATTCATCTGTTAGTGGACATTTGGGTTGTTTCCCCCTTTGGGCTATTGTAAATAATGCTGCTATGAACATTGGTGTACAAAAATCTGTTCAAGTCCCCCCCTTTCAATTCTTCTGTGTATACACCAAGTAGTGGAATTCTTGGATCATATGGTAATTCCATGTTTAATTTTTTGAGGGATTTCCATACTTTTTTCCACAGAGGCTGCACCATTTTACATTCCTACCAACAGTGCAAAAACATTCTAATTTCTCTTACATCCTCACCAACACTTGTTATTTTCTTATATACTATACGTATGTAAGAACCATTCTAATGGTTGTAAAGTGGTATCTCATTGTGGTTTTGATTCGTATTTTCCTGCTATTAGTGATATTGAGCATTTTTTATGTACCTATTGGCCATCTGTTTTATCCTCTTTAGAAAAATGTCTATTCAAGTCCTTTGCCCATTTTTTAATTGGGTTGTCTGAGTTTTTGATAGTATTGAGCTGTATGTGTTCTTTATATATTCTGGAAGTAAATCCCTTGTCAAAGATATGATTTGCATGTTTTCTCCCACTGCATGAGTTGCCAAATATTTTTATTTTTATTCATGTACCAAATTTTATTAAAAAAAAAAAAGCTCAGACCTTCATTACTGAGCTTTAGGAACTGAGAACATTCTCCCAAATAGACTTCCTCCATATAAACATGATACCATAATTTAGAAACCAGATGAGAAATTTTCATTGGTAAATTTTTTTCTTCTGATTTAAGTAATAAGAAAAAATATTTTAAACTCCCCCTACTCACAACCTGTCTCAGTAAGATATTTAATTTAGTATCAAGTTGGAAAGTAATTTTCTTTACCTGCTTACACAAGAATTAGGTAGATTAACAAATTTGATAACAGAAAGCTAAAGCTGTATATGCCTGAGGAGAGAATACAGAGACACTTTTAAAAAACAACACTTCCTGCATTCACCAGCCACAAAGGAAAAAAGAACAAGTCATATCCTAGCAGAGAATCATTACCATCTCCAGAGGTAAACTGTTAAATTGTGTAGGTGGAAATAACACTCAAAAAAAATATTGAGTACGTACAGGTCTTTCATTCAATCATTTGTTTTACTAACTTGATAGTCTCGGCTCTGTGTTAGGCGCTGGAGACACAAAAATGAATGGACACTGTTCTTGCCCTCAAGGAGCTCTCACCCGGGTGGAAAAAATGACCAAGAAACAGACAATTATAATACAATATGGTGGGCTTCCCTGGTGGCGCAGTGGTTGAAAGTCTGCTTGCCGATGTAGGGGACGTGGGTTCGTGCCCCGGTCTGGGAGGATCCCACATGCCGCGCAGCGGCTGGGCCCGTGAGCCATGGCCGCTGAGCCTGCACGTCCGGAGCCTGTGCTCCGCAACGGGAGAGGCCCCAACAGTGAGAGGCCCGCGTACCATAAAAAAAAACAAAAAACAATACAATATGGTGAGTACCAGGGAGCTCTAAGGAGTGTTTCCATCGTGGATAATTCACAGTTGACTGCTGTGAGGAATATCTCAGAAGTATCAAGCCTACTGCTCACATGTAAGGGCTTACAAAATCCATTATGAATATAAAACCTTAGAAATGTTAATTACTGTTATTGCATCCTTGGTATTCTTCAAGTATTAGAGATAGGGTGTATAAACCACATAGGATTTGGGGTCTAAAATTTTTTTTAATTTGTTTTCATTATAAAAATTATACATTCTTATTGTAGAGAGTGCAAGCAATACAGAACTCACCAGAGGTAACCATCATTAACAGCTCACTATGTTCTATTTCATCAAAGATGCTATTGACCGTAAGATGCATCCTAAATTCAAAAGTGCTAAGAATTGGAGAGAAAAAAAGGATTTCAAGGACTTCCCTGGTGGCACAGTGGTTAAGAATTCGCCTGCCAATGCAGGGAACACAGGTTTGAGCCCTGGTCCGGGAAGATCCCACATGCTACGGAACAACTAAGCCAGTGCACCACAACTACTGAGTCTGTGCTCCAGTGTCTGCGAGCCACAACTACTGAGCCCACTTGCTGCAACTACTGAAGCCTGCGCGCCTAGAGCCCGTGCTCCGCAACAAGAGAAGCCACCACAATGAGAAGCCCAGGCACCGCCACAAAGAATAGCCCCCGCCTGCCACAACTAGAGAAAGCCCACACACAGCAATGAAGGCCCAAAGCAGCCAAAATTAAATAAATAAATAAATTTATTTTTTTTAAAGAAGTATTTCATCAAGCACTTGAAGTCTTGGGTCTATATGAGCAGAGGGCAGAGGCACCAAGGCAGTCCTGAGCAAACTGTACAGGAAAATCAGCAGGAAATCTGGCTTGCATGATTAAAAGAGGATTACATTCACTTTTGTACTAATGTTTTGTACCTCTAGGTGCTGTATATTGCATTAAGAAGTAGCATTCCAAAAATCCCTGGCTCTTAGAAGATGTTCCCAAAGTTTATGTTCTCAGAGCTGTCCTTAGTACCTTATGTGTAGGTTAAGGAATATGATCCTCACCCTTCCAAAGATTTAGTCTGTATTACTCAAGTGAACCTTTGCCTGGAAGGAGAGAAATCTCTAGTTTCTGAAACATTGGTCAATAAATATATATTGATCCCACATGGACTTATCAGATATGAAAGAGCACATGGCTTTTTTTTCATTTATCGTCCTATATTTGTTTTCTCTTCTAAAATCCAAAGGGTTTTAAGGAATGAAAAGTGTTGCAATGTAACTTGTCCAACTGCCAGGTCTCTTTGTTTTAGAAACATTAAGGAGGCAACATGGTATAACATAGTGCAACAGAAAGACCTGTGCATGGAGACCTAGGTGCTACTCTTAGCTCTACCACTAATTAGATGTGTAATTTTAGGTAAATCACTTAACCTCTCTAGACTTCTGTTTCTCATCTCTAATTGCTCTATCTATTCCACAGGTTATTGTGCAGGTCAAAAGACATCATAAATGTGGAAGCACTTCAAAAAATCTAGCACATTCATATTATAACGTATTAATACATACATTTATTATTAGTCTGCAATGCCAATATTAGACTCAAGCAAGAGGAGCCCTTGCTTCAGAGGGCCCTGCATATCATAAACACAAACGCATACAAGTTTATTAAATATCTATCAACATGTGCCTAGAAGATATGGCTTCATCTCTGACAATAGCAACAACATTCTTTGGAGTGATTCAGAGATTATATACAATATTTTCTGGATCTGAGCCAAAATGGATCATCCTGATTAAACACATCAAATTTGACCTCACAGCCGCTCTGAGTTAAAAATGGAGATGCCATTTAAATACTGTTAGAGCAGTTAGATTTAATTTAGACAAGAGAGTGAGCTGTACTAGGATAGCTAAGTGAAACAACAGAAGATCCTCTCAGATAAATAAGGAATTATGGTCTATGGCGGAAAATATTTTTTATTTTGTGCTAACCACAGTTATTTGGTATTGACTGTTGCTTGCTATTAATGATGTTAGCAAACATTTACAAAAGATACAAACACATCTAAGTTTGCCTACTTCGCTTTTTGAATAATTTAAAATACTTAAAAACTTTTTAGGGAAAATGATTTTCCTAAATAGAAAGATACTAAATGTGACACATACAACAAAAGTGATAATCCAGTAAAATAAAAGAAAATTGCAACACGGAAATAAAAATGTTTGCATGATTATGAAGACATTCAAATTCAAATATATATCTATATAATAATCACATGTATAAATATATATAAATTTATATGTGTGTGTATATACACGCATATATATACTACTTCCTAAACATTCTAAGTGAGGTATAGTCTCCTATGAAGAGAGATTTGAACAAATTGAACCACATATTTTTCTTTTTGTTTTTTTAATTATATCCCAACATTTAAAAATTTGGAAGAGGAACTTAGCACTTTATGGATATAGATATTGCTTAAAGGCTGGTGAAAAAAATCATGTGATAGGATTTATATGATAAAATTAAAAATTTCTATTATCTTCTGTAATAATGATTATCATTGCAACCGCATTGAAATGTTTGAACGTAATATGTAAAATTCATGGTTCATTTCCAAATATAAATATTGATTTAGAAATTTTATTGACAACTTCAGTTGCTACTGCCTCAGCAGAATAAAATTTCTCCAATTCTACTGAACCAAATTTTAAAAACATCTACTATTAAGGAACTATTTTTCACATGAAAATAGTATTAAGGTTAACTTTTAAGATGTCCTCTTTTTTTTTTTTTTTTTTTTGCCGTACGCGGGCCTCTTACTGCTGTGGCTTCTTCCGTTGCGGAGCTCCGCACGCGCAAGCCCAGCAGCCATGGCTCACGGGCCCAGCCGCTCCGCGGCATGTGGGATCCTCCCGGACCGGGGCACGAACCCGTGTTCTCTGCATCGGCAGGCGGACTCCCAATCACTGCGCCACCAAGGAAGCCCAAGATGTCCTCTTTTCTAAAGATACATATTGATGCATTCATGAATAAAGTGATATGTCTAGGATTTGCTTCAATATAATTGGATAGAGTTGGGGAGTATAGATAAACCAACAGTGACCAAGAGTTAATACTTGTTGAAGCTGGATGATAGGTACATGGAATTCTTTATATTTTGCATTTGTAAACATTTGGGTTTTTCCATGATAAAAATTTAAACAAAAAACTAAATACATTGATTCAAGAGAAGTTGTCTATTTTGCTATTAGTGTCAACAGAATACAAATTAAATATATTATAACATTATAATTAATGATTTTCCTGAAAAAAAATAAAATATATAGAGTAAGTGTATGATAATTTATACTTATGTACATCTTTATCTTATACCTCATCCAAACATCACCAGTCCATCAATAGAACATGCAAATACACAGTATTAAGTCCAGTCATTTTTGCTGTTTAACTTTCAGTCATATAAAACACATTGCTTTATACATTAAAAAAAATTTTTGTCAAGGAAAGTGGATAGAACACATTTATTAAATTATTTAATTTATTTATTTTTAGCTTGATTTATAATTTTTAATGATTTAGACCTATTGTATGTAGCCCTCTACTTCTACTCCTGGGTACTAGAAATGTTAGGGACAAGAATGTTCTCAAAATTTCCATTTTATTCTTAATTTTAACAACTAAGCGTTTAGATGGGGATAACTGCTTTGATTCAACTTGTAATTGTCTTTCCCCATATATTTTAGGAAAACATTGTATAATTATGCTGGACATCACAAATGGAGCTCAAATATCTCAGAACATTTTACCCAAATCAGGAACCACATGCATTCATGATTGTATTGACACTCTTCCCCTCTCCACAGACCAGTGACCAAAACAGCCATCATCTCTCTAGCAAGAATAGACGAGATCAAGTTACAATCTTTTCAGGGAAAACCTTAGGGGTGGTTGGAGATAATTGGTCATCCATATCAAGTTTATTCTGTACAGAGTTCTGTTTATAATCCTAGTTATTTGTTCAATACAAATATTAGGATTTAGGACAACTTGTGTAGAAAGAAAGTTTAAGATCCTCTATCTTTTATATGATGGAGACATTTAGCTTCCTATTTCCTTTACATCCAATCCCCAAACTAGAAAATATAAAAAGGTGAGGGGATAACTATCTGGTCGAGAGTTAGTCCATATAACCAACTAACAATTAGTTTGTTTTGTCTAAACTATTCATATATTCCTACCCCAAAGCCCTTCGTCTGTTTGAATTAACTGTGTGATAGCTCAAATCTCCACATGTAGCAATATTTTCAGACTCTTGAAAAAACTTCTTTCCAGTAAGGTACATTCATACTACATCTCTCCAATTCTAAGACATTTTTGATTTAGGATTGACCAAAAATGTAGTAAGCACTTTTTTAGGAGAAAAAGAAAAAAGACTGTAAAATTAATTCAAATTTCAGAAACATTGAAATGGGTGTGTGTGGGGGGTTGGTGAGGAGTATGTCTTGGAATTGAGAAAACACTTAACTAGGATTTTCTGAAAGAGCACTTTAGAATTAAGAAAGTTATTACAATTCTCATGGGAGGATGTGGGGGGTGACAGGAGCCAGAGAAAGGTGTACATGTAGGTCATTATGTAGAAACAGCATGGTGGCCCCAGCTCCGGTCATAAAGGCATAGCATGAGAGGATGAGGACCTAACAGGAAGGACACCAAGAGTGGGGAGAAAGGGGCTAGAGAGCAGTCATCAAGGGTCAGGCAGGGGTTGGCCTTAAAGACACATTACATCAGGAAATTTACGGCTGGCTCTGCTTCCAAATAATCATAAAAAAACAGAAAACTATAGAAAGTGATTAAGGTGAGCCCTCACTTCTGTAACTTCCTTCCCTTAGCTTATTATCAAAACCTAACCACCAGGCAATGCAGGGCCTTTCAGTTAGCCTTCTTGAGAAACAGTGCTGAGTATTCTATCTCCTAGAACATTTAAAATTATATTTAATCTCATTTTAGTGGAATATTAAAATATTGTTAATTCTATGTGCTAAGAAATGCAAAATGTTTTGAGACTAAATACCAGCGGGTATAGTCATTAGGTGTTATTGCATTTACCCAGTAATTGGCTCCTTTCCTATAATAGATGAATCTCTGTTTCAGAATGAAAAAATAAACAGAAAACAAATTCCCTACATAAAGGTCATATGAGCTCTTTGTAACCAGGAATGAGGTATTACAGTACATTTACTGAGCACCTGGTATTTAGTCCAGGTGGATTGCTTCACTCTGTAAATGCCAATAACTAGTGTTTGTAAGTCTGAACTAATATAATGGTCACTTTCATGTAATAATCGCATCCTGATTCTCTAACTGGAAAAACCAACATAAAAATCATGAATGCTCTGTGACTAAATAGGGAAAATAAATATTCTTTACCATTTTGGGAATAGGAATAGTGTTTGGAAATGGAGACTAGAAAAGGAAAAGAGGCATTCTGGACCTTCTTGGCAGTTTTGAATCTGTCTTCAGCACTTCCAAAATCTAAGAGGGACAGACTGCTACAAAACATCTTTAACGTCTGTCTTCCTCATTCCCACCTCCTTTCTAGGTAGAGAACATTTTGGTTTTTATGTGTTGTTCTATTTCTTAAGCCCCGGGTAGGAGGATGTCAGATGGTAAACAAAGGAATTGCCCCCTTCATTCATTGAGCTCCTACTATGTGTCAGGCACTGTTCTGGGTGTCATGGAACCAAAGGTAACTAAGGTAAAGTTCCTGCTCTTCAGAAGCTTTCATGTGATGGGGGGACAGCAATTAGGGATTGAGACCAGACAAGGAAACAAATCAGTAGGCTACTTGGTATTGATTATGGGTATTGTTGGATACCAAACAGGATTATTTAAATCAGCCTGTGGTGTGTGTCTTGGGGGTGGGAGGTAGGACAGCAGTGGTGTACTAGAATGTAAAGTCTCGACCAAAGAGCAGGAATTAGCCAGATGAAGTACAGCAAAGGAATACGGAAGAACCTTCTTGGCAGAAGGCACAGAAATAAAATTGGCAGAAATTGGCAAGTCATTAGATGGGGACTGGATCAAAAAGAGAAAGAAGAATCTCATAGATGGGCAGGTAGAGGCCGCAAAGGTGTAGGCAGAGCAGTCAAAATCAAGTTTCCATCAGATTTTTCTTCTGTCAACTCTGCTTTGGGTAATGCCCCCTCCCCTTGTTAATTGGTCCCCTTTGTCCTGACCCAGGCCATGGCTTCTAACCTGGCTCCAATAATTAACCTCGCCCTTCTGGGTTTGACACTTTGGCAAGTCACCATCTTTTTAGCTCCCTCCTGCTTTCTTTCCCTGACGTTCATTCCTGTTAAACCCTTTCATTCAGTGCATTTTGCTGCTTGTTTGCTAGTGTTCCAGATGCCTAACACCCAGTTAAATTAAACTTAGTTTTATATGTATTGATTTTCCTTTGCTAGAAAGAATACACTTACTCAAAATAAGAGCTCTCTTAGTTTTTGTAATGATTTTTAAAGAAATAGCCAAGAGCCAAGGGCTATGAGCCAAGAAAGCCAATAATGATAATAGCTACGAAAGTGGACTTTTGTTGGTTGCCTGCTCAGTGTCTTACCCCTGCTTTTTTTCCTCCACAGTACCTTGATCTTCATTTGAGGAATCCACCCCTCCCCATGCAGCCCAGGTGCTTCCAGAGAAGCTGACCTACTCCCTGGTTAGTTCAAGCCAACCACCACATTCCATCTTCCCACGCACATCTTTCAGATTTAAACAAGTGAATATCAGGATACTTGCTGGACTGATGGAAATCATTCTCTCTAGGTGTGGATGAGGGAACATGTACGTTGGGGTCTGTTTGCAGCCATCTTGTGATCATGAGAGTTGCTGGCTTTAGGATAAAGCTGTCACTATGGAAGACAGAGAAAGATGGAAAGATGGAAAGAATCTGAGCCCTTAGTGATACAGCTGAGCCTGTAGTGACTGAAGACCTAGAGAAATGGTCCTGAATGACAAACTAACCCAAAAGCCTGCCTTACCTCTGGACTTTCAATTTCATGAATCAGTACATTCCTTTATTGTTTAAAACAGTTTGAGTTGTGCTTTTTTGTTATTTGCAACGTAAAATATCCTATGCTGTACAGCTGTTACTGGTTGAGAGCCCACTATGTGCCAGGCATTGTAATGGAGGTTCCACAGAGACTAATACTCACAACCATGTTTTTTTCTTTTTTAAAAATTGTGGTAAAATATACATAACATGAAATATCACATTTTAACCATTTTTAACTGCGCAATTCAGTGACATAATGTTGTGCAACCATCTCCACTATCTACTTCCAATCACAACCATAGTTTAAGGTGGGCATTGATATCCTCATTTTACCAAAAAGGAAACTGATCCTCAGAGAGGTGCATTACCCAAGGCAGACCACCAGTTACTGGTATAGTCAGGATTTAAACCCACGTCTGCTGGACTGCAAAGTTCATGTTTTTTTCTACTTCATTACAGTGCCAAAATAAATTATCAAGCAAGGAAACAGGAAATCTTGGTCAAATTTCCGGCCCAGGGTCCACAACATAGAGATTAGGACCTTGGGAGAAGCAGATTCAGCAAACAGGAAACAAGGTAAGGAACAAAAAGAGATCAGAATCCAAGTCATCAAAGGTACGACACTAGAGGTTGGAGTCAAAGGGAATAGGGGAAAACATTTAGGTTCAAGAAGTAGCGTTTGAAAAGGGGCTTATCAGTGGAGACTTCAAGAATATCTGGTTGTATTTGTTCACCCTAACCTGGTTTGTAGGTGAGCAATCGTTGCCCTGCCTACTTCCCAAAAGGATTCTGACCTTTAATGAATATAACGAACTATATTTTAAAACAGAAATACCCTCAATTTTATGTTAAGCATTCGTTAAAATAAGTCACATAATAAAGATGATCTGTGTCACAAGCCTGGCCCTTTAAATGAGTTCTGAAATGACTGGAGAGCTCTATTACCTTCTTGTTAGGACAAGATGGATTGCAAGTAGTGTTCCCCAGCCCCCCACACCCCCAAATTACAAGCTTCTATGCTAAAAGCTATCCACCTTTGATGAGTATCTCTTAATTGTTCACTTTTTAACTAAGGGTTTTTAACTAGGGCTATTAGAACTCTAGAGGGTGTTTAATCTGTTGATCTGTTTGTTTTCAAGTCTGACTCCTTTCATTTGTGATCCTAGGTAAGTAGTAGCTTGGAGGGTTTTACTTATACAAAAAGATCAGTTCACTAATTTTCAATTTCCGTAAGTGTAAATTTCTAGTGTCAGAGGCTGTCTTGAAATGGGGGAGGGGAAGTTATGAGAATGGATTGGGTAAGACTCCCCAGTGTTTTCATATCCCCAAACCTTGACCTCCACACCAACGCCCCTTCTCCAGCTGTGTAGTAAACAAAAACACTAACATTTTCTCAACAGTTATTTTATAAATAAATCTAAGTGCTGACCTTAATTATTCACTAAATAGAAATGACAGTGGCAGGACCCCATAGAGCCAATGTCATTTGACATTGTTGACACATGTATGAGGCTTATCACCCTTATCTCTCTAGAGCAGCATTTGGAGAGTGAATGTCCATCATCTGTGTGGATAATCTGTTTGGCAATATAGCTTTTTTGGAAAATAAAACAGAAAACTGAATTCTTTTTTCTCCTTTAGAAGAAAAGTTTGCTTTTTGCGTTTTTTTCTAGTACTTTACTTCTTTAGAGCACTTATGGATTCACAGCAAAATTGAACAAAAAGTATAGATAGTTCCCATTACCCCCTGTCACCACACGTGCATAGCCTCCCCCATTATTAACATTCCCCATCAGAGTGATACATTTGTTACAAGTGATGAACCTACATTGACACATCATTATCACCCAAAGTCCATAGTTTACATTAGGGTTCACTCTTGGTATTGCACATTCTATGTGTTTGGACAAATATATAATGACGTGAATCCACCATCATAGTATCATACAGAGTAGTTTCACTGCCCTAAAAATCATGTGTGCTCTGCCCATTCATCCCTCCCTCCACCCTAACTCCTGGCAACCATTAATCTTCTTGCCATCTCCATAGTTTTAACTTTTTCAGAATGTCATAAAGTTGGAATCACACAGTGTGTAGTCTTTTCATATTGGCTTTTTTTTTTCTTTTTGGCTGCACCGCACAGCATGTGGGATCTTAGTTCTCTGACGAGGGATTGAACCCATGCCCCCTGCATTGGAAGCACGGAGTCTTAACCACTGGACCACCAGGGAAGTCCCCATATTGCTTCTTTCACTTACTAATGTACATTTAAAGTTCTTCTATGTCTTTTCACAGCTTGATAGATCATTTCTTTTTAGTGCTGAATCATATTCCATTACCTGGATATACCACGTATTTATGCATTCACCTACTGAAGGATATCTTGATTGCTTCCAAGTTTTGTCAATTATGGGTAAAGCTGCTGTAAACATCTGTGTGCAGGTTTTTGTGTGGACATAAGTTTTAAATTCCCTTGGGTTAATACCAAGGAGTGTGATTGCTGGATCATATATATGGTAAGAGTATAGTTAGTTTCGTAAAAAACTGCGAAACTGTCTTTCAAAGAAGCTGTACCATTTTGCGTTCCCACCAGCAATGAATAAAAATTCCTTTTGCTCCACATCCTCACCAGCATTTGGTGCTGACAGTGTTCTGCATTTTGGCCATTCTCATAGGTATGTAGTGGGTCTACTTACCTTTGCAGTTTTTACCCTTGTCCACCTCTCCACCCTCATCATTCCTTACAATAGCTTATCTTTTTCAGAAAGACCCATGGAATTTGAGAGCTGGGCTGTAGGTGGCACAAACTAAGCAACACTAGACACATGATAGAGGGAAAGACTGAGAAAGGACTGGCTCAAGTCATGTGGGAGACCTGGGAAAAGGAACAAGCTGGCACCCCCTCAAGCTAATATTCTTTAAATAGCTGAGGGCAGAAAAAAATTCATTTTCTATTAATATAAAATATATAGCTCGTTATGGTTAAAATAAAGAATTTATTACATGCATTGAATATAACAATATTTCCACTTATTTGGAATTGTCTTTCATTTTACATCACCTGGAACTTGAATAGCAATATTACTACTCATCAAGCATAGAGGTAAATTACAGCCACAAAGTCTTACTCAAAATATACTGAATATTACAAGTTCTTTTGTTTTTGTTTTTCCTAGTTCATATATCACAAAAACAGTTCTAACTTTTCTGAAGTTCTTATTCTTTCTTCATTTTTCTTTTGGGAATTTCTGAGCTAGACAACCTCTTGTAAGACACGTCCATGGCTTTAAAATGTAGAAAATAACCATCTGTCCCCAAAAATTGTGTTCGAAATTTGGAGTAGAATACCAAACTCAAATCCTACCCCCACCTTTTCTTCTGGCTGGCTTACCTGAGGGAGTATGCACACCTGTACTATGTCCCAATGAGAACCCCAGAACCATTTTATTAGTAAGCAGGAAGTATACAACTCAAAGTGAAGCTTGAGTCAAGGCTGGGTGGAGGCCAAGACAGCTAAGTGAGGCCTCTTGCTTTTCCAATCCCAAATCTAAGTCCTGTGACCTCCTCAAGTGTGCCAGAAGAGTAAGAGTAAGGATAAGAATAAGACTCAGGTTCTTAGGTATTAATAGCTGAGCTTAAGTCCACCTACCCGACCAGGTGCCAGGATGAGATTGGACTGCCAGACCCATGAACTTAGGAATCAAGAGGGAAAAGGAGGAAGTTTAAGCCTCCTTAGCAGAGTAGTCCACCCTCACTCCTTTACCCCCACCCCGCCTCTTGATTTGCTTACTACATGGAGAAAATATATGCAAAACAGCCTGCTGCTCCTGGAGTAGGAAATGAAATAGCAGGCATTAGGATCCATACGAAAGGAAAGTGTCTTTCAGTGTCACGATCCCTCCCTCTAGGGAAGTGTCCCCAGAGTCTCTGACCAGACTAGTCACTTCTTCCATATGCAACATCTAATAAGAGGGTAGATAGAGGCAGAAGCTTAGATGGAAGTTTCCTCCTTCATGAGCTCTGGCAGAAATGCAATGAGACATGCTACACAACACCCCGCATAACCCATTATTTATTCTCTCCTTAACAAAGGGCCTTAATAATCAAACCGCAGTTCAGCCAGGATTGTCCAACTAGGAGAGATTAGCAGCTCCTTCATTTACTACCACTGCTCCTCACTGTAACTTCCTGGGACCAATGAGATGCACAGCTAAGTTAGTTCTCCAAAGAGTTTCTGTAATGGGTCATAACAGGTCATTAATCAATTTAGCTTCAGGGCTGTCCTGTACCCTAGGCTAAATATTCACTCCCAGCCTTTCTCACCTTCTGAGATGGCCCACACTCTCTGTAGAGTGTGTTTCTCTCTAAATAAATCCACTTCTTACCTATCAAAAAAAAATTCACTCCCTAGTTTATTTCCCATCTGAAATTATGCCTAATAATATTGTCCAAAACTGCTCAACAGAGAAGATACTTTTAAACATCCAAATAAAACAACAAAGAATGGTTGAAAATGGAATAATGTGAAGCCCTCCCCATTATTAAATTACCACAGAAAGTCAAGCCCAAAATGAATTCTTCTTCCTAGTGTAAATTAAACTCCAAAGACCGTAAAGTGCAATTACTCTTCTCCCTAGTTTCCTGATCTTTTCAGTCTCTGTCAGAAGATTCTCCCTCAAATGCCTTGGGGTTTGGACTCCCTCAGCAGCCACTGCGCTCTGAGCCTTCTTCCATTACCATGGGTGTAGCACCTTCAGTACCATCAAAATTGAAGTAATCCACCCGAATATCTTGTGTCCCATAAATGTAAACGCAAATGTGACTCCTGCGGTAACAGCATTTTGCAAACAAAATGATATTCCTAGAACCCAGTGTATGGACCCTCGTTGCTGTTGCTTGTTAGAGATTGCAGCAGACTTAGTGTTACCTGGGAGAAGGGGAGTAACGCACAGGGAACAAAAAATGGAGAACATCATTTTGGTTTTCGCCATGCCAAGATGCCTATTAGAACACGTCAGTTTTCCAACTACTATATGTGAATTGAAATTCAGATGGGATAAATTTCCCATCAAGAGGTTAACCGTGACATAGGACATAGCTGCTTTTAATAAGGACAGGGTTGACTTTCTACATAACATCTTCCTCCTTCTCCCAAAAAGGGACCCACATCTCCTCTGTCCAGCTGACCACATCTGAAGCTTCAGGGGCAATTCTTATTGGCCTAAGAGTAATCCCCTCATGCTTGCCAGAGATTAACTCAAGAATGGGCATAAGGGCCCAACTGGGTACAGAGACATGGGGAGGTTTACAGTGGTAGCATCTTCAGTGTCTACTAGATCACACCCAAATCTTCTTTCTTTCTCTTGATATCCTTCCCATGTTTTGAACACTTTTGTTTCCATTTCCCTTTTGAATCTGGTGTTTCTGGCCTGGAAGCCCAGTGTTAAATTGATCCTGGTCTCTGTTGAGTGACACCACTTCCTTTTCCATAGTGAATGCAGCATGGCACATTTGATAATAGGCATCCCTGCAGTCCATGCTTATCTGATCTTCTCAGGGTATTTGTCCATCTCCAGTAGGACCCCAAGTCTTTTTAAACTTTATGACACAGCTGCTGCCACTGTATCCTGTTCTAGAACCCCTTAGGTGTATTAACCTTGCTTCCAAGATCCTCTTTCCTGAAATGTATCTTAGCTGGATTATCATTCAACAAATTCCTGAATCTGAAGCTTCTGTTGATGCCTGCATAGGCCATAATCTCAGGATCATAGAGGGTCTAATATATCCTCTGACATGTGCTCCTCTAAAGCCCTCTTCCTTTACCTTTCAAATTCTCTAGTCCTTGAGTGACTTGTGCCATTTCATGTATTACTTTCTGCCATTTCTTTTTCCACTTCTGTTCCATTTCTTTCTATAATTCCTACTCCTTTCATGGAGGCCTGAGTTGCTGGGTTTGTTCTTTTTTTTTTTAATATTTATTTGTTTATTTGGCTGCGTTGGGTCTTAGTTGCGGCACTTAGTTGCGGCACTTAGTTGCGGATCTTCATTGCAGCACGCGGGATCTTTCATTGCCTCGTGCAGGCTTCTCTCTAGTTGTGGCGTGTGGGCTCCAGGGATCGAACCCGTGTCCCCTGCATTGGAAGATGGATTCTTAACCACTGCACCACCAGGGAAGTCCTGAGGCCTGAGTTTTTAAATTTTAACATACTACTTAAATGGGCCCAGTTCTTTCAATAACACAGATAAACCTCCAGCTGCATTCTTTTATCTTCGCTTCCTTCCCTCCTCCCTCCCTCCCTCCCTTCCTTCCTTTCTTTCTCTTTCTAGGCCCATGCATTTGCTTCCTGACATACTCCATAGACTCTCTCTTGAGAGGCTCCCATAGTGAAAAAATGTCAGAATATTCTGCATCTACCACAAGATCCTCAGTTCAAATATTGCTTGAGTGGAGACAATCCTGCATAGGTCTTCTCCCATCAGTTTCCACCCATGCCTGATCTCTACCTATTGTTGCTCTGCCTGACTCTTTCTTTTTGGTGTTGTCTTCCCTGTACCTTTAAAATATTTTTCTAATATCATTCATTTTCTAGACATACTTTCTTATAACAAGAGCCATACCTACTTCCCTACATATAACGTCTGTGTAATCTTGAAAATCATCAAGTAGGGCCTGAAATAACATCAATACCAACAGCAATGACAGTAACAGCTAATAGTTTACTGAGCTCCTACTACACACCAAGCACTGTTCTAAGCATCTTATAATCCTCACAATTCCATGAAATGAGGACTATTATCACACCCATTTTACAGATGTAGAAACTGAAGCACAGAGAGGTTAAGTAATTTGCCCAAGATCACACAGCCAGTAAGTGGCAGAGCCCCGTCACGGTCTTTCACTCATATCTGCCCACCCTTCAGTCACTTACCAGTCCTTTCATAATATAACACCCTTTTATTGTTTGGCCTAGTCATCTCTCAATGCTTCGAAATTGGATTCTCCTTTTAAAAAGCAAAAATAAAGATTTACAACAGTCTATCACAGCCCATCCTAAATCTTGAACATAATTAATTTCTTTTAATAGGGCTACGTCTCTATTATTCCACAGGGAAAGGTATTAAAGTTAGATTCTATAATTTTTTTTAAAGATAACCTCTATAATGAGGATCATTTGATTGCATGCTTACCAGGTTTTCCCACATATACATTACATTTAAATCCTTAGTTCCAGGTTAATTTTCACTTCCTGATAAAATATTATCTGAGCATGTACTAAAGAATGAATTTTTGCAGCTTAGTGAGATAAGTCATTCATACTCTAACAAGGATATTTTAAACAGCTGGTTATTCCTCCAGGAAAACGGTATTCAGATCAGACTAATTTCCTAAATGACATAAAAGGAGTGAGCAGTTTTCAGGTGTCTTATGTAACTGAGTGCTGATGGCTTAGGACTAGATGACGGAATGATAGAGAAAGGGGAAGCTGAATCTTTGAAATGGTAAAAATTATCATTTAAAAATCACAGTAAATATCACCTGCCAGGTATTAAAATGATGAAAGGGCTTATTTTTTCCACACTCCTATTGTGATAGGTTTTATAAACAAATAATTTTAAGTACACTAACCTGTTAGGCACCAGTAATTAGTTGAGAAAAAACAAACACAAATATTCTTGAAGAGAGAGCAAACCCTGAGGGAGTTTAGTCCTCTGAAATTATGCTAAGTGTATATTGAAATCATTCTGGAAGCCTCCTACCCCAAATAAAAATCCCCTTTTTCTCTCTCACACATAACTTCTGTGGCAGCTGACTGACAGGATTATCTGCTAACACAGGTGGACCTGGCGATGGCTAAAACCATCCGGAATATTTTAGGTTTTCACTGGAAGAATTAAGAGTCTATAATATCTGTGAATGGAAAGGGTACTAAGTCTAGTGCAGATATTAACTTTGCCACCAAGTAGTTATGGGATTTGGTTCTGTCACCTCATTTCTTTGAATTTGTTTCCCAATCTATCAAATACAAAAATGAGAATTAAATGATCTCCAAGGCCCGTTCTAACAAGTTCCACAATTTTAAGATGGTTTTGAACACTTCTTCACAAAGAAGTCTCTAACATTTAATCCTGTAAGATAAACTAAAAATATGTAGGAACCAGTGATATGGGGATAGGATATTTAATATCTCCCAATAGATACTCCACTATTGTTAAACTACCTTCTCTGTTGCACTCCATCAGCTATCACGGCTCTGAAAAAGGGAGCAGAGCAGATGCCATCACAAGAATGAAGAGGATATGGTACATAAGGAAAGCTCTTGTCATACAAGAAGAATAAAAATCCACCTCTTTTTTAAAACGTTTTTATTGAAATATAGTTGATTTACAATGTTGGGTTAGAAAAATCCATCTCTTGCAGCCCTAAAAAATGATGGAAAAAAGGACAGAAAAAGGTAATCAGATCCGGTGTGCTTACTTCCTGTCCCTTCTCAGCATGAAAACTAGAATTGGAGGTATATAGTTGAAGTATTCACATATTATAGACATAGGGTAATTCAAGAAAAATGGGGATAGTGGTTTGCTTCTCTGGGCATGCCTGTGAGAGGCTGAGTCTTCCAGGAACTCTGCTTTCAGCTTATGGGATGTTCAACATGACATAGGGAGAATAATGCAACATTGGTGGAGGGAGGTGGCTCAACAGATGAGCCTGAAGCAAAGCTCCTGGCTCATCAAGGCCTACGTGGGATATTCTGGGAATCCAGAAGTTCCCATATGTCTCAGTGAGAAGATGGAATACCATCATGAGGATCAATGGACCTGCAGAGGCCTGGGGTCAGTACAGAGGTTGCAGTGTATAAGGCAGTGTGGACTTCAGTAAAGAAAGCAGCACAACTTCTCAAAAGGACAAAATGAGCAGTTTTATCTCTGAGGCTAACAGTTCTGCTTTCAGAGTATACCAGACACTCCATACCAAAGGAAAACACAAGGACTGGCATGCATGGCCCAGGGCCTTTCCCTGAGGTCATGTCAGCTTTCCCATCGCTCAGGCTTCTACCAGCCCACTAGTTACTGTGTGAATTAGAAAAAGGCACTCCCTTTATCCTGACACTTTACTTCCACCTATCAGAAAATTATCATAATATACTGGTTTTGTTAAAATAAGGCATCCTACTGCCACATGCCTGAGAACTGTCATAATAAACTTAGAAATCTAGGATGCCGAAGACGTGAAAGACACTCCATCTATGTATACCTTATACAGCATCCCTCGACTCCCATATATATCTTGGAATGGGAGGGAGGTGGGGAAATAAAATCTGTAAGATTCAGCATCTACCTATAAAAGAAAACAGATAATGTGGGGACTCAAGACGGATAAAAATTACAGAAAATAAGCTATGTTTTCTTTGTACATACATTTGTACATTTCTTTCTTTCATCTGAATTAACTAAATCAACTCTGCCATACCAAAATACAAACAAGCCCCAAATTTTGCATTTTATTTCACTTTTTGCTATCTCCCATAGCACCTTACATAGCAATGGATACACATAAGGAACTACTAAATTCTTTCTGGAAAAAAAGTAAATTTTTAGAAAAAATCAGAATTATGGATCCACTTATAATATGTATGATAGCATGTAATTTTCCTTTCCTCCCCTACAGTTATTTGAAACAAATCTAAATTTTACCCATTTGCACCTTGCTAACAACCATAAAAATCTGCAGTTCTTCAGTTGTTTTCTAAGTCTCCCTCCTCAAACTTTTTCTTGAGAAGGAAACTTAGATCTAAGTTTCTCCATTTTCAGGACCAAAGAGAGCTCATCTCAAAATTACAGAATTAAAAAAATTGAAAACAGGATTGCGTAATCCAAAGTAAATTCTTATTAAAAGGTGAGGGGACCCTGATACCTAGAAAGGTAAAGTATTTTGCCTAGAGGCACATATCAAACCCGGAACTCAAATACCCTACACAATAATACTGGCTCTCCCTGCCCCTCTCCCCACTCCCAAAATACACACTTTCCCCCCTCACCCTTACTTCCCTTATTGTACTTTGTAACCACTTAGCCATCCATCTCAAACCTAAGACAGCAACTGATCAAACTCAAACGAGAAAGAAATCACCCAAAGGTCGAAAATCAGAGAATCATTAAACTGCCGGTTTTATCATTTCCATAAAGTGATAAACAAAAGAGAGCGGAGAGAATTAAGAAAGGATACTTTTTCAGTCATCTCAACAGCAGCTAGGGAATAAAAACACGTTTTCCTTGGGGAGAGATTATGCTGAGGGGACCAGATACAGATACAAAAGGTAATTCCCCTTGGGGTTTCTTCTTTTTCTGAGTTTGTGAGATCTAAAAAAAAAAAGAAAAAAGAAAACTGAACACAACCTCAACACATTTACTTCTCTCCTTTTCTCACATATTATTTCCCCAAACATTATACAGACCACGTCTCCAAAGTAAATTGACCAAAGGTCTATTGCCTATTGACCAAAACGTTTTCAAGATTTAGGTGACTCCTCTTAGACTACGATTAGGAACCGACTCCAAACTTCGGTTACCAAGCTCCAAGCTCGGTAAAGTGGATCTCCAAGGTTTGCAAATACCCTCAGCTTGACTAAAGGGCACAGAATCTCTAGCGCTCCCTACAGCTCAGACTTTGGACCTACCTACCACAAAAAACCCAAGTTACAAAGATTGGCTACCTCGCTCTACTTTTTTCCGCTTTAAAAAATCGAGCGGGGGGCGGGGGGTGCCGAGGTTGAAACGGCGAACCGAAGGATTAATCACTTCTCCCCATTACATCAGCAGCCCCCGCCCTTTCCTCCGAGCACCTCCTCTCCCAGAATCGTCGCTACGCACTAGCGCTCTCTTCACCCAACCCCCGCTCTATTATATGCCCTGATACCTCCCCATTATCACCCGCCCCACCACACTCCCCCTCTCCTCCTTCCCCCCTCCTTGGCTGGGGAGGGAGGAAACCCGAGAGAGGAAACAGGGCGTTGAAGGAAGGGACTTGGCGATAAGAGCAGAGGCCCCATTGGCCCGAAGGTTGTATAAGCGCCTTCCATTGGCTGCTTTACCGGAATCCCCGCCCCTCGACTTCCCCGCCCATTCGCCCCTCCCCCGACGCCCCGCGGCCCTCCCCCGCGCCCCTAGCCAGCCCCGCGGCGGGGAGGGACCGACTGGGCGAGTGGCGGCTCCGGCGGTGTCAATGGCTCCTCCTGCCACGGAGCAGCAGCAGAAGCAGCGGCGACGGGGCTGAGGAGGAGAAGGAAAGGCTCCTTTAAGGAGGAGTTACGACGACGCCTCTTTTTCCCCCTATCTCCTCCCTTCACACTCATTTCCCCTTCGCCGAGGAGAGAAGGGGGGGAGGAGAGAGAAGAGGCCGAAGAAAGAGAGAAAAAATTCCTCTCAGAAATCTCTTTCAGGGGGTGTGGGGGGGAGGAAGAGGAAAAAAAAAAAAAGAGCCGGGCGCCCCCTGCTCCCTCCCTCCCTTCTCTCCCTCTCTTCTCCTCCTTCTCCCTTCCTCACCCGCCCGCCCACTCCCCCCGCCGCCGGAGACGCCGCTCGGGAGTCGGCGGGACCGGGGTCTGTCTCCTCAGCCGCCGACGCCGCGCTTCGCCTCGGGATCCCCAGGCGGGCGGACGCCCTTTCTTTCTTTCTCTCGCTCTGCCCGTCTTTCTGTCTCCGTCCCTCGCCGCCGCCCCGCCCGGCGGCCTCGGCCTTCCCCGTGCGTCAGGCCCGCCCGCCGGGCCTCGCTCGGTCTCTGTCTGTCTCCGCGGGCCTTTCTCTTGACTCGGGGTCTCGCTCGCTCCTCCGCCCTTACCATCTCCCCTTCCTCTCACCCCTTTTCCTTCCTCCCCCCTCTCCCCACCCCCTTCTCCTGCCCCGGAGCTCGCGGTGCGTGTGCGTGTGTGTGTCCCTCCGCCGACGCCGCCACCTCAGCCCGGCAAATGAACTCCGTCCGAGCCGCCAACCGGAGACCCAGGCGAGTGTCGCGGCCGCGCCCGGTGCAGCAACAGCAGCAGCAGCAGCAACCCCCGCAGCAGCCGCCGCCGCAGCCGCCCCAGCAGCAGCCGCCGCAGCAGCAGCCTCCGCCGCCGCCGCAGCAACAGCAGCAGCAGCAGCAGCCTCCGCCGCCGCCACCGCCGCCTCCGCCGCTGCCCCAGGAGCGGAACAACGCCGGCGAGCGGGGTAAGGCCGCGCTCCCTCCCCGCCGCCCGCCGGGTCGGACGCCCGGCTGACCGGGACCCGCGGGAAGGGAAGCCGGGGCGGGGGCGGCCTGTGCGCCCGGGGGTGGGAGACGGAGGTTGAGCGGAGGCGGGTCCCCCGGTGCCGCAGTGTCAGCTCGGCTTGGGCCCCGGCCGGCAGGAAAAGCCGCGGCTTCCCGACTCGCCCGGGCTCTCGCTCAGGCCGCGCTTTGTTTGGTTTCGGGGGCTTGGCACCCTCTCCCCCCACCCATCCTTCTGGCTTCTCGGCTCGCTCACGGACCCCGCAGGAGTCTGTTGGTGGGTGGGGGAAGAGCGAAGGGTGGGATTTCCCCCTTCTCGGCAGTCTTCCACGGTTTGGTCTCCCGTTTCTAATTGGAGGTGGGGGGAGCGGCTGGGAGTGATCGGGTGGTTGGGGCTGGCTGGGGAACTTGTTTTTCCCCCTTTTCTCTGTTAGCCTCCCCCTTCCTGTGGAGGAGGGGAGAGGGGGACTCGGAGTGGTCGGTGGTGTTGGCCGGGGAACTTGTTTCCCCCCGCCCCCCTCCCTAAGTCACGGGGTAGGGGGAGCAGCTTCTCTTCTCCCAACCCCACGATGTTTGCTGCGCAGTTTGGCTTTAGTTACAGAACCCCGGGGAAGGACCCGTTAAAGCAAGACCTTTAAGTAAATGTAGAATCCATCGGCCATTTCCAGCCCCCTCCCTCGTGTGCAGTGCAGTTACCCTTCCGCTCTATCTACACCCCTCTCGCCTGTACCCCCGCCCCGGCGTACCCCCAGGCCACTGTGTTACTCCTCCATCTCCCAGTGGGATTTGAACGCCCCTTCCTTAGAACTGGCCCCTCGGGAGAGAGTGTGTGTGCATATCTGTGTGTGTATGTGTGTGTGTGTGTGTGTGTGTGTGTGTGTGTTGTGTCCAAGGCCTAGTGAAATGTGTCATTTGGACTCAACTGTGCAGCTCTGTCTGGTAACCACCATTGTCTAAGGGCTGAGGCTCCGGAGGGTTGGATTCTTGCTTTAGCAAAAATAATGTTCAGTTCTACTTTGAAGATGTGGTTATTTGGGGAGGTTCAGGAGGTGGGGTGTTGCACCTTGGTCTCCAAATGCAACTATTCTCTTTATTAGCTGCTCTCAGTGGGGGTGGAGGTCAGTACCGTATTTATGTATACGGTTGTTTTAAGGAGGAGAATTGTTAGGAGACATTTTGCGTGTTTTCGTTGGCGGATTAAGGTTAATTTTATGTGCGTTGGTTGTCACACCTCCTTTGATTAAGGGAATTAAGATTAAATGCTTTTTTAAAATTATACATTCTTTCCTTAAAAATTGTTTTATTGTTCTTGATTAAAATACTTAACAAATGAAAGAGGGAGATGATAATCTGAAAAAATAGTTTAAAGGGTTTTCACTAGTCACTGCTACAGATAGTCCTTGTGAAAGCAGTTTTCTATATGTTGCTTGAAAGAATGTGATGTTTCAAGCCAGTTAGAGGTCTTGTGCAACATTATTGGTAATGTGTTTTAATGATTCTTGGATACATTTATAATTTTTTTGTAAATTAAAAATATTTGTAGTTTCAACATTTCCCTTTACATTTGCATATCAGGGTTCTCCTGTGTTCCATTCAAATAATATTCAAGTCTCCTTCCAGAATTGGTACTATATGTAATAGAGTTGAATATTTTTTGAGAAAACAGTGACACTGGATTGAAATCATAATACGGATTCTATTGCTAGAAGTAAGCTTTTCCAAGATGTACTGATTTGTTAATTTACGTTAACAGTGGATCAGATCCTTTCAGCCAAACTTAGTCTCATTGTGTAGTTTTAAATGTTAATTCTGAATCTCCTTTTCACGATTTGTGTGTATTTTCAAACTTAGTTGAGGTCCTTATATCTTGGTCACTTTTCTTCATTTGTTTGAAATTATTAGCTTCTAAAGTCTATTTCCTTTTGAAGTAAAGTGACTTGGTAGTTGGCAGTCACATGCTGGAGTGTCATTTTTCTTTTCTTTGATATCCATAAACTGACTAAGATGTTCATGAATCAGAATTTCAGTATGTGCCCAACCAAATGGTAAATCATATTCACTGTAGGGTTGTTACTTTGCTGCTGCTGGTAGGAACTGTTCTGGAGATTCTATGTTGGCACAGAGGGGGAAAGAACTTGCTGATTAGCCTTCAGGGAAAATGCTGTGGGTCTTTTGGAGGGCAAATAAATGGCCTCAAAATGAATGAAACATTAAGATGAATTAAAAGACTAAAATAAAAAAGATTTTGCTAGTTTTATGTAAAACATATGTCATTCTTTGAAAATTGGCATTTTGATTATATTTTAAATGTACAGTTCTCATAATGATCAGAAGCTAGTAGCCAAGAAGAATGCTTTTCATTTTAACAGTTTTATGGAGTATGCAAAGTGTCACTATTTCTGGTTTAAATAGGAAAGGTTTTTTGTTTGTTTGAAAATATGCTGGGTTTCATAATTTTGACAAGGTAATGAAGGAACTACAGCTAATGTTGTGCGTGTGCATGTTTTACTTTTTACTAACTTTTAATGGATATGTAACTCTTGCATTAGAGTCTTAGATAGAGTTACATAATAGTGCATCAGACAGCTTTCCAAGTAGGGAATTGAAGTGAGACTGTTTCAAGGCAACTTAAGTTATTTCAATCTATATAAAAGAATCACTTATTTCATGTAAAGGGTGGACTTAAGGCTTTTATAGTAATAAAAGTTATAGGATAGTGTATTTTTTCAAGCAAAAATTCTGTCAGAACTGGTTTTTAGTTGCTTCTTTGCCCTCATGTTAATTAGTCTAAAAACTTCCTTGACACCTCCTTTGTATTTGAATGTTTGTAAATGGCCAATGTTTAAAGAAGAAAGAAACAGCCTTATGGAGCGAAATCTTATGAGGACTTTTCAAAGCCTTGCTTGGGGGAGATTTTCTTACACCCCACATTGAGAAATAATCAGCCTCCGTGTTTCATGGAATGCTTTCTTCATTCATTTTACCCGAAATGGTCCACTGTCTAAAGAAGGAATACAAATCATGAGCATTTTTAGGCTGTTAATTTAAAATCCTGAGTTTAGGATTTCACATACCACTTTAAGCTGGTAGAAAATAATTTGTGTTCCACATAGGGACCCTTTGATAATATATTGCAGATTCAGTGAAACTGAAAGTAGTGTGGGGTTGGATTTTATATATTCGTTTTCTTTTAAAATCCTAAAAGGATTTAGTTTTTGTAACTTGTTCTGCTGAATTTATCTTGAAATCTATTTGGTAGTCTTTTTTTAGAAGTATGTATGAGGAAAGCTTACAAGTCTGCAGAAGTGCTATGTATTCTGAGCATTTTCAGTTTCTAGTTGTTAAAATTGATTACTTTGAATAGGTATTAAATGCACGTGATTTAAAATTCAAAAGTCCCTTTCCTAAACCTGCCTTCAGCTACCAAATTCTCCTACCTGGCATCAGTCTATTGATTGATTATTATGTCTGCTATTAATTTCTCATTTATTATGTTTTAATAAAAGATGGAATTTGACTTCTGAAAATCTTGATATGGAAGTTTTGGAAAATAAGTGTAATTTTCTAGTTATTGGGAAATTCATAAGATTGAAGTGCTGAAATTTTAACTGTGATCATTTATAGTTCAAGAAATGCAATGAATACAATATATTAATGGATTTTGCTATTAACTTCTAGTCTGAAATAATTATATAGAGTAAAAATGTAATCAGTCTCTTTAATCCCATATTTGTGGGATTAAAATCTCACCTGTTATCCTGGAATTATAGTCTTTTTTATTTTTTTTAAGTGAACTTTTGAAGTAGTTCAGTATGTATAGTATTACATAAAATATTTCTGATGTAGCTACATATTTATTATATGCAACAGTCAGGAAACTCCTTAGTGTTCTATTCATGCGTGCTAATTATACTTTTCTGTGGGGTTTTAGCCCATTATTTTACCTTCGGGTTCTTCCTACTGCATACAGAATGAGGAACTTCTGCAACCTTTATAGATAGAAGAGTTCTGGACAAGGAACCTGATTTTTCCTCTTTTAGGAATTATGTACTGTGGGTCACTGCTCTCCCATCTTGTGGCTAAACCTTCAAAATATTTACATGGCCTTAGACGAGAGATGCCACTCAACTGTGTCTGTATGTGTGTGTGCATGTGTGTGTGTGGCCTGTTTCTCAACACTTAGAAATTATTTGAGGAATAGAAATGGGATAGTGACAATACTGTTGTTAGAGTTCTGCTGATAAGGCCTAAGGGTTGTCCCTATACTGTTTGTCTCTTTCATTACTGGAAATTCTGGCAAACCTGAGGAAAGGCCAACCAGCTTGGAGACCTACCGGGTAAGGCAACAAAGACCCAGTTAGTGAGGACCCTTGAACTTAAGTTTGGCAGAATTCAAGGCTAGTGAGTATTTTATCAGTCTTTTTCTTCTATTTGTTTTAATTTTGAAAATAAACAGTCTATAGTAATGAGTTATTTCAACTTGAGGTCTCTTATTGTTCCCTCTTTTATTCCTAACAAGTTACCCTTATTTTGTATCTATCTTGTCCCATTGGTCTCTGAAGGGTACTCTGTTTTAGACCTTCCATTTCTCAAATTTATCAGTCATTTAAATTACATTCTTGTCTTCCAGAGAACTCTGTTTAATATGTGAGGTTGTAAGCAAGGTACCCCCAAGTGGCAGTTGTTATCCTCTGAAAATAAAATTATAAAGAAGCAAAATATAAGGGATGAGACAGTTGCGGGTAGTATGATGGCTAGAGCTCAGAGTTAGAGCTAGCTAGATGTGGGTTCTAATCCTAGCTATACCAGTAGTGAGCTATTTGACATGGGGCAAACAATGTAACCTCTCTGAGCCTTGCTTTATTATCTTTAAAATAGGGACAGTAACACTTGTCTTAGCAGTAATTGTAAAGATAAGAGATAGTAAAGTACCTAGCATATGGTAGATGCTCAATAAATGGCAGCTCTTTTAAATATTAAAAATAATAGTAAGGAATTGAAGTAGCCATTTATAAAACTAAACCTAAGAGATAAAATGCGTATGAGTCGCTAAAGAGTTTCCGTCATATCCCAAAATGCAGTCTGGGTGATGTGGTATAATCTCAGAGAAACTGATTTGCAATTATAAATCACTAATCTTATATCTAATGAATTGAAATATTCTTTGAAAAAAGAATAAGAAAATGGAAGAAATGGGTATTTGGAATAATAATAAACAGTGTCTCTGTTTCTTCTTACATACTAGAGTCTGTGCCAGACACTTTTCTTATATACTGTCCCTCTTAGCAATTCTCTACGATGGCTGTTAACGTAGCAGTGAATACGCTTGGTAAGTAGCAGAGAAGAATTTCGAAATTGATTTATATCACCTGGTCTTTCCATAAACAGGGGAAGATACTGAAATACATTTGGCAGAATATCTCCATCACTTTTACAGAAAGGAATAACCTAGCCCTTGCAGCACATCAGTCCCCTGTCTTATCCCATCTTTTCTGTCGGAGGCAGATACAGTAGTCCGATGCCAATGATTGTTAAATCATTTGGTTTCATGTTTTCTGAGTAGCTTTCTGATCATAATTTTACCTCATGTAGATTTGTCTCCAGATGAGATTGCACTGATTGGCTCACATGTTTTTCCAGTTTGTTGATGAGATCACTAAGCACTCATTGTGCAAAGAAGGGTAGATTTCCCTTGAATTACTCATAAGTTATGAATAAAGGGTGTTAAGTCATTTTTTAGTTCATAGTTATAGACTGGACTGTTTCAGGAAGGAAAAAAATGTGAGTTAAATTAGACTTCAGTATGAATTTTGACAGGTTTGTAGACTAAATATCCTTTTCTTACCATAGCTTGGTGTCTTTACATGCATAGCTTTGGGTTTTTATATAAGTTTGGTTAACACAAAAAATGTGCTTAAACTTAATCCTTAGAAAATAGAAAAATGAAACTAAGTGACTTCCTTTACATAATTTATTGTAATTGAAGGCAAATATTGAAAATATTTACTTTACTTTGAAAATGAATGCGCTGTGTATTTTTTTATTTTAAAACACCCCAAATAAGATAGCGTAGTTAAAAGCAAATGCAAATCATTTAAGTTAGTTGTTTATTCTCCCAATTTTTAAAAATCTAGTTGTCAAGTTTTCTCCCCTTCTAACAGATGGAAAATTGTATGACTGTGTTCAAAAAAGGAGAAAACATTCCCTCAACTGGTGGCTAAACCTTAAAAAGCATTAATGGGACTTCCCTGGTGGTCCAGTGGTTAAGACTCTGTGCTTCCAGGGCAGGGGGCAGGGGTTCGATCCCTGGTCCGGGAAGTTCCGCATACTGTGTGGTGTGGCCAAAAAAACCCCAAAAAAATCCAAAAAACATTAATGTATACTTTCACATATCATTAGAGATGAGGTGCCATTCATCTTTTTTGTGAAGAGAGCCTACTTTTCTCTTTTCTCAAAGCTTAGAAATATTTCTACTGATAGAAATGGAGTAAGAAACTGTGCTTTAAAATTATTTTTCTGGTAACAGTGATAATCTTAGTTTCACAGTTTTCCCGTAGTGTACACTCAGCACTCATATGGTTGAGTTGGGTTGTGTCAGAATCTTTGATTGCTGCAAGTTTGTGTGGAATTAACTGGCTACTATGTGGATTCACCCTTTGGCATTGGTTTCTTTAGTACCATGTGTTGATAACTGACTTGCATGAGTTTAGCCTTTACTGGTTTGCTGACTCTACTTGGATTTAGATATGAGAATTCTTTTTGCACTCAAGTATTGATTTTGTATCTTGCATCCATAGTATATAAATATATATATAATGTGTGTATATATGTGTATACATATATACAAATGTATGCGTAAGAACACATGGCTTTATGAGACTCCTAACGCTTAGGAGGAAGGGAGTGGGGAAAAGGAAAGGCATAGTCACCTGCTATAGTTTTGAGGGTTGGTGTGTATATATATGTCATTAGTAATTGATCTACTTTTTTGAAAAAAGAAAAAATAACAGGCTTTAAGGATAATTAGAAGTGAGTAGAATTCAACAATGGTAAGTAGGAGTCACTCAAGTTTGTATCATGGCAGAGAAGATCAAACAAGACTTGTTTAAAATAAATGGAGATGGGTGAAGACACTATATTTTGAAATCTAGTATTTTTGGCAAACCAATTGTATTATAAAAGAAATTGTGGAATTGCTCATTTTCCTTCTTTATATAGAAGAAATTTCTTATTTACAGTTATTTGTTAAAAGTAGACACAGAACTTTGAATCACTGTTGTACACCGGAAACTTATATAATACTGTACATCAACTATGCCTCAATTTAAAAACGTAGACACAGCTATTCACAGTTGTGTGCGAATGACTTTGTAATATCTTTGTAATCCTTTGAAATATATTTGCATTTTAAGAAACTGATTATTTGGTCAAATTTTCATATTTTAAGCTCAGTAAAAGTAGGAGAAATAAGCAATTTGGAGAAAGACTTTTTGGGTAGGAGTGCTCCCTCAGAGGCAAAATGAGCTCATTAGAGGAGGGGGAGAGTGGAAGATTTTTGTGAGAATCACTTACCTTACATATTTATTTTTCCTAATCGACTACTTCTGAACCTAAAATTTGTCTAAAGTTTCACTTTTTCTTCCCCCCAAAAGAGTAATTTTGAGTTGATGGTTTGGAGAAAAGAGAAAGAATTTGAGCAGGTACAAGTGACAGTATGTATGGGTCATTTACATTAACAATGGTCATTTGATTAGAAACCGTCTATATGTAACTTTATATATCTATATGTGTGTGTACTATATATATAACTACATATAGTTATTTAAATTGTAGAAATAACTTTTATTAGTTTATTTTAAGATTTATTTATTTATTTATTTTTGGCTACATTGGGTCTTAGTCGCGGCATGGGGGATCTTCTTTGAGGCACATGAGACCTTTAGTTGCAAAACGCGGGCTTCTCTCTCTAGTTGTGGCATGTGGGTTTTCTCTCTCTAGTTGTTGCGCCCGGGCTTCAGGGTGCACGGGCTCTGTAGTTTTCGGCATGCAGGCTCTCTAGTTGAGGCGTGTAAGCTCAGTAGTTGTGGTGCGCAGGCTTAGTTGCCCCAGGGCACGTGGGCTCTTAGTTCCCTGACCAGGGATCGAACCCACATCCCCTGCATTGTATGGCGGATTCTTTACCACTGGACCACCAGGGAAGACCCTATTGGTTTTTTCCAACTTAAGGTTTTGGTGAATGTATACAAGTGCACACAAATCACTGATGTACAGCTTGATGACTTTTCACAAAGTGAACATATCTGTGTAATCAGTAATACCTAGATCAAGAAATAAACTACCAGCATCCCAGAAGTATCCCCCACCCCCACCAGTGCCTTCCCACTCACTACCCCCAACCTTATCTTTCTAACTGCTTGAATTAGTTTTACCTGTTTTTGAACTTTAAATGTAATCATCTAATATATGTGTATGTATAGCTGATTCATTTTGTTATAAAGCAGAAACTAACACACCACTGTAAAGCAGTTATACTCCAATAAAGATGTTTAAAAAAATAATAATAAGGGCTTCCCTGGTGGCACAGTGGTTGAGAGTCCGCCTGCTGATGCAGGGAACACGGGTTCGTGCTCTGGTCTGGGAAGATCCCACATGCCACGGAGTGGCTGGGCCCGTGAGCCATGGCCGCTGGGCCTGCGTGTCCAGAGCCTGTGCTCCGCAACGGGAGAGGCCACAACAGTGAGAGGCCCGTGTACCGCAAAATAATAATAATAAAAAAAAATAACATACAAAAAAAATAAATATAATCATCTAGTATGTATTCCTGATTGTTTGACTTATTTTGCTTAATATTTGTATGTCAGTTTCATCCATGTTGTTGCTTGTAGCAATAGTTCATTCTTGTTGCTGAATAAGATTACATTGTATGAATAAACTGCAATTTATCCATTCTACAACTGATGGATATAGAGTTGTTTCTGTATTTGGCTGTCAGGAATAGTGCTGCTATGAGCATTTTATATTTATCTTCATGAGCACATATACACGTTCCCTTTAAGTTTTATACCTCAACATATGCCATATTTATCTTTTCCAAGGGCAAAACTTCCATTTACTTCGCAAGAAATGGAAGATAAAACAGCTTTAAGACAGATATGAATATGGCCTCTTATAATTATGTTGTTGAAACTATTTTATTTCAAATATTAGTGTTTTTCTTAAATTTTTTGATAATTCCACTTATGTATCCTTTAACAGTCCGGTATTAGGCAGTTTACCCATCAACTTAATATGCTTTAATTTTCCCCAGAGATCATAGGTTGGGTTATTTTGAGGAGAGGGGAAATCTTTTTTATATTCAGGGATTTTTAAAACTACTGTGGACCTTAATATGTAATTCTGAGTCTTAGGTCCAAAAACTGTTGTTTCTTTTTGCTACTGCCATAATTTTGTTTGTCCTTTTTTGTTTGGAACCCTGTTTCTTACTACTTTTTTAAACTTATCCTTTTAACTCCTGTGAAAATATTTTGCTATTGTTTGGTCAGTTTCATTTTATTTCTTGTTTTTCTGCATATATTGATTATCCTTTGTTATCTTACATTCAGCTTATTTATAAATTATAAAACTTTCACAGAAAAATTGGGGCACATTTTGCTCTCAGAGTTGTTTTTTTAGTCCTTGTCTACATCTCTTCGTTCCTTTCATATAGGAAGGTGTAAAAGTGCCTCTGCCAGCATCATCGATAAGTTCTTCCTGAAGTGAAAGATTGTGCTGAAGTGCTAGTGATTTATAAGCTTGTATACCCTGTGATACAAGTATTCCCTGAGATTGACAGATGGGCTCTGTTCTTAAAGAACTACTTGCTTGAAACTGATGATACAGTAGCCTCAGATACCAAAGGAGTAAGATTTCATTATTTCATGTCTGCTCTTTCAGCACTTAACAGTCCAGTGTTAGTACTAACAGTTGTTCTTTCTTGTCTACAACAAGCAGTGTGGAGAAGACTGTCACCTTCCTTTACATTTTTTTAATTATTATTTTTAACCATAGCCATAGTCAGTAAATGTTGCTTGTTAAGTTTGGGAGGGATAAGGAGCCTGAGCTTTTTCAAAGTGGCTTATCTTTTTTCTGCAGTTGTTTCTTAATCTCATTTCTAAATTAGAAGATTTTAAATAAGCTGACTTTTGAGATGGTCTGAAACTCTTTCTGTATCATTTGAGTTACCAGTATAAATAAGTGAGGTCTGAATTTGGGTATTACTATACAGATATATTTCTTGCTTTGATGGAACTTAAAGTTGAGCTAGAGACTGAATATAAATAACATCTGAGATCAAGATGACTTGAAATAAGCATGTTGGTATTATTTTCATTGTCTTCTGGTACATATTTTTTTAAGAATGAATATGTGTGTGTGTGTGTAGGTGTATGTATCTGGAGTTTCATTTGTAACCTTATCTTTAGACTGTTTGCTGAGACCATACTCTCTTAGAGAGTTTTCAGTTAAATGCTATTAAGATGAAGTTTTGTTATGACTCCCTACTCTTCGGTTTATGTTTTACCCTTTAATCATTGGTTGCATTACCTTTGTGCCACACTTAGAAAGTTGTTGCAGCTTAAACATTAAGCCAAGTTATAGCGTTTCTACGTAACTGAGAAAGAAGCACGTGCCTAGTGAAGGAAATTACCCACAGAGTTGGGGTCATTCATCTTGTTTTCATAGTATTTGCCCTTCTTCATTACATTCATTGTTTCGCCCGTATATGCAGAAACTGAGAGTAGGTTAAAGTTACATTATGTTGCTAGAATTTAAGCTCAACTGCAGAAATAATACGACACTTTCGGGTTCTTCATAGCATCTGTAATCCCACATTACCTAGTAGTCGTAACTCTCAGGATGCCTTCATAGATTTTTCTGATTCTGTCTTAGTATCTCTATTGCCACATCTCATGGGGAACCTGTTCTCTACTTCTGAATTACTTGGTTTGAGAACCTCTTAGCTGAAATCTTTAAAGCTGAAAAACTGAGCTGGGAGATCTGGATGTAGTGAGCTTGTCCAGGGTTTGTAAAGTTTACATACCAATCATAGACATACTTTGATAACACACACATACACACAGTGAAACTGGGGATAGGCACTCTTGATATTGTGAAGTGTCTAAAATTTTTTGGTAAAATGTTAACAGTAGTGTCTTAGGATGGTGGAGGTGAGATGACTTTTTTAATTCTTTCTATAATTCTTTGTTTTTCGAAGACTGTATATGGAATCTGGAAGGAGGGAGGTTTGTATTTATTTTAAAGAATTTAATAGTTCTGATTGTGATGTGAACTCATTCTGCTTGGTTTGATGACATAGTCCCCACGTGGGTCATTTTAGATATGAATAAAAGCTTAAAACTCTACATTTTTCAATGCTGTAAGTGTGTTTTAAGTACTTATTAATTTATGGACATTTTGGGGTTTTGTATTTATTATAACTTTAGGATAGTAATTGGCTAATATCATATATAGGAAATGAGGATAACTGATGATCAGGAATTCAGAATTAAAAACAAAATTTGATATTTGGAACTTTGAGCCAGTGATACTGTCTTCCCAGGATAAGTTTCTAACTGTAGATTATGGTAGTAAATACATACAAATAATATTTTAATTACATGCCTGGCTGAATGATGGAAGATGGAAATTAAGTGTGCAAATGAACTGCATAGTTAGGGGAAAAAAGATTTATTATTGTTCACAACAGATGGCTACTTCCTCTGTACCCTGGTGGTGTGGATTCATGTCTATTTGATAATTTTATACAGGGGGACTATTTTTTTTTCATAAAACTGGTGTTAGCTCTGAAGAAATTAATGGCTATCAGTTTATTAAGTTCAAACAGGGATTGCTAAGGGAAATTGTTTCATCGTTATCAGTTTTTTAAAAAGCCACATTCCTCCCCTTCTAAGATACTATATTCTAAGAAGTTTTGGACTGTGGGATCTAATGTGTTTGGGAATAAATAAGAACCTGGCAATGTCTTTCAAAAAATAGGGGCCTTTGAAGTTAACTTTAGTAATTAGATTGGGAATTAACTTATCTCACACTCACCTGACTAGTCTTCTGATTATCTTTATAAACCCAAACCAGGAGAAAACAAGCATTTTCCTCTTACAAAATACACTAAAACTTTCATTGAATGAGGTGAACTGTTTGGCTTTTTTTTTTTTTAAGTAGGGGCTATTAATATGGTTTAAAAAATGTAGATTCTAGATAGTGATCAACATAGTTTTATGAAGAGCTGATTACAGATATATTTAAAGTGTTTTTCTGAAGTAGTGACTTGGTAGCTGAAGAGGGAACAGGAACAACAGAGCCAGGTTTAAATAAAACACTTTATTCTTTTATGAAGCAGTCATACTGATGTTGTGACAGTTGGGGGAACTTTAAGTTGTATTATATGGAAGCTACAACTTGTAAAAATAGTGCTAGACAGTTGCAAATAGATATTTACTAAATGGTTGTTTCTTTTTCCCTTCACCTTCCTTTCCTGGACTCAAATTTGTTCACATAATCACTGATTTAAATGACCAAGCATATTAACTTCATTGATAATTGTTTTAAATGTGATGAGGTTGAGTACTTGAAAAACCAAAAATAGAAATCAAATTACTTTGACTAGTCTGTTAAGAAAAAATGAACAAACATGCTTTAATCTTTGTAGAAATAACCAAAAAATGAGCAGTAGCTTAGAAATGTTGAGCCAGAAGTAGCTATAGCAGAAAGTGATTTGGTCTGTAGTTGAGTGAATCATCCTAAAGTGTGTGTGTGCATGTAAACACAGGAAGTTGTGTCGTAGTGATGTTGGAATGGTTGAAAAAACGATATGTCTATTAGAAAAACTTAAGTGTTATTCTAAAGAGTAATAAGCTAAAGGGCAAATTAAGAACTTTCAGGGAAAGTAAAAAAACAGTCACTTTTAAAATTGCATCAAAAAAAATTAGGAATAAACCTGATCAAGGAGGTGAAAAACTATGCTGAGAACTATGTAACATTGATAAAGGAATTGAAAATGATTCAAAGAAATGGAAAGATATCTCATACTCTCCATTTGGAAGAATCAATTTTGTTAAAATGGCCCTACTTCCCAAAGCAGTCTACAGATTTAATGTGATCCTTATCAAATTACCCATGACCTTTTTCACAGAACTAGAACAAATAATCCTAAAATTTATAGGGAACTGTAAAGGGACCCAGAATTGCCAAAGCAATCCTGAGGAAAAAGAACAAAGCTGGAGGCATAACTCTCCCAGACATCAGACAATACTACAAAGTTACAGTAATCAAAACAGAGTGGTATTGGCACAAAAACAGACATATGGATCAGTGGAACAGAAACGAGAGCCCAGAAATAAATCCACATACCTACAGTCAATCTTAAACAAAGGGGGCAAGAATATACAATGGAGAAAAGACAGTCTGTTCAGAAAGTGATGTTGGGAAAACTGGACAGCTGCATGTACATCAGTGAAGTTAGAACACTCCCTCATATCATGCACAAAAATAAACTCAAAATGGCTTAAAGACTTAAATATAAGGCATGATGCCATAAAACGCCTAGAAGAGGACATAGGCAAACATTCTCTGACATAAATTGTACCAGTGTTTTCTTAGGTCAGTCTCCCAAGGTGATAGAAATAAAAGCAAAAATAAATAAATGGGACCTAATCAAACTTAGAAGCCTTTGCACAGCCAAAGAAACCATAAAACGAAAAGACAGCCTACAGACTGGGAGAAAATATTTGCAAATGACCCACAGGGCTTAATTTCCAAAATACACAAACAGCTCATAAAACTCAATAACAAAAAAAAAACAAGCCAGTCAGAAAATGGGGAGAAGACCTAAATAGGCATTTCTCCAAAGAAGACATACGGATGGCCAACAAGCACTTGAAAAGGTGCTCAACATCACTAATTATTAGAGAAATACAAATCAGAACTACAATGAAGTACCACTTCACACCGGTCAGAATGGCCATCATTTAAAAGTCTACAAGTAACAAAAGCTGGAGAGGATGTGGAGAAAAGGGAACCTTCCTACACTGTTGGTGGGAATGTAAATTGGTGCAGCCACTATGGAAAACAGTACGGAAGTTCCTTAAAAAACTAAAAATAGAGTTGCCATATGATTCAGTAATCCCACTTATGGGCATATATCCAGAGAAAACTCTAATTGGAAAAGATACATGCACCCCAATGTTCATAGCAGCACTATTCTCAATAACTAAGACTTGGAAGCCACCTAAATGCCCATCAGCAGATGAACAAATAAAGAAGATGTGGCATGTATACACAATGGAATACTATTCAGACAAAAAAGAATGAAATAATGTCATTTGCAGCAACATGGATGGACCTAGAGATTATCATACTAAGTGAAGTAAGAGAGAAAGATAAATATCCTATATTATCACTTATATGTGGAATCTGAAGTATGACACAAATGAGCTTATTTACAAAACAGAAACAGACTCACAGACATAGAAAACAATTTTATGGGTACCAAAGGGGAAAGACGGTGGGGAGGGATAAATAAGGAGTTTAGGTTTAGCAGATACAAACTACTATATATAAAATACACAAACAGCAAGGTCCTACTGTAGAGCACAGGGAACTATATTCTATAACTATATATTTATAACTATATCCTGTTATAAACCATAATAGAAAAGAATATGAAAAAGAATATATATATGTATAACTGAATCACTTTGCTGTACACCAGAAACGAGCACAACATTGTAAATCAACTATACTTCAGTTAAAAAAAAAAAGAATTACTTTCACATGGTTGAAAATAAGTCTTAAAAGAAAAATGTTCCTCAGTTATTTTTCTATATTTTCAGAAGATGGCTAGAGAAAATGAATTTAAATTAGATTGATGATCTATACTGGTGTAAATAACATCTCACTAAAGACTATGTACTTTTCTTTGGTGGTAGCTATTATTATTAGATATTTAAATTATCTTAGAGATAGTAAATTAGAAATTATAGAATGTTGGAAATAGAACCATAGTGCCAATTCTTGAGGTTTATTCACTTGCTCAGGTTAGAATTAGAACACAGGTTTCCTTACTCCCAATCGATGATGGTGTTATCTGTTTTTTTAATATAGATTTATTATTTATATATGTTTTGGCTGCGTTGGGTCTTTGATGCTGCGTGTGGGCTTTCTCTAGTTGTGGTGAGCAGGGGCTACTCTTTTTTTGTGGTGGGCAGGCTTCTCATTGTGGTGGCTTTTCTTCTTGTGGAGCACAGACTCTAGGGTGCAGGCTTCAGCAGTTGTGGCACATGGGCTCAGTAGTTGTGGCACACGGGCTCAGTAGTTGTGGCACACGGGCTCAGTAGTTGTGGCGCATGGGCTTAGTTGCTCTGCGGCATGTGGGACCTTCCAATACCAGGGCTCGAACCTGTGTCCACTGCATTGGCAGGTGGATTCTTAACCGCTGCACCACCAGGGAAGTCCCGGTGTTATCTGTTCTTTTTCTGGAGTTTCATTATCATTTTGTTCATTTTTCAGTTTAGTGATTTGTTAAACCTGTTGATCTGATAAACTTCTCTGTAATTCCTTAGTTGAACTAAACAAAATTAATTTTTTTTAGAATACTTCTCTTAGTAACTTAAAAAGAATATGCAAGTAAGATTTTAGCTTGTTTTTTATTGGTTGACTTAATTTTTTTGTTGTTGTTTTGTTTTGGCTGTGACTGGTTGGAATAAATATTGATATTATTCAGTGTAAGGTAAACCATATTTGACAATAGATTAATATGTTGATTCCCAGTGTAACTGATTTCAGATGTGTAAAAACTGGTTAATGCTTTTGAAGAGGTAAAGCTTTTTTTTTTTTTCCCACTACGAATTCAAGTGTCCATTTATGATACTGGTGGTATTTCAGTCAATAAGGAAGTGATTTACTATTCACTAAATTGTATTGAGACCATTGATTATTCATTTGGAAAAACATTCAGTTAATTTCCTACTTTGTACAATAACAAGAAATACATTCCAAATGATTAAGGAGCTGAAAATTTTTGATTAAAAAAATTTTTTGGTAGTAAAAACATGTAGCGTGAGATCTACTCTTCTAACAAATTTTTAAGCGTACAATACAGTATTGTTAACTATAGGCAAGATGTTGTACATCAGATCTCGAGAACTTATTTATCTTTCATAACTGAAACTCTATACGCATTGAATAGCAACTCTTCATTTCCCCTTCCCCCTAGCCCTTGGCAGCCACGATTCTACTCTCTGCTTCTGTGAGTTTGACTATTTTAGGTACTTCATATAAGTGGAATCATATAGTATTTGTCCTTCTGTAACAGGCTTATTTCACTTAGGATAATGTTCTCCTAGTAAGAGCTCAGTGTTTTTTAAAAATCTGAGAAGAAAGTACTCTTTTTCCTAAGCAAGGCCAAAAAAAATCCAAAAGTCATTAAAGAAACATCAGGAAATTGACTATGCAAAATAAATTGAAAGATCTATGCAAGAAAGGTGAAAAAACAAAGTTAAGGCAAATGAAAGACTGGAAGAAAAAAATTTACACCTATCCAACATACAAACAATTAATATATATGAGTCTTTATGAAAAAAAATTTAGAGATAAAATATAACTTATTAAGCTGAATCCTCTTTTAAAAACTATCTGCCATCCCATTCCCCTCCGCACTCTGACCCTTCTCAGAAATAACCACTGTCATGAATTTGACAACCTGTTCATTTCTTTTTAAAAATATTTTTACATGTATGTGTGCATCTCTAAACATTCATGGTTATGGTTGTTGCTGTGGGAAAGTAAGAGCTTGCCTTCAAGATGTTTATGGCTCAGTGGATAAACGGAAATATGAAATATTCTCTCAAAAGACATTTAATGTGTGCCAAGTGAGTGGTATAAATCATGAGTGCCTGGCACTCTAGAAATTTTTAAACGGTTGCTAAATGAATTAATGAATACAGAAGTATATGAAACTTAAAGAAGTCAGTTCTTTTCTCTTCCTCTATCCTACTCACCAGAGGTAACTGTTAATTGTGTTTGTGTGTGTTTGTGTTTACTTTTGAGTTTGTTTAATGCATGTGTATATAAATACACATACTTTTTTTAAAAAATAGATTTATTTATTTATTTGGCTGCATTGGGCCTTTGTTACTGTGTGCAGGTTTTCTCTGCGGCAAGCGGGGGCTACTCTTTGTTGCGTTACGCGGGCTTCTCATTGCAGTGGTTTCTCTTGTTGCGGAGCATGGGCTCTAGGCGCGGGCTTCAGTAGTTGTGGCACGTGGGCTCAGTAGTTGTGGTTCACGGGCTCTAGAGCACAGGCTCAGTAGTTGTGGCGCACAGGCTTACTTGCTCCACGGCATGTGGGATCTTCCCGGACCAGGGCTGGAACCCGGAACCCCTGCATTGGCAGGCAGATTCTCAACCACTGTGCCACCAGGGGAGCCCCACATACTTTTTTCATTAAAAAGAAACCACACTGTGTTAATTTGTAAATTTTTCTTTTTACTTAAATATATCTTGAGCTTTTTTTTTTAATAACAATATTAAAAAAGTTATTAAAAACAATATTAAAAAAACTAAAAAAGTTACCTCCTTCTTTTTTAGTTGAATAGTCCGTTATGTGAATGTACCACAATTTATATTAAATGTACCTCTATTGATTAACATTTAGGTACTTTTTTTGCTATTATAGGATTTCAGTGTTGTACAAATGTCTTTATATGTTTATGTCACAATTTCAGTAGTTTCATAAAAGTGAGTTACTGAGTCAAAAGAATATTTGCATTTTTCTTCCAGTTTTATTGAGATATAATTGACATGCAGCACTATATACATTTAAGGTGTATAGCATAATGATTTGACTTATATACACCATGGAATGATTACCACGGTAAGTTCAGTGAACATCTGTCATCTCATATAGTTACAAAATTAAAGAAATAGAAAAAAAGTTTTTCCTTGTGATGAGAACCCTTAGGATTTACTTTGTTAACTTTGATATATAACATACAGCAGTGTTAATTATATTTATCATGTTGAATGTTACATCGCTGGTACCTATAAGTTTGTATCTTTTGACCACCTTCATCCAGTTCCCCCTTCCCGACCCCCCCCACCTCTAATAACCACAAATCTGATCTCTTTTTCTATGAGTTTGTTTGTTTGTTGAAATATAATAGACCTGCAACACTTTGCTAGTTCCTGGTACCGAATTTGTTTTAAAAAAGTAATCCCACCGTAAAGGAAACTAGTCTGACGGTTAAAATGGTTTGGAAAGACTTCTCAGAGAAAGTGGATACTTTAACTAGATCATGAAGAACAAGTATGTCACAGAGGAAAGGGAAAAAATAACATTCTTAGTAAGAGGAAATGGGCTGGACAAAGGGCTTGGAAGAGTTACCGGGACAGAGATTTTTTACTCTGTCCTCATACTCTGTTCATCTCTCAGTTTACTTTATGTTGGTGTTTCTTTTCCAATAAGGAAATTAAAGTGGAGTTAGTCACTCTACTGTCTTCAAGGCTTTACTCTACCACCTGTGGGTTAATCTAAATCCTATAGCCCAGAATTCAGTCTTTAACACTTTGGCTGCCTATTTTTCTATGATCTCTTGACAGACTCATCTACATACTGTTCTTGAATGAACCATACACATTGCTAACCTGTATGTATACATACACGTACACACACACTGTTAGAAAATTTTGAACTCAGTGGTTGTTTGACTTACGTATTTGATCACTTCCTTTTTACCCCCATGCCTTCTTGGTAGTTACTTATATCCCAATGTCAGGTGCTTGCTGTCATTTACAATTGTTGGTAGGGTCATTTATGCTTAATGTGTGAAGGATTATTGGTAAAGATTTGATAATATTTTATGTAGTAAGCTCATTTTATCTTGTTCCATGCCCTGAATGTTTTGTTTATAATACTGTTTGGCAACAAAGTTTCTGAAAACTCACCAGAATGTATTTTCCTTATTAATAGATATCTAATATCAGTGAAAGGACTTGTAATACACAATAGAAATTATGTAGAATTTATATATTAAGCATAACAAGAAGAAAATGTTTTTGAAAGCACTTAAGTAGCAGTTAGCTATCTTGATATCCATGGGAAAACAACATAAGGAATTTTTATAATAATCATTATAATTACTATTTAGTAGTTATAATATTAATAGCCATCAGTTACTGATCACTTTATTCCAAGTAGAATCCATGACTTTCTGATTAAACAGCCTGAATAAAGTTTGAATTACTATATTATGCTATTATCAGTAATCATTATCTCCCATGTATCACTTTTTTTAATATATAAATTTACTTATTTTATTTTTGGCTGTGTTGGGTCTTTCTTGCTGCAAGCAGGCTTTCTCCAGTTGCAGAGAGCAGGCTTCTCACTGCGGTGGCTTCTCTTGTTGCAGAGCACGGGCTCTAGGTGTGCAGGCTTCAGTAGTTGTGGCTCGCGGGCTCTAGAGCGCAGGCTCAGTAGTTGTAGCTCACAGGCTTAGTTGCTCCGCAGCATGTGGGATCTTCCCAGACCGGGCTCGAACCCGTGTCCCCTGAATCGGCAGGCGGATTCTTAACTACTGTGCCACCAGGGAAGCCCCTCCCATGTATCACTTTTTAAAAACACATATTTCTAGGAAATATTTGTTACATGAAAATGATCACTAATTGCACTGCAGTTACCTGCTTTTAGAAAGCAGGGAGTAATGACTAATCAATTATGCATTTCCCAAGAAAACTTTGAAAATTCAGACAAGCATAATGAGAAATTGAAAATTAGCAACAATGAAACAGACTAGAGAAAAAACTTACACATTTCTTTTCATTTGCTATAAATATAATACATAGAAATACATGTAGCATTATATATTTTCATTGGAATAATACTGTGTATAATTTTGTATTTTCCCTTATTATTCAGCGTATCATTTTCCCGCTATAAATATGTATGCATGTATGTATATATTCTTTAATGGCTGCATGCTGTATTTTATGTATACTTGAATTTATTTGATCATTCCTCTACTGTTAGACAGGCAGGTTCCTTCTAATTTTTTTCCATTATAAGTTACACTGTAAGGAGAAATCATCAGGATCGGCCCTATGAGTTCCAGCATTGAGATTCCCCACCTTTCCAAAGACAACAGTGATAGATTAAACATGCACACATAGTTAATAGTCAGACTTCTGGCATGATTATAGCTGCATAATTCTACATCTTTCCCCTCTAGAAGTCATAAAAATTAAGAATAAGAAGGAGAGGGCTTCCCTGGTGGCGCAGTGGTTGAGAGTCCACCTGCTGATTCAGGGGCCATGGGTTCGTGCCCCGGTCCGGGAAGATTCCACATGCCGTGGAGTGGCTGGGCCCGTGAGCCATGGCCGCTGAGCCTGCGCATCTGGAGCCTGTGCTCCACAACGGGAGAGGCCACAACAGTGAGAGGCTGGCGTACTGCCAAAAAAAAATAAGAAGGAGAAAATAAGAAAAATACTTCGACTTTCATTTTCAGTGAACTGAAAGATATAAAATGTAGACTCCAAATTATGTTTAAAGGCTATCAAAAGTATCTTGAGAAGGAGCAGAAGGTGCGAGCTTAAATATATTTATTGAAGTTAAGGGTTCACCTTGAAGTTCAAAAGCTAAATCTCTTGTTTGTGATGACAGGGTTGGTGACAGAAATACCTGGTTTGATTCAGAAAAGAAGAAAAGGTAGAGCTACATTTACACAGAGCAGTATGTACAGGAACCAACTTTTCTCCCTATTCTCTCTAGCATCAAAGGAGGAGAGAGTCTTTGGACTGTGACGTCTGTCCTTCACTCCACACCCCCTCTCCCCACCCTTATTCCTGGAAGCTATGTAAACAGCTGGTTAAGGAAAAATCCAATTTATTTTTTGATGACAAATACAAAAGAGGCTGACATGGCAGCAGAACTTCCAAAGAACAAAGGACCCTGATTAGAAAAATATTGCTACAAAAATATTGCCACATGAAAATTGTGGCCCACCATTTAACCATACTTTTCTAGAGTTGGAAAAACGTTTAAAAGTTCTTCCACAATAAAAAGAACACAAATAAGAAATGCAGGAACTCAGGGAAGAAAGACAAGGAAGGCAACAGGAGGTGATTAAATGTGAGATAAATTTTCAGAAAATGACAGAAAAGACAATAGATCCAACACACTTAAAATTAAAACTCCTATGTAAGAAAACCAAAACAGTGCAATAGAACAAATTTTTATACGTACAGTTAAAACCTAGCTGAACTGAAATGTACCTATTGAAAGGGCACCTGTGCCAGGGAAAACTGACCAGAATGGTCATAAAGATAAACAAAGATTCCTTTGGACAGCCAACTACCCTCCTCATCCCCCCTACAAAGTTCTTTACAAGGGTTTGATGTTAGGCTGGCCTCAGATTTCTGTACAACATTCAATACCAGAAGATGGTAGAGCAACGTTTACAAGATAAGGAAGCAGAGTGAGAGCCAAAGATTTCATATCCAGTTATGCCATTCATCAAGTGTGAAAGGTATAAACAGAACTCAGCGAATACTGTATATACATGAGCCCTTCTTGAGGAAACTGTTAAAGTATAAACTTCAGCCAGCTGAGAGACATCTGAGGAAAGGATTGGTTGTAACCATTGGGGAAAAAAAAAAATATATATATATATATAAAATAACCCTAAAGCCTAAAACAAGTGTGGAGATTATGATGACAGATCATAATGTTATATACCTTGATGATGTAGAAATGATAAAAACTAATAAAATTCGAGAGAAGGAAGTTTATTGATTACCTCATTGTAATTAGTGGTAGTCAAAACAGTATTTAAAGAACATAAATCAAGTAGAAGTATAAACATGTTTAACACTTCAAAGGAAATGCTAAAGATAATACTATAGATTGAATTAGGTAAGGGGAGGAAGAGGAAACGTGTTTAACATTGTTCTTATTAAGGGACTAATAGGTATTACCTTAAAAATACAAAAATCTAGTGGAATTCTAAGTCATAATATGAAAGTTAACCCTTAGAACAAAAATAAAACCTTACTAAATATTGAAAGAACTACAAACCTATCAAAAAGAAAACATCTTCTGTTGAAAGGATATTCATATACAGCCACACATGTAACAAAACATGGCAGTACTAAAACCAAGCGTATCTTTTATATAAAAAAAATATAAATAGGCTTAACTCACCTTAAAAAGAAGATTTTCCGATTGGATTTGAGGCAAAATGAATTCTGTAGCTTATACAAAGTATATACTTACAAGAAAATGATTGTGAAGGTTAACATTTTAAAAGATGGAGGTTCCTTAAAAAACTAAAAATAGAACTACTGTATGACCCAGCAATCCCACTACTGGGCATATACCCAGAGAAAACCATAATTCAAAAAGATACATGCAGGGACTTCCCTGGTGGCACAGTGGTTGAGACTCTGCCTGCCAGTGCAGGGGACACGGGTTCGAGCCCTGGTCTGTGAAGATCCCACATGCCGCGGAGCAACTAGGCCCGTGAGCCACAACTACTGAGCCTGCGCATCTGGAGCCTGTGCTCCACAACAAGAGAGGCCACGATAGTGAGAGGCCTGTGCACCGCCATGAAGAGTGGCCCCCACTTGCCGCAACTAGAGAAAGCCCTCGCACAGAAATGAAGACCCAACACAGCCAAAAATAAATAAACAAAATTAAAAGAAAAAAAGATACATGCAGGGACTTCCCTGGTGGCACAGTGGTTAAGAATCCGCCTGCCAGTGCAGGGGACACGGGTTTGAGCCCTGGTCCAGGAAGATCTCACATGCCGCAGGGCAACTAAGCCCATGTGCCACAACTACTGAGCCTGTGCTGTAAAGCCCACGAACTTCAACTACTGAGCCCGTGTACCACAACTACTGAAGCCCACACACCTAGAGCCCGTGCTCCGCAGCAAGAGAAGCCACCACAGTGAGAAGCCCAAGCACTGCAACAAAGAGTAGCCCCCGCTCGCTGCAACTAGAGGAAGCCTGTGCGGTAACAAAGACCCAGTGCAGCCAAAAATAAACTTCGTTAGTTAATTTTTTAAAATTCCCTTTATTTAAAAAAAAAAAGTTACATGCACCCCAGTGTTCATAGCAGCACCATTTACAATAGACAGGATGTGGAAGCAACATAAATGTCCATCAACAGAGGAATGGGTAAAGAAGATGTGGTACATATATACAATGGCATATTACTCAGCCATAAAAAGGAATGAAATTGGGTCATTTGTAGGGGTGTGGTTGGACCTAGAGACTGTCATACAGAGTGAAGTAAGTCAGAAAGAGAAAAACAAATATTGTATATTAACGCATGTATGTGAAATCTAGAAAAATGGTATAGATGATCCTATTTGCAAAGCAGAAATAGAGACACAGACGTAGAGAAGAAATGTATGGATACCAAGGGGGATGGGGTGTGGGAGGAATTGGGAGATTGGTATTGACACAGATACACTATTGAGTATAAAATGGATAACTAATGAGAACATACTGTATAGCACAGGGAATTCTACTTAATGCACTGTCATGGCCTGAATGGGAAGGAAGTCCAAAAGGGAGGGGATATACATATATGTATGGCTGATTCATTTTGCTGTACAGTAGAAACTAACACAACATTGTAAAGCAACTATACTCCGATAAAAATTAATTTAAAAAATAAAAGATGACAAAGTGAAAGGAATTTAGGGGCGTCATGATCTTAATATACAAGGTGGAGTTCATACTAAAAAGCAATAGGTAAAGAGTATGAATTCTTAAACAGTGCAGTGAAAGTTTAATAGTTGTAAATATCTGTATATCAACTAAAATAGCAACCTAGGTTAAGCAGAAATTATGAGGAAAAGTGGAAACATGTCAGTAGTAGGAAATATTTAATTGAAAGGCACAAAACAAACCTTGAACAAATAAAAAGACATGTTTTCTGGATAGGAAGAATAACATAGTAACAATTCCCACTGAGGTAATTTATAAATTAATTTTTTAAACTAGACGTGCTGATTCCAAAGTTAGCAAGGAAAAATAAGCAAGAATAGCCAGGAGAGCTGAAAAAGAGAACTGAGGGAGAACTCACCTTTCCAGAAATTAAGATATAAAGGTAAAATACACAAAACAGGCACAGTACCAGCCAACAAACACACATGGATCAGTGGAACAGAATAGGAAGTCCAGGTAAGAATATCATAAAGGTGACATCTCAAATCTGTGGGAAAGATAAACTGTTCAGTTAACTGGGGACAGCTGGATAGTCATATGAAAGAACTTGGATCTGTATTTCACACATATACCAAATGGATCAATGAAAAATAAAGCCATGAAAGTAATAGAAGAAAAGATTAAAGAAGTCTTTTTATAATTTTGGTGTGGGGAAGACTTTAAATTGAATCCAGAATTCATAAAATAATGGATAATTTTTACTGCATTAAAAAAGCAGTCTCTGAATGGATAAAGAAAAATGTGATATATACATACAATGAAATACTGTTCAGCCTTAAAAAAAAAAAGGAAATCCTGTCATATGCTACAACATGGATAAACCTTGAGGAGATTATGCTAGATGAAATAAACCAGTCACAAATACTGCATAAGTCTACTTATATGAGGTATCTTAATCTAGTCAAATTCAGAATGGTGGTTGCCAGAATGGGGGCTAAGGGGAGCGAGAAGGGAGGAGTTGTTCAGTGGTTATAGAGTTTCAGTATTGCAAGATGAAAAAGTTCTAGAGATCCGTTGCACAACAAGATCCATATGGTTAACACAATTATACTGTACACTTAAAAAATGATTAAGATGTTAAGTTTTAAGTTGTGTGTCTTCTTTACCACAATTTTAAAAACACTCTGAATGCCAAAAAACATAATACGACAATCAGAATACAGATTAATAACTAGCAAGACTTATCTGCAATTCATATCACAAAGGGTGGTCTTCCTTATATATAAACCCTGCAAACTCAATTTTTTTTAATTAATTAATTTATTTTTGGCTGTGTTGGGTCTTAGTTGCTGCGTGGGCTTTCTCTAGTTGTGTCGAGCAGGGGCTACTCTTCATTGCAGTGTGCGGGCTTCTCATTGCGGTGGCTTCCCTTGTTGCTGAGAACGGGCTGTAGGCACACGGGCTTCAGTAGTTGTGGTTCGCGGGCTCTAGAGCACAGACTCAGTAGTTGTGGTGCACGGGCTTAGTTGCTCCGTGGCATGTGGGATCTTCCTGGACAAGGGCTCGAACCCGTGTCCCCTGCGTTGGCAGGCGGATTCTTAACCACTGGACCACCAGGGAAGCCTGCAAACTCAATTTTAAAAGCTCCTGCAACCTCATAAAAAGTGGGCAAAGATGTGAATAGATAATTGACAGAAAATTAAATGCAAATAGCTTGTAAGCATATGAGAAGTTGTTAACCTCAAAGTAAGAGAAATCCAAATCAAAGGAAAATGACATTGTTCACCTATTAGGCAAAAACCTAAAAGTTGGATAATATATTCATGGTGCTTTCTCATACATGGCTACTGAGGATACAATTGAGATACCCCCTGTGGAATTCAGTTAGGCACTGCCTCTCAGAATGAAAATATATTGGTGCTTAATAACAAAATAAAAATTAACCTCTTTGGACTTAAAAGAATTTTAAAAATGTGTTAAGTAGGGACTAAATATGTGGGTCTACCTGAATCTGATTTAGAAGCAGGCTGATGCTCTGAAAGTTCATTTTTTTCAGGATAGAGACCAAAACTATACTGGTGGACAGATTGGATAAGGGAGGTACAGTACTTGTTTGCTCACTACTCAAGAAACTAGGGGGCTGAGTCAAGAAAGAGTTGAAAAGGGCTGTGTGAACACTGCTGAGGGATAGGGCTTATGTAAATTGCACATCCACAGTGGTGGAAGGAAACAATGAAACCTCCTAGATAAAATCTGAGCTAGCCTGCCCATGATGTAGTGACTGCATCTCCAGGAAGAGCCATCTGTAGCAGTTACAAACCTCATTCTGGGGTGGGAAGCTTGAGTGAGAGGTGGCGGCAAATGAAAAGCTGTTAAGGTGAGGTAAGCACATAAACATATCCCACACCCCCCCACCACTACTACACACACGTGCAACTTTGACTTGTGATAAACCTGCAAACAAAAATTCAAAAACACACAAGAAAAGCTAACCCTAAAAAAAACAAAACAGGTCAACATCTTTACTAAAAAGAAAAGAAAGTACTCTTTGTATACTGATAGAGAATTATCTTCAAGATTTGTTTGCTTAGTGGGAAAAAAGAAAATCATGGTACAGTGTTTATAGTATGTTTCCTTTTGTGCTGGAGTAGGGGAATAGTTGATTTTGTCTTTCAAGTAAATCCTTAGTCTGTGAAGAACAGTCTTAAAATAACTAAATATATTTAAGGTCATCAGGGAGATAAAGGAATGAGTAATACCCATAAAAGAAAACCAAAATTAAATACATACCAATTAACAGATATAAAAAGAGAACGCTATAGAAATCATTTAACTAAGCTCAGTAGATAAGATGTATTATACTGAATACAATCAATAAAGTGATTAGTGCTTTGGAACATAATCACATAATCTTGGAACGTAAGAATTCACCCAGAAGGTAGCAAAATGAAAAATTTTTTTAAATTAAGAGGAGTGGGCTTCCCTGGTGGTGCAGTGGTTGAGAGTCCGCCTGCCAACGCAGGGGACGCGGGTTCGTGCCCTGGTCCGGGAGGATCCACGTGCCGCGGAGCAGCTGGGCCCGTGAGCCATGGCCGCTGAGCCTGCGTGTCCGGAGCCTGTGCTCCACAACGGGAGAGGCCACAACAGTGAGAGCCCCGCGTACCGCAAAAAAAAAAAAAATTAAGAGGATTGATAGAAATATTTAAACATCTGTCCAAAAGAAATTTTAGGAGAGATTAGATAAAGTAGTAGAGAAACAATATTTAATGAGACAGTTTTTAGAATTGAAGTAAAACCTAAGTTTCCATATTGAAAGTGTACATTAATTAACAATGGCTTAGCAGGATAAATACTCTAAAAAATTTACTTCTAAATGCTCAATAGTGAAATTGCAGAACATAAAAAATAAGGAGTTCTTTAAAATGATGAAAAAAGCCTCATACTAATGGTATATTTATCAGAACAATAATTTCCAGAAGAAAATGATACTTTTGGGATACTTTTTCCTCAAAATGTACAGGGAATATAACTGTTAATCTTGACTTCTGTACCCATCTAAAGTATCAGCGAGAATGAGACCCCTAAGAGTTCATCACTTATGAAAACTTGATGCAAGAACTGAAGGATGTAGTTGAGCAGGAAGAATAGTACACTAGAGGGAGGAATTGAATAAAAGAATATGTGTGAGCAAAGAATTGGTAAAATATGTTAATCAAGTTGAGTATTGATTGTAAATATGTATAATATTTTAAAAAGTAGGACCAAAATACTAGACAATAACAAGAAAGTTGGAAGAAAGGGGATTACATTGAGTCAAGAATGCTACTATTCTTATCTTGTTCACAAGAAGTGAGTACAGAGATACCGACAAACTTTAGGGCATCTTACAAAAATAAATAGCTATTTTTGTGGCTCTGCAGCCAGACTACCCGGATGAAATTCTAGCTTATCCTTCACTGGCTGTATGATATTAAGGTTACTTCATGTTCCTGTGCCTAAATTTTCTCATCTGTAAGTGAAAATGACAGTTATACTTCCTCATAATGTTGCAGGGAGGGTTAAGTGAAATACATATAAAGCCATTAGAACACTACTTAGTACATATAAGCACTTAATACATGTTTGCTGCTGCTGCTCCTTTTATTTCTTTTTTAACTTAGGAGTACCCATGAAAAGAAAAGAAATAAAATCCATGGCTTCCAGGCCAGCGGAACTAAAATAAGAGAATGAAGAAAGCTTAACCTTCAGTATACCATCAGGATTAGGTGGCCTAATTTTAGGTTTTTATTTTCTTTTTTGAGCAGTTCTAACTACTTATCATGGTTGGTATTTTATGACTTTTATTCTTTCTTCAAGATCTTCCAAAGAACAGAGAAGTTTTACTTGTTTTTTAAAATATCATTCTGTCTTGCAGTTACCATATGGGTCCATCAGACCCTTTGTATAAATCTAAGGTGCATTATGGGATGTCAGGTTATCTTACTGTTCCTGTATCTTGAAATATTTTGCTACTTAATTCTAGGATTTCATCATTACCATTAATTATTTCCTACTGTGCTAAAATAGACTAAAACAATAATAAAGCAAGGATGGTGGAATGTCCTGAATAGAAGATGCAATAGTGCAATAGTCACTTTTCAGGGTTTTTTAAATTACATTGCTCAAGAATTGCATCCTCCTTCAGAAAGGTATAAAAGAAGATGGGAGACATACAGATCAAAAGATAAGTGCAGGGAATTTCCTGGCAGTCCAGTGGTTAGGACTCCGTGCTCTCAATGCTAAGGGTCCAGGTTCAATCCCTGGTCGGGGAACTAAGATCGCACAAGCATGCTTCCCCCACCCCCCTCCCCCCAAAAAAAGATCAGTGCAGAAAGAGAAATAGCACTCTAGACCTGAGTTGTCCAATATGGTAGCCACTTGCCACATGGCTACCATATTTATACTAAAATTAATAGAATTTAAAATTTAGTTTCTCAGTTACACTAATCATGAAGTGGTTATGTAGAGAGAATGTAACTGTTAGCCTCATTTCACTATGGCTACCATATTGGACTGCAGAGATATAAAACGTTTTCATCATTGCAGAAAGTTCTGTTGGATATCACTTCTCTGAACTCTACTACGATAGTGAAGTTGATCATATGTGTTAGTGAAATTGATCATGTACATGAAATCTCAGATTATGAGACTTGAGATGATCATATCCTATATGAAAATATATTTCAAATTATTTCAAACTCAAGAATTGATGAAAACACAATATAGTTCTTTTTCTTTGGCCACTGCATGCAGCTTGCAGGATCTCAGTTCCCTCACCAGGGATTGAACCTGGGCCACGGCAGTGAAAGCCCATAATCCTAAGCACGAGGCCACCAGGGAACCCGACACACAATATATATTTCTGATGAATGCACGGTGTATGTCTAAGGACAAAACGAAATAGGGTATTCTCTTCCAGTTAGTCATTCAATAGGAATATTTTGCAGCACAAACATGAACCATTCCCTTTTGCTAAAAAAAAAGGTCCTGTGGTAGTGTTCTTTCATCTCTTATGTTTGTGTGTAAAAAATTACTTAGAGCAAAGAGTCTTGTGATGTTTAAATTCTTATTAAAATTTCTAATAAAGTTACTTTTCATTATCCATTAATTCTCCTGTGAATTAGTTGTGAAATGGCCTTAAAAAATTTTTTTTAAAGGAGTCCATTGTACCCAGGTTGAAATGGTATACTGAAGGTTAAAGTGTGAGAAAAGGCGGAAAGGGGAAGGTGCAAAGTAAAGAAAAAGAATAAATATGATAACCAGAAAAAGTAGAAATATAGTTAATTACAGTTAATGGATGGAATGTATGTGTTTAAGTGTTAATATGTGTTTAAAAACCAATCAAGTAAACTGCTACATACAAGAGATAGATTCAAAGCCAAGGAACATAGATTACAGGTAGGGTGGAAATGTGGTGAATTGAACCCATGGATTATCTTTGTTTCCTCTCAGAGCACCGTGATGTTACAGCAAAATAATTTTTAAAAGACATAAACCTTCAAAAACAGAAAAGGGGAAAAGAGACAAAAGAAATTAACATTTTGGAAACTGAAAAATAAATGAATGGGTGTGTAACCAACCTAGTATACCCACTGAAGTTGAAAGTAAGTCTGCAGGAATGGAAGCTATAAGAGACAAGCCAACTCATGCCAACACCCACCCCTTCCCAAAGACTCAGGAATTAGCAGCAATGGTATCTGTGAAGGCTGAGTATAGGACAAGGCTTGAAACCCAGAGTACTCAGTGCTGGTTTTAAGGCCTTAAAAAGTGCAGTTAGACTTCACCTCCCTTCATGCATCCTGTACAATTAGATATTTGCCTCTTTATCATCAAGGCAAAAAGCTGTTAATGGGAGAAAATATACCAGATACAGGTGAAAGTGAGGCCATCAAACCTAAAATGGTGATTAAGTGGTAAGTCTGCGTATGCAAAGTTGAAAATCTCAGTGCTGTAACGCTCTTTGACTCCTTGATTTGTAGATTTATGCCCTTCAGGGAAGAGATTAGAAGGGTACTCTCTTGGAAAACTATCCTGTCTAAAATTATAGCATTGACCAGTACTGACACTGAAACTTATGTTCCTACCTTATTACTCTGAAGCAGTGGTTCTCAAATATTTTGGTTTGAGGGCTCCCTAAGAACTTTTTAAAATGTGGGTTATAGCTATTTACTATATTATAAATTTAAACAAAATTTTTAGATATTCCTTTAAAAAATGATAAACCCATTATATGTTAACATCATATACGTGTATGAAAAATAACTATTTTCCAAAACAAAAATCATAATGTAGCATTGTTTCACTTTTTTGCAAGTCTGATGTCCAGCTTAATAAAAAATCGGCTGGATTTTAATATTGGCTTCTGCATTTGACCAGATGTGATATTCCATGTCATGTATGTAGCCTCTGCAAAACACTGTGTACTTGTGAGAAAATAAGAGTGGAAAAGGCATATGATGTCTCAGTATTAATAATGAAGATAGTTTTGACCTTAAGACTCCTTGAAAGTCATTGTTTGATGACTCCCAAGAATTCCTAGACCACACTCTGAGAACAACTGCTCTACACTAAACTCACCAGTCATAACCCCACACAGAATTTCTAAACAGCATTTAATGCCTTAGCTCTAATATATGAATGGACAGCTGGAGATTTATCAGACAGTTGAGGAGAACCTGTAACATGAAAGATGGAAGCCAAAGCAGAAAGATGGAAACAAGTGACTTGGAAGAAGCAGCAGTGGTACTGGGAGGAAGAAAACTTGAAAGACAGTTACAGCTTCAGAAGGCTAAAAGAAGCTATTCTTTTTGTGAAACCAGAACTAGAGGTTATAAATAAGGAGCATCATAGAGCAAAAATGAGCTCTAAATTTAAAATATGAGCAGATATGAAATGTGAAAGATATAACTCTAAAGTAATAGAAGGAAATGATGACAGGTTTTGTTTGTAACATAGGAATGGGGAAGGACTTTGTATACAAAACTTAAAAGCGCATTCCCGCCCCCCGTCCCCCAGTTTATAAATCAAAAAGTGGAATGAATTTGTTTACATCAGGATTAAAGCGTTCTGTATATTGAAGGGACATCATGATAGGATGAGAGAAGATATTTGTAAAATGTAAAACTAACAAGGGATCTAACATCTAGAAAATGCAAGGAACTCCTAAAAATCAGAAGGAAAAAGACAACCACCCTAATATAAAAATACATACAGTTTCTAAAGAGGCAATTTATAGGAGGAACCCCAAAGCTAATAAGACTATAAAGAGGTGCTCAAAGTTACTTGTCAGAAAGTGTAAATTAAAACAAATGAGCTGTCACTTTATACCTATTAATTTGGACAAAACTAGAAAACTGAGTGCATTAGTTATCTATTTCCTCATAACAGTTTATCCCCCAAATTTAGCATCTTAAAACAATAAACATTATCTCACAGGTGCCAAGGATCAGGAATCTGGTAGCATTGTAGCTGGATGGTTCTAGCTCAGCATCTCTCATGAGGTTGCAGTCAAGCTGTCAGCCCAGGGCACAGTCATTTGAAGGCTTGACTGGGGCTGGAATATTTGCTTCCAGGATGGTTCATTCACACAGCTGTTGGCAGAAAGACTCAGTTTCTTGCTGGTTGTTGGCAGAAGGTCTTAGTTCTCTACTGCATGGGCCTAGCCACAGGGCTGCTTGAGTGGATCCATAAGACTGCTTGCTCCTAATGACATGGTGTTATGGACTGAGTGTTGTGTTCCCGCCCCCCATCCCCCAGTTTATATGTTGGAAGCTTATATGTTGAAATCTAATCCCCAATGTGATGGTATTTGGTGGTGGGGCCTTTGGGAGATGATTAGCTCACAAGAGTGGAGCCCTCATGATTGGGATTAGAAGAAGAGGCCAGAGAGTTTGCTCACTCTTTTTTCCACCATGTAAGAATACAAAGAGAAGTCAGCCATCTGCAACCCAGAAGAAGGTCCTCACTGGAACACAACTATGCTGACATTATGATCTTGGACTTCCAGCCTACAGAACTGTAAGAAATAAATTTCTTTTGTTGATAAGCCACTCAGTTTATAGTATTTTGTTATATAAGCCTGAGCTAAGATATATGGCATCTGGCTTCCCCCAGAGCAAGTGATCTAAGAGGGAGCAGACAGGAAGCCACTATACCTTTTATGATCTCTTCTCCCAAATTGCATACTATCACTTTTCTATTCATTAGAGGCAAGTCACTAAGTCCAGCCAATACTTAGGGGGAGAGCAATAAGGCTCCACTTATGAAGGGAGACATTTGTGGACTTTCTAAAATTACTACACTGGATAATGCCAAGTGTGTTAATTGGAGTGTAGACTTTTGTAAGAGTTTCCTAGGGGATATGTACACGGATGTTCATTGCAGTATTATTTGTAGCAGCAGGAAGTTAGAGGCAATCTAGGTATCCCATTTACCATCTGAATGTAGATAGGTGAAATTTGTGAATGCACATTGTATTAGTTTCCTTGGACTGCCATAACCAAGTACCAAGTACTACAAACCAGGTGGCTTAAAATAAATTTATTTTCTTACAGTTCTGGAGGTTAGAATTCCCAAATCAAGATGTGAGCAGGATTATGCTCTCTCCATGACTCTGGGTAGAATCCTCCTTACCCATTGCTAGATTATGGTAGTGGCTGTTTATCCTTGGCACCCTTTGTCTTACAGGTATGTCACTCCAATCTTTGCCTCCATTGTCACATGGCATTCTCCCTGTATGTCGGGTTTTGTATGTGTGTGTATTGGAGTATAGTTAATTTACAATGTTGTGTTAGTTCCAGGTGTATAGCAAAGTGATTCAGTTATACACATATTCTTTCTTTTTAGATTCTTTTCTAATATAGGTTATCACAAAATATTGAGTAGAATTCCTTGTGCTATACAGTAGGTCCTTGTTGGTTATCTGTCTTACATATAGTAGTGTGTGTGTGTGTGTGTGTGTGTGTGTGTGTGTGTGTCTGTGTGTGTCTGTGTGTCTGTGTGTGTGTGTGTTCGTCGCAAGCTTCTGATTTATCTCTCACTCCACCCCCATGTTTCCCTTTGGTAACCTTAAGTTTGTTTTCAATATCTGTAAGTCTGTTTCTGTTTTGTAAATAAGTTCATTTGTATCTTTTTAAAGTTAGAATCCACATGAGAGTAATATCATATGATATTTGTTTTTCTCTGACTTACTTCACTTAGTATGATAATCTCTAGGTCTATCCATGTTGCTGCAAATGGCATTATTTCATTATTTTTTATGTCTGAGTAATATTCCATTGTATGTACCACATCTTTATCCATTTCTCTGTCGTTGGACACTTAGGTTGCTTCCATTTCTTGGCTATCATAAATAGTGCTGCAGTGAACATTGGGGGTGCATGTATCTTTTCGGATTATGGTTTTCTCTGGATATTTGCCCAGGAGTGGGATTGCTGGACCATATGGTAGTTCTATTTTTAGTTTTTTAAGGAACTTCCATACTGTTCTCCATAGTGGTTATACCAATTTACGTTCTCACAAACAGTGTAGGAGGGTTCCCTTTTCTCCACACCATCTCCAGAATTTATTGTTTGTAGACTTTTTGATGATAGCCGTTCTGACCAGTGTGAGGTGATACCTCATTGTAGTTTTGCTTTGCATTTCTCTGGTAATTAGTGATGTTGAGCATCTTTTCATGTGCTTTTAGACCATGTCTATTTATATCTTCTGCCCACTTTTTGATGGGGTTGTTTATTTTTTTGACATAGAGCTTCATGAGTTGTTTGTATATTTTGGAGAATTAATCCCTTCTCAGTTGCTTCGTTTGCAAATATTTTCTCCCATTCTGTGGGTTTTTTCCTTTTGTTTATGGTTTCCTTTGCTGTGCAGAAGCTTTTAAGTTTAATAGATCCCATTTGTTTATTTTTGTTTTTATTTTCATTACTATAGGAGATGGATCCAAAAAGATGTGATTTATGTCAAAGAGTGTTCTTCCTGTGTTTTCCTCTAAGAGTTTTGTAGTGTCTGGCCTTACATTTAGGTCTTTGATCCATTTTGAGTTTTTGAGTATCTCCCTATATGTTTTTACATGGTGTTTTCCTCTTCTTATAAGGACATCGGTCATATTGGAGTTGGGCCCACCCTGTTGACCTCATCTTGACTTGATTACATCTACAAAGACTCTATTTCCAAATCAGGTCACATTTACAGGTACCAGAGGTTTGAACTTTAGCATATCTTTAAGGGACACAGGTCAACCCATACACACATTTTATACAGCAATCAGAAGCAATTGATTAGTTGTACACATGCACATAATACATAGTTGGAGGAACTTCCCTGCTGTTCCAGTGGGTAAAACACTGCACTCCCAGTGGAGGGGGCCCTGGTTCCATCCCTGGTCAGGGAACTAGATTCCACATACTGCAACTAAGAGTTTGTATGCCGCAACTAAAAATCCTGCATGCCACAACTAAAGATCCTGCATGGATCAACTAAAGATCCCCCATGCCACAACAAAGATCTCATGTGCCTCAACTGAGACCCGACGCAGCAAAATAGATAGATAGATAGATAGATAGATAGATAGATAGATAAGTTTAAAGGAGAAAAAAAATAGTTTTTTCTTTAAAAAAAAGTACAGGGACTTCCCTGGTGGTGCAGTGGTAAAGAATCTGCCTGCCAATGCAGGAGACATGGGTTCTATCCCTGGTCCGGGAAGATCCTGCATGCTATGGAGCAACTAAGCCCTTGTGACACAACTACTGAGCCTGCGCCCTAGAGCCCATGAGCCACAACTACTGAAGCCCGTGCACCATAATGAAGAGTATCCCCCACTTGCCACAACTAGAAAAAGCCCATGTGCAGCAACGAAGACCCAACACAGCCAAAAATAAATAAATTAAATTAAAAAAAAATAAGTAGTGGAAAATGTAAGAAACAGAACGAGGAGGTAGTAACAAAAACATTTATGTAAATGAAAAATCTGTGTGTATTCATGAGGGTTCTGCAGAGAAAACCAGTGGAGATACACACACACACACACACACACACACACACACACACACACACACACACACACACACACACACACACACACACACACACACTGGAAGAGAGATTCAGAGATTTTAGAGGCTTGGCCTACATGATTATGGAGTCTGGGAAGTCAAAGTCTGCAGTGTCGTCTGGCAGGGTGGAGATCAAGGAGAGCTGATGGTACAGTTTCAGTATGAAGGCCAGCAGCCAGACTCAGGGGACCAGATGGTGTAGATGAAGTCCAAAGATAGTATGCTGGAGAATTCCTTCTTGCTTGGTGAGGCTGTTCTTTTTGTTCTAATCAAACGTTCAGTTGATTGGAAGAGTCCCACCAACATTATGGAGGGCATTCTGCTTACACAGTTAGCTGATTTAATGTTGATCTTGTCCAAAACACCCTCCAAGTTAATACTTAGAATTAACCATCGCAAGTCCCCCTCTTGTCAAACTGACACCTGTAGACATCTCCTTAAACCATACTGAGTCTCCAAATAAAGACAATTACGAGGTCATACTACTACCTGACATGATACAACTATCCTGCGTGCAACGAAAAACACACTAATCCTTTCCCCAGAGGAGTATACAAATTTTTTGGATGACGTTTACTCTTCTCCCTGATTTCTCATAATTTAAATACTGTGATGTTACTTGTATATATACTTTATATACTGTAACATAAAGTCAGTATATTTTTTGTTGAATGATGAAGGGATAAGAGAGGGAAGAAAAACAAAGGTGTTTACTTTATACACACACAAAATATTCATAACAAAATAAGGAAGAAATACTCAGGACAGTTAGAGTCCTCATTTTTGTAACTGGTCATATGGTCAAAAGTGCACTACTTTTGGGCTTCCCTGGTGGCACAGTGGTTGAGAGTCTGCCTGCCAATGCAGGGGACACGGGTTCGTGCCCCAGTCGGGAAAGATCCCACATGCCGCGGAGCGGCTGGGCCCGTGAGCCATGGCCGCTGAGCCTGGCGTCCAGAGCCTGTGCTCCACAACGGGAGAGGCCATAACAGTGAGAGGCCCGCGTACCACAAAAAAAAAAAAAGTGCACTACTTTTGTGCACTACCCATTTCGTATTACATTTGCCTTCAGCAAGAAACTCAGCTGGTCGTCGTTCTTTACCTGGTGTGGTAACCCAAAACCTGCATTCCTGAAGGGTCTGGGCTATTTGTAATCCTGCCTGAATTGGGTTATTGTTGTTTTCTATTGATGTTAATGACAGGGCATAGTAATACTAAGTGATGCTCCTGGGATCTCTAGTATTCCAGACATACTCTTCTTTACCTCCATTGTGGAGTGGCAGTCCAGTTTCTCCTTGGTCTAATCATTTCAGCAGCATAGTAACTCCCTTCTTGGCTTGTTGGTTCAGAAGTGTGAAGAGTACAAAATGTCTAGGTGGCAGTTTTAACTTCCAGTTCAGTGGAATCATTGTTATGTCTCCCTGGGGAAGCATTCCTTCCTTTGGAACTAAGACCTCTAGGTCAGTAAGGAGCATAATAAGGTCATGGGGACAGGAAGCAAAAATTTTCCTAGTGGGTCACTGGGGGTAATAGTGACGCTGCTTCCATTTCCACCCCGTGATTCCTAGATCTGTTGAGTCCTGGTTACAGAAGAAATTGCACCATATATTGGATGCTTACTTATGCCTTCAGGACCTGCTTGGCACCATCTCCTATGTACAGCTTCCATTTGATGATGGAGTGCTGCCATGCATGCCCAACTTTATGGCTTTGTGGGTCAGATAATGCCCAGTTCATGATGAGCAGCTCCTCAGGTCGCATGGTAACCTGATGGCCCATGGTTAAGCATTTAGTCTCTACTGAGGCCCAGTAGTGGGCCAAGAGCTGTTTCTTAAAGGAGAATACTTAGGTGCAGAGGATGGTGGGGCTTCACTCCAAATGCCTAAGGGCCTGTGCTGCAGTTCTTACATAGGGGCCTGCCAAAAGTTCCAAACAGCATCCTTGCCTGCCACTGGCATTTAAAGCACCATTGCATCTGCTGGTTCATATGGTTTGCATCAGAGCAGCTTACCCGGCATCTTGGATCTATTGCAGAGCCATCTATTTTCTGGACCCCACTCAAAATTAGCAGGTTTGGGGGTCACTCAGTAAATGGACCAGAGTAACACACCCAAATGAGGAATATGTTACTGCCAGAATCCAAAGGTGTTGTGTTACTAGGCATTGGGCTTTTTTGTTTTTCTTTTTTTTTAATTGTGGGATGGGCCAGATGCAACAACTTATCTTTCACCTTGGGCATATCTCAACATGCCCCACATCACTGGACCTATAGAAATTTCACTGAAAAAGTTCCCTGAATTTTTGTTGGATTAGTTCCCACTTCCTGGTACGTAAATGTCTTATCAGTAAGTCTAGAGTAGTTGCTACTTCTTACTCACCAGGTGCAATCAGTGTAATATCACCAATGTAATGGGCCAGTGTGATATCTTGTGAAAGAGAAAAGTGGTCAGGATCCCTTGTCACCTTCAGCAAGTGGTGTTGGGAAAGCTGGACAGCTGCATGTAAGTCAGTGAAGTTAGAACACTCCCTCACATCATACATGAAAATAAACTCAAAATGGCTTAAAGACTTAAATATAAGACATGACACCATAGGGACTTCCCAGGTGGCACAGTGGTTAAGAATCCATCTGCCAGTGCAGGGAACACGGGTTTGATCCCTGGTCCAGGAGGATCCCGCACGCCGCAGAGCAACTAAGCCCGTGCGCCACAACTACTGAGCCTGCACTCTGGAGCCCACAACCCATAACTACTGAGCCCGCGTGCCACAGCTACTGAAGCCCACACGCCTAGAGCCTGTACTCCACAACAAGAGAAGCCTGAGCACCGCGACGAAGAGTAGCCCGTGCTCGCCACAACTAGAGAAATGCCTGTGTGCAGCAGTGAAGACCCAATGCAGCCATAAATTAATTAATTTATTTTTAAAAAAGACATGACACCATAAAACTCCTAGAAGAGATCATAGGCAAAACATTCTCCAACATAAATTGTACCAATGTTTTCTTAGGTCAGTCTCCCAAGGCAATAAAAATAAAAGCAAAAATAAACGGGACCTAATCAAACTTAGAAGCTTTTGCACAGCAGAGGAAACCATAAACGAAACGAAAAGACATCCTACAGACTGGGAGAAAATGCTTGCAAACATTGCAGCCAGCAAGGGCTTAATTTCCAAAATATACAAACAGCTCATACAATTCAATAACAAAAAAACAAACAACCCAATCAAAAAATGGGCAGAAGACCTAAACAGACATTTCTCCAAAGAAGATGTACAGATGGCCAACAGGCACGTGAAAAGATGCTCAACATCGCTAATTATTAGAGAAATGCAAATCAAAACTACAATGAGGTATTATCTCACACCAGTCAAAATGGCCATCATTAAAAAGTCTACAAATAACAAAAGCTGGAGAGGGTGTGGAGAAAAGGGAACCCTCCTACACTATTGGTGGGAATGTAAATTGGTGCAGCCACTATGGAGAACAGTATGGAGGGTCCCTAAAAAACTAAAAATAGAAACTACCATATGATCCAGCAATGCTACTCCTGGGCCTGTATCTGGAGAACACTCCAATTCTAAAAGATATATGTGCCCCAGTGTTCATAGAAGCACTGTTTACAGTAACCAAGACTTGGAAACAACCTGCATGTGCATCAACAGATGAATGGGTAAAGAAGATGTGGCATATATACACAGTGGAATACTACTCAGCCATAAAAAAGGAATGAAATAATGTCATTTGCAACATGGATACACCTAGAGGTTATCATACTAAGTGAAGTAAGTCAGAGAAGGACAAATACTATATGTTATCACTTATATGTGAAATCTATGACACAAATGAACTTAATATTGACAAAACTGAAACAGACATAAAACAGACATAAAAAACAAATTTATGGTTTCCCAAAGGGGAAAGGCGATGGGGGTGGATAAATTAGGAGTTTGGGATTAACAGATACAAACTACTATATATAAAGTAGGTAAACAACAAGGTCCTACTGTATAGCACAGGGAACTATATTCAGTATCCTGTAATAAACCATAATGGAAAAGAACATGTACGTATGTATGTATGTATAACTGAATCACTTTTCTGTACACCAGAAATTAACACAGCATTGTAAGTCAACTATACTTCAATTCAGAAATTTTCAAAAAATAATTTAAAAAATTAAAAAGAGGAAAAAATGGTCTCTTATCACACCATGTAATCCGTGTTTGGCAATAGTCATATTAAACGTTTTAGAATAGTTGCGTTAGTATAAGGAGGGGAATGAAAATGGAAAATGAGGGTAAAATAAATACAAATAGAACTTAAGATATACAAATAAAATTGTTAAAGTCGAAGTCTCCCAGAAACTAGAATCAGAAGATCAATAATATGGAAGATGGGTAAGAAAAGAAGAGAATTATCAGTCTGGGAGGCTCAACTCTCAAATACTAGAAGTTTCAGAAACATAAAATTGAGAGGAGGTAATTCAAACATATTTCAAGAAATTTTCTCGAAAATAAAGAACATGAATTTGCAGATTGGAAGGGTTCATCAAGCATTCATGACAGTGAGTGATAAAAGGCCCACATTGTGGAATATCATGATGAAATTACAGGACATCCAAAGATAAAGAGAAAAACCTAAAAGCTTCTGGAGAGGGGAGGAGACTCACATACCAATGATCTTCGGTCAGAATATCACTGAACTTCTCAAAAACAAACCTGAAAGACATCTGAGCATCATGTCTTCACATTTATGAGGAAAAATGATTTCTACCTTAGAATTCATTACTTAGGCACACTGTCAATCAGATACGGAGTAGAATAAAGTAATACCCTTGAAATGTATGAAGAAAAATATAAAGCCTAAAAGTACAGAAAAATGGACAAGTCTACAGTTATAACCATACCTCACAAACTTAGGATATAGAAGATTAAACAATACAATTGACAAGCTTGATTTAAAAGTTACAGAACCCTGTATACATATATAAACATAGACACACTAGTAGAGCATATGAATTATTTTTCAGTACACAAATTTCAAGTTACAAAAGTAAAATTTGTATAAGTCACAATGGAAATTTCATCAGATTTCATGAAGTCAGTGTTATAGGGCATATTCTTGGACCTCAGTTTAATTGAGAAATTAACAAGAATAATGAGTTTAAAAATTATATTTAAACAACTTTTGAACAGCAACAGTGAGTTTTAAAAATTACATTTGAAAACAATATAGATAGCTTATGAGATAAGAGAATATCACATATGAAATTACAAAATATTTGAAACTCTGACACAGAAACACCACATCAGAACTTGTAGGTTGCAGCTAGTGTGGTGAATGGATGTTCATTAGCTTAAAAATACTGATTTTTTAAAGACTGAATATAAAGTAGAAATTAATGAAAAGGCAAATAATGAGATCAATATATGGACCAATAAACAAATTTCTAACAAGAGGAATTAAGGGAAAAAGGTACAAATAAGCAATATTAAGACAGAAAGGAATATAATCACAGATAAGATAAGAATTTTAAGGATCCTTAGTCAATATCTTTCTATGGTGACAGATGGTAACTAGAGTAATCGTCGTGATCATTTTGTTATGTACAGAAATATCAAATCACTATGCTGTGTAGCAGAAGCTAACATAGTGTTGTAGGTCAGTGATACTTAAAACAAGCAAACTTCAAGAAAAAGAGATGAGATTTATGGTTATAAGAGGCAGGGATTGGGGGAATGGGGAATTGTATGAATGTGGTCAAAAGGTACAAACTTCCAGTTACAAGGCAAATAAGTATTAGGGATGCAATGTATAACATGATTAATTTGATGAATATTGCTGTACCTTATATATGAAAGTTGCTAAGAGAGTAAATCCTGAGAGTTTTCAACACAAGGAAAACATTTTTTTAATTTTATTTTTGTACCTACATGAGATGATGGGTGTTCACTAAACTTATTAGGGTGATCATTTCATGAGCATCTATCTGTACTATGTACATTAGTTAAATAATATAAAACTATTTTGATACCTAAAGCAACTTATGACAGTACAAGGAAAGATGTAACTTAATCTTATGAGCAGGGATGCAAAAATCTTAAGACATTAGCAAGTTAAACTCAATTTACATTAACAAAAGAATATATCACAGTCAAGTGGGGTTAATCCCAGAAATGCAAACTTTGTTTATTTACAGAAAACCTCTTAGTGTAACCTGTCACTTCTAACAAATTAAAGGAGAAAAAAATATTTAATATATTCATTGAGCAGATATTGAGCATCTGCCAGAAACTAGGCGCATTGTCAATGGTTTGTAGCAATGTACAAACCAAGAGTCCTGTTTCAGTGGAACTTAAAGTCTAGTGTAAGACAAATGATATTAGATGATATGGTAAATGCTATGAAGAAACAAGATATCAGGTAAAGGGGGCAGAGAGTGATAATTTTTAATAATATTCATCCACACATTAAATATAAACCCTCAGTCTCTTTCTTTTCATCTCTGTTCTGCTTTAATACATTTCCCTCAGCACAATTTGAAGACCTCTACTCTAAAATAATCAAAAAAAAATAGTAAAAATAAAATAATCAGATAAGTAAATACTCCTGTACAGAAGATATTGTGACAACTGCTGAAAATGACTTATTGGCCAGCAGATAAAGCAGATAACTCTGTCTTTATCAGTTGAAGTTTCAGAGTTTGAAATTCCTGTCTAGGGAATGATATAAAGACATGGGAGTTGTGTTTCTTAGTTAAAAACTTGGCATTCAAAGACTGCCCATATATGTAATTTCTTTTTTGCATAGAACAATTTTACTTATTTCTCATGGAAGGATTAAAGGGAAAAAAAGCTGTTTCCCTAGTTTATTAATTAAATACTGTAGCACAGTGTTTTCAGCATAGTTTTAAAGTTGTCATAAGCATACACCTGGGAGTTAAGTTTAATTTGAACACAGTGCTAAATAAAGCAAAAGCCATATAAATTAATTTCACAAAAAGACCTATTTTTAGTCCCAGATAATCTCACAGATGCATCCCTATAAGTCATTAGGTGAATATCTGTAGCTTTATTAAAATATTTTATATACTCCCAAAACAACCGTAAGGCGTATTAGGGTTCCATAGTATAGCACTTTGTTTTTGGGGTTTTTTTTTTTTAACATCTTTATTGGAGTATAATTGCTTTACAATGGTGTGTTAATTTCTGCTTTATAACAAAGTGAATCAGCTATACATATACATATATCCCCATATCCCCTCCCTCTTGAGTCTCCCTCCCACCCTCCCTATCCCACCCTTTTAGGTGGACACAAAGCACCGAGCTGATCTTCCTGTGCTATGCGGCTGCTTCCCACTAGCTATCTATTTTACATTTGGTAGTGTATATATGTCCATGCCACTCTCTGTTTGTCCCAGCTTACCCTTCCCCCTCCCCGTGTCCCCAAGTCCATTCTCTGTGTCTGTGTCTTTGTCTTTATTCCTGTCCTTCCCCTAGATTCTTCAGAAACATTTTATGTTTTTTTTTTTAGATTCCATATATATGTGTTAGCATATGGTATTTGTTTTTCTCTTTTTGACTGACTTCACTCTGTATGACAGTCTCTAGGTCCATCCACCTCACTACAAATAACTCAATTTCGTTTCTTTTTATGGCTGAGTAATATTCCATTGTATATATGTGCCACATCTTCTTTATCCATTCATCTATCAGTGGACACTTAGGTTGCTTCTATGTCCTGGCTATTGTAAATAGAGCTGCAGTGAACATTGTGGTGCATGACTCTTTTTGAATTAAGGTTTTCTCAGGGTATATGCCCAATAGTGGGATTGCTGGATTATATAGTAGTTCTATTTTTAGTTTTTTGAGGAACCTCCATATTGTTCTCCATAGTGGCTGTATCAATTTACATGCCCACCAACAGTGCAAGAGGGTTCCCTTTCTCCACACCCTCTCCAGCATTTATTGTTTGCAGATCTTTTGATGATGGCCATTCTGACCAGTGTGAGGTGATACCTCATTGTAGTTTTGATTTGCATTTCTCTATTGATTAGTGATGTTGAGCATTCTTTCATGTGTTTGTTGGCAATCTGTATATCTTTTCCAGAGAAGCGTCTATTTAGGTTTTCTGCCCATTTTGGGATTGGGTTCTTTGTTTTTTTGATATTGAGCTGCATGAGATGCTTGTATATTTTGGAGATTAATCCTTTGTCAGTTGCTTCATTTGCAAATATTTTCTCCCATTCTGAGGGTTGTCTTTTCATCTTGTTTATGGATAACACTGTATATGAAGAACAACAGTTATTTCAGAAAAATCTTAACTATTTAAGTGGATTTTGGGAGATCTTCTTGGATATGCCTTTTGGATCCCTTTGTTTAAGCCCTAAAAAAGGACTAAACTCTCCTGCCTTGACTTCATTAAAATACTGCTTTAACTAGGAACTTCTGCTAAAAGTGCTTCCTAAGGTAATTTTTATATTTATATATTTTAAATAACTTAAAAAGCAGAATTGTAAAATGTGTTTTAGGCCTGTTCTGTCAGACTCCTAGTTTACCTGAAGATTCTTTCCTCACCCCCATAAAATAAGGGTTTTTTTTTTTTTTTTTAAGATGCCTAAGACAACACTCAGGAATTGGGCAACTTCCAGAAAGATGTGTGCACAAAAAAATTTTCACTTCACCCTACCCTAGAGGTTTCAGATTTGCAGCCAGCAGACTTATCTGGTCAATGGAATGTCTTATTTGTTCTAAACAGTGTTCCTAAAAAATAAATTCAGTTGGTTTTCAACATTTTAAATGTGAAATTCCACATAATCTTGATTCTCTGGTTCCTTCAACGTTTCAGATCACCTGATATCACTGGCTTGAATTCCAATATGGCAACAGTTGGCCAGGGTTTTAACACTTGGTAAGGATTGCATGAGCCATAAACTCTCCACAGTTCTCTGTATGCCCCACCATTTCTTAGTGTTTCATTTCACTCCCTTCTTTACTTCCAACCTTTATAGGCATTTAAATATATAACCCTTGCAGAGGGCAGACAGCAGAAGCAAGAAGAACTACAGTCCTGCAGTCTGTGGAACACATACAGAGAAAGATAAGATGAAAAGGCAGAGGGCTATGTACCAGATGAAGGAACAAGATAAAACCTCAGAAAAACAGCTAAATGAAGTGGAGATAGGCAAATTTCCAGGAAAAGAATTCAGAATGATGATAGCGAAGATGATCCAAGACCTTGGAAGGCAAAGATCGAGAAGATGCAAGAAATGTTTCACAAAGACCTAGAAGAATTAAAGAACGAACACCTAGAGGAATTAAAGAAGAAACAAACAGAGATGAACAATACAATAACTGAAATGAAAAATACACTAGAAGAAATCAATAGTAGAATAACTGAGACAGAAGAACGGATAAGGAACCTGGAAGACAGAATGGTGGAATTCATTACCTCAGAACAATAAAGAAAAAAGAATGAAAAGAAATGAAGACAGCCTAAGAGACTTATGGGACAACATTAAATGCAACTATATTCACATTACAGGGGTCCCAGAAAGAGAAGAGAGAGAAAAAGGACCCGAGAAAATATTTGAAGAGATTATAGTAGAAAACTTCCCTAACATGGGAAAGGAAATAGCCTCCCAAGTCCAGGAAGTGCAGAGAGTCCCATACAGGATAAACCCAAGGGGAAACACACCGAGACACATAGTAATCAAATTGACAAAAATTAAAGACAAAGAAAAATTACTGAAAGCAACAAGGGAAAGACATCAAATAACATACAAGGGAACGCCCATAAGGTTAACAGCTGATTTCTCAGCAGAGACTCTACAAGCCAGAAGGGAGTGACACGATATATCTAAAGTGATGAAAGGGAAGAACCTATCCCCAAGACTACTCTACCCAGCAAGGATCTCATTCAGATTCCACAGAGAAATCAAAAGCTTTACAGACAAGCAAAAGCGAAGAGAATTCAGCACCACCATACCAGCTCTACACCAAATGCTAAAGGAACTTCTCTAAGTGGGAAACACAAGAGAAGAAAAGGACCTACAAAAACAAACCCATAACAATTAAGAAAATAATAATAGGAACATATATATCGATAATTACCTTAAACGTGAATGGATTAAATGCTCCAACCAAAAGACACAGGCTCACTGAATGGATACAAAAACAAGACCCATATATATGCTGTCTACAAGAGATCCACTTCAGACCTACAGACACAAACAGACTGAAAGTGAGGGGATGGAAAAAGATATTCCATGCAAATGGAAATCAAAAGAAAGCTGGAGTAGCCACACTCATATCAGATAAAATAGACTTTAAAATAAAGAATGTTACAAGAGACAAGGAAGGACACTACATAATGATCAAGGGATCAATCCAAGAAGAAGATATAACAATTATAAATACATATGCACCCAACATAGCACCTCAATACATAAGGCAACTGCTAACAGCTATAAAAGAGGAAATCGACAGTAACACAATAATAGTGGGGGACTTTAACACCTCACTTACACCAATGGACAGATCATCCAAACAGTAAATTAATAAGGACAAACAAGCTTTAAATGACACAGCAGACGAGATAGACTTAATTGTTATTTATAGGATATCCCATACAACAACAGCAGATTACACTTTCTTCTCAAGTGCACATGAACATTCTCCAGGATAGATCACATCTTGAGTCACAAATCAAGCCTCAGTAAATTTAAGAAAACTGAAATCATATCACACATCTTTTCTGGTCACCATGCTATGAGATTAGAAATCAGTTACAGGGAAAAAAACGTAAAAAACGCAAACACATGGAGGCTAAACAATACATTACTGAATAACCAAGAGATCACTGAAGAAATCAAAGAGAACATCAGAAGATACCTAGACACAAATTACAATGAAAACAACATGATCCAAAACCTATGAAATGCAGCAAAAACCGTTCTAAGAGGGAAGTTTATAGCAATACAAGCCTACCTCAAGAAAAAAGAAAAATCTCAAATAAACAATCTAACCTTAAACCTAAAGGAACTAGGTAAAGAAGAACAAACAAAACCCAAAAATAGTAGAAGGAAAGAAATCATAAAGATCAGAGCAGAAATAAATGAAATTGAAACAAAGAAAACAATAGCAAAGATCAGTAAAACTAAAAGCTAGTTCTCTGAGAAGATAAACAAAATTGATAAACCATTAGCCAGACTCATCAAGAAAAAGAGGGAGAGTACTCAAATCAATAAAATTAGAAATGAAAAAGAAGTTACAACAGACACCGCAGAAATACAGAGCATCCTAAGAGACAACTACAAGCAACTCTATGCCAATAAAATTGACAACCTGGAAGAAATGGACAAATTCTTAGAAAGGTATAACCTTCCAAGACTGAACCAGGAAGAATAGAAAATATGAACAGACCAATCAAAAGTAATGAAATTGAAACTCTGATGAAAAATCTTCCAGCAAACAGAACTCCAGGACCAGATGGCTTCACAGGTGAATTGTATCAAACATTTAGAGAAGAGCTAACACCTATCCTCCTCAAACTCTTGCAATATATTGCAGAGGAAGGAATACTCCCAAACTCACTCTATGAGGCCACCATCACCCTGATACCAAAACCAGACAAAGATACTACAAAAAAAGAACATGACAGACCAGTATCACTGATGAATATAGATGCAAAAATCCTCAACAAAATACTAGCAATCAGAATCCAACAACACATTAAAAGGATCATATACCATCATCAGGTGGGATTTATCCCAGGGATGCAAGGATTCTTCAGTATACACAGATCAATCAATGTGATACACCATAATAACAAATTGAAGAAGAAAAACCATATGATCATCTCAATAGATGCAGGAAAAGCTTTTGACAAAATTCAACACCCATTTATGATAAAAACTCTCCAGAAAGTGGGCATAGAGGGAAACTACCTCAACGTAATAAAGGCCATATACAACAAACCCACAGCAAACATCATTCTCAGTGGTGAAAAACTGAAAGCATTTCCTCTAAGATCAGGAACAAGACAAGGATGTTCTCTCACCACTGTTATTCAGCATAGTTTTGGAATTCCTAGCCACGGCAATCAGAGAAGAAAAAGAAATAAAAGGAATCCAGATTGGAAAAGAAGAAGTAAAACTGTCACTGTTTGCAGATGACATGATAGTATACATCGAGAATCCTAAAGATGCCATCAGAAAACTACTAGAGCTAATCAATGAATTTGGTAAAGTTGCAGGATACAAAATTAATGCACAGAAATCTCTGGCATTCCTATACACTAAGGATGAAAAATCTGAAAGTGAAATCAAGAAAACACTCCCATTTACCACTGCAACAAAAAGAATAAAATATCTAGGCATAAACCTACCTAAGGAGACAAAAGACCTGTATGCAGAAAACTATAAGACACTGATGAAAGAAATTAAAGATGATACCAACAGATGGAGAGATATACCATGTTCTTGGATCGGAAGAATCAATATTGTGAAAATGACTATACTACCCAAAGCAATCTACAGATTCAGTGCAATCCCTATCAAATTACCACTGGCATTTTTTTACAGAACTAGAACAAAAAATCTTAAAATTTGTATGGAGACACAAAAGACCCCGAATAGCCAAAGCAGTCTTGAGGGAAAGAAACGGAGCTGGAGGAATCAGACTCCCTGACTTCAGACTATACTACAAAGCTACAGTAATCAAGACAATATGGTACTGGCACAAAAACAGAAATATAGATCAATGTGACAGGTTAGAAAGCCCAGAGATAAACCCACACACCTATGGTCAACTAATCTATGACAAAGGAGGCAAGGAGAAGGAGGTAAAGGAAACAATGGAGAAAAAACATTCTCTTCAATAAGTGGTGCTGGCAAAACTGGACCCAGCATGTAAAAGAATGAAATTAGAACACTCCCTAACACCATACACAAAAATAAACTCAAAATGGATTAGAGACCTAAATGTAAGACTGGACACTATAAAACTCTTAGAGGAAAACATAGGAAGAACACTCTTTGACATGAATCACAGCAAGATCTCTTTTGATTCACCTCTTAGAGTAATGGAAGTAAAAACAAAAATAAACAAATGGGACCTAATGAAACTTAAAAGCTTTTGCACAGCAAAGGAAACAATAAGAGGAAAAGACATCCCTCAGAATGGGAGAAAATATTTGCAAACGAATCAATGGACAAAGGATTAATCTCCAAAACAGCTCATGCAGCTCAATATTATAAAAACAAACGGGCAGAAGACCTAAATAGACATTTCTCCAAAGAAGACATACAAATGGCCACGAGGTACATGGAAAGCTGCTCAACATCACTAATTATTAGAGAAATGCAAATCAAAAGTACAAGGAAGTATCACCTCACACCAGTTAGAATGGGCATCATCAGAAAATCTACAAACAAGGAATGCTGGAGAGGGTGTGGAGAAAAGGGAACCCTCTTGCACTGTTGGTGGGAACGTAAATTGATACAGCCACTGTGGAGAACAGTATGAGGTTCCTTAAAAACTAAAAATAGATTTACCATACGACCCAGCAGTCCCACTACTGGGCATATTCCCAGAGAAAACCATAATTCAAAAAGACACATGCACGCCAATGTTCATTGCAGCACTATTTATAATAGCCAGGTTATGGAAGCAACCTAAATGCCCATCGACAGACAAATGGGTAAAGAAGATGTGGTACATATATACAATGGAATACTACTCAGCCATAAAAAGGAACGAAATTGGGTCATTTGTAGAGATGTTGATGGATCTAGAGACTGTCATACGGTGTGAAGTAAGTCAGAAAGAGAAAAACAAATATTGCGTGTTAATGTATATATGTGGAGCCTAGAAAAATGGTACAGATGAACCAGTTTGCAGGGCAGAAATAGAGACACAGATATAGAGAACAAACGTATGGACACCCAGGGGGTAAAGTGGCGGGGGGCTGGTGGTGGTGTGATGAATTGGGAGATTGGGATTGACATATATACACTAATGCGTATAAAATGGGTAGCTAATAAGAACCTGCTGTATATAAAAAATTAAATATGTAACCGTTGGTAACTTATTGACTCATATGGGCAGTCTTTTTAAAAATTTTGTTTTTTCTAAGTGGCATGGGAAACTAACACTAATTGGGATAAATTAAATGGCCTTTTTAAAAGCCTTGAATTTGGGCAAGCATTGATGTCTCTCTTTCCCTGAACTGTACTGTCTTCAGGAGAATATGTGTTTGTATATATCTATAACTGCCTGTATAGGTACAGATGTGTAGATATGTAATGTACCTCCATTCTTTATTGACTTACTCAAAGCATTTGATGTTGATTCCCCTGGAGTCTGGTAGTTTCTATAGGAAGAATGTTGGTGAATTCTCTGGGGTTCATTAAGGTTTTAGTTTTGTTAAGTGATTATATGACTATTAAAATTAATAATTTTTCAAATCTGTATCACTAGAAAACATTTGTTTAACCTCTTTCTGTGTCATTAGCCTGGGCATTTGGGGTAGTCATTTATACTCCTTACTAAATATTTTTGGCTCTGCGCCATCTGGCACTTTCTGACCCCTCTGTCATTGGGCCGTGTGAACAGTTCTAGCCAAAGAGTTGTGAATGGAAATGAGTGTGTCACTTCCAGGCCAATCATTTAATTGCCAGTATGAGACCTTCCAGAGCTCTTTCCTTCTGCTGCTGCTCCTGCTACTAGCAATGTTTCAGGGAGTGGGTGCTCCATAAGTCTAGAGGAGAACAGTTATACAGAGCAGAGTTCTTCACCAACCAGTGATAGGCATGTAAAGTGAGTGAGAAATAAATCTTTGTTGTTTTAAGCTAGAGATTTTTGGAGTTCATTACTGCAGCTTTTAAGCAAGCCTGTCTGATACAACACTGTACCAATAAAGTGAAGAAAGAATGATGTAATTAATCAGTTAAAGCAGTTAATTAAAGGCAGCTATGTTAAGCAAAATCTGTAAGCTGCAACTATTAGAAGATTGTTTTTAGTCTCTAGGGTGATTTTTATTTGTAAGTTGTGTCGTCAAAGGCTTGAATTCTTAGAAATTGCAACTCAGAGTACACACAAGAGATATGTCAGAGATCATGGAACATTTTGCAGAGTCAGCACAGTGTTATGTACATAAAAATAATCAGAAGATGATCATCAAGGTTTATCATAGAGAATCCTGCTTGCCATCAATGGGTGTGTGTTTGTGTGTGTGTGTGTGTGTGTGTGATCTCAACAGTAGCATGGAGGGGCTTCCCTGGTGGCGCAGTGGTTGAGAGTCCGCCTGCTAATGCAGGGGACACGTGTTTGTGCCCCGGTCCAGGAAGATCCCACATGCTAGGCCTGTGAGCCATGGCCGCTGAGCCTGCGCGTCCGGAGCCTGTGCTCCACAGCGGGAGAGGCCACAGCAGTGACAGGCCCGTGTACCGCAAAAAAAAAAAAAAAAAAAAAAAGAGTAGCATGGAGCTGAAAGTTTTTAAACAACCTTGCTAGATAATTACAGATATTTGTGACATAACACATAATTTTGTGATATAATTTTAGAGCTGGAAGAACCCTTAGATATAATGTAATACAACACCCTTATTTTATAGATGTATGTTATAAAAGATGGAATAAAGAACATGTTTGAATAACTCACTTTGTACATTATTTTTAAGTTTTAAAATACCCTTTTGAGTTCCCTTTCCCAGCTTATATTTTTCTTAGCTCTCTTTGCTGACATTTGTTTTCCTCTTGCTTCCTCATTTTCCCCCTTCTTCATTATATTTAATCCTCACAATAATTCTAAGAAGTAGATATTTTTCTGTCATTTTACAGTTGTGGAGACAGGCTTAGTGGAGCGAAGTAATCTGCCCAAGATCGTATCGCTAAATTGCAGAGCTGGGATTTGAACAAGTTCTTTTGATTCTAATAGGCCATGTTCTTTCCACCTATGTCTTAAATGTATTTAAAATTCTTGTACAAATGTAGAGAATGTTTTTACTTTGTGTGATTATTAATTAAAATTAGATTTGTCAGAATGACAGGAAGCCCAAAGCAATAGTTGTTTAAAAAGATAGAAGTTTATTCTTCTCTGATGTGGTAAAAGTCTAGATAAGCATGTAAGGTCAGTATGAAGGCTCCACCATGACATTAGGCTCCTATTTTATTATTCCATTATCCATAAACATGTTACTTTATAGTTCAAAATATCTGCTCATGTTCCAACAGTCTGCCTAGCAGGAAGCAGAAAGGGTAAAGAAGGGCCCTCTTTCTTTCCTTTAGAATCTGTCCCAGAAGTCATACAAGCTACTTATGCTTATATCCCATTGGCCAAAACCTAGTCAGATGGTCAGCTCAACAGTAAGGGTGGCTGAGAAAGGTGGGCTGTATTCTAGATGGTCATCTGCTCAACTAAAAATCTAGGGTCTGTCACAGAAGAGGTGAACAGATTTGGAGTAACAGAAATTTCTGTCACAATTGTAATCAGTTTTGTGTCATCGTTTACTCATAGGTATTTACTGAACATTTATTATGTACCGTACACTGTGGTTTATTAATTTACAATAGAAAACTGTATTAATTCTTGTGTTCATTTACAGGTTAGAAAAACTGTACTCTGAATAGGTTAAAATAAACAGTACGCAGTGTTTTGTTTGTACATATAGAAGAAAAGTCTGAAAGTGTTAGCTTAATATTTTACTTTAAAATGTTGACAAAATAAGTGAGAAAAGAGCATTCTTGTCTCATGTAGCAAATAGAGTATGATTAATAATATATGTAGATTCATTTGGGGATCTAAAAAGTAGAATTAAATTTTGAGGCTTTGCCTCTTTTACTTTTCACTTCCACTACTTGTGGGTCAAAACACCTAATTGATATGCATGTCATTTCCCTAGTGAATATGAGTGATTCACCTAACCTTTTATAAGATTTTTTTTAATCTTGACAGAAGACCCTGTTGCTTATATATTACATAAACGATTTATTAAAATCCAGGTACTTATTTAATATATATGCTGTCACTGTCTTTGATTATGAGGAGTTCAAAGGTACTTTCTATCTCCGTCTAACTATCTTTATGTCATTTCTCATGAGGTAGTACTAGTACGTAAGAAATATTTTTGAATTTAGTGAATAGGAACATTTATTTAAGATGGATTTTGTTTAGCCATCTTAGTTGTGGTAGTGGTCTTATAAACTGAAGATCAGCACAGTCACATGCCTTTGTAAACATGACCAAATTACCAACTTCTAAATTTAAATAAATGAAAAATTCCAACAAATATGCTAGTGTATAAATTGGTTACGATTTGTTCAAAACAGCAAGCAAAATCATAAATCCAGCTTTAGGTTTATCTTTATGTTCTCGTAGAAGATGCTATATTTCTCAAAGTCAGCCAATACCTTTGAACATTTTTGTACCACAATCCCAAAATACTAGATATAAAGAAAATTGTGTGAAACTTTGGAAATAAAGTTATAACTTTTACTTAGGTACTTCATAAAGTAGGAGCTGTTCATAGACCCTTAGTTTTGAACAATTTTATTAAACTAATACCCATAAGATTTGATTATAGGCTTCACTTAAGTTTTCTGTAACTGGATTATTTCAGAGCCATGCAAATGAGCTATTTAAGAACATTTGTGGAAATTAAAGTATATTTTCTTTAATTTTGTTCTCTATTAGCCTTAGAGCAGAACACTGTCTATAAAATCAACTATGTAGTGATTGTTCTTGACAAAAATGTGTGAATAAAATTATCATTTAATAATTAGCTCATTGGCTTTCCTATGGTGTCAACAGATCTACAGCATTTTAAACTTGAGACATTTTAAATGTTTCATATTGCTCAAGTTTCATATTGAGCTAATTTAACAGTGGTGTTTTGGTTTTATTTTCTATATTGAAACATGTTTGAAGGCAAAGGGGATAACATTGTAAAGCTAATGTAAATGCTGAACTAATTATTTTATATTTGTTACAGTTATTGAACAGCATTGGTATGCTTGGTGCTATGATAATCACTGTTAAAGGATGATCCAAAGAAAAAATCATACATATGTGCATATTTTGAGATTTGCACATACATTTTTACTATGAAGAAGTTGCCCCATATATTGGGTTTTGATTCTCATTTTCCCCTTTTCTTCCCAGTTCTTCAAATCAGTCTGGTTTGTTAAATTCCTTTTGAATTTCAGATTATTACTTTTCTAGTCCGGTGGCTTTCAACCCTCGTTGTTTATCATGAACAGTGGAGCTTATTCAAAATTCAAGATGCTTTTAGATGTGAGTAACTTAAATCTGACTCAAACTGGCTTACATGAAAACTTACAAGAAAACTTATCCTACATGACAAGATGTTTTGTCTCAAGTTAGTTCCCCTCAAGGACGTAGGATGGCTGCCTACAATAATAATGCAACATTTATCCTTCTTAGTATCTACTAGGAGAAAAGAGAGAAGGACCTCTCTTACCGAGAAGTCAAAACAGCAAGCTGCGGGACTTCCCTGGTGGCGCAGTGGTTAAGAATCCGCCTGCCAATGCAGGGGACATGGGTTCGATCCCTGGTCCGGGAAGATCCCACATGCCACGGAGCAACTAAGCCCGTGTGCCACAACTACTGAGCCTGCACTGCAGAGCCCGCGAGCCACAACTACTGAGCCCGTGTGCTACAACTACTGAAGCCCCTGCACCTAGAGCCCGTGCTCCGCAACAAGAGCAGCCACCGCAGTGAGAAACCCACGCACCGCAACAAAGAGTAGCCCCTGCTCGCCACTACTAGAGAAAGCCCATGAGCAGCAACCAAGACCCAGCACAGCCAAAAATTAATTAATTAATTTAAAAAAAAAAGCAAGCTGCTTCTTATGTCTCACTAGGCCATATTAGCTCAGGCCTGCTCACCCTTGAGGAGTATGGAATTACCATAAATAGCCATGTTCATATGTGGTGGAGTGGATATTATAAAGTCAGTTACAATGTCCACTTCATAAGAAGTAAAAACATATATGTTTTTACAAGGTTTGCGGATGACTCAGTGCACAACTAAGTTTGAGCACTGCTGTACTTCCCAGTTCAAAAAATAATAGGGAGGGCTTCTCTGGTGGCGCAGTGGTTGAGAGTCCGCCTGCCGATGCAGGGGACACGGGTTCGTGCCCCGATCCGGGATCCCACAGGCCGCGCGCCGGAGCGGCTGGGCCTGTGAGCCATGGCCGCTGAGCCTGCGCGTCCAGAGCCTGTGCTCTGCCGCAACGGGAGAGGCCACAACAGTGAGTGGCCCGCGTACCGCAAAGAAAAGGGGGGGGGGGAGGAAAAAAGATACTTTTCCTTTTTCCAATGGAACAAAAGGACAGTTTGGTTTAACTTATCTTCTTGATTTCTGCTGAAGAGCCTAAAGTTTTGGTTAGCCTTGGTTAAGGCTCCAGGGTAAAATAATTGTTAAGGATAAGGGTTGAAAGCTATATATTCATATAGCTTGTGAAAATGTAGTGTTTTTCTCTGGGTAAGTCATCCAGCACCTATTAAAGTCTTGCCAAGTTTTCCTCCCTCTCTCCCCACCCCAATCAGGGCAAACTAGTTTTGTCTTAACATAACCCATGCATCATAAAAGTGAACCACTGATGTTGACACAATTGTTCCCCAAATCCCCCATTTATTTATTTATATTTATTTTTTGGTTGCATCGGGTCTTCGTTGCTGCGTGTAGGCTTTCTCTAGTTGCAGCGAGGGGGGGCTACCCTTCATTGCAGTGCGCGGTCTTCTCATTGCGGTGGCTTCTCTTGTTGCAGAGCACGGGCTCTAGGCGCAGGGGCTTCAGTAGTTGTGGCACATGGGCTCAGTAGTTGTGGCTCGCAGGCTCTAGAGCGCAGACTCAGTAGTTGTGGCACACAGGCTTAGTTGCTCCGAGGCATGTGGAATCTTCCTGGACCAGGGATCAAACCCATGTTCCCTGCATTGGCAGGTGGATTCTTCATCACTATGCCACCAGGGGAGTCCCACCTACCCATTTATTTTTTTGTCTACATTTTACTACTTTGAACTCCGGGTGATCTTGAGATCGGTGGGTATATTTTATTGTGGTAATGTTCCCCCTTACACATCTTAGAATCAGAAAGGAAATACTTTTCTGTGAAGGGTAGCTTTAAATTACCCATATTGCTGATCAGTTCCGTTAGTGCCATTAATTAAAGGTTTATTATGAAAATGTTGCTCTGAATCCCTTTGGTTTTGTAGATATCAGTACTTTTTCTGGACTAGTAACTCCTTTGTAAGAAGTATAGTTAAATTTTTAGTAAAAGCAAGTGTTTACAACTGATGAAGTTTTTTGCATTTGGTGCAACCTTGTTTTTCTGTATGTATTCACACTCCAGGATATTGTTATTATCAATCTGTTAGTATGCCACATGAAAACCTGGATAATTTGTCTCTTTTTTTTTGTAACTCTTCAGTTCTGGTATGAAGAGTTTTTAATTTCAGTTAATCGTTTATGTGACCCAGGGAAGGCAGTTGTGGAAAAAATAATATTTTGGCGCCATCTGCTGTTCATTAGTGTGATATTTCATCTACTTCAGTAAAACTTGTAGGTGGATTCGAATATGTTTTTTCTATATTTATCCATATAAAGCACAAAAATAATGGAGTGGTTTTTTTTAATCTGCTAGAGCTGCCTTATGATTCCTATATTTCCAGCTCGTAATTTTGGTGGTAAGAAATAGGCTTGTCTTAAAAATATTTCCATCCTCTTACCTCTGCCACTTGCATTTTTATTCAATGCCTCTGCATTCCTCAAGATTTCCTTCTCTCAGCTCCCTGTCTTGCCGTGAAAGCTCCTGAGTAACACAGGTTCACTGGACTCCTATCTTTGCTTGTGTTTTTAGTATCCTTTTTCCTTTCTGAACACCTTGTTTTTTATGTTTCATTGCCTGCCCGTATCTTATCCTCAAGCCTAACCTCTGTTCATTCTGTGAAATCTTCCCCTATGATTTTGAACTACATTTATTTTTATTTTTATTGCTTTTCTTTTATGTAAATTATTTGCTCTACAGAGGTAACATTTTTTCCCCCGCCGCGCGGCTTGCGGGATCTTCGTTCCCCAACCAGGGCTTGTACCCTGGACCCCTGCAGTGGAAGCACGGAGTCCTAACCACTGAACTGCCAGGGAATTCCCCAGAGATAACATCTTATTTTATATTCATAGTCTCTAATTGTCTCGTGTGATATGGTGGTGCTCTGGTACAGCGACACACACACACACACACACACTGTTTTGCTCATTAATTGCCATGTATGTCTTTTCTCTCCAAACAAGTGGCATGTTCATTGTTGACTGGGACAATTTATATACTGATTTTGTAGTCTTTAAATAACAGTTCGGCCTGCACAATTATGTATGAAGACTTGGAAATCTGATGCCTTAATTAAGAGAATTGTGTGCAGAGTAAAAATAGATGGATCCTGAGCAGTGAACTTTGAGTAATTGGATGAATTTCTGTGCATAAATAACATGAGGTTTATTTTGGCTGCTCAAAGCTTATCCTGCTTTGTCTCTATCAAATTTAAACATTGCTTGTTGATTTCTGCTATGATGGTTTACTTACAGCATTCCCTCCACCCACCTCATCCCAATATAACTTTAAACAACATACTTAAAGTTTAATTTTATTTTTCCTTAACTATGGACAGTATCTGTAGACTCCTTTGTAAGATGAGAATATTAATGGCTCTACATTTTCATTATCAAGGTTGATAACATCATATTGTGAATGGAATATTATTGATTTGTATGTAGGTTGATTCTAGAAGTTGAAAAATAACAAGTGTTCATCTTATTATACTTACGGGGATATTTTCTCTGTCGAGCCAAGCATATGCTAGATTCTGTTTCTTTCTCTACTACCTGATATATTCTTGGGCCACCAAAAGAAATCATGCCTAACTGTTCTGATGGATTCTTTTCTATATTTCACCTATTGCCTTTATCACGTCCTCAATTTTTTCTAAGCTCCCTACTATCTAACCTATTAATTTCCCCCTTTTCCAGGAAATTTCATTCCTATAGCTCTTTTGAGCCCTGGACCAATCTATACTTAGTTTCTTTGGGCCTCCTTCACACCCTTTACCTTAGACTGTCTTCCCTTTGCTGCTTTTCTGTGATGACCTCATTAATTACTACATCCCAAGTCTTCCCCTTTCTGGGTTTACTCCCTGCTTCAGTTGAAATATGTCCTCAAGTAAGTTCCTGTACAGGAGAAAAACTTTGTAAGTCTCTGCATGTCTGGAAATTTCTTTATTCTACCTTCACTCTTATTTGGTAGTTTGATGAGACTTTGACTTTTACTGATCTGCAGTGAATGCCATTGTTTTTCAGATCCACATATCACTGTTGTCCTTTGTTTTGTACTTGAATTTTCAGAGTTCAAAGCTTCTCTGAGGTTTTGAGAGAACTTGACAGTTCCCTCCTTGTAGCCTGTAACATGCTTTACTAGGCAGTAGCTTCCTCTACTTTGCTTCACTAGTCAACATTCCTTTATTTTTGTGTCTTCTAGAAATCCATTGAAATCTCGTGTATTGATGGCTTTATCCTGTTCTCTTTGTTGTAAGGGTTTATATCTTTTTATTTCCCTACTCATAATGTTAAGGAGTCTTGGAGATAAAATGAGTCTACCTATACTGTCATTTTCCCCTAGGTTTTTATTTTTTAAAGTTTGGAATTGAAATATACTTAGAAAGTAACTTGAACATTAGATCCCTAACAATTACATTATAGTGACTTTGCTATGCCAGAAAGTGATTCCTGATTTCATGTTGTGTTTTATAGATAATAGTAGTATGTATACATGTAGCTTTCCAGTGGATAATGGCAAAAACATTAGCAGGGAAGAGCGACTGAGCCATATGTTTTGAGGCTTTTTTGGGTTTTTTTTTTCCTATTCTTACCACCACCACCCTAATCCGGGGCTTTCTGATTTGTTGCCATTGTTGAAGGAGTCTTTATTGTGCCCTATTGCTGCTTTAGCCACCTCTTAACAAAAGTTTTTATAAATGCTACAACACATTTAAAATTTTCCATATTTTCTTAACAGAATAAAGACTGAACCCTTTACCTTGGCATTCAAGGACTTGACTTTGTTTGGGCCCAGTAGTTCTCAAAGTGTCATCCCTTTCCCAGCAGTAGTATCCCTGGGAACTTGTTAGCAGTGTAAATTCTAAATCCCCCTCCCCTCTGTCTGATTCAGAAACACTGGGGGCACAGCTCAACAAGAGCTTGTTTTAACAAGACCACCACATGATTCTGATGCTGAAGTTTGAGGACTGCTGGTCTAGTCCATCCCTTTTCATTTTGCAGGCAAAGAATTGAGGTATATAGAGAGAGGTTAATTGGCTTGTCCAAACTCATACAACTAAGTAGAGTTTTCTTTCTAATACTCTATACTTGACTGACTTTTTATTAGTTGCAATCAGAAAGCAGTCTGAGATGGGAAAGTTGGAAAGGCTTTATAGAGAATGAGGGACTTGACAGAACACTGAACTATAACCTTATGTAAGTAGAAACAAAAGAGATGGATATTGTAAGCAAGAAGACCACGTGAATAAAGGCATGAAGATAAAAACATACAGTTGACCCTTAAACAGGTTTGAACTGCATGTGTACATTTATACGTGGTTTTTTTTTAATAGTAAATACTACAGTACTACATGATTTGTGGTTGGTTGAATCCACAGATCAGGAACTGCCAATGTGGAGGGCCGACTGTAAGTTACAGGTAGATTTTCAACCTTGCAAGGAGGATCAGTGCCCCTAACTCCATGTGTTCCAGGGTCAACTGGGTATACAAACATATTCTGAGGACAAAATAGACAAGTTGGACTCATAATCAGTAGGTCTCTTTTATAGGAATATAGAGAATAATGTATGTAAAACAGTGATCACAGTGCCTGGCATGTTGATAAAATGTTAGCTGCACTTTGTTGTTGTTGGGCTGGTATTGTTGGTTGTATTATTGATTTTGTTGTTGTTGTTAGGAAGGTAGTATGGAACAGAAGTTAAGACTGGGTTCCTGAATCAAATCCCAGCCCTAACACTGACTTTTTGACTGCTAGAAAGTTACTCTCTCTAAACCTCAGTTTCCACATTTCTAAAATGGGAATAGTAGTATCAACCTTATAGGATAGTAGTAATGATGAAATAATGTTTGTTGATGACGTGCCTGCTTCATAATAGGTACTTTAGTAAAAGTCTATTTATTTATTATTTAACTAATAGCTATTATTACTTCCTAGCTTGGTAAGTCATCTTGTTTGACTCTGAATGACATAAAGCTTTGTCAAAAATCATCAGTCCTGAAAGGGTAAATTGTTGTCATGATTAAAGCAGTTCACAAATATGACCAAGAAAAAAAAAGGAAACTTTAAATAAGAGGGGACTGGTTAAATAAATTTAACAAGGGGCTGATTACATAAATTATGGAACATTTTTATTCCGTAGCCGTTGGAAAACATGTTTCAGAAAGAAATTTTGTGACCTGTATCATGAACTATATGTTCATGATATATGCTCATGATATAATGAAAATAAAAAAGCAAAATACAAACAGTGCGTACAGTGTTTCAGTTATGTAATTTGTATAGAGAAAAATAACTTGAATATTCTGAAATATTAATGGTAATAAACTCTGGGTGATGAGATTTTAGTAACTTTTTCCTTTTGTGTTTTTCTTTATTCACATTTTCTAAGTGAACTTTTTAAAAATTAGGATATAGTTGATGTACAATGTTACATAAGTTTCAGGTGTACAACATAGTGATTCACAATTTTTAAAGGTTATATTCCATTTATAGTTATTATAAAATATTGGCTATATTCCCTGTGTTGTACTGTATATCCTTGTAGCTTATTTTATGCATAGTAGTTTATACCTCTTAAACCCTCACCCTTATCTTGCCCCTCCCCCCTTCCCTCTCCCCACTGGTAACCATTACTTCTCTGTATCTAAGTCTGTTTCTTTTTTATTATATTCACTAGTTTGTTTTATTTTTTAGATTCCACATATATGTGATATCATACAGTATTTTTCTTCCTCTGTCTGACTCATTTCACTTAGCATAATACCCTCAAAGTCCATCCATGTTGTTACAAATGGCAAGATTTCATTCTTTTTTATGGCTGAGTAGTATTCCATTTGTGTGTGTGTGTGTGTGTGTGTGTGTGTGTGTGTGTGTGTGTACACAATATCTTCTTTATCCATTTATCTGTCAGACACTTAGGTTGCTTCCATATCTTGGCAACTGTGAACATTTTTATAATTAGGGAAAAAATTGTGACACATACTTTAAATTTGTGGCAGAATCATTGGAATAATATTATAGCCTCCTAAAATGAAATGATCAGTATTCATTTTTATCAGTGGTCAGCCTTGGCATTTGTGGATTTCACCTTGTGTTTTCAGCTAGTCAAGAACTATTCTAATCACTCATCATGAGAAATATTTTGTGTTAAGAATCATTATTTCTACATTTTAAAGGTTTTTTTGAAGGTTGAGTTGGATAATATAATAAAGGCCTCTAGCTAGAATTTGAAATATATATATATATATATATATATATATTTTTTTTTTTTTTTTTTTTTTTTTTTTTTTTTTTTTTTTGGTGGTACACGGGCCTCTCACTGCTGTAGCCTCTCCTGTTGCGGAGCACAGGCTCCGGACGCACAACCTCAGCGGCCATGTCTCATGGGCCCAGCCCCTCCACGGCATGTGGGATCTTCCCGGACCGGGGCACGAACCCGTGTCCCCTGCATCGGCAGGCGGATTCTCAACCACTGCGCCACCAGGGGAGCCCTGAAATATATTTGGAGTGCATCTTGCTAACTTTCAGCATCCCATCTCAATTATTTTAATAGCTAACATTGGAATGTTATCTCTGCCAGGGACTGTGTTAAGTATTAATCTTCACAAAAATTTTATGAGGTACGCACCATTATCTCCATTTTATAGATGCACTGAAAATCAAACAGGTTAAGGAACTTGTCCAAGATTGCACAACCACTAAGCCAGTATTCTAACAAAGAGCTAAACAGTCTTTCCAGAGCCTGTATTCGTAAACATTGTGCTATGCCGTCTAACATGTAAAATAAAATATCAAAATGTTATTGATATTTACAATACAAAAAGATCTAAGGAGATACTCATTATGAAAATAAAGGGTCTGATGTATATGTTGTGGTATTTTTATATAAAGTCAACTCATTAACACTTCAAATAAAATAAGACATGAAAAATTATGATTTCATTTTTTAAAATTCTTTAACATTTCCAAAAGTATATGTTCCATTTATAGTATTCTTTTATATGCTAATGCACTCCTAGTGATAAGTGTATCCAATAGTATTTCTCATGACTAATGTGTATTTAGATAGCACAGTGGTAAAGAGTATGGGGCTCTGGAGCTAGGCTGAGTTCACATTCTGCCTCTGCTTCTTAATATTTTGTGGCCTTGGGCAAGATGTTTAACCTCTCTGTGCCTAGTTTTTTCATCTGTAAAATAGGAATTATATGTTCCTCAAAGAGTTGATATAAGGATTCAGTTAGTTAATTCATATAGAAAACTTGAAATAATAGTGCCTGCACATGGAAGTTTTCAGTGTTGGGTACGCTAGTTTGTAATAGTACTATTATTATTCCATTTACTATCATTATCATCATCATCTGTATTGATTATATAATAAGCTTTTTTGAGACATCCAAGTTACATTTTGTGAAAACAAGTAAAAACATTGTACTTGGAGTCCACTGAGCTAAAAATTATTTTGCTACCACTTACTAGCTTTCTAACCTTCAGCATTTCACTGAACCTTGTGGACCTCAGATGACCACTAATAATATCTTCCCTGTCATCTGATCTTTTGATCTGTAAAATATTGCTAGAAATCATGCAGTCTCAGAATTGTGGTCTAACTATGGAACTGTGAAAGAAAGAGAACTGATGATGCTTAGTCTCTCGGTCCATTTTCCTTCTTTCATTTAAGTAGTTGTGTGAATTTACAACAAAGGTTAAGCATTTAATGCTTGTAAGAATATAATAGCCTTATTCTCATTTTGACCTTCATACTTTACTCTCCTGGCTTTCACTACTACTTTTCTATAAAACTAAACTAATACAAGGCATTTCTAAAATTGTCTAAATTTCATGTGAAAATAAAACTAGGGACAGGCTAAATTGTTTCCTTTTAAGCTGTGTGCATGCATGTGGTGATTTGTGTGTCCTATTTTATACTTTACTAACACCTTGAGTGCTTTTAGTATGGCACTTATTATATTGCTTCAGTTATTTGTTTACATGTCTAGCTTCCCTACTAGATCAAGTCCCTCAATGGCAGATTTTTATATTCATAGTGACTAGCAAATAGATGAAAATTAATAGCTTTTAATTAATGACTTATATGAATCTTATGTTAGCCTTAATTAGGTTTGTCTTAATTATTGATTTGGGACCATGGTCATTCTGATCTTGAATTAATGATGCACTTGATATTCTTGTCATATCAGCTTCTACTTTGGATGTAATGATACTTTTGAATTACGTTGCTTCAGTTATTTGTTTACATGTCTAGCTTCCCTACTAGATCAAGTCCCTCAATGGCAGATTTTCAATTTTCCATTGAACTTTAAAAATACTTAAAATTTATGGAAGTTACTTTAAAATAGTTTTTATTGTTTGATAAAATAGAAAAGAATGATTGTGTTTTATGAATTTTGTCACTTTAGGAAATATTGAAAATGCAAAACTGGAGGTAAGATACGAGAATAGAAGAAAGAGTTTTAAAATGTTCCATTTGCGAGGGAGGCTATTCAATACTCCTTTCCCTGAAAGCAGTGGGAGAAAATGTCTTAGGAGAACAGAATGTGATATGTAACAGGAAAGAATGAAGATAAAGCTAAGCTACTCCCAAAGGATATTAATCCTTGAATTAGTAGTTGTCAGTTGATATTCTTTTATTTTTTATCGAGCTAGAGTATGAATTCTTGTCAATTCAGGACCCACAGATACATTTTTATATATACAGTAATGATAATTTTGACATTGCTAACTATCCACTTACATCATATGGCTAATTCTCAAGGGTTGGATGACACATCTGCCATGAAACACCAGTATTGTACCATATATAAATAACGACAGCTAATCTACACTTTCTGAGTCTCACTCCTACCAGAGTATATTTTCAGAGTGGCAAAATTCTCTAATTTTTTATCTCCAACCCAAATCACTCACTGGAGCCTGAGATCAATATATTTAGTTTTGTTGAGAGTCTCCACGTGAATGTCCCACAGCTTCCTCAAAACTCAAAGTCCAAACCTGGGGACTTCCCTGGTGGCACAGTGGTTAAGAATCTGCCTGCCAATGCAGGGGACACGGGTTCAAGCCCTGGTCCGCGAAGATCCCGCATGCGGCAGAGCAACTAAGCCCATGCACCACAACTACTGAGCCTGCGCTCTAGAGCCCATGAGCCACAACTGCTGAGCCCACGTGTTGCAACTACTGAAGCCCACACACCTAGAGCCCCTGCTCTGCAACAAGAGAAGCCGCTGCAAAGAGAAACCCACACACAGGAACGAAGAATAGCCCGTGCTCGCCACAACTAGAGAAAGCCTGCGCGCAGCAACAAAGACCCAACGCAGCAAAACAAAACAAAAGAGAAAACTTTCTCATTAAAAAGAAAAATCCAAACCTTTTTTTTTCCCTCCACATCCCTGTCTTACCTACAAACGTTCCTTCCTTATTAGTACATGGCACCACCATCCATTGGATTGCCCAAATCAATATTATTCTTGGCACCATCCTCTCCTCCACCCCACCCATATCCATTCATTCACCAAGTTTTGCAAATTTACCTTGTGAATATATCACAGATCTATTCAGTTCTTTCATTTTTATTACCATAGTTCAAGCTATGTTCATCTCTCCATTGTATTACTCCATAGTATCCTAATTGGCCTCTTGCCACCAGTGTCATCCAATTATCTATCTATACATTGTTCCGGTAATCTCCCTAAAACACAAATCAGAACATGTCACTGTTCTATATTTAAAGCCCTTTAGTGGCTATCCTTGGCCTTCAAGATAAAATCTAAATTCTTTAAAGTGTTAGTAGCACCCTTCGTGATCTGGACCCTGCTATGTGATACAGCTGTATGGACCAACGTGCAGTTCTTTGAGACTTCTGGAGGTGAGCACCTTCAGGTCTTCACTATTCCTTCTGCTTAACTAACTCCCAGTAGTTATCATCTCACCTTGGACCTTCTTCAAGAAACCTTCACTAATATCCCAGCATCATACCCTAACAAAGATTGGATTAGATATTCTTGTGTGTTCCCATAGTACCTTCTGCTTATCCTTTTTACAGCGTATGACATACTGTATTATTATTGCCTGCTTAGTTATTTATGTCTCGTCTAAGCTCTTGGAGGGTAAGTACAATATTCTGTTTGGTTGCTCTGTTTTACCAGTACCTCACGTAGTGCACGGCACATTCATTCATTTATTCTTTTTTTTTTTTGGCTGCGTTGGGTCTTCGTTGCATGCAGGCTTTCTCTACTTGTGGCGAACAGGGGCTGCTCTGTTGCAGAGCATGGGCTTCAGTAGTTGCGGCATGTGGGCTCAGTTGCTTAGTTGCTCTGTGGCATGTGGATCTTCCCAGATCAGGGATTGAACCCGTGTTCCCTGCATTGGCAGCCAGATTCTTAACCACTGTGCCACCAGCAAATATTTGTTGAACATCCTTTATGTCAGCTTGGAATGAAGAGTGGTCTAAATTTTTTCTGTTGAAATGAAGCCTTGTTTGAGTTTTCAGTAGTTCTTTATAATATCAAAGATGGCTTCTAAAGACTATTATTCAGTGGTCAAATATATTTTCTTTGACCAGTCTTAGATAATCCCTATAGTTCATGTTGTGGTGAAAATTCAGTAGAATTATGTGCGTGTGTATGTATGTGTGTGTATAAATAATAACTGAATATGTTAATGGAAGTATAGAGCAGTATCCTGAATAGTTAAATTTTTTAGAGTTTTTAACAGTATATAAAATACAATTATAAATATCTGATTATGTCAAGTCAGACTTTTAAAAAGCAGTTTTTTATAATAGCTTTACTTCTGGGCTCCCTCCCTTAAAATATTTAAGTTTTTAAAGTAAAATATTTAAGTTTTAAGTAAAATATTTAAATTAAAATGCATTTAAGATAAATTTTTTTCTTGATTTCAGTTTATTCATGGATTTTTTTAGTAGTTGGAAAAAAGCTGTGGTAGTTCCGAACTGTGTTAGAAACAGTTGTCAAGTGTGGTTCTTTACACTGTGAGACTGGGAGCTGTTTCTAAACACACAGTTACTAGCACAGATTTGCCTAAGTTTCCAATCTGATCTCTGGCTATGGGTAAGTAATGTGGAACTCATATAGATTTGTGGGGGGAAAAACTTCTAGACATTAAATTCCATAAACTACCCTTTATCTTTAGGTTAGTCTTTAAACCTAAAGTGTATAGACTTTAAACCCCAGCCAATCAATAGTATAATTTTTTGTACATCTTTGAGATAGTTAAAAGGCTATGTAAAAATTAAGGTATTCTGCTTAAGGTGTATAGACTTAAGTCTCATCTTTTGTTGAAGTGCATCTTAATATAAATTTTCAGTACTATTTAATATCAGAGATTTCAAAGATTATTTCTTAGTTAAATAAGCATGCTTATTCTCCAGAAGCCTTTATCCCTGTGGTTCCTATTGGTAGTGAAGACTCTAGTATATTTATATAGGATTTGTAGTAAAATCTAAAAATTATAAAATAAATTTTGACATTATGTATATATGTGGGTATAACATCCCTTTAAACTGCATGATACTATTTATCCTTTAAGAGAACTGATAAGAATTTAATAAAACTGTGTATGTATGTGTGTGTACTATCCAATTAGGGTACCCACTAGCCACATGGGGCTATTGAGCACTTGAAGTATGGCTTATCTGAATTTGAGGCATACTGTAAGTATTAAAAATACAGAGCTTTAGTATGAAAAAAGAGAATGTAAAATATCTCATAATTTTATATTGATTACATGTTGAGATAATAAATTTTAGATAAGTGGGTTAAATTTATATTAATTTCACTGATTTTTTTTTTTTTAATATAGCTACTAGAAAATTGGATCACATGCTGTTTCTATTGGGCATCTCTGGTTAAGAACTTTTTTTCTAATTGTTTTTCTAATTGAAAACTACATTTTCTGTTAGTTATGGTTGAAATTGAACATTTTTGGTATTGAGAGTTATTTTTTATTAGTCTTAGATTACAATTTGACATTTGAATACTGGTATTCCAATGTTAGATGTAAAAGTAAAGGCTATAAAGTTAAAAAATTTTTAACAAAATATTATTTTGAGGTCTTGTTTTTAGACTTTGTTGTTAGAACAATACCATAACCAGTCCTTCATGATTTCTTGGTTCCCGATTGGACACAGTTTGGCAGCTATCATAGATCTTTACTTTAGTTATTGTATAATTTATTTAACATTTTTTTGTTCGCTTCATATGTGCCAAATCTATCATAATTTCAGGAGGGAACAAAAAATAATGGATATGCATGTAAATGAGTTTGCAGAGTTGGAGGTAGGAAGAAGTGAGCAGTTCCTGTCTGGCTTTTTATTTTCTGTAAAGTAGTATGTAAGGTCATCTTAGTCTACCACTAGTGATGGTTTCTGGGAAAAACTCCTTGAATTGAGTAAAATTAAAGAGTTCTTGATGGATAAGAATCAACATCTATTCAGCCGTTATTGGGCACTAAGCTGAACATGGAGGAAAAATATAAAATAGGGACCTTGCCCTCAGACCTTAAATTTTGTTAGGAAAATAACGGTGTATGCCAAAAAAGTAAAAAACAGATAAGGCAGCTGTAATAAGGTAAAGAATATATGGTGTATATACAGTACTATAGGAGTTCAAAAGATGAAGAGAGGGCTTCCCTGGTGGCGCAGTGGTTGAGAGTCCGCCTGCCAATGCAGGGGACACGGGTTTGTGCCCCGGTCCGGGAAGATCCCACATGCCGCGGAGCGGCTAGGCCCGTGAGCCATGGCCGCTGAGCCTGCGCGTCCGGATCCTGTGCTCCGCAACAGGAGAGGCCACAACAGTGAGAGGCCCGCGTACCGCAAAAAAAAAAAAAAAAAAAAAGATGAAGAGAACACTAGTGCCTAGAGATTGTTTTTTGTGTGTGTGTTTTGGGTTTTTGTTTCTTCTAAGCTTTCTCCTTTTGCTTCTTACTTAAAATAGTAGCCAGATGATCTTTTCAGAATGACCCCTTTGTAAAAATACCTTCTGGCACTGTATGTAATTTTCAGAACAGTCAGTGGTAATTTATTATGAGAGCTGTATAGAATTTAGCACAGATTCTTTATCTCAGCACAAGAGTTTAATACAGTTACTTTAGAACTGAGCTTTGAGTGCTTTAGAACAGGACAGTGTTCTGAATAAGAAGTTGAGGTTACTGTGGCATTACATGATTCAAATCATGTAGCTTCATGTATTTATTTGGTGTGAACTTCAGCTTGCACCTGAATTAACAAGCACCTTCTCTTTCCTGTTATTACCTCTGCATTCCTTACTTTTCAGTCCTTACTATTTGCTGTGTTGATGGTGAAAAGGAAAGATGGTGGTGTCTGGGTGGGTATCTGTAATAGTGAGATGTATAGGTTTTAAACAGGAGTGGGATTAGAGAGAGGGCTGTATAGGATGAAAAGTTGGAGCATGTTCTTTTGAGTGTTGTAGAAACTGACTGACTACTAGCTGCATGATAAACCAAGATGATAGAAGTATCACCCGCACGTGCATACACACTGCAAACATATAGAAATGTAACGCAAAACTGTAAATGCATAGCTAAACTCTGAGGAAGAAAAGAAGGAAATTCCCAGGTGCCAGGTATGAAAGAAATCAAATCAAAACCTTAAGTGGGAACTGGTGCTGCTGTATAAAATAGTACAGGCCCCTTTTGGTCCTGGATATATGTCCTAAGAAGTCTGGGGTGGAATTTTAGTGGAGAATGGAGATTGGGCCTTTTCAAAATAGAGCTAGCTCTGAGACCCAGTCATGCAGCCTAGAACCTGAAAGAGCTTTCCTAATTGTACATAGATTTTTTTTAAAGTGACCAATGATAGAACAATCTAAATGAGAATATAAAATAAGTGTGTATGAAATGATTAAAAGGATAAAAAAAGGAAATGAAGCATGATGAAGTAACAGGCCAATATGAAAAAGAAACAGACTCGAAAAAGAAAATCAAATTACATTCAGAAATTAAAAATATAATCTTGGAATTTGGCTTTAGATGGATTAAATAGCATATTAGATATTCTTGCTTGGCTGAAAAGGAAAGAAATATAGCAATAAATGGTTAAGAAGAACTAAATCTAAAATATAATGACCCAAAATTAAAAAGTTGAAAATACAAGATTGGCAAAATGCTAGGCTGATACAAAACAAAACAAAAAGCTCTTAGAAAAATATTATCAGGCAAAAACAGATTTTAAAGGCAAAAGTATTATTAAGGATAAAGAGAGCCATTGCATAATGATGGAAAGGAATAATTCACTAGGAAGATATAATAATCTTGAACCTTTATGTCCAAGTAATATTATGTCAAAGTATATAAAGCAAAATTTTACATACTAAAAATGGACTACTTACAGGTAGTGGGAAATTTTAGCACATTTCCTTCAGAAGCTGACAGATAAATCAGACCACTGCTACCACCACCCTCCAACAAAAGTAAAGGCATAGAATATTTGATCAGTACAGTTAACAAACTTGATATTTTAGATGTGTTTAAACTTTACTCTCAAAAAATAGAATGTAGATGTTCCTTTCAATCACACATGAAACGTAGAAATTAACCACATATTAAACTACAGTGGGATGACTCACAAATACCCAAGCATGTAACACCGGCTATATTTTCTGACTACAGCATAGTACATAGAAAACTTACTAGGTTTTCCAGGTTTCATTTGAATAATATTTAAATGGAATAATAATAGTTAAAACGTTTATTGAACACAGTGTGAGCCAGGCATACTGCTGAGTGGTTTGCACATGTTATTCTATTTAAACACTTTCAGCATCCCAGTGAATTGTAAGATAGCATTACCATCTTTACTAGTGAGAGTATTTAGGTGTAAAAATGTTTATCTGCCTAGGACTTCCCTGGCAGTCCAGTGGTTAAGACTCCAAGCTTCCACTGCAGGGAGCGTGGGTTCTATCCCTGGTTGGGAACTAAGATCCGGCATGATGCAGGGTATGGCCAAAAAATTGATTTATTGATTGATTTTTAAAAGTTTATCTGTCCAAGGTCTGGGGTTGGGACAAAACCTCTGTTTTTAAATACACTGTTAAAACCTCCCATCTTTTAAAAACACCTTTATTATCAGAAAATATAGCCAGATAGAGAAGCTCACATAAATATATAGTTTATTGAATTATTGTTAAGGTTGGTATTGTAATACCAATAGATCAAGAAGTAGAACTTTACCAGCCACTGCAGAAGCCTTTTATGTGCCCCATTCCTTCCCCACAAAAAGCATTTTTATGATAATCATTTTCTGGCTTTTTTCTTTGTAATTTTAATACTGTAGTGTACATTTTTAAACAGTATGCTTTAGTCTTGCTTATTTTTCCCCCATTTTTTCCCACATAATTTGTCAAAGAAACTGGTATAGTTTAATCTTCTAGAATTTTTAACAGGTTTGATCAATTTGAGATTTGATGGTTTTGGCAAAATTTTGTAGGTGGTGGTGTGTTCTTTCATCATATATAATATCTGGTGGTTTTTCTTTTTGTGATATTAGAACTATTGATACTCAGTGGTTATATCCATTAACTCTTTAGAGATTGCAGATTTTAATTTTTTCTAATTTTATTATTTCTTCTTCATTTATTGCTGGAATGTTTCTGTAAAGAAGCTTCCCCTCATCTAATAGTTACCTGGTAGTTTAGTTTATATAAGAGAGGAAGAGTAAATGTTTTGTTATTTCCTGTTGTATAGCAGTTTTCAAAACGATGAGTTGCTTTTCACTAGCATCTTTCAAAGTAACCTTTTTCCCCCTTTTTTTTAAGTGTCATAAACTGACAGATTTAAATATATTGCTTTTGGTTCTTTTCAGTTATCCTTACTGATGCTCAAATTGTCCCATCTTTGGCTAGTGGGAGCTTCTTCAAGTTGGCTCTCTTCCATCATGGAGTTTATATTTTAGTAAATATATGCATGTATAAGCATATGTATATGTATTGCCTTGAAACACACACATATACTAAACACATTGTTCTGTATATTTTGGGTTTTATACTTCCTGTATATTGGAAATAGTTCCTTATCTGTTCTGTATAGAACTGCTTTATATTTTGTAATGGCCACATCGATAGTATAGCTATACCATAGTTTTTTTAACAAACACTTACTGATGAACATTTTGATTGTTACCCAGCAGTATTATAAACAGTACTGCAGTGAATATCCTGGTACTTACTACTTTGCCCATGTGTGTGAATATAGCTGCAGAATCAATTCCCAGAAATGGAATTGTTAAGTAATAATAACTATTGTCAAATTGCTCTCCTTAAAGCAATTAAGAACTGGTTTTTTGCCTCATACTATCCTTTGATATATAATACTAGTATGTGATCAAACTTTTTTATGTATATAAATTTGTTTATTTTTGGCTGCATTGGGTCTTTGTTGCTACATGCGGGCTGTCTCTAGTTGCAGCGAGCGGGGCTGCTCTTCGTTATGGTGTGCGGGCTTCTCATTGCAGTGGCTTCTCTTGTTGTGGGAGCATGGGCTCTAGGTGCGCGGGCTTCAGTAGTTGTGGCACGCAGGCTCAGTAGTTGTGGCGCACGGGCTTAGTTGCTCCAAGGCATGTGGGATCTTTCCGGACCAGGGCCCGAACCCATGTCCCCTGCATTGGCAGGCAGATTCTTAACCACTGCACCACCAGGGAAGTCCTGTGATCAGACTTTTTGATCTTTGATAATCTGCTTTGATAAAAAAAATCTCATTATAGTTTTTATTAGTATTTCATTTGTATTTCCTAAATTATGAATTGTCTGTTCGTGTCCTTGGTCCAATTTTCTATTGAATTGTTAGCCTTTTCCATATTGATTTGTAGCACTCATATATAATAAGGAAATTACCCTTTCGTGACATGTGTTGCAAATATTTTTTCCTAATTGTGTTGCTTCTTTTGACTATGTTTATGGTTTTCATTTTCCAAGCAGAATTTTTAAATGTTAAAATACTACTCAAATTTATTAGTTCATTTTTAACAATCCAAACTTAAGAAAGAGTTGAGAAGTACAGTACAAAGAAGTGTGTGTTTTTTTTTCTCCCTGAACCCTTCAAGAATAAGTTCGCAGCTTTTGTCCTGTCACCTCCTAATACTTCAGTGGGCATTTCCTACAAACAAAGATATTCCCTTAAATGACCATACTACACCTATTAAAATCAGAGAGTTAACATTGACACGTTACTGTCTTTAGACCCCCCCATTCAAGTTTCACTAATTGAATGAATTATTTCACTGTTGTCTTAATAACCTTTTTAGCAAAAGGATCCAGTTCAGAACCACATGTTGCGTTGAGTTGACATTTCTTTTCAGTATCCTTCAATCTGGAACAGTTCCTCAGGCTTTCCTTGACTTTCATAACTGACAGTTTGAAGATTATTCAAAACAAATTAGAACAAGAATTTGTTCTAATGTTTCCTCATAATTAGATTTAGGTTATGCATCTTTGTCAGGAATATCATAGAAGTGATTCTGTGATCTTGTATGCTATCAGGTGACACACGGTTTCAGTTTGTCCTATGAATGATGTTGTTCACTTTGATCCCTTAATTAAGACAGCATCTGATTGGCATCTCTACTGTTAATGGTTTTTCCCTTTCTATTTAATCAGTATTTTGTGGGGGAGGTACTTTAAACATCTCCTTATCAAACTTTCCATTTATTCATTTATAGTAGGATGAATTTATAGGTTGCTGTCCATTCAGTGGGTTATAATCCCTTTACTGTCATGAGTTTTGGTACTTCAGCATAATTTTGCTAGTGGGTGGCCATTCAGGCTGACTTCAGTGTTCTTTTGACATGTCCTCATTACTGAGCACTTTCTTGTTTCTGCCACAAGATACTCCAGGCTCATTCTGTATTTCCCTCAGCCTAGAATCAGCCATTTCTCCAAGGAGCCCTTACTCCTTTTATAGAGAAGTATTCAGAAGCAAAGATCCAAATGCTAGTCATGCTCATTGCTGTTGGAGTGGCATTGCTTCCAGGCTTTGTCAGTGAACAGAGCTAGGGAATATACGCGTGTATAATCCACACATTTTCAAACATCTGTAACTATACCTATTTCTATATCTATCTATCTTTTAAAAACAATGAGTTCACATTGATAATTCCAGTCTAACACTGTAAGATTTACTCTAGCTTTCTCTTTTTTAATATTTTAACTCTCTTCTCTTTCAGAAGCCTGGCTTCCATTTGATCAGTCCCTCTGTTGTTTGTTACCAAGCTTCCGGTTCCACCATCCCCTCTCCTGTGCAATGCCCTTCTCTCCCTTCTCTGGCTCTGACTCTCCATTCCAGGCCACCTTCCCCCACATGGACTTCCTTCTTAACCCCTCTTGAGCTCCAACACTGTATGCCAGACCACTCTCTGCATGGATGCCCTTTTTATCCTACTTGGTATCTGATACCCTATACTGAACTATCCCTCTCTTTTGACACCTTTCTCACCCCACTTGGACTCTAACCATGCACTCACTCATCAAGTGAACATCCTCCTCACCTTTTTTTTAAATGCCTTCCAATTTTGTGTCATACCTTGAAAGAGCTTTTCCACTTTAACATTATAAAAAATAATTTTGTTTTCTCCTAGTGATTTTTATTTATTTATATTGTATTTAAGCATATGGTCAATTGTGGAATTTATTTTGAAGTAAGAAATAAAGTAGAAATCCAGCACTTCTCAGATGGTTATCCAGTTGCCTGGAATTTTGTATAAAAACTGTATCTCCCCCCAAAAAAATGTATAAAGTTTTTAAAAAGTTACTGAATTCATAGAGCTTTTTCTTAAAAATGGGTATCATTTTTCATATTGTTTTTGTTTATAACAGATGATGATGTACCTGCAGATATGGTTGCAGAAGAATCGGGTCCTGGTGCACAAAATAGTCCATACCAACTTCGTAGGAAAACTCTTTTGCCAAAAAGAACAGCGTGTCCTACAAAGAGCAGTATGGAGGTAAATTCAGTGTAACTGCTTTTTTTGTGTGTGTAATGAAGGAATTGTTAGGAAACAAACAGAAAGGGGACCGTCAGTCATTTTTTAGATGTAATGATTATGGTAAAAATATTTGCTTAGTTTTCATTTTGTTTTTAAAGGGTGCTTCAACTTCAACCACAGAAAACTTCTTTGGTCATCGTGCAAAGCGTGCCAGAGTCTCTGGAAAATCTCAAGATCTATCAGGTATTTCCTATGGAAAGCTAAGAAATAGGGTCAAATAATTTTTATTTTTTGATACCAAAAAATTAATATCAACTTAAATGTAGTTTATTTGTACATTTGAGATTGAGAAAGTGATTATTACAGAATAAACATGAGAACCGTCACCTTCTCCATCTCTGATTGTAATTGTATAAAAATCCTTTTTGTATATTTAGTGTAGCCAGTTTTTGAAATGGTGCATACTAGCTAGCTAAAAGAAAGAATACTGTCAAGATAAAAGAAAATAAATGTGTGTCGTCTATGAAAGCAAATGCTTATAAAATGATTGTCAAAAAATAAAAGCTGTTCATTAGACAAAATGGAAATTGTGCTCTTTAAATAATGAGAAAGTCTTTGCTAGCATGATAGATTGTTTATATTCTGTTTGTTAATCTCTTTATAGCAGCACCTGCTGAACAGTATCTTCAGGAGAAACTGCCAGATGAAGTGGTTCTAAAAATCTTCTCTTACTTGCTGGAACAGGATCTTTGTAGAGCAGCTTGTGTGTGTAAACGCTTCAGTGAGCTTGCTAATGATCCAATTTTGTGGTAAGTGAAAATTTATTTCTTATTATCTTGAGATATATTACTTGTTGCCCAAAATGCTGTAGATGGTAGGAAATTTGGAGTGTGAGTTGATGGTTACAATTAAATAGTCAGAAGAAAATTAGAATGCTTATAAATTCCAAGTTAACTATTTATCACAAATGTTGGCTGTCAGTCCAGGCAGTGTTTTTTGTAATATATTTTTTATAAATTTATTTATTTATTTTGGCTGCGTTGGGTCTTCGTTGCTGCGTGCAGGCTTTCTCTAGTTGCAGCGAGCAGGGGCTGCTCTTTGTTGTGATGTGCAGGCTTCTCATTGTGGTGGCTTCTCTTGTTGCGGAACACGGGCTCTAGGTTCACCAGCTTCAGTAGTTGTGGCTCGCGGGCTCTAGAGTGCAGGCCCAGTAGTTGTGGCACACGGGCTTAGTTGCTCCGCAGCATGTGGGATCTCCCCGGACGAGGGCTCAAACCCGTGTCCCCTGCATTGGCAGGCGGATTCTTAACCACTGCGCCACGAGGTAAGCCCAGCAGTGTTTTTAAAACAATAAAATAAGTACTTTTTCTGCTACTTGTCAGTTAAAAGCAACAGTGATTATGGGAAAAGTTTTTCATTCCATTGCTTTTTAGAAAGAGTATGAAGTCTGATTTAAAACAGCTAATTAATTAAATCTGATAGTTAGGTAAGACTGTAGATTTTGTATATCACTTTTGGAAAATAGTTTGGACATTTGTATTTTTGAACCATAAAATAGGCATACCCTGGTACTTGCCTAGTGGCGCAGTGGTTAAGAATCCGCCTGCCAATTCAGAAGACACAGGTTCGATCCCTGGTCCAGCAAGATCCCACATGCCGCAGAGCAGCTAAGCCCGTGTGCCACAATTACTGAGCCTGTGCTCTAGAGCCGCGAGCCACAACTACTGAAGCCCACGCGCCTAGAGCCGGTGCTCTGCAGCAAGAGAAGCCACTGCAATGAGAAACCCGTGCACCGCAACAAAGAGTAGCCCCCACTCACTGCAACTAGAGAAAGCTCGCACACAGCAACAAAGACCCAATGCAGCCAAAAAAAAAGAGAAAAGCATGCCCTTTGACCCAGCAATTCCACTTCTGAAAATTTGTTTACCCTATTTACAAATTTTTCATAATAGCATAGTTAACAGTGGGGGGAAATTAGAAATAATGGAAAAGTCTAGCAATAAGGGATGGGACTAAAAGTAAACAATGTAATGTCTACTTAGAGGGTTGTGATATAGTCATTAACAGTGATTTTTACAGTTTTTAATAACATAGGAATATGCTATGTTATAAAAAGTAAAAAGCAGAATACAGAATTTTATGTGTTACAGTCACAACTGTTATAAGTGAAAAAGACTGTAAGGAAATACAGTAGACTGTTTAGGTTATCATTATACATTTCTGTATTTTACAACAGCTTATATGTATTACTTCTATGATGCTAAAAATAAGGTACACCTTAAATTTAAGAAAAAATTATGTTTGTGTTAGAAAGGAAAAAGAACGAAGAGCAGAAGAAGAAACATTTTGCTTTGTACAAGAAGTTATAATAGTTATTATCACTCCATTTCTAAGATTTGATGGTTCTTGATAGGACATAAATGAAGCAGCATCATTATTTTTCATCATTATTTAAAATAATCCTTTTAAATTGAAACTGGGGCTTCCCTGGTGGCGCAGTGGTTGAGTGTCCGCCTGCTGATGCAGGGGACACGGGTTTGTGCCCCGGTCCGGGAGGATCGCACATGCCGCGGAGCAGCTGGGCCCGTGAGCCATGGCCGCTGAGCCTGCGCGTCCGGAGCTTGTGCTGCACAACGGGAGAGGCCACAACAGTGAGAGGCCCGCGTACCGCAAAAAAAAAAAAAAAAAGAAGAAGAAAATTGTAACTGTATGTGGCTTTTACAGTAAGAGTGGCTTTTATTTTCGCCTGACTAAACAGTCAGATTTTAAAGAATTGACACTTATTCTTTTGGATGGACTGTGTTTTATATGCAGTTACATTGTTTTAGACAAAAATTTTATTTTTACATTTAAAATTCTGCTTTTTCATATTCCTAGAAGTTTTTGAGGCCTCAAATAATTTTTATAGTTGTTTAAAGGACATTTTATGAAGAAATCTTCATTCCTTTCCCCCTTCAGGAAACGATTATACATGGAAGTATTTGAATATACCCGCCCTATGATGCATCCTGAACCTGGCAAATTCTACCAGATTAATCCAGAAGAATATGAACATCCAAATCCTTGGAAAGAGAGTTTCCAGCAGTTGGTATGAAGTATAAATGGAAAACACTGATTTATATTATATATTTTAAATAAAAGTTCCTTTTTAAAAATTTAAACTCAAGAATAGGTTTCAAGGGAATTCCCTGGCAGTCCAGTGGTTAGGACTCCACGCTTTCACTACTGAGGGCCTGGGTTCAGTCCCTGGTCAGGGAACTAAGATCCCAGAAGACTCATGGCACCGCAAAAAAAAAAAAAAACAGAATAGGTTTCAAGTCAGTGGACATTTATCAACCAACAAAAAAGTCAACAATTCTTTTCACTACTGACATATTTATTAATCATTTAAACAGTAGCAGTAAGTATCAGTAGCCTGAGAGCAGTTACACTTTCTCTGGATCTGTTTGAACTTACATTTAAATTATTACCGTTGAGTAGTTATTTAAAGTTTCACATTTAGCTTAATTTTCACATGGTCCTTTACGAATGGTTCCCAGCTAAGGGTGATTTTGCTCCACAGGGGATGTTTGGCATTGTCTGGAGACATTTTTGGTTGTCACAGCTGGAGAAGAGACTGCTACTGATACATGGTGGTTAGAGTCCAGGGATGCTACTAAACATCCTACAGAGGATAGCCCTCACAACAAAGAATTATCTGTTCCAAAATATCAGTAGTGCTGAGGTTGAAAAACCATGTCCTATTTGCTGGATATTACTGAGTCATAAACTGTTCTAGATTTTACATTGCAGTATGCAACAGAAAATTTGTTGGACTGATAATTGTTTTTGATAATTAATGAGAAATTCATATAGTACTAAATTAATTTAGACTGTAGTGTTTATGTTAGTAGTCAGTATTTGTTTTTTTGTTTTTTTTGATGTTTTAGTATAAAGGTGCGCATGTAAAGCCAGGATTTGCTGAACATTTCTACAGTAACCCTGCAAGATACAAAGGAAGAGAAAATATGTTGGTATGTTTGATTTGTCTTTTTCTAATATTTAAAATGATGATCTTACAGTTCTGTACTGACTTTTTTCTTTTTTTTTTTTAGTATTACGATACAATTGAAGATGCTCTTGGTGGAGTACAAGAAGCTCATTTTGATGGACTTATCTTCGTTCATTCTGGAATATATACTGATGAATGGATATATATTGAATCTCCAATCACTATGATTGGTGCAGGTACGTGTAAATGCATTGTCATTAGAATTTTAATATTTTATTTACATGATGGGTTTTTAAAATGCTAGTTACTTAAAATCCAGATGAACCATGATAATATCTTAATTGTAGAAAAAAATAGGAAATATCATGTATATTTTATATGATGGAAATGAAAACTTTAGAGTTCAGAAATTATAAATGTACCTATTTCTTTTTGGGGGGATGTGTATATTTCTTGATGTCAGTACTTTGTCCAGCTGCTTTAGTTGATCATTAGAGAAAAATATTGGTTAATTTTATCTTTTATTTGAAAATACAGAGGATAATGTTTTTATTGCTGTATTTTTAATGAAACAAATGTACTTTTAAAATACTTTCTGTACTGTTTCAAAGCTGTTTTTATGGTCAGGTTTCTAAGAATAAATGTAGTAGTTGTTGAGCACTGATCAGTTATTTGAAGATTTATGGTATATCTGATTTTTTTAAGGATACTGTAGTACGAGACCATTTTAAGATAACTAGTTAATTGTTACTAGTTAATGAAATTTGCATTTACTGCTCTTTCTTCCCTCCCCCATTTCCACCTCAAAGAAAAGTAGGAGAAAGTATAGAAAAATTTTGCCTACTGATTTCCATTACTTTCCAAATCAAGGCCAGTATTGGAAATAAGTTTAAATAAAGAAGTTTCTCTCTTTCTCTCCCTGCTCATCATCCCTTTCTTTCTTCTCCCTGAGCCTCGTTTTCTGGTGCTGCTGGTTGTGATTTGGTTTCCACAAGAAACCCACTTTTTAATATGCCATTGCATTTGATATTAAATACTATTTGTAGTTGAATCTTAATAGAAGTATTACTATACATGGATTTGTGTATAATGGTACTCAGATAATGTCCATGTTAAGTATGACTGCCTTATGAAGGCCAATGAAACATAGTTATCTATCTGATAAAATGAATATTAGTCCTATCTACTCAATATTAATGTTCTTTAAAAGTTCCCTCTCCAAAAAATGTACCCAATTTAAAAGCCGTAAAAAGGGCAGTACTGAATTATTAGTTTTATGGCAGAGTATTTTTACTGATTAAAAAAGTAATTTTTAAATGTCCATTCTATCTGTCTGATAAAGGTAATATACTTTAAAATATTTTCTTCGTAGCACCTGGAAAAGTAGCAGACAAAGTTATAATTGAAAACACTAGAGATTCAACCTTCGTTTTTATGGAAGGTTCCGAGGATGCTTATGTTGGATATATGACAATAAGGGTAAGACATTTTTAAATTTTTAAGTATGTATGTGGAAATCATTAAGGCAGTGGTTGTTTATTTCAAACAAAATTTCTACTTTTCAGTTTAACCCTGATGACAAATCTGCTCAACACCACAATGCACACCACTGCTTGGAGATTACAGTAAATTGTAGCCCTATTATTGATCACTGTATCATCCGAAGTACATGTACAGGTTAGTGTTCCCGTTACGTCTTATTATAAAATGAGTCACTGTGTTGCCCAGTAGGTTTTTAAATAAATTATTTGTCTTACAGTTGGCTCTGCAGTATGTGTTAGTGGTCAAGGAGCATGTCCCACTATCAAGCACTGTAACATCAGTGACTGTGAAAATGTTGGACTTTATATAACAGACCATGCACAGGTATTTTTTAATTTTGTGGGTTTTTTTCTTTTTTCTTTTTTTATCTCTACTGATGTTTATTTCTGGTTAATTGTTGTAGGGAATATACGAAGATAATGAAATCTCCAATAATGCTTTAGCTGGGATTTGGGTTAAAAATCATGGAAACCCAATTATTAGACGGAATCATATTCATCATGGACGTGACGTTGGTGTGTTCACATTTGATCATGGCATGGTAAGAACATTTATTCTTAATAGAAAAATTGACGTCATATCAGTTAAAATTTCAAATAGGTGTCAGCATTTTATCATCACCAAAATGCTGAATTGAAAAGTGTAGGCTTAAAAGATTTCAGCATTATGTTCTAAAGTCAGTATGCAGTATGAATTCTATAAATTCTTGAATCTAACATTATATATATGTACGGAAGATGGAGTCCTTAGGGAATTGATGTGATCTTTGAGGGGAGTAAGGTCTAATCCAGTAGTTCTCAAATGTAACTGTGCATAAAAATCACCCAGACACAATAAATCAGAATTTTTAAGGACGGGGCCCAGGATATGCGTTTTTTGATAAGCACCATAAGTGAGTTTAATGCAGGTTGTAGACTACACTTGGAGAGACAATAGTTTCATCATTAGTTTGACTTCATTTCATTCCTCTTAAATTTTTTTTAACTGGTAGAACTTTAATAAGAAATACAGTGATGATAATACATCAGTTCTAAAATTCTTATGCAGTTAGGCATCTTTATATGGATGATATTATGTTTTAGTTACTACTATGTCATTTTACACAATTTTACAGAGACATGACTTTTTGAGCTCTCTTAGGCCAAAAGTAATGTTCTTGGGTGCCTATTCAGGTATTCTTTTCATTTAATTATAATTTTTATTTTTTTGCCGCTCTGCACAGCTTGTGGGATCTCAGTTACCCCACTAAGGACTGAACCCGGGCCCTCGGCAGTGAGAGCACAGTGTCCTAACCACTGGACCGCCAGGGAATTCCCTAATGTCTAATTTTTGTTGAAGTAATTTTCAAGTCCTAGTATAGCATTGGCAACATTTTTTTATTACGAAGTCAGAGCTAGGAGAGGAGGTTTGACGTGGTGACAAACAAGGATATGGTGAAGTTTTATTGCTATTATATGATATTAATCACGCAACTTTGGAACGTTGAATTGACATCTACAAATTGTCAGCGAAGGAAATTTTGTATTTCCATTTTTTGTGTCTAAAACCCTAATGCAGAGCTCTTTTTTTTAAAACTGAACTAGACCATGAGGAGCACCCTTTTATCAAGTTCTGATTAGTTGTAAATAATTTCAGACCGTCCAGCTTATTATATTCCTGGGGTAACCGTAACCTGAGAAAAACAGTTCACTTAAAACTCAGGCTATAGTTTGGGCCTGTAGATAAGAAAACACAGTGGAGATGACCACTTGCCCTTCTCCAGTTAGAATTTAAAAATTGACATATTTTTGCAAATTGTAGCTCTTTTTTCCAAGGAGTGGGGAAGAGGGGAGTTTGGGAATTGGGGAGTCTGGGCAAAGGTATGGAGGTTATCAAAACATAGGAGTCTTGAGAATTTGCCTCCCCGCCCCTTTGAGTGCCGCCCACATTGGCAGTAATTCTTTTTAAAAATTTTTTTTTTTAATTTATTTATTTTTTGGTCACGTTGTGCGGCATGCAGGATCTTAGTTCCCCAACCAGGAATTGAACCTGTGCCCCCTGCGTTGGGAGCACAGAGTCTTAACCACTGGACCACCAGAGAAGTTCTGGCAGTAATTCTTAAGTGGGGGCTTCCCTGGTGGCACAATGGTTAAGAATCCGCCTGCTAATGAAGGGGACACGGGTTCGAGCCCTGGTCGGGAAGATCCCACATGCTGCAAAGCAACTAAGCCTGTGCGCCACAACTACTGAGCCTGCACTCTAGAGCCTGTGTGCCACAATTACTGAAGCGCTTGTGCCTAGAGCCCGTGCTCTGAAACAAGAGAAGCCACTGCAATGAGAAGCCCGCGCACCGCAAAGAAGAGTAGCCCCTGCTCACCACAACTAGAGAAAGCCCGCGCACAGCAATGAAGACCCAGTGCAGCCAAAAATAAAATAAATAAATTTATTAAAAAATAATAATTAAGTGGAATTCTAAATGGAGCTCGTATTTTTGTAATGGAACTATACTATGCTAATATTTCTTTGCCTGTGTTGCCTTCAGACTTTGTCCCAGAGTTACCTACAATTCAAGTATCATATTTATGCATGCCTCTGGTCTCATTCACAAATGATTTGAGGTACCAAAATAACTTTAACCTGAGTAAATTTCCACATTTTTAAAAGACCTAATGCTGATGGTCAGTTACTAAAATTCATTATAATAATTTACTCTTCACCCCCCCAATACAGTTTACTTTTTATAGATTTAGGTTTATAAATTTTATAACTTTTTTAAAAAGCAAATCTTAGCCAGTCCTGTAGATAGATAGATAGATAGATATTAAGGATTGATGAAGAGATTTGTAAGGTATTATAGATTTATAAAGGAAGGATGGAAAAAAAGTATATCTTGGGCCTCTCTCATCTGTTTTAGTATTGTGATACAATCCTTTAAAATCCTTTGGTAGAATGTTCTTTCATTCCAAGTATTCTTTGTGTCAGCTGCCCATGATTGGTAGGATGACATCACTAAGGTTAACCTTTTAAAGTTTGACTTTGTTTTCTGTAGAATTTCAGAGGACATCAGAATAAACATTTAAACTAGTTTCTGTACTGTTCTCTATCTTTATATATATTTATATTTATTGTTCTCTGAAATTGTCTTTCCTTTTCCTTGTCTATGACTTACTTAGAATTTAAACTCCTGTATTGGCAAGAATGAATCATGAAAGAATTTTTACTTTTTTATTTTAAAGAAATTAATGTTTTTGTTAAAATATTACATGCCCAGTATAAAAGACAAACCTAGAATTTTAAAGGGTATGACTAGACTTTGTCATTGTTAACTGCATGTTTAAACTTTGAATACAGTATGAACTCCCCCTTTGAAAACTGATGAAAATACTTTATATTTCAACCCATTTCTACTCCATCATTTTCTTATTTTTCTTTTGTAAAGCTTTATAACATTTACATTCCTACAGTTATTGGTCTATATTTATATTTATTTACCTTCAGTCCTTTTATCACAGTTTTTCCATTCCTGAATTTTAAAATTTTGGCTCATTCTTGGTATGGCCATTTTGTCATCTAGCTGTTTTGATTTTATTTTTAAAAGAAAGCCTTATGGGTATTGTAGCTTGAATTCTTGCCCCTTGAGAATGCCTACCATTTACCTTTTAACTTGGCTGAGTATACAGTTTTTTATTATACTTTCTTGCCCTCAGAATTGTGTAGTCATTTTTATATTTCTAGAATTGAGTGTGACAGAAGTCTGAGATCATTCTGGGTTTTTTTTTTTCTTTCTGGTGGGATTTGCTTTTCTACTTCAGTATCCATATGTTGTTGTTAATGTTGTGTTGTTTTAATTTTTACTGTTTTTCTGACCATATGTTCCTTTCTTTAGAAACTTGGCTATTTTCTCTATTACTTACATTGCTCTGTATTGCTTTGTTCTTTTCCTTTAAATTTTGTGTGATTTCCTCAAATCTGTGTCTCTTACTATGTCTACATAGTTTTGTCTCTTTTCTGTTTTGTTTCCAATGTGGTTTTCATCTCTGATTTCTTTAATGTATTTTTGTTTTATGGAATCCTACTAGCATATGTAAAATTAGAGACAATAGTATAATGAATTCCCATGTATATCCGTCCTCCACGTTCAAAAACTTTCAGCTCATGGTCAGTTTTGTTTCATCTGTACCTCCTCATACATTGCTTATTTTCTTCTTTACTCTGAATTATCTTGAAGCAAATCCCAGACATCATCATTTCATCTGTAAATATTTCAGCATATATGTCTTTCTTTAAAAGATGGGATTCCTTCTTTTTCTTTTACATAACAATGCCAGTCTCACTGCTAAAAGTAATTTTTCTATCAGTGTTTACAGTTCCCCAATTCTTTGTTTTTTGTTGTTTAATGTTCAATCTATTACAGAGTGTTATTTTCATAAAGTAAAATTAAAATATCATAGCAGTGCCAAATTGCTATAAAATTTTTGAGACATTTATTCTAAGTTTATGAGTTTAACTCATGATAGATTGACAGTTGACAGACTCTGTAGAAATACGGTTTTCCTCTCCTTTCATTTCACTTCGGATAGTCCCCCTTAGATAGGAAATACAAGTTTTAGGTGATAGAAATTGCACATTAGTGTGTTTCTTCTTCAGATTTACTTCGTGTGCCTAAATTATTTTTATGAAAATATTACTATGAGAGTATTTCCTTCCTCTCCTGTGTTCTGTTCGGAACACTAGATCTCACTACTTTAGTAAAAGATCATTGGCTAGGCTTGCTTATTAGAACAGTTACTTGCGGGCTTCCCTGGTGGCGCAGTCGTTAAGAATCTGCCTGCCAAGGAGGGAGGGAGACGTAAGAGGGAAGAGATATGGGGACATATGTATATGTATAACTGATTCACTTTGTTATAAAGCAGAAACTAACACACCATTGTAAAGCAATTATACTCCAATAAGATGTTAAAAAAAAAAAGGAATCTGCCTGCCAATGCAAGGGACACGGGTTCGAGTCCTGGTCTAGGAAGATCCCACATGCCGCAGAGCAACTAAGCCCGTGTGCCACAACTACTGAGCCTGCGCTCTAGAGCCCACGAGCCACAACTACTGAAGCGCGTGCGCCTAGACCTTGTGCACCGCAACGAAGAGTAGCCCCTGCTCTCCACAGCTAGAGAAAAGCCCATGCGTAGCAACGAAGATCCAATGCAGCCAAAAATAAATAAATAAAATAAATTTATTTAAAAAAGAAAAAAGAACAGTTACTTGGGGAAACACCTTGCTTAAAGGTGTACGGTAACATTTGCTCTCAGCACCTTATTCTTCCTTATCCAGATATCACAGTATTTGGCAAGTGTTTGATTGATTATAGTTTGGAGTTGTAGACATTTATTTCAATGAAGGTAGCATATTTTTTTCTCTTTACTTTTCATTCTTTTTTTTGTTTTATTTGGAGAGTTCTAAGAGAAACTCTTGAATGCCTTTCACCCTATTTATATTTAATAAATATTTTTAATATTTATTTAATAAAGATTCCTCTTCAAAAAATTTTAATGAAAAAATACTTAATCTCACCTTTTATTTTTATATCAGTGTTAAGTTTGTAACTTGAGAGAATGATAATTTTCAAGGACTTATTGTAATGTATATGGCAGAGATTTAGAAATGCTTGGGCTGAAAAGTTAACAACCTCTTATTTTAAAATATAGAAGAAGCTCTTAGCAATCTGGTATCTTCTGGTAGGGAAATAAATCATTTTATAATATGGGGTAGTCCGGTAGAATGTCTGTGCCTTTGGAGTTCTATATTTGTGTTGGAGCTTTTGTGGTTTGCATCTTAAGAGGCAAAGTAGAGTTCTGTTTTCTACTTAACAGTCCTGTATTATTAGACCATTTTGCACTAAAGGCATTTCTTAACAAAACAGGTGCACTTCATTAAATGTGCTTTAAAGCAAAATTACATTAACTGAATCCTTTAATCCATAATAGATAGGTTTTCTTCTGATATTATAAATCTATAAGTCAATCAGTTGTTCCCTTTCTGAATGTAATAAAATCACCATTGTAGCAATGTAAGAGGCTTCTGGTTTTAAGAGCATGAAGGAAAAAAATTTTTTTCTTTTCGAAAAAATTTGGCTACTTTCTTTTCTTGAAAATTACCTTAAAACAAAAACTACAGATTAAAACTCCCATCTCTGATGGAACTAGGGGATATCTTTAACCTCTAATCTAAATTACAGTATGGTAAAATGACCATGTGACTATGACCATAGCAACCAGTTCAGATTAGAGCAGATTTTATAATGGGGGCCTCTGGACAAGGGAAAATGAAGAGAGGGGGACTGCTGTTTGCCTTAGTAAACTTGTGGATCTATTTGACTCTCCTAGGTGTGCAAAATTGAAACCTAAAGAAAACAGAGAGGGCATTCCCTGGTGGTCCAGTGGTAAGGACTCTGCGCTTTCACTGCTGAGGGCGAGGGTTCAGTCCCTGGTCAGGGAACTAAGATCCTGCAAGCCGTGCAGTGTGGCCAAAAAAGAAAAAAAAGAAAGAAAACAGAGAAAGAGCATCCATGCATTTGAAAATTTTTTAGTAGGTATACTGTAGCAAAGTATACTTGCAGTACTATATGTTGAACTAGTATAGCCAGGACATGACACTACCTGTTACTGCAGTCTTCATGGAAGCTCAGTAAATAGCATACCTTTTCCTGCCGCATTCTGAACAAATTAAGAAATCAAAGGGACTTCCCTGTGGCGCAGTGGTTAAGAATCGGCCTGCCAATGCAGGGGACACGGGTTCGAGCCCTGGGCCAGGAAGATCCCACACGCCGTGGAGCAACTAAGCCTGTGTGCCACAACTACTGAGCCTGTGCTCTAGAGCCCACGAGCCACAACTACTGAGCCTGTGTACCGCAATTGCTGAAGCCCATGAGCCTAGAGCCTGTGCTCTGCAACAAGAGAAGCCATGACAGTGAGAAGCCCGCGCACCGCAATGAAGAGTAGCCCCTGCTCGCCACAACTAGAGAAAGCCCGCGTGTAGCAGTGAAGATCGAACACAGCCAAAAATAAATAAATAAAATAAATTAATTAAAAAAAAAAATCCCAACTGGATTTCTTAAAAAAAAATCAAAGCCATGAAGTAGCATGAAGAGGCTGAAATATCAACTTCATTACTCTTAGAGGTTAAATCGGAAGATACAACATAGAATGAGAACCAAATAAGCCTGTTTAACTGAATCCCAAAATGAAATAGGCTTATTTCACAGGCGGTATTCATGGGGTAGTAACAGAAGGCATGTTCCCTAAGGGCAGCTCATTTCCATGAGGAAAAGGGTGAAGCTGAATTGAGCATACTCAGTTTATTCTTTCCCAAGTTTACCATTCAGACATGTCATGCAACTCCTGGCAGAGAGAGACAAGTTGCACTCTCTTCTCAATGATGAAAATACCAGAAATGTTGAATTGTTCCAGTCTGACATTAAGCTCTTTCAACCTAGCCTCTTTTAGAATTTGTTTTTCTTTCTTTGATGCTCAGTTTTGCCATAGTAGTCTATATACATACACGTGGTGTCCATCCATTTTTATGTGGTATAAAATCAAAGAAGAAAAAACTTTTTTTATATTTTAAGAAGCCATTTTTGATGCAATCCCCCAATTTTTTTTAAAAGAATAAGATTATAACCTATATGTTAACAGGTAAGTTATAAGTGATTTGTACTTTATTTGTGGAAAATGAAACCTGAAAACTACTTCTAAATGTTATTCTCAGAGGACCATTTTCTTAAAGAGTTAATTATGTAGTGTATTAGAATACTCAGAATTACATCCTGTTTTAATACTGAATTTGGCAAAAAGCCCTACTTTGAGTGCTTACAATGTGTAAAGTTTTATATAGATGCTCCAGAAGTTAGTGTAGTCCTTTCTCTTCAGGAGCTTATGATCAGGTAAAAATGGATATGGCAAATACAGTATAAGGCAGTACCTGGAAGTAGCATAAGAAAATACTTACTGCTAAAGGGAATTTAAAGAGAGAACACATTCACTTTTTGAAAGGAGATAGACGAGGAGGATGAAATGGCTTTTAGAAGTGCCATCTTATAACTATCTCATTTTTTCCTCTAACCTTCAGTCTGATTGAGTCTTAGAATTTAGGATATCAGTATTACAGTAACGTTTATCCTCACTAGAAAATAAGTAAATTTATCTGTTATAGAAAATTGAAGAAGTTTAGAGAAGTATAAAGGATACCATAAGCATCCATAATACCACTACTCATTTAATCACGCTCATATTCTTTTTTCATCCTTCAAGTTGTTTTTCTTCAAATACAATTGACATCATACTGAATGTAGTCTATCTTGAAGTATATACTGTTCTTTTCATTTAACATGATAGTATGTGTAACATGAACATAAGCCTTCACAACATTTTATTGAGCTAGTTCCCTATTGGGCTAAGATGAACATTATTTTGTGTGTCTTTTTCTGTAGTCTCTGATTATGTCCTTGGGTCAACTTTTTAGAAGTTGATTTCTTGGGGCATTTTTAAGGCTATGAGAGTTTATTTTCTTTAGTACTTAAATAAACTTATTGTTGAAGGATATATATTCTTACTGGTAATGGTATTTACGTCCATTTATCGGATAAATCTTCCCCTATTTTTCTTTCCTGGGTTTGAATATACTCACATTAATTAGAGAATTTATAGTTCTCTGTTTTACTAAAACATTTAAAATATGTATCATTTGAAATTTAGTATATATCTGTCTGTTTCATTCTTAACTCTTGAACATTTCTGATAATTTTGAGGTATACATTAAAAAGACTTTTTAATGTCATTTCTTTTTGGAAAGTAGCTTTACCTACAGGTTTAATTTCTCTATTTTCCAGGGTTACTTTGAAAGTTGCAACATACACAGAAACAGGATAGCAGGCTTTGAAGTAAAAGCTTATGCTAACCCCACAGTGGTTCGATGTGAAATTCATCATGGGCAGACTGGAGGAATATATGTTCATGAAAAAGGAAGAGGACAGTTCATTGAAAATAAAATCTATGCAAACAACTTTGCAGGTGTATGGATTACCTCAAATAGTGACCCAACAATAAGGTATTTATATATAATTATGGATGGAAATTATGTTTTCACTTTATGTTTCATGCTATAAGAAAAGTTAAGGTACTTAGCTTTAACTCTGTTTTTCCTAGACACCTGACTACTATAAAATAGATTTTCCTAGTAAAAGTCTGTGCATCTGAATGAGCATAGCTATTGCATTTATTTTGAGGTGTTCTGTTTGTTTTTTATCCATGATGTAAGCCATGTAAGATACTTCTTATGAAAAATTGAAAATGCTGTGATTTTTATTTTAAATTCATCAGACTGCATTATAGATGAGTAAATAGGGCTGTGATCTTCCCTTGAAATCTGAATGACCTTTTTTTTTCCCCCTGAGAGTCAGCAGATAGAATAACCCAGGAAATTAATTATCTCAAAGATACTTAGACCAAGAATAACAGAGAGTCAAAACTTCAAGCTGTCACCTTTCTTTAATAGTTCCTACCACTTCCTCTGGCCACAGTAAGGAAACAAACAGATCCAGTCTTGAAGGCATTGGCTAAGACTGTAGAACAGAGCTATTATAATTTAATCAAAGACCATGAATTATTTTTGTCACATTTTTTTCCACTAGCTTTATAAAAGTTGATTATGTGATTGCCATCTTAATTACTATTCAGCAAATGTGTATAGATGAGCTAAGAAAAGTTCTTTTAAATGGATTAGCTTTTTTTTTTTTAATCTTAATAGGTTTTGGGTTTTTTGTTGTTGTTTTTGTTTTGTTTTTTTGACCGCGCAGCTTGTGAGATCCTAGTTCCCTGACCAGGGATCGGATCCAGACCCCCTGCAGTGGAAGCGTGGAGTCCTAACCACTGGACCACCAGGGAACTCCCTGGATTAGCTCTTCTGAGTTGATTTTTTTTTTTTTTTTGCCAACTTTGGGGGAAGATGTGGAATCTTTTTTTAAATTTATTTTTATTTTTGGCTGTGTTGGGTCTTCGTTTCTGTGCGAGGGCTTTCTCTAGTTGCAGCAAGCCGGGGCCACTCTTCATCGCGGTGCGCGGGCCTCTCACTATCGCGGCCTCTCTTGTTGCGGAGCACAGGCTCCAGACGTGCAGGCTCAGTAGTTGTGGCTCACAGGCCTAGTTGCTCCGCGGCATGTGGGACCTTCCCAGACCAGGGCTCAAACCTGTGTCCCCTGCATTGGCAGGCAGATTCTCAACCACTGCACCATGAGGGAAGCCCGAGGTGAATTTTTAAGAATGCTATTTCGTCTCAAATACTAGGTGGCTTTTCCAAAGATTTAAGTCTTAGAAAGAACTGGAAGGGAAATCACCTACTCCCTCATTTCATAGATTAAGAAACTGAGGCCCATAGAAGTTAAATAATTTTCTAAGGTCACATAAACATCAGTGGCCTTACGATTATTGTATAAAACAAGCAAGTTTTCTGAATAGATGCTTTTTTGTGTTTTGGGTTTTTTTCCACATAATTATAGGGGCAATTCTATATTTAATGGAAATCAAGGTGGAGTTTACATCTTTGGTGATGGACGAGGCCTTATTGAAGGAAATGACATTTATGGTAAGCATGTCGTTTTCTATAAAATTTTAGAGCTTGGCCTGTGTTCCTGACATTAGCAAAAGGACCGCTTGGAAACGTTCTGAGTAGGAGAACTGATCGGGTTTCTTTAAATTCTCAATAAAGATTATTCTGTGACATTTATTCACTTAACAAACATTTACTGAGTACCTTCTAAGTACTAAGCAGTATTCTACATAACAGGGATAAAAATAAAACTTAAGACCCTAGTCTCACAGAGTATCTATGATTCTCTTACATTCACGCCATTGTTTAACAGTTAATAAATTATTTCTGTGACAGTTTAATACACTTCGGTACTAATTAGAAAGGGAAAACCCTTATTCCTCATTAAAACTTCTGAGGTATTAATTCAGGAAACAATTATTAGCTATCTATGTGCTAGACACTGAAATGTTCCTGGGCTTCCTCTTTTGCTAACACTTACTGGATAATACTTACATAAAGCTTACTCAGTGCCAGGCACTTTTTTGAGCACCTTTCCTGAATTAAGTCATGTAATATTTACATCAACCCTGTGAAGTAGACACTATTAAATATCCCCACTTACTGATCAGGAAAACAAAGGCACCAAGAGGTTAAGCAGCTTATTCAAAGTTACTTAACAGCCTGGCTGTAGAGTCTTTGGTCTTAACCACTATACCTATACTGCCTACAGTCCTTCTGCATCTTCTTTACACTCCTAGTTCCTTTAGTTTTGTCTTGGAATGCTCATGGATCATAAGTATCTTTCTGAATATGACATATTTCACAGAACTGTGCTCTTACTGTGTTCCATTAGGCTCCATATGTTGATATTGTAACTTTTATTTTTAAATAGGCAATGCATTAGCAGGAATTCAGATTAGGACAAACAGTTGTCCAATTGTTCGACATAACAAAATTCATGATGGCCAGCATGGTGGAATTTATGTGGTAAGTTAATGAATACAGTTCTAGAATCTCATTCATCAAAATCAGGGTAGAAAAGGGGGTGAGGGCAGAATTATGTCTACCTTTAGGTAGGCCATATTCAACTTTTTCTGTCTGCCAGTGTGTGAATGACTTAAAAGCTTCTAATTATAATTGGCAATATGGGCTGAACTCATAACAACAACTGCTTGGCAGTCTGAGTTATATTCGTTACACTGGGATTTTGCCAATGTGACTACCATAAGAGTCTCTGAAATTTTCCAGAAGTATTAAGTAAAATCATAATATCACTGAGCATTAATAATACTAGACTTGAATATTTTTATCTTCTGAAAAAGCCAAACATTTGAATTTATATTGAAACATAATGTAAGCATCTTGCAAAGTTTAAAAACCTATGTATTAGTCCTATGTCTCCTGTCATCATGGTATCTGAAACTGTCACTCAAGTAAGAAAACGTAAAGGAGTTTCAGAAAGGTCCTTGTGTAATGCCAGGTGTGACTAATTTTTATTCACAGTTCTAGAAATATTCATGTCTTAAATCTTCTAAAAAAATTTTTAGTAACTTGAACCTTGTTTTGGAGTGATTTCGCCAGTGATAAGTTAAAATAACTATTAACTTCCTAGTGAGGGATCTTCAGTTTGTTATATATCTTAGAATAAAATAAGTTCTTTTGTTAAACAAAATTGAATGCTACTACTCTAAGATTTAAAAGTGCAAAACCACATAAAGAACAGTATAAAAACTCTGAGAGCTTAAACTTAGGTAGAGGCTATGTGAAAGAATGTTATCCATTTATCTCCTTATTCAGATTAAAAAACAAAAATTGAGATTTTTTTGGTCACAACCGTCTTAAAAGAGGGAATACACTATAAACTACTTGGTTTACACAAGATACATATTGTAAATCAATGTAACTTTTATTTAGCATGAGAAAGGACAAGGCGTAATAGAAGAGAATGAAGTCTACAGTAATACTCTGGCTGGGGTCTGGGTGACAACTGGCAGCACTCCAGTACTGAGAAGAAACAGGATACACAGTGGCAAGCAGGTAAGATTATGTTAGACTCTCGGGAAATATATTGTTTTGTAAACACTTTTTTTAATTTGAAAAATTATTTTTTTAATTTTAGGTTGGTGTTTATTTTTATGACAATGGACATGGAGTACTAGAGGACAATGATATCTATAATCATATGTATTCAGGGGTTCAGATAAGGTAAATGTTTTCATATTTGGCTTTCTTTGGGGAGGGAGTTGTATGTGAGGTAGGCATGGCGTACCCCAGTATAGTAGTCAGGTGTCTAGGAAAAACAGTAAGAGTTAAAGCTAAGCAATTAAGCATGGCTTAAATTGTCAGAATATAACTTTTCTTAGACTGGCTGAGGACAGCAGCCAATGGCACCTGACATGCTGTACCTGGCTTATTAAATGGGAGCTTCTGTTTTTATGCTATTTCCGCAAAAGTAATAGTTCTTACACCCCTCTTTCTTGTATATTAACAGTTTTTGGTTTGGAACTGTCGTACTCCTGATCATATAATTCAGTCCTTTATTTTATATATGAGGGGAGCATATAATAACAAAAGTTACTTAATCTAACCTCCTCAGTTTAGTTTACATATTAGGAGACTCTGTCGTAATAACATAATCTATAGCTAAGTGTGTTCTGTGGTAAATAGAATTAAGCAAAATTAAACCAGTTTCTTTACTGACAGACTTCTCAGAGCATCTTGAAGGTGATGCTTAATTATTTAGCTAATTCTTACTATGTTTAATGTGGGTTTTCCTACTGTTATCTAACATGGTATGTGGGAGTAGAAGCAATTGAAATGGCATTATTTTCTATTCTATCCATAGGACTGGAAGCAACCCCAAAATTAGACGCAACAAAATCTGGGGAGGACAAAATGGTGGAATTCTAGTTTATAATTCTGGTATGTTTAATCTTTTAATGTTTTTTTCTTGGTGCTATTAGTCTTTAGAAATATACTTTCTAAATAACAAAACCTAAATTTTTGCATTTATAGGTCTAGGTTGTATAGAAGACAATGAAATATTTGACAATGCAATGGCTGGAGTCTGGATTAAGACAGATAGTAATCCTACACTAAGAAGAAATAAAATCCATGATGGAAGAGATGGTGGCATCTGTATATTTAATGGGGGTCGAGGTATTGTTGTTAATTTTGCATTAGTAAAAAACCCAGTTTTCCGTTATTCTTCCATATCTTTAATGATCGATGACATTGCCATTTAATGTGTTATAAATGAGGGAATCACAGTCTTTTTCCTTATCAAGTCTCAAGATGGTTTAGGGGGTTAGTGCCTAGAGTTAAAGGAGAGAGATGTTTACAGAATTTTCCTTTTCCTTCAAGCCACCTTGAGTGTGCCACTTGTTAGCGAGGCTTTTTTAAGGTAGCAGAATTTGTTTACACCCTCTCTCTGGACCTTTTATTATTCAGAATAGTGATATGATTATAATAAACTTCAAAGTCAAGTTATAGAACTAGGTGTGGAAAATTAATTGGTCTGCGAATATATATAAATGTCTGTAGTAAATAAGGATTGCTTTGTACCTGTTCACAACTGTCTTCGTTGGAGAATGGAATTAAGCCAATATGTGCTCAGTTTGGTATCCATAAAGGTCAAATCACTTTACATTGAGGCAAAAGTTCACAGTCCCTGCCCCTTGCAAAGGCATAATTTGTTCATAGAGACTGGGAGAGACTGTCAAATGCAAATTATCACCATTCCTGAAACATCAGTAACCTAGCATTATACATATCTTGTATAGAAGGTTAGCTAGTCATTACTCTAATATACCAAGATTTAATCAACAGAATTTACTACTACCACCAAACAATGATGATTCCATTAATGACATAGACTCTCAAGGAGTTTATAATCTAGCAATTCAGTAAGTGACATTATCTCTGATAGGATTCTTTGTAAGATATAATGAGGAAACACAGTACAGAATGGTTGGTTTTATTTGTAAGGTGTTGGGAAGGGTTCTGGAGTAAAATCTTGAGCTGTGTCTTGAAAAATGAGTATTTACTGGTAAGTTGGGGGGTAGGGGGTTGAAGACCATTCCAAGTGTAGAAAGTATAGTTACTTCATTCTTTCATTTGTTATGTACATACTTACTAATTGAACATCACTGTAGCAAACACTGTGATACAGATGCTAAAAATAAAATGGTGAATAAAACAGTACTACATCCAGAAAGTTTATAGTCTAATAGAGTGGCACACTGTAAGCAAAAGTCTAAAGGAAACAAAGTGGTTTAGTAAGGCAAGAGATACTGAAAGTCGAGGCCGGAAAAGGGGGCAACGCCCAAATCGTAAAAAGCTTTGTTTATGTATACAGTATAATGAAAAGGCTTTGTATATATGCGGTACAGTTTGGACTACATCTTGGCAATAGCATTTGAGGAGGTTATAGTGGACATATGCAAGATTAGAGGCAGGGGGACTTCCCTGGTGGCGCAGTGGTTAAGACTCTGTGCTCCCAACGCAGGGTGCCTGGGTTCGCTCCCTGGTCAGGGAACTAGATCCCACATGCATGACGCAACTAAGAGTTCACATGCCATAACTAAGGACCCTGCCTGCCGCAACCAAGACCTGGTGCAGCCAAATAAGTAAATAAATATTAAAAAAAAAAAAAAAGATTAGAGGCAGGGTCTTGGAATAGTGTTTTCTAGGGGAAAGGGAATTTAGAGGTCAATACTGTGAACTACTACAGATGGATCAAATATGTACAGAAATAAAAACATATTTCATGTCTTCAGGGAGCAGAGAAACACTGGAACACAACTAAATATGATTCACTATACATAAGTAGATTTTATAGGAGTAATATTAACTAATACTTATTTAGTACTGTGTACTTTTACATGTGTTAACTAATTTAACCCTCAACATCCCTATGTGGTAGGTGCTATTATGCCCATTTTACAGATAAGGAAATTGAGACAAAGAGAAGGTAAGTAATTTTCCCATTCAGAGTTTGGAAGTGGTGAAGTCAGTATTTGAAGGCATGAAGTCTCATTCCTCAGCCCTCTTAATCATTGTTATCCTGCCAGCAGAGAATTAATAATTAATTTGATGGAGGAAAACTGAAAACCTCCCAGAGGAAGTGTCATTAAGAAGAAAGAGTACAGGACATTGCAGAAAGAAGAAATAATATAAACCAAAGGCATTAGGGATAAAAATGTATAGCATATTCAGAGTGTAGGTAATATAGTGAGACAGAGGAGCAGGTTGGGGGAATATTTTTTTTTCTTTTTTATAAATTTATTTATGCATGCATACATGCATGCAGGCTGTGTTGGGTCTTCCATTGCTGCGCGCGGGCTTTCTCTGGTTGCGGCGAGCGGGGGCTACTCTTTGTTGCGGTGCATGGGCTTCTTATCGCAGTGGCTTCTCTCGTTGTGGAGCGCCGGCTTTAGGCGTGCGGGCTTCAGTAGTTGCAGCACACGGGCTCAGTAGTTGTGGCGCACAGGCTCTAGAGCGCAGGCTCTGTAGTTGTGGCCCTCTGGCTTAGTTGCTCTGTGGCATGTGGGATCTTCCTGGACCAGGGATGGAACCTGTGTCCCCTGCGTTGGCAGGCAGATTCTTAACCACTGTGCCACCAGGGAAGTCCCCGAGTTTTTTGTAAATCGCAAATTAATTTTAAACTTTATTCTGATAGTTTATACAGATAAGGGATATGATAGAGTGGTGGGAAACACAACAGCAGAAGAGAGGTTGGAGTGAAAGAAATAGATCAAGGAATGCTGATAGGGGCCAGAAAGAATCAGGGCTTGAACTAAAACATGGAGAGTGCAAAGGTTCTAAAATTTTTCAAAGGAATTAATTTTAATTCAGCAGTGTTCAGTAAGAATCAGCTTTGTGCCAGGGCACTAGGGATTGATTCATAAGCTAGAAATGGTCCTTGCAACCATGGAACTTCAGTTTCTTGGTTAGAATGGTAACCAGCCAATTTTAGCAATTTTTGGTTAAATTCTACTTTAAATATCTATGAATTACTAATAAAATTTCTTTTCAGTTGAAAAATTAGTCCTATGAATTTCACAATCCGGTTAATAAGAAACTAAAAGAAAACCTAAATACCACCAAAAAGCCTAGTAAAATTTGCTATACGCATTAGCCTTAATCTGGGGAAATATTTTATTATAGGTCTCCTTGAAGAAAATGATATTTTCAGGAATGCTCAAGCAGGTGTTCTCATCAGCACTAATAGTCATCCAGTCTTGAGGAAAAACAGAATATTTGATGGATTTGCTGCAGGTTTGTATTTTCCTTTGTTACCTGTAGCTTGATTTCTGTACATAAAATTGATTCTTGGTATATTATCTCTTTTGCTTAATAACTAAGGTGTGCAAAAGTATGCTGCAGAAGTTGGCTGAATGCCTGTTAACAATTGCTTATAAGAGCACCTAATCCAAGTTTTGGATTCTTCCACTCTACGCCAACTTTATAATATTGCTCTTGTAGTTCAGTAGTAGTTATGAATCATCAATTGCATAGAGTAAATAACAGGCTAGTACTACCATTAGAAATAAATTCAGATAAATGCAAGCCCTCTGGCCTCACAAATGGCCAAACAGAATGTTTTTTTAAAGATCTTGGTAAGTGAAGTCCAAGTATCATGCATATATTTCAACTTTTTGCCACTGAAGAGGATTTCTCTTCATAATTCCAAATAACCATCTAGCTCCTACCTACACATATTTCTGGGCCCTATCTTCTTCTTAGTTTGCAAAGAAATTTTAAAATGTCATTATTAATAAAAATAAATTACAAACCATCTCTATCATTCCTTTAGCAGGGACAGAGGATTATCAACAGTGGAAAGTGAATTGAATGTTACTATAAACAATTCAAATAAACATTTGCATTTATTTCTTTCGATGTTAACAGTTAATATACTTTTTATGTAAAAGAAGTAGTTCACTATATTTGCTATATTTCAGGTTTCTTTTAAGAAACTATATATAAAGTGATGCATATGCTGTTTGTAAATTTTGCTTCAGGTATTGAAATTACAAATCATGCAACTGCAACACTAGAAGGCAATCAGATTTTTAACAACCGGTTTGGAGGCTTATTTTTAGCATCTGGTGTTAATGTGACAATGAAAGGTATGTTGGAGTCTGTGTTCTGCCTATAATGCACTAAATATGCCATGAAAAGATGATAGAAGCCATTGTTATTCAGCAACTTAATACCTTCTGTCACTGTATAGTAGTTAACCAGCAATTCAAGAGAACTATTTTGAAAGAGTTTTGTTTCACCTTGTCCTAAATAGTTGGAGTATCTTGTACAAGGAAAATTCATTTCTATTCTTAGCCGACTTTTTTACTTCATTGGTTAGCCTCTTTTAAAGTTCTTAAAAACTATTAAAATAATCCTGTAATTTGTTATCTTAAGCCTTTATACTCTAGAATTTCTTATTTTTTTTATTACAGATAACAAAATAATGAACAATCAAGACGCCATAGAAAAGGCTGTTAGTAGAGGCCAATGTTTATATAAAATATCAAGTTACACCAGCTACCCCATGCATGATTTCTACAGGTATATTTCTAAATTATTTGTGAGTCTTGAAATGGGAGAGTAAGATGTACTTTTCTAAACTGACAAGAACTCACATATTTAGCTTTCCCTTAAATGTATGAGCTAAGAAAGTAAATTGGGTTTTTGCTAATGGAAAAATATAACTGAAAATTTTATTAATTGTCCACATTGAGTTACGTGATCAATCTACTTTGAGGATCCTGTTTGAGACCGTAAAATATGGGAAAATGTAATACTGCAGTAACTACTGATACCACTGAAAATGTGAAACATACTGCTTTCCTAGGAGTTTCAAGGTAAAGCTGTCATTAAGTGTTCCTTATATCCCAGCCACCATGAGTGGGTTTTGACTTCCCCTCCCCCATACTGATTCAGTGAAGACTTGATAGGAACTTAATTGTTTTCCTCAGAAGACACAAAATAGGAAATTCACTTATTCCATTAAAGTCCCTAGATAAGAGCCACAAAAATTGGGGGCCTCTTTTATAAGCCAAAGGCCATAGGGTAATAGATAAACAAATTGCAGTATTTTGAATAACATGATCAAGGAAAATAATGTAAGCTTTTGCTTTTTAGATGTCACACTTGTAACACCACAGATCGAAATGCCATATGTGTGAACTGCATTAAGAAGTGCCATCAGGGACATGATGTAGAATTTATTAGACATGATAGGTATGTATGTAGCACACTTGCTTGCTGTATTACCCGATTATTTTCCTCCCCTCACTTTCCTAATCTTTGGGTTTTCATTTTGCTTTAGGTTTTTCTGTGACTGTGGTGCTGGAACACTGTCTAATCCTTGTACATTAGCTGGTGAGCCTACACATGATACAGATACACTATATGACTCTGCTCCACCTATAGAATCTAATACATTGCAGCACAACTGAATTCCTTCCCTAAAGAAAAAGTCCTGCCATTCTAACATCATAACTTAAAACGTTTTTTTTTTTGGAAGAAGATTTAAAATATTTGCCCATGCTACAGGAAGAGACTGTATTAAAAATGGATACACAAGGTCAGTTGACACTATGAAGCTCAAGCTACCAAAAAGAAAGTGGCAATATATTGACTCAGGATCTCAAAGCTGGGTGTTTTAGCATTACTGTGTAAAGACTTTTGAAGGGACAGAAGTGAAGAAAATAAGCTGCAATTTTGTACAGATACCAACTTCTGAAAAAAGCTGGTGTTTTTACAACTAGCATTGAATGCAGTCCAATTTGCAGTAGTACTCTTCAATAGACAAGCAGCTTTGTTGCTGCCTTTATGGACGTGGGTACCAATTGCTTTTGTAATATGGTAAAAATGTGAGCTAGCACTTCTGCATTTCTTTTGATTTTTTTTAACATGTATTCAGATTGAGAAATATGATTTTAATGCTTTAATCTCATGTAGTTTGTTTTTAATTTCAAGCAAAATCTTATTGTACTTGAATGTGCCCTGTTTTGTTAGCACACCTAGACTTGCTGTAACTGTACTCATGTCCCAGTATGTACGTTCTTTCTATGAAAGAGAAAACACTAATCTTAAATTATATCCAGCAATGTTTCTGGTATCCTTTAAGAAAAGTTAAGACTATATTTCCTTCCCTTCCCTGTGCAGCATTCAAAATCACCCCTAGACAAAGTGAGTGTTTTAATGAGACTTCCTAGGAAGGGATGCACTGTAAAACAAAAGTATTCTTGTAACTCAGTTTTGTGAAAGGTAAAAACTACTATGTTTTAAAAGTACACTTTAGAAAGTCTCTTCAAAACAGTCCTGTATTTGAACTCTGTTCATAGTTTTTTTTTGAACAGTTTAGACAAATTGCTGGAAATTAAAAGAATTTCCCGCATTAAGCTGAGACAAGTATATATACAGCCCTATACAGTTTCATAGCTCCCCCCCACCCCATTTATGTGTATTGGTGACAGTGGGTATAAACAGCCTGAAAGTGTATGCATGTACCATAACATCTAGACTTAATATATTGTGGAGTATTCAATAACCATTATGTAGAAGGTAGGTAAGAATTAAAAGGGTTTAATTTCCTAGAAAGAAAATGGAAAAATGGTCATTTTTAAAAAATAAAGTTTATTAGATCATAATGTTGTCTGAATTTACCACCTTTGTCAAAAGTGAACTCAAAGCTTCCAATGTAGTCTATAATTCCTCAATCAAAGTCAGCAACTTACGGACAGCTTCAGCATCTACAGTCGAGCTTTCACTAGCCAGACAAACTTCCCTTAAAATAAATTTAAAAAAAAGTTTTAGTTTACATTTTTTCACAGTGCATCATCCATTCCTTTTACTGTTTTGTTAATCAACTACATGGTAAAATTATACCCAGTTATAATTACCGAAATAATCGCAGTGACTGAGTCATCTTCTCAAATTCTCTTGCTTTTCTATGTCCCTTTTGAATAACCTCCTCTGGAAGATTAGCAAGCCTTGCTGCATTAAAGCCATAGCTTTTAGGACAGGCTCCTTTAATGAATTTATACAGGAAGGTAATAGTCTCCTGGCTGGGATCTTCACATTCATTTTCTACCATGCATGCCTAAAAAAGAAAAATTACATGCTGGCAACGGAAGTACCCATTCAAAAACATAACTTTTGAATAAACAACTTGTACATACCATGTGTCCTAGGCGCACCGCAACGTTTTGAGAATAGTCTTCAACCAGTGAATGGTAGTGGGTAGAAAACAATGTACGGCACTTTATATTCTCAGCAAGTTCTTTAACAACTGCATTTGCTATTGCTGTCCCATCAAATGTTGCAGTACCTCTTCCTATGAAAATAAAATATACATGAACTATGTGTTACACAATCTGCCATATTATATTCGAAGGGACATGCCTCACAAAGGAATGGAAAAAAATGTACTAAAGATCAGTTTAGTATATCCAAAAGCATTCTGTAAACAGGCCCTCTCTAGCTAAGTAGGTCTGCTTGGAGTTCAGGAATACTACTCGAGTACCACTGCGCTTCAGAAACTTCCTTTTAGTTCTCTTTAAATAGCCTCATTATCCAATAAATATTCTCACTATCCCTGTAAAATTGCCACCTTAGGGCCAACTGTGGGGTCTATGGACGAAGGTGAGTGTATTCATAGTCTTTAAGAGATGTGTCCTTCAGACCATTTTCCAGAAAAATAATTCTTTGTACTAATGTTTTGGAAATTTTAGTATCTTACCTAATTCATCCACAAGCACCAGAGAATGTGCTGTTGCATGTTTAAGTATACTGGCAGTTTCACTCAATTCAACAAAAAATGTACTTTCACCTAAAAAAAAAATCACAAATAGGTGATCATTTTAAGAATCCTGTTGTAACAGTAGATTCATCTTTTAGGTTCATATCCTTTGAATCTATTATGAACTACCATGATACTAAGAGATTACTTCTAGTATGTTAAAAATTGCATAATGCTTTCAAATGTCTGAAAGCATTCTGCCTTGCGTAACACCAGAAAAAACTAAATAAAGCATCCTATTTAAAGGTAGATGTGTTTAACACCTAAAATATAGAAATGAACTGTCAAATAACAGAGCCTTAGGTAGGGAAAAAAACTCACCTGACATTATTCTGTCTGAGGCACCAAGTCTAGTAAACACTCTATCGATTGGTGTGAGCCTACACACTTCAGCTGGTACATAACAACCCATCTGGGCCATTACAACCAGTAGGCCGGCCTGTGAATGAGGGAGAAAAAGGTCTTTTATGACTGGTGTTAGAGAACAGATAGAGATATCTCTATGTATATCCAGAAGACAGAGATAATAAGCCCTAATAAATCTTTATTAACTAGGAGTAGTCAGGCACTCTAAAAAAATTCTTCACAAACCTAAGTAGGAAAAGTGAGGCTTAGGAAGGCATGAGGCTTAGGGTCTAACTGGCTTTATTTGAAACCTCAGCACCTATATGCTAACCAACTACACTGGTGATTCTCAACCTAAAACTACTGATGCCCAGAACCAATTCCAGACCAAACAATCAGTTTCAGAGGATGAACACACCCCAACTCCCAGATACTTTTTTGTTGTGCTCTCTAGATGATTTTTGATTTAAAAATGAAAAGGAGGTTGAAAACCACCTTACTACACTATTGCTCCTCTCTAGTTAGCAAATTTGTACAGAAATATAATACAGTGCAGTAGAGTCAGGGGGTCAGCAAACATTTTCTGTCAAGGGCCCAATGTCTGTTACACATCGTTCTTTTTCTACAACCCTTTAAAATCTAAATCATATTTAGCTCAGTAGCTAGCTAACCCCTGGCAGAAGGTCAGAAAAATATATTTATTGTTTTCCCTAAAAGCAGTTCCCAACAGTTAACTAGAGGTCATGAATCACTTTCCTGTATGAACAAGTGCAATGGTTCTTGTATAAGGGTTCCTAGAAATGAACCTAATTTAAGAACAAACATAAAACATTTGTATAATTTTCATTCATTATGAATACCTCTGCCTTCACAGGAAATGGATTCAATCAAAGTCAGAGTTCATAAAAAAACTCATGGCCTGAAACCACCTTCACCTTCTTAATATACTTCCCTTAACATCAGGCAAATATTTGACCAATAAGAATACAGTTCTTAGTTTCATGACTCAAGGAGTTTCCCTTTGCTTCCTAATAAGTCAATGACTGAATTCTGTCATATGCTCCTTGGGAAACGGTGGCCTAAATATGTACCATATTCACTCTTTAAGTGTTACAAATAATTTGGTGTAACAAAACTTCAAGTTTACCTGTCTCATGAGCGTAGACTTGCCCCCCATATTCGGTCCAGTAACAAGCACACAGTAAGCTTTGCCATTTTCTTCCTCTTCCTCACAGCCTATTAGAATGTCATTTGGAATAAAGTCATCACCAAAAAAAGTCTTCGTAATGCAGGGGTGGCGTGATCCTTTAAGGTCTAGAAAGGGAGGAGTATCTTCTCCTGGCAACAGAATTACTGGACGACACATAGGACCATCACCCCCTCGACTGTAGTTAGCCAGGCACAGTAAGACATCTGTTAAAGAGAGGTCAAAAGTGAAGCGTCATTATTTTTGAGGTTTCTTGATAAGCACAAAGGCCCAACTTCTATAAGTCTTCCAGAAATGTGTTTTTAGTGAAGGTGGCATGCTCTACTTGCCCTTTAGACATGGCAGCTTTTTTTCTAAAAGTAAGCACTCTAGTGACATTGTTTTAACTGCACAAAAATAAGTCATCAGCCTAAATGTTTTACATGTCTTATAGCACTTGTACTGAAATGAGAATTAACTTCCAATTTCAGCCCAAGAAAATATCCCCTCAAAGTAGATTTTAAGTCCTCTAATATCTAAACCAGAGGTATGCCAAAGGAAAGCTAAGATACAACAGAGAGATGCTGTAGTGGTCTCTCCTTGATATAACCATGGAGCTATAACACTTCTTAGAAGCAGAATATTCTGACAATAAGCAAAATCTTAAGAGGAAAATATATTGACCAATTTTGAACACCTGAGCTGAGGGATGATTTTACATTACCTACCAAACTGTTTAAAACTGTATTGGCTTAAGTAATGTGGCACACTCAAAAACCATGATAGATATACACACTCAAAAACAGAATAGGATGCCATTTTATTCTGGACAGTTGTGTTCAGACTAAAATAGTTTTGTACAAATCTGGGTAAACTATGGTTGCTGCATTTTTACAACAGAAAAAAACCCAAAACTGTAAAACAAGCAAAGGCTCCAAATGACTTGGCCATGAAATTTAAAGAAAAAGGAAATTACTTATGAAGCTGAAAAGGTTACCAAATTACAAATACATAAATCAGGGCTCTTAGAAATCAACTGTAGAAAAGCAAGTGTGACAACTTGGGCTAAAAGAAAAAGGGAGGATTAAAATCTTTTGAAACGTTCATGTAAAGAGATTCACTGAAATACAAGAAAGAATGCAAGGGTGTATATATATATATATCTATATCTGTATATATATATATATATATATATATATATATATAAACAAAAACTGAGTGATAGGTCAAGGGATAGCTTTAAATTAGTGTGACAAAAAATAGCTTAAAAAACAGCATTTATCGAATACTACAAATTCAACTGAAATTTGATTAAAATATATACGTGTCCCTTGAGTTTAGGGATACGAGTCAATGAGGACTTTGCAATGGACTTTCCAATCTTAATATACAGTTGGAACACAGGACGTTACTAACCAAAGCTTTAGGAACAAGCCTCTTGAAAACCTTACCCAACACTGCGATGCACTCCACAGCAGCCTGCCAGTCCTTGTAATTTTTATCAAAGTTATAGAACAGTCGCCGCATGCAGTCCTTTAATGATACATCTCTCCGTTCTTCAGCATTTATCAGATTAGCCAACTTTTTCTCAATTGTTTTGGTCCAGTATCGTTTACAGCCCTTCTTGGTAGATTTCAACTCATATTCTTCCGGCAAATTACGGGTGATGAAATTCTCGGGAATTTCCAACTGGTAACGATTCCTACCAATTCCCCAGTAGACTATGGTCCTACAGCCAATTCTACTACGCTGTTTCTCCAAGTATTCCAGGAGGCTCTGTTCATTTTCTCTTATGTCAGCAAGAGCTTGATCATAATCAGAGTCAAATCCTGCCTTGGGAGTAATCAGTCCAGTCTTTCGAGCCTTTTCATGGTCAAAGGCTGTATCCCATCGGTTTAGTTCTAAAGTCAAATCAGGAAAGCGGCCTTCAGGATTTTTTGCCTGCAGAGTAAGGACCTGCTTAAGGATTTTAGACTTAAAGTCATCAATGACTTCCTCCATAACCCCTATAATTTTACATAGTACTTTGAATCCTTCCAGAGCAGAAAGAAAATCAATAATCTTTTTTTTGCTGTATGTGGTTTCTTCATACATTATAGCCCTGCTATCTGGGTGGTTCTGGCTCTTCAGGGGAGAGCCAACATTATGAATTTTACTCAGTAGCCTCTCAAGGTCTGGAAGCTTCTTTAGAAGGTCTACAACCTCAGAGATTTTGTCAGGCACAACCATTAGGTCTTCTATGGCATCTAGACGATCACTGATAACATAAGGGTTACAGAGTGGGGCACAAAGCCATTGCTTTAGGAGCCGCTTACCGAAGGGAGTATAGCAAGTATCAATCTTGTCTAACAGGGTCCCTTCAGTAGAACCATTTGTTCCATTCAGAAAAATCTCCAAGTTGCTTAATGTCACAGCATCTAGCACCATTCGTTGACTGGCTTTAGCAAAGACAGCACCAGGTCCTATAGCACGGACCGTGTCAGAATCCAAGGGAATATATTCTTCAAAATTAGCCATTGATAGAAGCTCCTGATCAATAAGGCATTTTTTGAGGTAGAAGACACAACCACCAAGAGCAGAGAGGGCCAATTCACTCTTCTCTCCCGGTGTCAACCCAACAGAATCAGACTCTGAGGTCATACCTTTAAGCACCTGGGGTAACATCACCCCACTGTCCTCATTTAACTTGTCCGTAAAATATCCTTCTTCAAGGAGAGTTCTCAAAGTTTTGGCTGCATCCCAAAACTGGGAACCTGGTATCAGACCTTCCTGAAGAGAAGAGGACAATGAACCCTTGAGAATCATCTTAGTTTCCACTGAGAGATTTCCTTTCTCAAACAAGACTTGTACTGGAGGATAGTGTGCCACTAACGTCCTAAACCTGGAACAATGGCGATCATCTGAAAACTGACCTATGAAGAACTTCCCTAGCGAGGTATCAACAAAACATACTCCATACACTCGAGCGTGGCCAGAAGAATCTTCTTCTTTTTCTTTGAGGCTAAGAAGGTATTTACTGTAGTTCTCTGAGGGGTCACCTTCCAGCACACTGTAGGTCTGTGTACCCTTGGTAATGACCCTACAGATCTCCCTCCTCACCACTCTGTCATACTTAGATATATGTGCCATCTTTCGGCATCGTGCCTCCATCATTTCCGGGGTCTCGGTCTGTTCCACCCGTGCTACTTTATAGCCCTTCTGGACCAGGGAATCTGAATATCGGCCAAATGCAATTTCAGGGAAACCAGAATGGGCCCAGTTGCCTTTCATGAATACCAGCCCTAGTTCACTGACTCCAGTAAGAGCATCCATGTGGTATAGCTCATAAAACTTCCCCACCTTATAAAATATGACAAGATCAAAGTTCTGAGACTTAATCTGCCACCACTTTCTCATCCCAGGAGTACAGGAATTAAGGAAATCCTCAGGCACATAGAGTGTGGATGCATCAAAATCAGGGTGATCAGGTCGCCTCCTGTGCTTATCTCTTCTCTTCTCCTCCTTAAGCCACTCTAAAGTTTCATGATACCAGATGGTAGGGCGACTACTGTCATCACATCCTCCACTAACGTGGGCTTGGGATTCCGAATTTTGAGGGGCAGAGAAAGCACTCAAAGTATTCTTGGTTTCTGATGAAATGCCAGTTGCTCGTTTGGTGGCCGAGGGCATTTCCTTCCTTGAACTTTTCCTTTTGAGGGAGCCATTACCAGTTATCATTCTCTTCCTCTTTGGAGCAACTTTAACAGGGCTGTCCAGGCCTTCACTGTCACTATCCCCTACTCCACTGCTTATTTCATCACTGCTTCCTTCCTCCTTAGCATCTGGCTTAAATTCCACATCAGAGCCACCAATGTCACTCTCAGAGTCTGATATGACCCTTCGCTTTTTTATCTGGCGGCTACTTCGCCTAGATCCTTGCACCTTTGGCCTCACTTCCTCTTCACTCTCAATTTCATTTTCTTCTTCACTCTTATCTGATGCGTAAGTGGCACCTGCCTGGAAGGCAAAGAAGAGTATTTTAAAACAAAGTAAAATTTGGAAAATGACAATATTGCTGTGGAATCTCTCAATATGCTGCAACTTCATCTATCAAGAGAACCCACCTCCAGAAATAAACTATTTTCTTTCTCAAGGGATATCAATTTCAGTTTCACCTAACATTAAAACAAGTATCACAATACAGGATTAAGTGATTCTGTCATGAGAGTTCTATCCTATTCAATACTGATGAAGTCCTTAGGATGACCACACAGCACAAATACCCATAGACGATGTCCTCATTAACAGTCATAGCTGTGGAAAAAACTTTCAGGCTTCTGTTATCTTTCTTCCAGGGTCACCTCTCCTCTTATATTTGGACATGTTATGAAGTTTACCATTTTATAAATTCTTTAGTATAAAAAAGCAGTAAATCAACCTAGTTCTAGTCCTTGCTTTCCACAAACCAGCTGTACCTTCTTGGGCAAGGCACATTCACATATTATCATGGGCCTCCCTCATACGTAAAGCAGTATGAGGCTAAATGATTTCTGTAGTCACCATCCAGGTCTAAACATCTGAGTAACGTTATGATCTCTGGTTTCAACCTCAAAAATAAGATTAGAAACTCTTCTTTCATTTCTCTTAAAATACTCATTATATTAACTTACTTATTGCCTATCTCATCTAGAATAGAATAAAACAAAATCAAACTTATAGATGAATCTTTTTAAGCACACAGCATTAATTTACTAAATTAGAGAATGATGACTGTGTTTGTTTTAAATATACCAATTATCTGTTCATTTCCTTAACAAGATTTAATTCACTCAAATAGTGACCATTAATATTTGAAACCAAGGTTGTATTTCAAGGTTACTCAACCTCTATTCTTACCAATCCAAAATACAACAAAAAGTATTAGAGCATAAAACTGGATATTAATTTCCACACCCTCATACAGCAGCTTATTACCAGACACCAGGACCAATTTTATCACCATGTCCTTACTGTCCCTAAGCTCTCTATACTGGTTACCAAAATGGTCCTGCCTTTTACAGCATGTGTCTTTCTAGCAGGCTTGAGAACTTAAGTAAAAAGAGGTGCTAGGCTGCTGAGATTCTAAATAATATAACATGACCTACAGTCCAGGAATGTATAGAAGTATGCATGTTTGAGTACTAAATAGATACATGGAAAATACCACTCTAATATGCCCCTGACCCTTTTTCATCACTCTCCTAACAGAAGTAACAACCGCCTGTTAGCACTGTCCCACCTCCGTCTCTTCTTCCTCCTCTGGTTCTGAGGGCTCATCACACACTGCCAATTCAAGCCTCTTAATCTTGTCTTTATTCAAGGCTTCATCTGCACGTTGCATTGCTCTGAGAATTTCAGGCTTTGAACTGTAGAAATGACCCCCTTTCTGGGCTTCCTTTGACTTCGAACCTAAAAAACATATATATATTTATTTACAAATAGGAACTGTTGGCTGGATATTTGGCTCAATGTATAGCACTTGCCCTAAGGAACAAGAGTGACAACAATCAAGTATAATTTTTAATCTCCCATTATTTCTGATTGATACAGATAGATCAATAAAGCCTACAAGGAAGGAATTTTCAGGGAAAAACTACCAGTGAAACTGAAATTACCTATTTTACCTCATTTAAGCTGCCTTAACTGTTGGTCACCCAGGACCACTTAGTCTCTCTTCTATAATGACCTGGGACTGTGACCCGAAACACCTAGGCACACCTCCTCTTCAGGTGAGGCATGAGATCTAAAGGGGGTTTGAGACCCTTTTTAAAAAAACATTACTTAAGGAAGGCAAAAACTACACTGTCACTTAAATGAAGCAATGATATTAAAAATGTTTGTTCCCAAGGCAGTTAGATAAGATGTTAAAAAAAAAAAAAAATCCTACATTTTGGGACAGTAACCCAGTTCAGACTTGTAATGTTAAATTTTTTCAAAACAGTAGCATCAAAATGTCTTGCTCTACTTTAAAGTAAAACTTTTCCTTTATTCATTTCATTTCAAAGAGCTATAGTATTAAATGACATTTCCATCCACTGAGCAAAATTTCTATCCACAAGACCAATAATACAGAATTGTTTTAGTTCTTTTCCAAGAGGCATAACTAGGAATGTCTTTTTCTCTTCTTCTACCTGAATATACCTATAGTTGGAAAATGAACCTGAATTTGTCTAACAGATCCAAACGTTATAATTACACCCTTCTTTCTATATACTAAAACTGATGGGACATCCTAAATTTCCATGGAATTAGCAACGTTCATAAGCTGACTAAAACAAAGCTGCAATTTCTCAATTCTCTAAAGAGCTGCACCAAAACTACAAACTGCAACAATCAAAATCATTAAGAGCAGCTCTGAACTTTTCCCAAAGTACCTGCTGCAGCTGTACTTACCCCACCCACACACCTATCTGGTGTCATCGTCATTCCCTGAAACCTCTGATGCAAACTACAACTCTAAGACCATGCCCCCCAAAGAAGGCCTACTTTTTTTCATGCATGCCTCTTTGCTGATTTATTCACATACATGTATTGCAATGATCTGGATATTTAAAGGGCAGAGGGCAGTATGCACATGGGTTGTTTTATAAAATAATTACAACATAAATGTAAACTTTTTTGATCTCTTTTTAAAGTCCTTTTTTGCCAAAGCTTTGTTTAAAATCTCAAAATTAGTCCTGGAAAAAGACCTCACTTATCATCTGGTCCAACTCTCTCTCATTTTATATATATGCAAACAGAATCAGAAAATAAGATTATACAGCAAATTAGTGGAGAAGACTGAACCAAATTCCCTTATTTTCTTTCCATCCTACATGTCAGATTTCTGTGTGGACTTAACTTTCTTCAGTGTGCCGTCCCTGCCCTGCAGGATGAAGAGTACTATGACCAAAAGGCATGATTCCCAGAGGTTTCTGGGAAAATGAACATTGTTCTGATTCCAAAACACTGAGTTCAACAATGTCCTAGCCAGGAGAGTCTGAAGATAGTGGAGAAAAACCTGTACATGCTGGACTGTTCAGGCACTGCATCCTGCAGTCATACTGTACATGCACTGTACAATCCAAGAGACTGATAGGGTGCACCCAGCCCAAGTGAAGCTATAAATGCAGGACTGCTGATGTCTGTGATAAATAAGGCCGGGCCTAGGAAGAGAAAGTTAAGGTTCCAGAAATCTGATTTCTGATGTGAACCTCAATGCAGATGTGCTCATAAGGTGAGGATTTTGAAGGCCAGGTAGCATGCATCTCCATCTGTCCTAAAGAATGTCACTGATCTATATTCTGTGCATCTTGGCTGCATTTATTTTCTTTTGGAACCTTTAAGATGGGAACACTTTAATTTACTCTTTTCATGTCTGAGTATGGCATTTTGGTCCAAATCACGAGATCCAATCATGAAATCATTTTTCCTTTAATGATATGATATTGCTATAACTCACTCAGAAGGACGGAAATGCAGCTTAAGACCAGCTGCATCTTATCCTTTTCCCATGCTAGAAGCTTTCACCACACCACTCCTGCAATTTATTTGAGTAAAATATGCTTAATTCCACTGTATGGGAGACACTAACACTCAGACTCATGTGTGCGTGCATGCTCTCTCTCTCACAAACATACACAATCTGCAGAGTGAATCTTTTACCTGTATATGGCTTTAATAGCCTTCTGCTAACCCAGCCCCTCGTTGGGCTGTCATCAAAAAACTGTACATGAACTCGGGCAGACTTTCCTTTCTCACGGATGAATGTTCCATCAAAAGGGTGGTTGTAAACCAGGCAAGGCCACCAAGGGTAACCCTCCATCTTGGCCCAAACCAAATCACCTGGTGAGAAGTCACAAGAACTGTTGCCAAAAGAAAATACATAATTTGGTTAATATTTTGTTAAGCTACATTAAAGGCAATTACCTACAAAGAAGCAATTTTAAGGAAGGTATCTCTAAGACTCCTTTGAAATTTTCTGGCATTAATATACAGGAACAGAAATTCTAGAATTAATGATTTTTTAAAAAACATTTTCAAGTTATTTTTAAAAACATAAGCAAATATCACAATGTTTATTAAGAGAAACAAGGTTAGAGACTATCTCAGAATTATTCAAGGTTTAAAAACTGTGGCAGAATTCTGATAGACTACTGATAGCAGGAAAAAGACATAAACTCATTGTACTTGTGATCCAAATTATAATGAGTAACACCTGTACTACAAATATGGTCTACATAGGAACAGGATCTGACCCAAAGTATTAATACCAAACATACCGACTGTGTAAATTTGCTGCTTATATTCAATATTATCGACTTTGCTCCAATGTATTCCAAATACTCCAAAAGCTGCCTATAGCACACTACTACCCCCACCCTCACCCTAAAAATCTAGCTTTATGGAAAAACTTAAGTCAAGAGATAAGTGCCTAATGTACCCAAAATAGTTGAGTACATAATGCCTACAGAATCAACAGGAGATTCAATCTTCACAAAAGCTGATTTAGCCCTAAAGGTTTCCTGAGAAAGGGAGAGGAGGGGAAAGGAGAGGGAGAGGGTAGCAGTGTCCAGTGACAGACTACAAGAGTCCCTCAGTGATGGAGAGGGACAACAACTGATAAACCCTGCTCAAGTACTATATACCAAGATTTTCTAAGCCCGCTTACAGGTTTTCGCTGAATAACTACAAATGTAAAATAAGCACATTACAAAAAGAATATTTTAGACATTTTTGAATCATCAATTGAGGCCACCTTATAAAATCAGGCCCAATCATAAAATTAAAGTATTTCTTTCTTCAAAAAAATGTGAATATGGAAATCCCTATGCTGGACAGTTAGAAAAGAAACCAGAACAGGAGCGTGGCTTCAGCTGGTGCTTATATCAAGGGCCTTTAAGGTACATTCTTCTTTCAACTTAGAAATCTATAGCAACCAGCACAACTTTATAATTATTGCTGTCAAACACCACAAGGCTCATCTTCAAACAGGGAGCTGTGTCTGCACCATTCAGACTTCTTACCTTAAGTGCTTCATCCTTCCTAACATATCCATTAATTAACAGGATACAAAGACCCTTATCTCCGTGTGGAACTGTCAAGCAGGCTTTCCCTTAACTTAGGCAGGTAGCCACTTAACCACAAAGTCTATCACACACTGGTATCAGAAAACCACAAGCTGGGACTTCCCTGGCGGCGCAGCGGTTTAAGAATCCACCTGTCAATGCACGGGACACGGGTTCAAGCCCTGGTCCTGGAAGATCCCACCTGTGGCAGAGCAATTAAGCCCGTGCACCACAACTACTGAGCCGCACACCTAGAGCCTGTGCTCCACAACAAGAGAAGCCACCGCTCTCTGGAACTAGAGAAAGCCTGCATGCAGCAACAAAGACCCAACGCAGCCAAAAATAAAGTTATTAAAAATAAATTTAAAAATTAAAATGACAATATATCTCAAATGTTTGATATTCTTGGGATTTTAAAGACAGTTTTAAAAAGGTAAGAGGAGGGCTTCCCTGGTGGCGCAGTGGTTGAGCGTCTGCCTGCCGATGCAGGGGATGTGGGTTCGTGCCCCGGTCTGGGAAGACCCCACAGGCCGCGGAGCGGCTGGGCCCGTGAGCCATGGCCGCTGGGCCTGCGCGTCCGGAGCCTGTGCCCCGCAACGGGAGAGGCCACAGCAGTAACAGGTCCGCATACCGCAAAAAAACCAAAAAAAAGTAAGAGGAAAAGGTGACAGCTCAGAAAAACAAGTGTAAAAGCCTTCATACAATTAAAAATAAGAAATGACTTAAGCTAAATATACGGTGAACAGATCTTTAAGCTTTTGCTTTAAAAATCACATTATTTTTGCTCCCTCTTCAGCCCATTACCTTGGTGTTGATTACTAGTTGTGCCCCAAATTTGTAGGCAAAATTTTTGGCTATCTACTTTTTAAAAAAGAATCAGTAGATAGCAATGTACTGCTAGAATTTGCTCCTATAAACAATAAAAGATAGACTGGGTATGTCTAACAAAAACTTGTGTATGTAAATACAAGTTTCACAAACGTGAAACATGCTCTCAAGCCAACTTTAGAAATCAAACGATCAGTGTCTGTATCTACCTCTTAAGGTGGACCATTAGAGCAGAATTCCCCTACCCTCAAACAGCTAATGAGAAAAGAGAAGTAATCAGAGCAATTAATAACAAAGGCTCCCATCATACCTGCCCACCTGTACCTCTGCCCACATACCTGGCTTGCTTTCTTTCAGCTTGCATAACTATGGCACCCATCACTTACGCATTAGGTCTACAGTGACCATATAAATTATCATCCAAACTGGCCTCTAAAACTATTTCCTAAATAAATTATCATCCAAACTGGCCTCAGAAACTGTTTCCTAAATATTATTAGAAAGGAAGTCTACATAAAATACTAAAAGAAACCAGAGTTCTTCGGAGAGCAGCTTAAGAAGCAGGGACATTGACCATCCTCATCAGAATGAAAAGATGTTTTCAAAAGTTCTGAGGGCAGGGACTTCCCTGGTGGCGCAGGGGTTAAGAATCCGCCTGCCGATGCTGGGGACACGGGTTTGAGCCCTGGTCCGGGAGGAATCCCACATGCCACGGAGCACCTAAGCCCATGCGCCGCAACTACTGAGCCTGCACTCTAGAGCCCATGAGACACAACCACTGAGCCCGTGCGCCACAACTACTGAAGCCCACCCGCCTAGAGCCCGTGCTCTGCAACAAGAGAAGCCACCGCAATAAGAAGCCCGCGCAACACAACAAAGAGTAGCCCCTGCTCTCCGCAACTAGAGAAAGCCCGCGTGCAGCAACAAGACCCAACACAACCAAAAATTTTTTAAAAGTTCTGAGGGCAATGTTAAAAAGTCATAAAAGGGCTTCCCTGGTGGCACAGTGGTTGAGAGTCTGCCTGCCAATGCAGGGGACACGGGTTCGTGCCCCGGTCGGGGAAGATCCCACATACCGCGGAGCGGCTGGGCCCGTGAGCCATGGCCGCTGAGCCTGCGCGTCCGGAGCCTGTGCTCCGCAACAGGAGAGGCCACAACAGTGAGAGGCCCGCATACCGCAAAAAAAATAATAATAATAAAATAATAATAATTTTAAAAATCATAAAAGCCAGCTTAAAAGAGGCTCCCACTGACCAAAGTATAAGTTCAGCATCTTTTTAAATACCAGTTTTAATAGTATCGATTAAATCAAATTAGGTCTGTGAAACTGAGTCCACAATGATACTTTTTTAAAAGCTTGAATACTTTTCTTACAATAATATTATATTAGGTGTGATATTATTTGGAAAATGTATTACTATAGATTTAATTGTATGAAAATTGTCAGGAAAGGCACCTACAACTAGGGCAGATAGTTACCTTTAACTAAAGGCTCTTAGGAAAAAAAAAAACTTGTCAATGTCTGACACACCACTCCTATAAATGAGTACAAGGCATACACTTAAAATTTTTTACTGTCCTCATAATCAACAGATAATTATCACTGAAATGAGACTGTGAAAAATAAACTAGCTAAGACTTGCTTAAAAAACCCAGATTTAGTTGTCAGAAGCCTTGCTCACAGCTCTTTCAATTATGGTCTTAATAAACTACAGAAGAAATAAAGTATTGAGAAGCAGGCCTAGAGTGCATAAACATACATCCTGTAGCCATTTATTGAAACTGATGTCACCTCGACTCCTTCATTTCTCTCATCAACAAAAGTGGAAAAATACTTTTGCATCACACCTGACTGACAAAGTAACTAAGGGGAAAAAAAAACAGGCAAAACACTTTAACACTGGAGCACAAGAGAAAACTAAATGACAAATAACCATTAAAAGATGCTCAACTTCTTTTAAAGAGTTCAACGACCCTCATAAAAAGTCCAAATGTCTTTGTAGCCCATTAGCCTGTTGGTGACTGGATCTCTGCATACCTAAGGCTCCTGCCTCCTCTTCATTCTCAATTTGCAGGACCTTCCTCTTCCTGCACCAGCTTCTAAAACTCCCTCACCTCCACAGTAGCCTGGCTAACTTCTTCTTGTCCTCTAGTCTCAGCCTAGAGAGCTGAAAGCCTACCCGGACCCACACATACCCCATCCTCCCCCCAAAGCACACGGAGCTCACCAACTCTGCTCCTGCTCTAGAATGGCCTTTTTGCTTGTCCCATTCACTGTTATATCCAGGATCTACAATGCCCAATACTGTGCCTGCCAGAGCAGATACGTTAACATTTGTTGAATAAAAGCCAAATCTATGTATACAAAAATAAGGTAAAATTCAAAAATTAAGAAAAAAAAGAAAGCCAAATCTATATACTGAATGGAGAGTTTCTTTAGAAGCCTAGTATCAAATGCCCATCTTTCCTGAATACTTTGGAAGTAGTCCCCATAGTAGGTGGTCAAGTGTAAACAATGTTATGCTTTTACAAGTCTCCTAAATTCAGACCTCAAAAAAACAAAGAGCATATGCTATACAACACATAAAGCACAACCATACAATAAATACTTCCATCCGTTTAGAATGGATGCAGGAAGAATCAAATTCATGTTTAAGTAAACATTATTAACACATTGTGCATCTCTCACCATGAAAAATAGTCTGTTACAGAGGATGCACATGTAGGGAAGGAAAAATATTTTCCCCTTTACCCTTCTGAGTTCTTGGCTAAGAGCCCCTGTAATAAAAGATTAACAAGAGGCTTCCCTGGTGGCGCACTGGTTAAGAGTCCGCCTGCCGATGCAGGGGACGCGGGTTCGTGCCCCGGTCCGGGAGGATCCCACATGCCGCTGAGCGGCTGGGCCCGTGCAACGCGAGAGGCCGCGGCGATGAGAGGCCCAAAATACCGCAAAAAAAAAAAAAAAAAAAAAAGATTAACAAGAAAAAGACAGACAAAAGTTTATTAACATGTATACCTCCCCATAAACGTGGGAGATACTAAGGAAAACTAACTCCTAGAGATGGCCCGAGTCACCATCTTAAAACATCATCTGCAGCTTTATAAAGACAAAAGAAAGGTGGGGTGGCGGGGACAGATAAGGGAGGTTACCAGGAAAAGAACAAAAAACAAGGGTATGGTTGTTATGCAGATTTCAGTCAGTGCCTTCTCCATTTAATAAGTTTCGGATGATTTAGAGTCACTCTTCTCTTCCTAGTACAGGGAGGGAGACATCCTTACAAATGGAGATTTCCTTTTTAAATGTAAATTTCCCTTACAGAAGAGTAACTTCTATAGCTCTCAGAGCTTCTCCAGTGTCCCCCAGTTTCTCAAAAATTATCAGTTCAAAATAACCTCTATGCCAGAGGCACATTATGGGGTGGCATATCCTGCTACTCTTCACACAACTACATAAACTTCTTGAGAGGGTCGCTTAAAGGAGAATAACACTGTAATTCCACGTAGACTTTGAAAAATCTGTGTAACACCTAAAACGCAGGACATTGTAAATCAACTACTCAAGTTTCTTATCCTGAATGCGTTCTTTATTTTTCTGTACCACTATTTCTTCATCCTTTCAAATGGCTACCATTACACACTATGCCTAATACAATACCTGGGATACAGTAAATGTGAGCTTTTCAAAATGTCGCCCGCTGCTCCAACAAAGGCCAGCCAAGCCCTGGAACAGCGCTGAACTGCCGAGAAGGCGAGGAAGACACCTCTGGGCAGGCTTCCCTATAATCGCGTCCCTACGTCCCCGCCCAGAGTCAGAGCAAGGCCTTTGGAGGCTCACTCTCAATTCCGGAAAAATTACACAGCCCCAACCTGCCCTGAAATCGCCAGCAAAAGATGCACTATATCAGGGAGTTCCCTGGTGGTCTAGTGGTTAGGATTCCTGGCTGTCACTGCTGGGGCCAGGGTTCAATCCCTGGTCGGGGACTGAGATCCCAAAAGCCTGGGGGAGGGGGGCGGCCAAAAAAAAGATGCACTGTTCCTTAAACTAACATTATTTTCAACTGGCACAATACTTCCAGGTGTCAAAATCGACACTGTTCCTAAACTTTGATCTGTTTGGGGGCATATGCTGTCTACCTACAGGATGAGCCAACTGGATCCCTGCACTTGCTGCTCCCCCGCCCCTGCAATCCTTACTATCACCAATCAGACGCCTCCGTCTACGAGTGGACACACCCCTCGCGCTCTAAACTCGTCGTCCACCCCCAACCCCCATACCCAGGCCGAGGGCCCGCCCACCCACCCCGCCAGAGGCTTCGAGTCCGAGGCGCTCAGCCAAACATCGAGCGTATTCCTCCAACGACTACTGGACCGGTAATTCAGCGTCCCAGCTGTGAAGGAGAAACGTCCTCCGGGAGTCCCACTCGCAGTACGCCGCGCCCCACAACCTGCAGGTGGCCGGCGGGCATTCCCCCGGCGGGCATTCCTCCTTCCCGCCACCCCTCCCCCGCCCCGGGTAGGCACCAGCCCCTCCCTCGCCCAGGGAGCGCACCCCACGCCGAGCAGGCAAGCTCTTTTCTCTTCCCGCCGCACCCTTAGCGCTCCCGTCTCTCATTTCTCCTCCCTGCCCCGAGCACCTTCCACTCCTCCTCCCCCACCTGACGGACCGCCTCTACCCCCGAACTAAGCGCGTCCTCCCTTCCCCTCCAACCCTTCGTACACAGCCGATTTCCTCCTACCCTGTTTACAAGCTACACCCCCAAGGCTCCCTGCGCTCTTTCAAGCCAAATATGCAACCCCCCCTCCTCCGAGCCCAGGCGCTGGCCGAGCACTCCAGCGCCACCCCCCCGAGGCGAGCCTCCCTTCCCTGGGCTCCCTGCGCCTCCCCCCACTGCACCACCTCCTCCGAGCCCAGGGCCTGGCCGCGCACCCCCCAGGCCCCTGAGGCGACCTCCCTGCGTCCCGACACCCCGCTACCTGGCGGGGACCGCAGGGGCTGCCGACTTCCGCAGGCCTCCGTTGAGGTTCCTCGCCTCGGCCCGCGAAGTGGAGCCCGCCAGGGGCCCCGGCCCAGGCCCGGCCTCGCTCCAGGCCGCATCCCCGCCTGGGGAAGGGGGAGAGGCCCCGGTGGCAGCGGCGGCGGCGCTTTCACTTGAGGCCCTGACCGGGTCTTTGCTGGCATTATTCAGGGCTGGAGACTTGGGGAAGAAGCTGTACAGCGTGCTTTGTCGCGACATGGCCACGGTCGCCGAGGCCCAGCCGCTGTGTCGGACCGAGCCACTAGAGGCACGGCAAGTACCGCGAGGGGCCTGCTGGCGGGAAATCGGGGGGGAGGCGCGCTCCGCCGGAGGAACACTGGCCCCATCGGCCAATCGGCAGGCCGTTCGCGGGCGGAGTCCCGGGCGGCGCGCGTCCGGCCCCGCCCCCTCGGGCGCCAGGAGACGTGGGGAGGGGAGGGGCCAGCACGCCGCGCGGGGTAGCTGCCCTTGGCGCCTCCAGCCTCCTCTCCCCGCGGCATGAATGGCCCGGGGCTGGTTAGGACTGGAACACCTCGGCCCGAGCGAAGCTGGGCGCTGCTGCGGGGCTGACCCCCTCGGGAAGGCGTTCCTCTTTGGAAGGGAATCTGGCGGTCGCGGGGGTGCGGTCACGCAGGGGCAGGTGTGTGCCGAGTGCGTGCACCGCGTAAGCATGAGTGGCCGCAGTGCAAGGGGTAAACCGAACGGCCACAGAAAGAAGCCCTGGCGGAGAAACGCCTTCCAGAGCCTGCATGAACAATCCCGCTGTTAGAACGCTTACCCCAAGGAACCGGAAAAGAAAAAAAGGATCCAGACTTAAATCAGCAGCAGATCAAGTCTTCTGTTCGCTTTGTATTCTCAAAGCGTTGCACATAGTAGGCACTTGATAAATACTTTACAACTGAACGCTAAGTTTTTGGCCCAGTATGAGTTTATGATTTAAAAAACAAATTGCCAGCCACACAGCTTTCCTCTGCCGGGAAGCAATCCAGTCATTTCACATAGATTAACTCATTAAATCCTCGCAATCACCTGTGAGGTAAGTATCAGTACTTCAGGTCCACTGTTCCTTATCTGAACTTCTTGGGCCAGGTGTGTCTCAGAATGCAGGATTTTTTATATTTTAGAAAAGTCACAAGGTGTGAATAAAAAGTTCCTGTTCTCCAAATTGAAGAAAGACGTTGGAAGACTGACAGCTCTTTGGCCCTAATCCCAAACTGTGAATAAGTAAGTATGGAATCCAGAATCCCAGAAACCAGCCCCAATCAGCAACAGCTGTGCTTTGGTGCGAACATCTAAAGATCAGCTCTTTGCTTTGTTCAGGAGGCTGTGTTCTGCCACACCGTTCTCCTGTGCTAGGCATGTAATAAAATCAGCTTTGTTCCAGAAGCAGTATTTGAAAGAATACCCTTCCCTACATGAGTATAATACATGACACCCTCAGAGAGTCTGGGGCAACACCCTAAAATCAAACGTAATATTCCTTCAGCAGAACATATGCTTTTTCACACTAAGTGGGATAAATATAGACTATAAATAGCCTCGGGTCAGCTCAGGTCAAAATTTGCTACCAAATGAGTTTGCACAAAACTTGTTTTTCAAAGCTTTTTGGATTTCAGAATTGCAAGTAAGGCATTGTTGACCTGTCTTATATCTCCTTTTTATGGCTGAAGAAACTGAGGCCCAGATGGGTCAGATGGCCCATGACCGAACAGCCAGAAAAGGGTGGAGTAGGAATTTAAATCCTGGGAAGTGTTTCTGGAGTCCTGTGTTACTAATAGAAATGTTATATTGCCTTCAGTTTAACATCGTTTTATTTCATCCTCACAACATTATATTAGGTTGAACTGTATAAAATTGCCGATATTCAACCTCTTTTTTTTTTTTTTTGGTCATGCCACACGGCTTGTGGGATCTTAGTTCCCCCACCAGGGATTGAACCAGAGCCCTCAACAGTAAGAGCGTGGAGTCCTAACCACTGGACCACCAGGGAATTCCGTATTCAAACTTTTTCAAAGTACAAAAATTCTGTTTCATTTGATTCAACTTAATATGATGTTATTATTCTTGTTTTACAGAGAGGAAATGTAGGCTCAGGGGGAATGAGCCAGTTATAAGACAGAGGTTAAGAGCCAGTGCTTGGGGTAACTCAAGACCTGGCCTCTGACCTAACTCACCAGGCAGGTAACAGCAATTTTACTTCTCTCAACTTGTTTCCTCATCATTAATGAGAACAATAATAACTTTGGGCCAAATTTTGGAGGCCCGTTAGATGCTTCCCACAAACAGGTAAAACGAGTAAGAAGTCACACATCTGAGAATCATCAAACACACAATCCCTCGGTAGGTAAAGTCACCCAACCTTCTCCATGCAGAAGGCACATACTGTGTGTGAAGAACACCCAACTCGGAACAAACAGAACAAGATACTTGTTTAGAGTTTGCTACCACCACTTGTGTCTGGCAGAGACTTAAAGGCAGACAGAGGAGTAGGAAAGCTTCAAAGTGAAAAAGCAGAGGCATCAGGTGTGCTGTGATTGGCCGTGGGGTAGCTGGAGGTGGGCTAACTAGAAGTAGAGCATCCTCTGTGATTGGTTTGGGGAAGCATACTTAGCTTCCTCTGATTGGTCCTGAGTTGGAAGTGGGGATTAAAAAAAAGAGAGAAGCTGGGGACTTCCCTGATGGCACAGTAGTTAAGAATCTGCCTGCCAATGCAGGGGACACGGGTTCGAGCCCTTGTCCAGGAAGATCCCACATGCCACGGAGCAACTAAGCCCGGGTGCCACAACTACTGAGTCCATATGCCACAACTACTGAAGCCCGCACGCCTAGAGCCCGTGCTCCACAACAAGAGAAGCCACCGCAGTGAGAAGCCCATGCACCACAGCAGAGTAGCCCCCGCTCGCCACAACTAGCGAAAGCCCGCACACAGCAAGGAAGAGCAACACAGCCAAAAAATTTTAAAAAAAGAGAGAGAGAAGCTGACCAGCTATCAACCAAGTCCTGAAAGTTCTGGGGCAGTTGCTGCAGAGGTCTTTGTCTTCTGGACTGGTTGCTGCAGAAGTTGTGATTTGGCTTCAATCTGCAGCAACGAGCTCAGGAAGTCAACTGTAGCTGCAGCAACCAGTCCAGGGAGCCAAACAACAGCCCTTGTAGCAATGCCTGTCAACTCACTGCCAAATGCAAATAATGATGGCTGATTCCCTTGCTGTAGCAAGGTCTGAGTAAACAGCCTTTGCTTGTTCTCATTTGGGTGGTCTTAACTATTTCGACATGTCTGAGAGCAGAGCCTTCCAGGCAGAGGTCAACAGCCTCTAAGTGAAAAGCAAACACCTTGAGTTTGGGAATAGCAAGGTGGCCCGAATGGTTGGAGGAGGATGAACTGGGGTGGGGTGGGAGAGCGGTAGGACGTGTGGTCAGGGAAGAAAGGCAAGGGCAGATGATCCAAGGCCTTATGGGACTTTTGGCTTTGACTCTGAGTGAGCTGGGGAGCCACTGCAGGTCTTGAGTAGACGAATGACCTGATCTGACACGGACTGCTAGATTGAGAATAAACTGTATTTAATAAACAGCAACCTAATTGAGCTATATTGTTCTCTACAGAAGCAAGAGTGTGGAAATAGGAAGCATAAAGTCTAGGGGGAAAAAGAACCAGAAGAGCAGGAATCCGTGGTATTTATATCCAAAATTCTGGACACATTCACCCTGCGATGACTCATGAATAGGGGAGGGTGAAATACCCCTCAAGAGTTAACCATGTGTGCTCTGCACCTGTGCTCCCCACTCATGTGACACTTCCTTCAACTGCATTTTTACTTTGTGCCAGGCACTGATGTTGGTACAATAGATATAGCTGTGGACCAGACCGATACATCCAGAGATGTATGGAGATTGCTGTAGGGGAGCTAAATTTCCACCCCAAAATGTGTCTCTTTGACATGAGGATTAATTTAGCCTGATTACTTTTAAGAAACAGAAGACTTGGAAAATTTTCCTTGTTACCTCCCCCTTAACTGCCTAAAAGAATTTAGATAAAGGGCCTATTCCTGGAATAGAGCTATTACCATAGATGTCTGCAAAGAATATAGGCTAGGTGTAGTGGGGGAAACTCAGCAGGGCCTAGAGATCAGAGTCCACTCTGTCCCACCCTCTGCATGGACTAGCAAACATTTATTTACCAAACATTTGCTTTTCCATCTCCACTTGCATTGCCTTCCTCCCCTTTGAGGTCCCAAAACACTACCCCCAACATCCTCTTTTGTCTTTAGCTGAACATGGTATTTAAGGTGAGAATTTCTGCCATTTTGATGAGTTACTCAGTTTTCCTGGGCCTCTTCCATGTATACATGTTACTTTTATTGGATTATCTCCTGTTAATCTTACTCACATCAACTTAATTCTTAGACCAGCCAGAATTTAGAAGGGTAGAGGAAAATATCTTCCTCCCTGACACTGCTGAAAACACAAGCAGTTACTATATGCCAGTCCCAGTGGGCTCATAGATTATGTTAGATCACTTTGATAGGAATTTAGGCTAGTACCATGGTTCCCAAACTGGACACCAAGGCACCCCAGGGAATGAGAGCAAATTCACAGGGGCACCATGAGGTATTTTTAAGTTTCAAGGGAAATTCAACAACACCTGTCAGGCACTGTACTGCTAACTGCAGTTAGTTCGCAGTTTCAACACGAACTCATGCTACATTTCTTTTAATGATATCGTTGGGGAAGAAAAAAACAGCATTTCCTCTACCCTCTTAGGTTCAGTTTTGGGTGTCTGCAAATTAAGCTGACAAAAGAGATTAGCAAAAGAAAGAGTTTACTTTTGCATGCAATGCGAATACATGCAGACATGCTCCATGAGTAACTCAAAGGGGTGGGTTAGAACTGGGAGCTTATACATCTAACTTACTGGGGGAAAGAGTGGGGGAAGAAACAACTTCTATAGTGAGGACAAATCGGTTTATTTAGGAAAGACAAATGGGTTTTTAGAAGACAAGAAAGTTTGTGGTAATAGATTATGCAGGTACCAGTTCTTTTTCTATCTTCTTCACGGCCGTGAAACTCCCCTGGAGAGAGGATTTTCTCTCCCGTCCCACCCCCCCCACCCCACCCCCGCCCCGTCCCGCCCCATCCCACCCCACCCCACAGCATGTGGGATCGACCAGGAATCAAACCTATGCCCCCTGCAGTGGAAGCAGAGTCCTAACCACTGTACCACCAGGGAATTCCCCCTGGAGAGAGGATTAATGGCAGACTCATTTCTCAGAAGTTGCTTCTTTTAGTCAAAGTAAACTCCAAGAAGTCTTCTTTCTGCATCTGGTGAATCTCAAATGTCTTCAGCTTAAAATAATCTTTATACAAACTCTGGTATTCTGAGTAGGTCCCCACAACAACATATCTTTGTGACACTGAGTTTTTGGTGTTTTCTGTGGTAAAAAGCGAGTACCATGTAGAATGAGTGTGGTGGGATCCAAATCTGATTTTAAAGTTTGAGAAGTTGTACAGTGCCCAACCAGCACACACATTTCAATACTATGTATAGGTTATTTAAGAATGAAATAGGGGGCTTCCCTGGTGGCGCAGTGGTTGAGAGTCCGCCTGCCGACGCAGGGGACACGGGTTCGTGCCCCGGTCTGGGAAGATCCCACATGTCCCGGAGCCGCTGGGCCCGTGAGCCATGGCCGCTGAGCCTGCGCGTCCGGAGCCTGTGCTCCGCAACGGGAGAGGCCACAACAGTGAGAGGGTCGTGCACCGCAAAAAAAAAAATATATATATATATATATTTTTTTTTCCTTTTAATTTATCTGTATTTTTTCCCCAAACAGCTACTAAATTATTAGGACATAAATGCTTCTTAATTTGTATAGGCATACACTGCATTGAGGAACCTGCACACCGCAACGAAGAGCAGCCCCCGCTCGCCGCAACTAGAGAAAGCTGCGCGCAGCAACGAAGACCCAATGCAGCCAAAAATAAAGAAAGAAAGAAAAAAAGTTGTATGGGCATAAAACTTAATACATGGAACTGTTAAGTATTTCCTTTGGCCTAGGAGGCTTGGTTCAGAAGGTAATGAGATATTAAAAGCACCAGGGTTTAGTTTTATGAACCTCCAGCCTAGTGGTTAAGGGTTCTGCATTCAAACTTCCTGTGTTCAAATCCCAGCTGAACTGCTTACTGACTGTATGACTTTGTTGGGCAATTTACTTAACTTCTCTCCTTGCTTCAGTTTCTTCACCTGTAAATTGGGAATGATGATAACAGGACCTACTTCATCGGGTTGTGGTGAGGATTGAGTGGAATGGCTTTGTAAAGCCCTCAGTCCAGTGCCTGCACACCAATTAATGGGACACAGTTACATAAAGAAAGCTCTGAACATTTTCCAGAAGAATGCAGTGCTCTGTGTTCCCGCTCCGCCCATCTCAGGATCAGGCTGACCAAACAGCCCTTGCCTTTGTCTTAGGCCTTGGGAGATAAAGTCAAATCTGGAAAAGGAAGGGAGTGTTTTGTGAGGTCCTGTCCTAGCCCAATCAGCCCTTGATCACCAGGGACAAGCCTATAGTCTGACAAAGTCAGGTTTTTTTGGCCAGCTGCACAGAAGGAGACTCCATAGCATAGGAGGGACCAAACAAAGGAAACAAAAGAAAACCTACAATTATGTGCTTTGGGGGAGGGTGGAGTTTAGGAGAAATTTACCTGAAGCCATGTTTGGATAGGCTCAAAGCAAAGCAGGGTGTAAAGTCAAACCTAGACTAAAAGGTGGAAACTACAAAGTTAAGACAGATGTGGCATGGTGTGTCCAAAAAAAAAAAATCCCTTATCTAATGCGGTGCACCTGGGTTGTAAATAGAAGCCGCTTTTCTGTGTCAGAGTGAGTTAGAACGTGCAGGCGAGAATGGGGTGTTTCATTCCTGCTGACAAAATTTCAAACAGCAAAGTTTCTGACGGTCTCTGATTTTAGAGGACAAAGACTTCTCAGTGAGTAAGAAAGCAGGAGTCCTTCTGCCACTGCAGCTTGTCCTTGAGAGAAATAGTGTTTCCTGTTCAACTTTGCAACTGGCTTTATCTTTGTTATCCCAGCTGGATGAATGGCAGGGCACATTTTTAACTTCTCATTCCTTCTCATTGCTAATTTTTGCTTTCTCAGTCTTGGAAATGAGGAGGAGGGGAACTTGGTGGTGGCCAGGTAGAAGGAGACAATAGCTGCATCCTGCCTTTTGGGCAGCAAGGGGACTGAAATCAAAGGTGTCAGTGCATTGCCTATGGCCCTGAGGTATGGTGGAGGCTGAGTGACTGGCTTGGGGAGGATGGGGCCTAGACCACCTGGAGAGAGGGGGAGACAGGCCAGAGGCCTTGCACACAGCCTGGAGCACTCTCCCCGCCCCCATCCCACCATTCCTCTTTCTTGGAAGCTTCCCTGTTATCTCAGACCACCAAGGGGGAGGACTAGCCCAGGCATTTCTCTGATTCCCAGAGCCCTCCTAGGTAGAATTGCCAGATACTTTTCTAATGACTAGAGCAACCCTTTTGCACTGAATGTGGTTTCAGCTTCTGATCTCTCAAGTCTGGCCCCAGCCTCCCTTCCCAGCTGACTGCCATTCCTACCCTCTGCCTTCTCTGTGCTGGCCTCATCTTCTCCCCTGAAGCCATACAGACCTGCTCTCAATCCCAGAGACCTCACACACAAACGGTGGCAGCCTGGGTAAATTATTTGCACTGGAGCCTTGATCTCCCAATCGGATAAATGGGGTGGACTAATATCTACCTCACAGGGGTATTGGGAGAATGGAATGAGATGAAGACAGTTACCAAGAATGTAATCTGTGCCCTATAAGTCCCTTCCTTTTCACATGCTGTCTCTGCCCCCTGCAAAGCTCTTGCTCACTTTTCCTTCGCTAATCCCAACACAAACGGAGCTGAGCAGAGCCCTGTGCCCCCTGCCCCGCCACGTACAAAGCCCCTCCGTGTCCCCTGCCTCTTGTTCGTAGAGAAGCTGAAGTCTCCCAGGCCTCCCTGAGTCACCAAGGAGCAGGCTCAAGCAGCTAATGATCAGGACATTAAAGTCACAGCATCGTTCAGTGTCTGATGCACATTCCTGAGTTGTTTTACAAATACTGTAACTGCCACCAGAGGGAAAAGCTAACTGCATGATGACCAGACTATAGCCATGACATAAGCTGCTCCGTCTGGAGCAGTACTGGATCTATGGCACACACAATTCCAAGAACTGGCCTTAAGAGAATGGAATTAACACTATTGCTCATAATAATCTATATCTTTGTGGTGGACATCAAAATAATTATAGCTTGCTCTGCCCGTATATGTAAGCGGGCAACTGAAATTGTCAGCAAAGAGACGCTACCGTCCCAAGTTGACATCTTCCATCCTGAGAATACAGTACCCTACGTCAGCATGAAGAAATTATGGAAGATGGATCTTCACCCCTAATCCCATAGAAGTGGAATGATGTTCTGACAAGTGGGGATTTGTAAGCAGCTCTTGGCAGGAGAGAGCTCTTTACAGGAGACCTCTTTTGTCCTGTCACTTTAGCAGAGCTGTATTATAACTAACCTTAAACCAGGCATCCCCATGCTCTACTCACCTCTGGCCCAAGCACACCTTTCAAATCTTTTGATCACACAATACCTTGCCTAAACTGTTGGTTCTTTCCATAGATCGAAGAAATAGAAATGAGGAATAAGTAATTAACCAATGACCAGATCTCTTCCTTAAGTTCCCCTTCAGTAATCTCACAAACTGTGTAAACGAGATAGCATCTAAAGAAAGATGACTAGGAGTCGACAAGCCTGCTTGCAGTGGAAGACGGAAATGAGTCTGAGCCCCTATTTCCCTGATTAACTGAGATTACTTCCCCTTTTCCCTTTAAAAACTTTCAGGGCTGAGCAGAATCTTTGGAGCTGGATTTGGGATGCAAGTCCACCTTTTCTCCAGAATGTCAGCTTTGTGATTAAAAGCAACACTTTCAGTTTCTACCAATACTTGCCTCTTGAGTGTTGATTTTCAGGTGGTGAGCAGGTGGACCTGAGTTCGGTAACACAAAAAGCCTTTGCCAGCTCAGTTGAAGTACCTGCCCAGCCAAGTCCCTCCTCTGAACACACCATCCCCTAATCAGGTAGCTTTAGTTTCAAAGAATGGCCTCTTAAGTTCCCAGATATAAAGCTGTGATTTGAGAGCTGTGGCCCTGAAACAGGAGGGAAGGGGGCAGGGCACAACCTTTGAAAGGATTACATAGCCCGAGGTCATGACATAAACGGATTAGAACCAAATAGGTCCAAAATGGTGGACAAGTCGACTTCCACTAGAACTTAGAGCCTCAGTATACACTAATTGTATCACATCAGCAAGCTAAATGACACACCCACAGGCTCCATGACAATTCTAAGGCGAGTAAGGGTCAGAAAGCAGGTAGTAGCCCAATTCCTGGAGATCCCCGCCCCTTCTTTCGAAATAGCTGGAACACCCCTCCCTCTCATTAGCCTATGAAATTACCCACCACTATAAAAACTGACAACCCCAGACCCTGGTGCCTTTCTCACCTTCTGAGATGGCCCTACACTCAGTCTGTGGAGTGTGTTTCTCTCTAAATAAATCCACTTCTTACCTATCACTTGGTCTCTCACTGAATTCTTTCTTTGATGAGACATTAAGAACCTGAGCTTCATTAAGTCCTAAAATCAGGTGTGTGATCTCAGTTGGAAGACTGGGTTTTGGCTGGGTTTGAGTCCCGGCCACCTGGGTTCAAGTCCCAATCTGAGATACACGGTCTTGGCCCCAACAGCTGTGGCCTGTATTTGGTCCTGTGACACATCTCAGGTTGTCATTTGCCATTTCATGGTGAGCCAAACAATGATTGAACTGGCTAAGCCCTGTTGGGACCCACCCAGACCCCGAAACGTGGTATAAAGATTATTTTAAGCAGAAGACATTTGAGATTCAATAAATGCAGACAAAAGCCATCTCAGAGTGTCTCTCATCTACTAAAAGCAGGAACTTCTGAGAAACGAGGACTACCATAAATTCCCTCTTTGGGGTGAGTCTGCTCCCAGGAGAAAAACCAAGAGGAAATGTACCATAAATCCCCTCTCCTGGGAAATTTTATGGCCCTGAAGACAGACCAGGAGTATCTACATAAACAAACATTATCACAGACTTTCTTATCTCTCTTTTGCTCTCCTAAAAACCCATTTGTCTTTCCAAAAGAAATCTGGTTTTCTCATAGGAGCCTTTCCTATCCCTGCCTTTTCCCTATGTAGGGGTGGGTTTCCCTTCTACTCTTCTACGTTCTTTGGCTGGTCTAGTAACTAAATTGATATAAAACAGATTAAGAAGAGAAAAACAAAAGTTTAATAACATGTATACTTCCTTTATACTTTATATCTTTATATATAAAGTATAAAGTATATATACTATATACTTTATATAAAGTATACTTTATACTATATATCCTGTATACTTCCTTTAATAACATGTATACTTCGTTTAAACTAAGTCTCTGAAAGGGACAAAGCCATCACCTTAAATACATCTTCGGCTAAATACAAAAGAAGATGGTGGCGGGCAGGGAGATCAATTATGGAAGGTTATCAGGCAAAGCACAGTAAACAGGGTAAGGTTGTTATGCAGGTTTAAGTATATGCCTTCTTCATTGTTAACAGTTTCTAGAGGTTTGGTCATCCTCCTCTTCATGGTAGAGGGAGGGAGACACCATCACAAATACAGATTTCCCTTATAAATGTAAATGTTTCTTACAAAAGGATAACTTCTACTCAGTTTTCAGAGCTTTTCCTCTGTCTGCTGTTTCTTATAAATAATCAGCCTAAAATAATCAATATGCCAGAGAGATACATTTTAGGGTGGTATACTTTTCTTCCCTTCACCTACGAAGTTAGATATTGTTAAAAAAGAAACAACCAGCTCAAAATGGAGTCACAGGAATTCCCTGGTACTTCAGTGGTTGGGACTCATCGCTTTCACTGCCGAAGGTCCGTGTTCAATCCCTGGTTGGGGAACTAGGATCCCACAAGCCATGAGGTGTGGCCAAAAAAAAAAAAAAAAAAAATGGAGTCACTTGTGCTAAGCCCCACATCAGTGTAGGGGACAAAACTTACCACCCCCAAATGTCTCTTTGGCATGTGAATTATTTCAAGCTGAAAACAATCAAGGTCCAAAAGACTCAGGAAGAAAATTTGACCTTCCCCCTAACTGCCTAAAAATTTTTTAGATAGAGGGCCTGTCCCTGGAATAGAGCTGTCACCAGAGATATCTGCAAAGACTATGGGCTAGGTTTGGTCGGGGAAAATCCGCAGGGCCTAGAGATTAGAGTCCACTCTGTGTCCTGTTTTCTCTGCAGGGCCCAGCAAACATTTATTTACCAAACACTTGCCTTTCCATCTCCATGTGAATTGCCTTCCTCCCCTCTGAAGTCCCAAACCACTACCCCAACATCCTCTTTTGGCATTAGCTGAACATGGTGGTTTCAGCCATTGTAAGTTACTCAGTTTTCCTGGGTCTGTCCCATGCATACATGTTATTAAACTTGTTTGATTTTCTCCTGTTAATCTGTCTCCTGTCAGTTGAGTTCTTAGATAGCCAGAGAACCTAGAAGGAAAAATTCTTCCTCCCTGACGTCAGCAAACCAAGACTTAATACTGTAAAGAAAAAGATGTTTCCTGCCATTCCAGTTCTACAAGGATGAAGCCATTAGCCACTGCCTTTGCCCACCAACCATGTGCCTGAGGGAGTCCAGGATGGAGAGAACAAGAAGCATTCTGTGCTTTAGATATACAAGCCCCTAGATAGTTAATATACATATCTAAGGAAAAATGTCAGTTACCCCAGATTCTTGCATCTTCCCATACATAGGAAAGCACTAAAACCATTAACCTGAGAGTCTGTTCTTTGTGATTAGCAGTGATCTTTTTATGCTTGACTACGCTTTTTCCCAGCCCCCAAAAAGGAAAAAAAGGTTTGTATATGTCCTGGCTCCACCCTTACCTCTTCAGAACAGTTTCTCAGAGCTATCTGAGAGGCTTTCTCCTGGGCTATAGTCCTTAGTAAGATGCTGGATAAACTCAACTCAGAGCCCTTAATGTTGTATGCTTTTTTCAAGTTGACAGTGTTGGCAACAATTCAGGGACCCAGAGCAGACTTCTCTCCTTTGCCTCAACTTTGGAGCCTTGGTACCAGCAGGACCCCTTGTGCCTGTTCACCTCCTCAGTGAGTCCAGATTAATTTGGGTGAATCTCCCCTGATACCTGATCTCCCACTCCTGGTTGAAGATCCTGAGTTTATTCAGAGGTTGTTAAACTCCTCACTGTGAGGAGTAGGTCATTCTTGAACTTAGGTTCAAGAAGAGGTACCTATACATAAATTGTACCAATGTTTTCTTAGGTCAGTCTCCCAAGGCGATAGAGATGAAAACAAAAATAAACAAATGGGACCTAATCAAACTTATAAGCTTTTGCACAGCAAAGGAATCCATAAACAAAACTAAAAGACAACCTACAGAATGGGAGAAAATGTTTGCAAACGAGGCAACCCACAAAGGCTTCATTTCCAAAATATACAAACAGCTCATACAACTCAACAACAAAAATCAAACAACCCAATCGAAAACTGGGCAGAAGACCGAAATAGACATTCCTCCAAAGAAGAAATACAAATGGCCATTAGGCACATGAAAAGATGCTCAACATCACTAACTATTAGAGAAATGCAAATCAAAACTACAATGAGGTACTACCTCACACCAGTCAGAATGGCCATCATTAAAAAGTCTACAAATAACAAAGGCTGGAGAGGATGTGGAAAAAAGGGAATCCTCCTACACTGTTGTTGGGAATGTAAGTTGGTACAGCCACTGTGGAAAACAGTATGGAGATTCCTCAGAAAACTAAAAATAGAATTACCATATGATCCAGCAATCCCACTCCAGACAAAACTCTAATCCGAAAAGATATATGTACCCCTGTGTTCATAGCAGCACTATTCACCATAACCAAGACATGGAAACAACCTAAATGTCCATCAACAGATGAATGGATAAAGAAGATGTGGTACATATATACAGTGGAATACTACTCAGTCATAAAAAGGATGGAATAATGCCACTTGCAGCAACATGGATGCAACTAGAGATTATCATACCAAGTGAAGTAAGTCAGAAAGAGAAAGACAAATACCATATGATATCACTTATATGTGGAATCTAAAATATGACACAAATGAACCTACCTACAGAACAGAAACAGACTCAGAAACAAAGACAGTAGACTTGTGGTTGCCAGAGTTGGGGGGATTGGGGGAGGGATGGAATGGGAGTTTGGGGTTAGCAGTTGTAAGCTATTATATATTATATATGGAATGGATCAACAACAAGGTCCTACTGTATAACACAGAGAACTATATTCAGTATCCTATGAGAAACCATAATGAAAAAGAATATATATATATATATATATATATATAATCTGAATCACTTTGCTGTATAGCTGAAATTAACACAAGATTGTAAATCAACTATACTTCAATTAAAAATGTTTAAAAAAATTTTTTTAATAGAAGAGTTACCTATTATTTGCTTAGTTGAAAGACACTGCAGTTACCCCCAGCTGTAAAACACTGGAATGATTTTGCTCAGCTGAAAGATACTGAGGAGGCTTGGCCTGGCTGATTAGGTAGGAGGCTGACCTGATGTCTTTCCTTAATTCAGCACCTTCACAGAATTTGTCAGGATAAAGTGAAGCTACCACATGAGAGCTTTGTTGTGAAGAAAAGAGACAAGGCTCCTCTTAGCTGGTTATGGCTTTCTTAAGCAGCTCAGAAACTTATGGGAGTGGTGGAGACAGATTCTGCACACGGTGCAGCAGTCCCATTGGGAAACCCACTCATTAATTTAAAACTTGCAGGGCTTCCCTGGTGGTGCAGTGGATAAGAATCCGCCTCCAATGCAGGGGACACAGGTTCAAGCCTTGGTCCGGGAAAATCCCACATGCCGCGGAGCAACTAAGCCCGTGTGCCACAACTGAGCCTGGGCTCTAGAACTCACGAGCCACAACTACTGAAGCCCGCATGCCCAGAGCCTGTGCTCCGCAACAAGAGAAGCCACTCCGATGAGAAGCCCACACACCGCAACGAAGAGTAGCCCCCACTCGCCGCAACTAGAGAAAGCCCACGCACAGCAACAAAGACCCAACACAGCCCAAAACAAACAAACATCTCACAATACAATAAAACTAGAATTAAAAAACAAAAAAATGGTACAGAAGAACCGGTTTGCAGGGCAGAAATAGAGACACAGATGTAGAGAACAAACGTATGGACACCAAGGGGGGAAAGTGGTGGAGGGGTGGAGGTGGTGGTGGGACGAACTGCGAGATTGGGATTGACATATGTACACTAATATGTATAAAATGGATAACTAATGAGAACCTGCTGTATAAAAAAAATAAAATAAAATTCAAAAGAAAAATGGGATAAATAAAATGGATGTTGATAGGATTTAAAAAAATTTTGATACAAAACTACCTAAGGTTGGTAGGGCCAAAGGGACCCTCTACTCTCCCCCCAGCATTAAAGGGTCCCAAATGAGTCTGCTCTATTTACCCCAGTTTGGAAAAATAAGTTAAAGGCTGAAAGAAAATTACAGTGAGATCCCTGACAAGCAAGTGCTTGGGGCTACAGTTAGGTTAATTAATCGAGTTAAAGATTGAGAAAAGGACCCGAGTCCCTTGGTTCTATCCCTCACTGGGGACCCCAAAGCCTTTAATACAAAAATAGATAAAACGGTCGGGGGATAAAAGGAAAGTTTCTGGGACTCTTTGTAAGACCAAGATTTGTTGGTGGGATCCTAATGGAAGCTAAACTTAAAGGTATCATAGTTGATAGAATTGAGATAAAAGTTTATTAAAAAAAATTAGTGTATTTGAATGGGCTTTATGTAAGACGATTACATCTCTTTTGCTTGATTATATTGTGAGACAGACATTATGTCTCACTAGGGAGTGCTTCCCCTGCCTGGTATTATAAGATAGAGCATATAAATCTGCCCCTAAGGCAATATTAATTAAATTAATATTAAAGGAAACCAATAAGTTTACCTGAGCCTCTACACAATATGAAATAAAAACTGGGGGCTAATACTCAGGGGCTAATAAAAGCAATAATGGAGGGGTTTTTCTGCCCCTAGGGTGGTCTAGGTTTGACTCGCGCATTCAGAAAGAAGACTTTTGTTGAATGCCTTGCACAAATTTTGAAGGCATGATAAATTGAACTCTAGAGTTCTAGAACATACAGCTCGATTTCCAGTTTATTTGGAAACCTTCTCACTGATATAAAAAAGAAAATTAAAGAAAATGTAGTTGGGTAAATCAAAATTTGATATCTCTTAGGTGGCAGACCAGACCAATTATTTGGATAATTAAAAGCAACTGTCTTTGTTTTATGGGCCCAAAATAGCATCAATTATGCTAACAGACATATGCAGGCTTCTTGGCCCTAAATTCCCTATCTCTGGTGATCAGGATGTCTCTCTACCTCCTGGTACAGGGAGGGTACCTTTTACATGGGAGATTTATTTCCTGTTTTCAGGGAGACAGAGGGGAAAGTCAGAGTGTCCTTCTTGTACAGGCTATTTTTAAAGTAACTGTAATTCAAAATAATCACTTTGGCATATTTGAGGGCAGCGTGCTCTGAGTCCCCACGATGGGGTGCTGCCCGATTCATGAATCATTGAGTAAAGCCAATAAGATCTTTCAATTTATTCAGTTGAATTTTGTTTTTCAACAATATATAAGCCTCAAATCCTAACCACCCCTTTTACTCACTGAACACTCCCATGGTGTATGGGAGTGCATGCATAAATAAACTCTGTTTTTCTCTTGCTACTCAGTCTTCAGGCAGTTTAATTTTCAGGCCCCATTTACTTAATGTAAGATGGTAGAGGACAAGTGTTTCCTTCTGATTCTCTGCTTGACCAAACCCTGAAGTCAGGTTCCTCTGAACTCTCTTCTCAACTAGGCCCTGATTTTTGGGCTTCGTGTTCATCTCTGCATTGTCCAGTTTTAGCAAGATTCCTGCTGAGTCAGTTTACTGAAAATCCCTCACTGTTGGTCTGACCTTTGATATCTTTTCACCCTGGCCTGCCTTCAGTAAAAATGCTGTTAGGTCAGTTTAGCAAAGAATTACCCTACCTCTTAGTATTTTTCTATCACCTGACCTGCTGTCTTGCTCCTTGGCTATAAATTGTCACTTTTCCTTATTATACTCTGAGCTGAACACTATCTCTCTTCCCTACTACAAAACCCCATTGTAAAGGTCCCTCTTGAGTGAAGTCTGCCTTATCATCTTTTCTTTTTTTAATTCATTTATTTTGTCTGCACTGGGTCTTAGCTGCGGCACGCAGGCTCTTCCATTGTGGCATGTGGGATCTTTCAGTTGAGGCATGCTGACTTCTTAGTTGCAGCATGCGTGTGGAATCTAGTGCCCCAACCAGGGATCGAACCCAGGCCGCCTGCATTGGGAGCAGGGAGTCTTACCCACTGGACCACCAGGGAAGTCCCTGCCTTATCATCTTTAACAAGTGTCGTGAATGATTCTTCTTTTAACATCTCCCCACCCCTCCCCACCGAGCTCTTATCTAGGCTGACCTCTCACTGTTTATACGGAGAAACTGAAGTTAATCAGCCAAACCAGGGAGGGATTAAGAGTTTGGATCCTGGGATCCAGATTTACCACTTATCAGCCATGTGACATCAGACAGGTCAATAAACCTTTGTTTAAAATAGGCACATCTATAACATGGGGCAAATAACAGTACTCTTACTGTGTTGTTGTCAGAATTAAATGAATTAATACCCATAAAGTGCTCAGAACTCGCCAGCAGAGTAAGCACTGTATAGTAGTTATTATTATTATTTTAATTAATTAATTTTTATTTTTGGCTGTGTTGGGTCTTCGTTGCTACGCGCGGGCTTTCTCTAGCTGCGGCGAGCGGGGGGGCTACTCTTCATTGTGGCGCGCGGTCTTCTCATTGCGGTGGCTTCTCTTGTTGTGGAGCACGGGCTCTAGGCATGGGGGCTTCAGTAGTTGTGGCATGCGGGCTCAGTAGTTGTGTCTCATGGGCTCTAGAGTGCAGGCTCAGTAGTTGTGGCGCACGGGCTTGGTTGCTCCGCGGCATGTGGGATCTTCCCAAACCAGGGCTCAAACCTGTGTCCCCTGCATTGGCAGGAGGATTCTTAACCACTGCGCCACCAGGGAAGTCCCAGTAGTTATTATTATTATTTTTATTATTATTTTAAGGCACTTGCCTGAGGACAATTTTCTGATTAAAACTGAAATGAATGTATTTTCCTGTCCCTGTGTTAAACAATACTAGGACCAAGCAAAAATAATTTTGCTGCTTGTTCCAGGAAATATCTGCTCCTGAAAGATAAGATTGTAAACAAAGTAGATGACTTATGGAGACTAACAGCTGGCTCATTAAGACTCTTTCAGCACCCCTGCGTCTAGGACCCACCAATCCATTAAGTCGTGAATTCTGCCCAACCAATCAGTTTCCTCCTTTGCAGGACCCAACCTCAAAAGACTTCCTTCTGGAGATCTAGCCCCATATATCCAACTGCCTGGTTGTCTCACGGGCATCTCATAATTAACATATTGAAAGCTGAACTCCTGATCCCTCCTTCCAACCTGTTCTCTGCCTATTCTCCATCTTAGCAAGTGGCGCCTCTCTGTTCACTCAGTTGCTCAAGTCGGAAACCCTGATAGGGGCTTCCCTGGTGGCACAGTGGTTAAGAATCCACCTGCCAATGTAGGGGACACGGGTTCAAGCCCTGGTCCGGGAAGATCCCACATGCCACGGAGCAACTAAGCCGGTGCACCACAACTACTGAGCCTGCGCTCTAGAGCCCACGAGCCACAACTACTGAGCCCGCGTGCCTCAACTACTGAAGCCTGCGCTCCTAGAGCCCATGCTCCGCACAAGAGGAGCTACCGCAATGAGAAGCCCGCACACCTCAACAAAGAGTAGCCCCCGCTCGCCACAACTAGAGAAAACCCGCGTGCAGCAACAAAGACCCAACGCAGCCAAAAATAAATTAATTAAAAAAAAGAAACCCTGATACCTCCTCCTCTCCACATCCAAAAGCCTCAGCAACTTCTGCCAGCTCTACTCCAAACACAGCACAAACCGTCCCCTCCCATCTCTCTACTACTCTTAGTATCCTCTGTCAAGAATGAAGAAAACTTTCCCCTACCCTTCTAGGTTCTTCTGGCTTGTCTAAGAATTAAATCGACATGAGACAGATTAAAAGGAAAAAATCAGACTTAATTTTATATGTACGGGAACCCCACATACAAGAAACGTAAAATGAGGTCTGTATTCCATCCTGAGCTAAGGAATGGGATACGGGCTTCCAAGGACAGAAGGGTCATTCACAGGATGATAAACAGAGTAAGTGTTTGGTAATTAGACGTTTGTCTTGCCATATAGATGAGGCCACTTAGATAAAATTTATCTCTGGGAATAACTCATTTTCTGGGAAAAATCCCAAATTTAAATGCTTCTAGGTAGTTAAGGGAGGGGCAGTATTTTCTCTTGAACCCGCAAGGTCTCAATTGCCTTTAGCTCAAAATAATCCTCATGCAAAACTGACACATGTTGGGGGTGGCGGGGTTCATTCTGAACCCCTACACCTCCTGCTAACTTGTCTTCCTGCTTTTGCTCTTATCTCCCTAACATTCGTTCATTCTCCATGCAATAGCCAGAGTGACCTTTTAAAAACACAAGTCAGGACTTCCCTGGCGGTCCAGTGGTTAAGACTCTGCACTTCCACCTCAGTGGGTGAGGGATCGATCCCTAGTTGGAAACTAAGATTCCGCATGCTGGGACTTCGCTGGTGGCCCAGTGGCTAAGACTCCACGCTCCCAATGCAGGGGGCCCAGGTTCGATCCCTGGTCAAGGAGCTAGATCCCACATGCCTCAAGTAAGAGTTTTCATGCTGCAACTAAAGATCCTGCATGCCACAACTGAGATCCGCCGCAGCCAAATAAACAAATAAATAAATAGTAAAAAAAAAAAAAAAAAAAAAAAAGATTCCGCATGCTGCGCGGTGTGGCCAGAAAAAAAAAAAGCACAAATCACATCATGTCACCTTCCCCCATTAGAACTTTCCAGTGAGTTCCCATCACCCTTAGATTACAATCCAAACTCCATATCCCTGGTCCTGTCACTTCTCCAATCTTTTTTTAAATTAATTAATTAATTTATGGCTGTGTTGGGTCCTCATTGCCGCACGCGGGCTTTTTCTAGTTGCTGCGAGCAGGGGCTACTCTTCGTTGTGGTGCGCGGGCTTCTTATTGTGATGGCTTCTCTTATTGCGGAGCATGGGCTCTAGGCGGGTGGGCTTCAGTAGTTGTGGCACACGGGCTCATTAGTTGTGGCTTGCAGGCTCCAGAGTGCGGGCTCAGTAGTTGTGGTGCACGGGCTTAGTTGCTCCGCGGCATGTGGGATCTTCCCGGCCCAGGGCTCGAACCCGTGTCCCCTGCATTGGCAGGTGGATTCTTAACCACTGTGCCACCAGGGAACTCCCTCCGATCTTATTCTATGCCATCACTTTCCTTGCTCACTATACTTCAGCCACCCATCTCGGAGCTTCTACATTGGCTGGTCTTTCCATCGCTGGCTCCTTCTCACCCTTCAGATCTTCAGTAACATAAAGTAGGTCCTACTGACTATTCTCATCCAAAGCACAAATCACACTTTCTATTTATTTATTGCTTTTCTTCTCCACTGTACCCCAAGCTCTAAAAGCTTGTTCACCACCGTACAGTGAACACCCAGAACAATGTGTTTATATTCGGCCCTTGTGGCAAGCTGATTGCATTAACGTCCTTCTTTCTTCCTGTATTTTTGTAGGCCCCTCCCACTTTGCCTCTGGGCTCACTGTGTGGCTTTGGCCAATGAGATGTTAGCAGACGTGACTGTAAGCAGAGGCTTGAAAAGCACACGTGCAGTTCCACTTGCCCTCCTGCACAATTGGGCTTGTTCTTTTTTGAGTCCTGCCATTGCCAAGAGAACATTCCCTGCTCTTCTGCTGAAGGGATGTGAGAAGAAGTAGAGAAGATCTGCGTCAGCCTAGCTGAGGCCATTCATAGCCAGCTGACCCTCAGATGTGCCACGGAGCCAGCTGAGATCAGGAGAGCCACCCACCTGACCCACAGCTGACTGTAGACTCTTAATCAAGCCACCTGAGACCACAAGAACCAAAAAGCCAACCTATAGACTCATGAGCAACAATGATTATTTTAGCTCACTATGTTTTTGTGTAATACAGCATTATTGGGACAATGTAACTGACATAGCACTCAAATATTTGTTGGCTAGATGAGTATTAGTGAATTTTAGACACTAGAGCAGGGCAGGAGATATGGCAGATTTCTTTGGACTTAAGGTGATAGGGACAGAGTGAAGGAACAAAGTAGGTGATTAAATAGTTAATCCTACTAGGGGATCATAATAGTAAAAAAAGGTATGGGAGACCCCTGTAAGTTAATGATCACTCAAGAAAGCAGGCTTGCTTAACAACAAAACTGTGCAGCAGAAGCATGAGACACGCCCCAAAACAATAAAATGATGGTGGAATGAGACCTGCATCCTGCCCAGTGAGGTCTGTAAGTTAATGATTCCTAGGACATGCTCCGCTGTGCACACTAAAAATAAAAACATAGGGAAAGGTGACGTTATACTGAAACCTGAGATGATTTACCATACGTTAGTATATGTTACTGCTTTTTGCCCATTTCCATAGCGCTATGAAAGTCCCAGTTTGACCATGTAGGGACAAAAAACCTCTCCCGCCTGATGTGGAGGAGGAACTGATGATGGAAGTTTGATGTCTACCACCACCAGGGAAGCCCATGATGGAAGTTTGATGTCTACTCAAGAATGAGGAAGAAGGTGGTCTTCTCCCTTCCCCACTTTTCCTTTGACTATAAAAATGTGGCCTACCTAGCTTTCAGGGCAGCACTCCCTTGCCTGCCCACCTGTATCTCTCACAAGCGTCCTATATAAATAACTCACTTCTTGCCCGACGCTCTGCCTCTCACTGAATTCTTTCTGCACCAAGACAAAAGAACCTGAGCTTCACTAAGTTCTGAGATGAGTTCTATGGTTTCAGACCAGGTGAGTGATTTTAATTAACAAGACGATGGGGGCTTCCCTGGGGGTGCAGTGGTTAAGAATCCGCCTGCCAGTGCAGGGGCACAGGTTCGAGCCCTGGTCCGGGAAGATCCCACATGCCACAGAGCAACTAAGCCTGGGCTCCACAACTACTGAGCCTGCGCCCTAGAGCCCGCGAGCCACAACTACGGAAGCCTATGCGCCTAGAGCCCGTGCTCCGCAACGAGAAGCCACTGCAATGAGAAGCCTGTGCACCACAATGAAGAGTAGCACCCGCTCGCCGCAACTAGAGAAAGCCCGCGTGCAGCAACGAAGACCTAACGCAGCCAAAAATAAAATAATAAATAAATTGATTTAAAAAAAAAAGACAATGGGTTCACATCCCATCCCGTGGGTTCAAGTCCCTATCTGCGGTGTGGCTGGGTTCAAGTTCCATCCGAGGAGAAGTACAGTTTCAAAGGGACCTCCCTTTCAGCACATCCAATGTGGGGGCCTTTCTGTGGGTTCAGTTAGCTGTGCTTCCTGGTTATGAAGGAAGCCGGGGGTTAGTGGGAATGTTCCAGAATGGAGGCACCCAGGGCTAGGATGAAGCCTGTAGATACTGCCTATATTAGTTTCCTGTTGCTGTGTAACATTACCGCACCCTTAGCAGTTCAAAATAATACCAATGTATTATCTCACGGTTTTTGTGAGGAGTCTGGGTACAGGATAGCTGTGTCCCCTGGGCAGGATCTCACCCGTCGGAAGTCAAGGTGTCAACCAGGGCTGCAATCTCACCTGTGCCCTTCTGAGTCCTCTTCCAAACTCAGTGAGGCCTCAGTGTAAGCAACTCTTTACAGGAAACTGCCCTCAGCGAGAAGCCCCTTTTCCTGTCACTTTAGCAAAGCTATATTGTAACTAACTTTTAACCCAGGCATCCCCATGCTCTACTCATCTCTGGCCCAACCACGTCTTTCAGATCTTTTAATCACACAATACCTTGCCTAATTTGTCAGTTCTTTCCGTAGATGACAGAAGTAGAAATGAAGAATAAGTAATTAACAGATGACCAGATCTGTTCCCTAGCTTCTTGTTCAGTAATCTTCCGAACAAACTGTGTGACCAAACTATGAACAAGATTACATCCGGAGGGTGTTCACGAGGAGTCGACAAGCCTGCACACAGTGGTGGACGCCGCCGACTCTGACCCTCTGTCTCAATGATCGACTGAGATGACTTCTATGCTTCCTTTTAAAACTTTCACGGCTGAGCAGAATCTTTGGAGGTGGTTTTTAGGGGACGCTGAGTCCACTGTCTCCCCAGGTTGCCGGCATTCTGATTAAAGGCACATTTTCTTCTAACGTTTGTGAGTTTGTAATTGATTTTGAAAGTGGCGAGCAGCAGCGGGACCGAATCACCCTATTCATTGGGTAACACTAGGGGCCAAAGACACATAAAAAGAGTGTGAATGGTCAGTTGGGTCTATACGGAGGAGGGGCCCTGGGGAGACATCCCCTCCACCTCCCCAAGGATTCTCAGAGGAAAGGGCAGCAGGGGGATTTCCTTAGGGCCTCGGGCAGGTGGCACTCTCTGAGCTATGTGACTGAGTCCAGGCCTGTTGCTTCAACAGCCAGAGAAAGCAGGGCCCCACGTGGATCATGTTTTTAACCTTCAGCACTTGATAAAGCCTGGCACAGGTTAGGGCACAGCAAACATCTGGGGAAGGAAAGAGTCCCCAGGCGGCCACGTGGAGCCTTTAAACAACAAAGGCTTCTACTCACGAGCAGATTTACACAAAGGTAATTTGTGGGACTCCACTCTAGGAATGGACTCCTGAAGTTAGTTTAAATAATGACCTCCCTTCCAGTGCCGCCCTCAGTTTGCATGTGACCCCCCAGACGTTGGAGTGGGCAGAGGGCCCAGGAGGCCCTGTGGGCAGCAGTGGGTAGGGGGACACAAATCTCAGCAGTCCGGAAGCTGAGCAGGACCCTAGGGGGCCTTCCCGGGACAGACCCCTCCCCCCTATTCTCTGCTTTAGCTCCTCTCAGAAGTGCCTAGTTAATTGTATCTGATGCCCATTTCCTGAGTTGTTTTATAATGTGAAAACCCTCATCAAATGGAAGACGGTAACTACCTGATGACCATGAGCACATAGTCCCCAGGCCTACTGGAGCCTAAGGATTGATAACACAGGATTAACCCCTACGACACCGCCCAGTCACCTCACCATCAACCAATCAGAGAATCGTGCAGGAGCTGCACACACCCTGAGAGCCCCGCCTCCCTCACCTGGCCTTTAAAAATGCTTTCCTGAAACCCTTCGGGGAGTTCAGGGGAGTTCAGGCTTTTTGAGCGCTAGCTGTCCCGCACTATCGTATAGCTTTACAATAAGTGCTGCACTTTTCTTCCCCGCAGCCCGCTGTCAGGAGCTTGGCTTTGCTGCGCGTCGGGAAGCAGACCCAACTTTGGTTCGGTACCACTTCCTTTGGTCCTTGAAGTTTCAGGTGCTTAAGGACCTGCTTTTTGCAGATCAGCCACCTGGGGGCGACAGAGTGGTTGACCCAGCGTGGGAATGAACTTCCAGTCCAGCTGAATGGTTTGAAAAAGCTCCTAGGTGGCTCTGGGCCTGGCTTCCTTCTCCACAGTCCCTGGGTGGATGTCAGCTCTCGGGGGAGGTCAGAACTAAGAACAGATGTCTGCCCCTGAAGCCCTATACTCCGCGCAGGGGCCGGACTGCCTGTGGCTGCAGGGCGCCGCGTGGCCACCAGGGGTCACTCCTCACTAGGCTCTCAAAGCAGAGACCGGTGGGCCGGGCTTTACACCCCACCTCCTCTCTCGCCAATGCTCCCAGGGTTCCTGGGTCTGTCCCCCCTGCGACAGTTTAGTGGTCAGCACCCAACACCCCTTGCATTGGTCCCATGGGGTCAGAGAAGTGTTATTGAAGTAGAGTTACCGATAAAATACAGGATGCGTAATTAAATTTGAATTTCAGATAAACAACGAATACTTTTTGAGTAAAAATATGTCCCACACAATAGTATTGCTAGATTTGGCATCCTAGCATGGAGACAGACCCTTGCATTCAGATTCCAACCTCATCGTTCACTGAGTGATAGGAGCAATTCTCTGCTTTTCTGAGCCTCGATTTCCTTATCTATAAAATGGGTAATGATACTTCATGGGGTTACATGAAGTCTATCGTGTTCAGGTAAGAGCTCAATAAACCTTAGCAGGTTTTCTTTTCATTCCTCAGAAGCTACTGATTTTTTACTTCAGAGATGTCATATCTTCTAGCTAAAAATTGACTATCAACAGGAGACTGCAAGAGGCAGGAGAGGCGAGGCTGGAGGCTAAGGGTGAGAATGGAGACCATCTACCCTCCCACCCCTTACAGTCTACTACATTAACTCCATGAGCTCTTCCACTGTCTTTATCAACCCTACAACACCACTATAGGAAACTTGCCAAAGATATACAAGTTACAAATAACTTTGTTGTTCATTCCAGGAACTTCCTGAAAGACTTGTTTACATTTAAACGCCCCCCATACATTTGGCAATGCATGGAGACATTTTTGGTTTTCACAACTGGGTAGGGAAGGCTACTGGCATCTAGTGGGTAGAGGCAGGGATACTGTTAAATATCCTGCAACGCACAGGACAACCACAAAGAATGATTCAGCCCCAAATGTCCAAAGTTCCGAGGTTGAGAATCTTTGACTTAAATGAACATCAAACTGTTCAGCTCTTCAATACTGTTAAATTAATTAGACAAGGAGACCCTTAGGCTGAAGCGGCTCTAATGCTGGGGGTGTTCTACACAAGCAAACCAAAATCTAAGCCTGCAAATGCCTCACGGTCACAAACCGAAACCTAAGGACAACCAATCACAGCTAACTAGGCTTTACGCCAATAAGTAAACTCCTTACTTTGCTTCTTTTTTTTTCTCTGTAAAAGTCCGCTTCCTGGACAGGTACATGTAAAAGTATGAGATTAGATCACTCCCTAACACCATACACAAAAATAAGGTCAAAATGGATTAAAGACCTAAATGTAAGACCAGAAACTATCAAACTCTTAGAGGAAAACATAGGCAGAACACTCTATGACATAAATCACAGCAAGATCCTTTCTGACCCACCTCCTAGAGAAATGGAAATAAAAACAAAAATAAACAAATGGGACCTAATGGAACTTAAAAGCTTCTGCACAGCAAAGGAAACCATAAACAAGACCAAAAGACAACCCTCAGAATGGGAGAAGATATTTGCAAATGAAGCAACTGACAAAGGATTAATCTCCAAAATTTACAAGCAGCTCATGCAGCTCAATAACAAAAAAACAAACAACCCAATCCAAAAATGGGCAGAAGACCTAAATAGACATTTCTCCAAAGAAGATATACAGACTGCCAACAAACTCATGAAAGAATGCTCAACATCACTAATCATTAGAGAAATGCAAATCAAAACTACAATGAGATATCATCTCACACCAGTCAGAATGGCCATCATCAAAAAATCTAGAAACAATAAATGCTGGAGAGGGTGTGGAGAAAAGGGAACACTCTTGCACTGCTGGTGGGAATGTGAATTGGTACAGCCACTATGGAGAACAGTATGGAGGTTCCTTAAAAAACTACAAATAGAACTACCATATGACCCAGCAATCCCACTACTGGGCATATACCCTGAGAAAACCAAAATTCAAAAAGAGTCATGTACCACAATGTTCACTGCAGCTCTATTTACAATAGCCCGGAGATGGAAACAACCTAAGTGTCCATCATCGGATGAATGGATAAAGAAGATGTGGCACATATATACAATGGAATATTACTCAGCCATAAAAAGAAACGAAACTGAGTTATTTGTAGTGAGGTGGATAGACCTAGAGTCTGTCATACAGAGTGAAGTAAGTCAGAAAGAGAGAGACAAATACCGTATGCTAACACATATATATGGAATTTAAGGGAAAAAAATGTCATGAAGAACCTAGGGGTAAGACAGGAGTAAAGACACAGACCTACTAGAGAATGGACTTGAGGATATGGGGAGGGGGAAGGGTAAGCTGTGACAAAACGAGAGAGAGGCATGGACATATATACACTACCAAACGTAAGGTAGATAGCTAGTGGGAAGCAGCCGCATAGCACAGGGAGATCAGCTCGGCGCTTTGTGACCGCCTGGAGGGGTGGGATAGGGAGGGTGGGAGGGAGGGAGACGCCAGAGGGAAGAGATATGGGAACATATGTATATGTATAACTGATTCACTTTGTTATAAAGCAGAAACTAACACACCATTGTAAAGCAATTATACTCCAATAAAGATGTTAAAAAATTTTAAAAAAAAGTTCACCTCCAGCTCCCATCCATGGAGTGCTTGCTTCTAACCACTCTGGCTTGGTGCTGCATAATTGGAATCAATTTTGCTCAAATAAGTTCTTAAATTTTTAATAGGCCTTATTTTATCTTTTAACAGTTCAAAAACATCAAAAGACAGTTTACTCGCCAAGAGTCTTAAAAATCTTTGTCTCCAAACCTTTGCCTTGCTGCGTCCATTGTTGGGCTGCACCCCGCAGGCCTGCAAGCTCTGTACTTGCGCAGCCTGGAGACTGAAGAAAGAGCCTGGAGTCAGTGACCCCAATTCAGTGGTTTCATGGATGGGGGAGCTTACACGTCCGAAGCAAGGTCCTAGAGCCACACCCCACCGTGTAGGCGGGCAGGACATGGTGGCAGTCTCTGCTCCCCGGGGGGAGAGGGAGGTTACCAGTTATAGGGGGAATTGATGACATCAGGTTAGCTCATCGGTTGCCAGGGAAACCAGCAGAGGGCCCTGCCACTCAAGGCTCCTTTGATACACTATCATAGTGGAGAGAGTTCTGAGCTAAAGATTAGAACAATCACTAGCTGGGGCCAGGGACCAGTACATGGGCATTTACTGATTAGGCTCTGTGATTAAGAGGGAAGGTCTGTCAGGTGAGTAGGATGTAGTTGAAGCAGGCACTGGTCGAACAAGGGATGTGCAGAGAGCAAGAGAACAGCCATCTTGGGTGGCCTGGTCATACATCCGTCAATCCTAAACTATTATAGTACAATCCTCACTCAATTCTTTTTTTTTTAATTTATTAAATTTATTTATTTTTGGCTGTGTTGGGTTTTCGTTGCTGCACGCAGGCTTTCTCTAGTTGCGGCGAGCGGGGGCTGCTCTTCATTGTGGTGCACGGGCTTCTCATTGCAGTGGCTTCTGTTGTTGCGGAGCACAGGCTCTAGGCGGGTGGGCTTCAGTAGTTATGGTGCATGGGCTTCAGTAGTTGTGGCTCACGGGCTCTAGAGCGCAGGCTCAGTAGTTGCGGCACACGGGCTTGGTAGCTCCACGGCAAGTGGGATCTTCCCAGACCAGGGCTCGAACCCGTGTCCCCTGCACTGGCAGGCAGATCCTTAACCACTGGGCCACCAGGGAAGTCCCCTCACTCAATTCTAATCAAGTCTCGGCATTAAAATACCCACCTTCAACCAGCCTTTGCTGTTCCCCCTCCAAGATGCTCCTAGGACTGGTTTGCCTCACCATGATGAGAACAACTGGTCTGAAGGACCGTTTTGTTGATCATTCCAAGGAGCCAGTGTCCCACAGGTGCCTTTCCTGCATGATCTGGTTGTAGGGTCTGCTGCCCACAGGCCTTCGTTCCTGTGTGGGAGAGTGAGGGGAATGGGGAGCGAGCCCCAGGAAACTCCAGGAACAGGCCCATCCCCTCAGAATGGGCACTCCCTTCGTCACAGCCTCTCTTCTACCCCTCAGGCCTGCCCACGTGTTCAGACTGTGCAGTTCCACCAAGGTCCAGACTACAGAGCAGGAGACTTGGCTTCTACCTCTGACTTTCCAGTTAGCCCACTGGGAGACCCCTGGCAGGTCTCTCTGAGCCCATGCCCACAGATGAGGATCCCTGCATGGATGAGACACAAACTGCAGGGCACTCTGAAGATTACAGAGGCAAGGAATGGCCCCTACCATCCACCCAGTGAGTTCCAACTCCCTGGTCCAGCTCATTTAAAAATAATTGAAAAATAGGGCTTCCCTGGTGGCTCAGTGGGTAAGAATCTGCCTGCCAGTGCAGGGGACACAGGTTCGATCCCTGGTCCGGGAAGATCCCACATGCCGCGGAGCAACTAAGCCCGTGCGCCACAACTACTGAGCCTGCACTCTAGAGCCCATGAGCCGCAACAACCAAAGCCCGCACGCCTAGAGCCCGTGCTCCGCAACAAGAAAAGCCAATGCAATGAGAAGCCGCGTACCGCAACGAAGAGTAGCCCCCCCCACTCGCCGCAGCTAGAGAAAGCCCGCATGCAGCAACGAAGACCCAACGCAGCCCAAAATAAATAAATTTAAAAATAATAATAATTGAAAAAATAGAGAAAAGAAAGGAAGAAGTGAAAAAGAGGAAGCACCCTGTTACCAGCACCTGTTAACTTTTGGTGCATTTCCTCTTAGCCTTTCACTTATGCATATAACCTATAATCATAGGCATATAGCCTACGTATGAGGTTATATCTTATTTTTTCCACTTATAATGAGGACACTTCCTTGTGATCTTAAAGTCTCCTTGGAAAACTGAGCTTAAAGGCATCAAAATATCGCACCAGGTAGATATAACCTAGTGTTTACTTAAGAATTCTCCTATGACTGGACACCTGTTTTTACTATTGTAAATAACAGTGCAATGAATATCTTTGAGCACAATGCCCACTCTCCCCTTCCTTCAGTTATTGGAGGAAATCCATCAGAAAATAGATTGCTCCTTGAGAGCACTGTGAGTTAATTCATTCTTATACCCTTTTACCCCAGTACTTGGTCCAGAGTTTGGCACACAGCAGGTTCAAAACTGGGTGACTGAATGGCTTATGGTGACAGTGCTCTCCTGCAATCCTCTATCCTCCTTGTCCTTGGGTGACCTTTGCCTCCATTTAGCACCCACAAGCCACATGATCCCATTCCTGTGAGACTTTGGTTTGACTCACATCACCTCCCCACGTTGTCTTTTCCTTGTGTACAGACTGTTGGACCAAATCATTGTTGCTTGATTCTGGCTGGACGCTGAAGTCACCTTGGGAGTTTTAAGACAAGGCGGCGCTGGCCCTGCCTCCGGAGAGTCTGATATAATAGATCTGGGGGTGAGGCCCAGGCTCAGTACTTTTTAAAAAGTTCAGTGATTATAAGAGCAGCCACAGTTGAGAACCCCTGAATTAAAAAGTCCTTGAGGTCCCTTTCAGTTCTCATGATTTGTGAGCCTTGATTGGGTCAAGTTAATGAGGTAGAGACGCCATTATATTGCTTTGAGAAAACAGAGTATATAATAATTATTTCCAGGAGTATACAGTTAAACTCTTGGACCTCAAAGAAAAAAAATTATAAAGAGTTTTTCTCCGCCTTCTGGAAATATCCTGGCTCCCATTACCCCCTCCAATTAATGGTCCTAAAAGGACTACAGGCTAGTCCATGATTATCCTATTTCACAGATGAGAGGAGGAAAAGTCCTGAAGACAGTCAAGTCTGGCTGTTGGCAGAATCTGTAGCAGGGAGCCTAGCGTTTTTAACAATTCTGTTCAGTAAATGTCTTCTGTGTAGAAGAAATTTCTGGAAGGTGGAGATTGGGTGGGAAACCTGCAAGTTTAAAAGAAGTGTTTGGTAGCCTTGTGTATCCAGGAAGTTAATGGTGAGCTCATCAGGATTGGAAGCAGAGAAAAGAAACCAAAGAGAGAGAGACAGAGAGAGAAAGACTGCCCCAATGTCTGGAGCAGTGTCCCCTGCTACAGAATGTCAGCCCCACTGCCAGTAATCCTGACGCGGTTCAGGTCAAGCTACTCCAAAATGTGGCGCGTTGGCCTATTGACTATTTTAAGCTGAAGGAATTTGAGAAAGAGCAATTGTGGGAAGGACTCTCTGACCTTCCCCTGAAGCAGGTCATAAAACCCTCATGTGAGAGGTGCCCTCACTGTACTGGGAGGAAAGGAGCATCCTTATCTCCAGAGACGGGGGGATGACTGGGAGGAATCTGAACAGGCCTTGCTAAGTTTCCCCCAGCTTAACACATTAGCTCATACCCTATCACATATTTCCACGATTTCCCACTCCTCATGAAACCTAGCAACAAAATGCTCTCTGCTTTTTTGGGTCATTTCCTTATGAGGGCTCCAGGGCTTCCGCACCGTGTAAAACTTATATTAAATAAATGTGTATGCCTTTCTCCTGTTAATCTGTCTTTTGTTACAAGAGCTCCAGCAGAGAACCAAGAAGGGTAGAAAGTAAAAGATATTTTTTTTCCCCTACGATCCCAACACTATAACTTTGATTCTTTTTTCTTTTTTTAAATAAACGTGTGTATTTTATTTTATTTTTGGCTGCGTTGGGTCTTCATTGCTGCTCGTGAGCTTTCTCTAGTTGTGGCGAGCAGGGGCTACTCTTCGTTGTGGTGCACAGGCTTCTCATTGTGGTGGCTTCTCTTGTTGGGAGCACGGGCTCTAGGCACATGGACTTCAGTGGTTGGGGCACGTGGGCTCAGTAGTTGTGGCACATGGGCTCTAGAGCGCAGGCTCAGTAGTTGTGGCGCACGGGCATAGTTGCTCCGCAGCATGTGGGATCTTCCCGGATGAGGGCTCGAACCCACGTCCCCTGCGTTGGCAGGCAGGTTCTTAACCACTGAGCCACCAAGGAAGCCCCAGTAACTTTGATTCTTGAAGGTTTTTCTTGTGTCTTTAACTGCAGAACCTCCTGAAAGGGGTCTCCGGCTCCCACTGTGGTCTCTCAGAGCCTTAGGCAGTCAGCAGTTGAGACAGTAGGGGGGGCTAGGGGTCAGTCAGTGGAGAGCAAAAGTGGGGAATGCAGCTGTTGAGAAGGCAGTCAGAGGGGAACAGCCTGTGGCAGGAGGCCGTTCAGCGGAGGGCCACCTCTGGAGACAGGGCCATCTGCGTGAAATACCAAATGAGTTTTTCTAACAGCTCATTCCCTGATTCAGTCATGAAATATTGCCTGGATGTACTTGAATCACCTTCAGGGGCTTGTAAGCCACCCCCAAAGAGATTAAAGTGATTTCCCCAGAGAATTCCACAACTTAATGACGGCTCAATAAGGAATGAAAAAGAAAACACTGTCAGGTTGGAGAAAACAATTATTTCCTCCTGCTCGTAGGCAGATACGGGGCACTCTAGAGGCACAGCGGCTAGGAATACAGTCTGCAGGCGAATGGAAAATTACCCTTCGCTTCTGGTCTGGGGCTTCTTCCTGATCCACTGAGTTCCTTAGAACGTAAGAGAAGGAGAAGGGGGGCAGTGCCCCCTGCCGTGGGTCCTGACTCGCTCCCGTCTCCAACTTGAGATGAAACGCCAGCTTCCCTTCTGATTAAATTAGGGCCCTACATTCTTTCTTAACCCTGGGAGCAGAAGACTGAAATGAAGCACATTATCTGGACTATGTACTCTCTCTTCTCACATTTAAAACATTAGCCCAGATTTCAAACTTTTAACTGCGATGGACCGAATAGCCTCACATTACTACTCAGATGCATTTTAATATGCTACCACCTTCCAAAAGACTGAGACGTTTGTTTCCTGTTTCATAAAGGAAATGAAATGGTTTAGATGAGAAATACTTTCCCTACGGAAATAAAAAGCTACTTGCTCATTGCAAAGATCATTTTTATATCTTCTAAATAGTGGGGAATGCTCACTGAAACTAAACCCACAGACGTCTCGACAGCTTTATTTGTTCACTCTATTTTGGGCTCCATTATTGAAGCAATCTCTGTTGGCAAACATTGTTCTACCAATAATTTTTTGAGCGGTTAAATTTTTTTCTTCTCTTTAATTCAATAGAACTGAGAACGTCCCTCTCAGGATAGTCAGGAGTGGGGCAGGGGTGGGTGGGCAAGAGGGGGACATCACTTTCCCAATTGGATTTTTGTGTTGGTCCAAAACGTATAACAGATTCATGGATAACTCTTCACCCACATTTGAAGCATAACCAGGTTTCTACAAAGGTTTGGGATCTGAGGGACACACAAAACTTCCCAACGGCCCTACTGTCCTTCCTTAATTCCACTGAGAGCCTCCTCTTTGAATTAAGGACTTATTAAGGATTTGGGCTTGTGACAGGTGATTTTGAGGAGAGTTCAAAGAAGGAGGGCGTTGCTCTGAATTGAGCAGTATCACAAAGTGGAGGTGATTCTATCGCTGGGAATCTTAATATTTCTTCTCTAGAAGACAGGGGAATGAAGTGAGGTTAAAGCTGTAATTGGTAGGAAAGCAGCCGTCACTCCTATTAGACAAATAAATAAGAGGGATGTTTGGTCGCTTTTGTGGTTTGGACAATGTTCTCGTTTGTTCTGTGTTCAGTCATGATGACGGGTGAGTAGTCCATGATGTTGTCAGGGAAGGGGAAATTTCCCCCTTCTCCCCATCTTGAGTTCTGGACTAATAATAAAATTGATGCAAGACAGACTAACAGCAGGAAAAGAAACAAATTTTAATTCACATGCATGGAGGTCTCATAGAAATGAGACCTAAGGGCTTCCCTGGTGGCACAGTGGTTAAGAATCTGCCTGCCAATGCAGAGGATGCAGGTTCGAGCCCTAGTCCAGGAAGAGCCCACATGCTGCAGAGCAACGAAGCCCGTGTGCCACAACTACAGAGCCTGTGCTCTAGAGCCTGCAAGCTACAACTATTGAGCCTGTGTGCCACAACTACTGAAGCCCGGGCGCCTAGAGCCCGTGCTCTGCAACAAGAGAAGCCACTGCAATGAGAAGCCCGCTCGCCGCAACTAGAGAAAGTCTGCTCACAGCAACGAAGACCCAATGCAGCCAAAAATAAATTAAATAAATAAATAAATTTATTAAAAAAAAAAAAAGAAATGAGACTTAAGAAGTGGCAGAAGAAGGCAGCTTTTATACTTTTTAGACAAAAAATAAATTTGTGAGGAATTGACAGGACAAAGAAACTTGGGCTTCATTAGTGAAGAACTAAACAGAATTTGGACTTGGGGTAGTGAGCTGAAGAAGTAACAAGGTGTTTACATAAGGCTTCTTGTAATCCCCGTTTCTGGCGATAAGGGTGTCCTCCTACCTCCAGATGCAGGGAGTGCACCTTTCACATGAAAGGTTTATGTCCTGCTTCCAGGGAGACAGAGAGGAGGGTCAGGGTGTCTCTGTTGCACTAGCTGTTTCTTAGGTAACTTTAATTCAAAATAATCACTATGCCATTGAGGCACATTTTGGGGCAGCCTGCCCTGGGCCCCAACATTGTCTTGTTCTGACTCGGCTCCCACAGTGGTCTTGTTGGGTGTTGATGCCACGTGGGGGCCGTCACATGCAACAGCAGGACACTACAGCCCAGCTCCAGGTGCCCCGCTAGCTCCCAGCTCCCAGCGGCTGCTTTTCTCTTTCTCATTGTTTTTGTCATTACTAATGGAACATTGCTAGTGTTCAGGTTCATTTCTCAGTTTAGACAACCAAAGGGATGGGCCCTGAAACAGGCAAGCACTATCCGAGGCGGAAGCCCATGCACTTAATCTGTGGGAAGGTCTGAGAGACATTAGAACTGGGTGGAAACAGCCTATGTGCCTCACATGGCCTAACTCATGACATCCTGAAACTGAGCAGGACCCTGTGGGGCTCCTGGGCACAAAAGCCTTTCCTTCCTTCCTTCCTTCACTTTTGGCTGCACTGGGTCTTCGTTGCTGTGCACGGGCTTTTTCTAGTTGTGGTGAGAGGGGCCTACTCTTCGTTGCGGTGCGCGGGTTTCTCATTGCAGTGGCTTCTTTTGTTGTGGAGCACGGGCTCCAGGTGCACGGGCTTCAGTAGTTGTGGCGCATGGGCTTAGTTGCTCTGCATCATGTGGGATCTTCCTGGACCAGGGCTTGAACCTGCATCCCCCGCATTGGCAGGTGGATTCTTAACCACTGCGTCACCAGGGAAGCCCACAAAACCTTTCTGTGTGCCCTCCCTCCCCTTTCTCGTTTGTAGGAAATGTGCTGCATTCAGCCTCTATGACCTTCTGAGTTCCAAAGGGCAGGTTCGAACAGTTTGCTAATCAGGGAAGGGAGGTGATGCAGAGACAAGGGAGGAGCGGTCAAGAAACAACAGTGCAGCCTCGGGGCAGGGTGCTGGTTCCCCCTCAAAGGATATACACAACTGTATCTTTGAGCTGTTTTGCAGATACTGAAACCCCCACCAGGTGGAAGAAGTTAACTGCACGCTTCTCACAAGCACTAGACCCCAGACGGTTGAACCAGAAGGTTGATGATGCTGACTCCCAATTACCTCACCACCAACCAATCAAAAGAATGTCCACGAGCTGATCATACCCTCCTGTTTGAATCATTACTATAAAACTTCTCACTATCCCTTCAAGTGAGTTTTGAGGGCATTAGCCTGCTGTGACCCCTTTGGCTGGCAAAGCAATAAAGCTATTCTTTTCCGCTTCACCCATAACTCTGTCTCTGAAATTCAATTCCATACCAGCGTACAGAGGCCGAATTTTGGCTACAGTTCCAGTGTAGCCATTGATGTATGTGATTATGGCCTTGAATTATCAAGGAAAAGTTAACTGATACTCAGTGACTTCCTTTAAAGAGACAGTGAAAAAGCAATCCATTTTAGAACTATAACTGTAAAAATTATTAGAATATTTAGAAAAAAGTTATTCAGCACTGGAGTAGATATAGCCCCCAGCCTTTCCACTGGGAAAGGTAAGCTTACTTCTGGGGATCCCTGGTAGATCAGAGACCCTGGGACTTTACTCTTGCACAGCTCCCGGTCCTACAGGGGAATTAGATTCCACTGTTGAGGAGAGCCTGCTAGAACCAGAGAGATCAAGTCCCTGCCCCTGGGATATGCCAGGCTGATGGAGGAAGAATGGACCAGTTCAGTAGGAGAGGCACAGGCCTTGCTTGCTGGCAGGTGTGGGAGTCATAACTGTGCTTGGCCTTCAGCCTTAGGGACACAGTAGGCAGAGCTCAGCCTGGCCTTTCACTACCAGCCAAATCATGTGGTCCACAAAGCGGATTTTCTATAAATGCCATAATGAGAAGGAACAGCTAAGGTGAAACAGCAAACATTGATATATTGAACTTCTCGGAGGGCAATGGCAATGTGATAAGCTGACTATTAAGTGGTTTAAAAGCCTGAGAAACGTCCTTGAAAGAAAAATCAGTAGTTCAGCAGCTGTGGGAAGTTAGCGGGAGTGTGGACAGAAGGGGAAAGACTGAGAGGAGTACAGATAAGATAAATAATAGCTAACACTTATCAGGGGGTTACTAAGTGCCAGGTATTGTTTTGTTTTCCACCTGTTATTGCCATCCTCACAAAAATCCCATAAAGTAAAGTATGGCCATTTTCTTCATTCTACAGAAGAGGAGATTGAACCACAGGAATATCAAGTACCTTCCCCAAGTTCTAGAAAGAATTGGAGCTAGGATTTGTGTCTGGGCAGTCTGGTCCCACTAACCATCATCCTGTCCTAGAACCATCTCGTGATAAATCATGAACAGTGGTATCGATTCTGACCAGGCAGCCCCCGTGAGCCTATGGACCCCTCAGAGAAACGTGGAGCCAGCAAGCTGATTCTAAAATCTTATGGACAGGCAAAAGCGCTAGAGTAGCCAAAACAATTCTGAAAAAGAACAGTGTTGGAGAACTCACACTACCTGATTTCCAGATTTACTATAAGCTGCAGTAGTCAAGACAGTGTGGTGGAGAAGGAAGGAGAGACTTCAGTGGAAAAGAATAGAGTCCAGAGATAGATCCTCACATATTTGGTCAGTTGATTTTTGGCAAAGATGCAGAGATAATTCAATGGAGAAGGGCTTTTCAAGGAATGGTGTTGGAATAATTAAATATGCAAAAAAAAGAACCTCAATCCATACTCCATACCTTATAAAAAATGAACTCCAAATGGATCATAGACATAAATGTAAAACTTAAATCGTAAAACTTCTAGGAGAAAACATTATGGCTTTCGGTTAGGCTGAGATTTCTTAGATATGACAGTAAAAGCATAACCTATAAAAGAAAAAAGTAATAACTGGCGTTTCTTCAAAATTAAGAACTGCTATTCAAAAGACACTTGAAAAAATGAAAAGACAAGCCACAAACTGGGAGAGAATGTTTGCAAAACGTATATCTCATAAAGGACCTGAATCTACAATATATAAAGAACTCACAAAACTCAATAATAATAAAAATAGTCAACTCAACTAAATGGGTGAAATATTTGAACACTTTCCCCAAGATGATACATAGATTGCAAAAAAGCACATACAAAAATGTTCAAACTAATTAGTGATCAGGGAAATGCATACTTAAACCACAATGAGATACAGAATACATCTATTAGAACGGCTAAAATTAAAAACCCAACCAACCCAAGTTCCGGTGAAAATGCAAAGCAACTGGAGTGCTCATATACTGCTAGCAGGAATGCAAAATGATACAGTCTCTTTGGAAAACAATTTGGCAGTTTTGTACAAAATTAAACATTTACCATTCAACCCAGAAAACCCACTCCTAGGTGTTTACCCAAGAGAAATGAAAATCTGTTTATAGCAGCTTTATTCATAATTGCCCCAAACTGGAAACAACCCAAATGGCCCTCAAGTAGAGCATAGGTAAATTAAATGTGATGCATTCGTACAATGAAATTCAGCAATAAAAAGGAATGAACTATTGATATACAGAACAGCACGGATGAATATCAATTGCCTTATGCTAAGTGAAGGAAGCCAGATTCAAGGCTACATACTCCATGCTTTCATTTATATGACATTTGGGGAAAGGCAAAACTATAGGGACAGAAAAACAGATCAATGATTGCCAGGGACTGGGATGGGGGAAAGGTTGACTACAAAGTGGACCCAGGGACTTTTTTGTGGCTGATGGAACTATTCCATATCTTGATTGTGATAGATGACTGTCGTCAAAACCCACAATACTATACACTAAAAAGGCTGAATTTTACTGTATGTAAATTATCCCTTAATATTTTTAATGGAGGAAAAAAAACGAAGGTTTCAGCAGCCTGTGGGGCACTGACCAGAGCTGGTGAATTCTACAAAGGGATCTTCCCAGAATACGGCCAGTGCCCTTAGACGCTCCATCAACTATGTATTTCCAGGCCAGAGAAACCTCAACTCAAGACCCTTTGCTGGCTGCTACTAGGTGGCTTGAAACCTGAGCGTGGCTGACTCCCCTAAGGCTCTGGTCTACATGGGGAAAGTGCAAAAGGAAGCAGAAAGCAAGTGGGAGTCCAGCTCCCAGAGTGAGCGGCCCAGCCATCTGACCCTCCTGTCTCCCAGCATTTCTCAACCCCACTCTTCTGGCTCCTTTGGGTGACTTCCTCCTTTTCCAAGTGGCCTGGGGAGCTGTCAATCATGATGACCTTGTGTCCCATCCCACCCCTACCCTAGGACAAACACATGAGTCAGGGTGATATAGTCAGGCAACTACTCCAGGCCACTGTGATTCATTCAGGGAAGACACACGACCCAAGCAAGGCCAAAGAGCATCTTACTGGAGACCACTAGATAGATGTTGGGAGACAGAATTTCTTTCTTCCTGGAGATTACAAAATTGGGAATATTTAGAACCAAGGTGGTCATCTTGCCTAGAGAGGGTAATCAACAGAGCTGAGAGCTGGGAAGGGGGCCAGGGCTCTGATAACATGCTCTGAGCCCCTGGATCCGGTCATGTGGGGAGTAAGAACTGCCCCTAAACTTCCCAATTACTGAACCATTAAGTCTCCTTTCCTCTTGACTAACTTCCTTCTACCTGAGGGTCTTCACTGACACACAGCTGAATCCTGTCCTGTGGTCACGCACTGCTGAGAGTTCTGTTCATACGAGTTCAGCCAAAAGTAACGGACACCTGCTTCATGCCGGGCACTGGGGACACTGGGCCCATGAAGACACGCTTTTTGCCCTGGAGGAACTCACAGTTTCGTGGAGGAGACAGATGTGTCAGCAAATGGTAAGCGGTCAGACAAGCATTAGCTAACATGAAGAACTCGGAAGCCCAGCACTCACCCTAGCTTAGGGCTTCAAATAAGGCTTCTTGGAAATGACCCCTGAACGGAGTCTTGAAGAATCACCCAGGTGGAAAGGGGGGAGGGTGGGTGTTTGGGCAGAGGCGTGAGCAAAGACCCGGCAGGGTGAAACCTCATGATGTGTGCAGAGGAACACAGATCCTTTTTCTAGAGGAATCCAGTAAAACTTTCTGTGTTGATGGAAACGTTCTATCTCTATGTTGTCCATTTCGCAGCCTCCAGTGATTAAACGCTTGAAATGTGGCTAGTGCAACTAAGAAGCTCAATTTTTAATTTGATTCCATTTTAATTAAAATTTAAAGAGCTGCATGAAGCTGGTGACTACCACCTTGGACAGCTCGGCGGCTCTAGGCAGTTAAGTGCAAGGCAGAAGTGGTAGGAGACAAGGCAGGCCAGGAGAGCACAGGGAAGAGCCATGGATGCCATTTGAAGGGTATTGACTTTAACCTGTAGGTGATGGGAAGTCTTTGGAGGGCTGCAAACTGAAATGTGACATGGGTCATCTCACTAGACGAGGGGCTGCGATGGAGCAGAGGAAGACTGCGGTCAGAAGGACATTGCTGTAGCTCAAGGGAGGAGTTATGAGAGTCTGAAGCATGGCAAATACAGAAGGGCTGGTGGGGAGGGGACTGATTCCAGAGGCTTTAGGAGGATAGATCAGCAGGACCAAGTGGTCTCTTGGTTTTGGAGGGTGGAGTTGCATCTCTTTCTTGGAAACGTTTACAAGAAAGATGGATTCTTGGGTGGTGGAGCTTGGACAGGGTGCTCCTCCCAGGCAGAGGGACTGGAGGTTGGGAGAGGATCCTGCAGCAGCTGCTGGATTCCAAGGCCGCACTTCCTTGCAGGGCAGGCTCTGTCAAGGTTAGAGATGTAGGGGGAAGAGATACCTTGCTTGGCTGTTGTTTCTTAGTAAATGGAAGGATCAGGGCAGCCTTGAAAACTACTGAGTCAGACTGTAAATACTGATACCACTTCCACAGTACCAACTGCAGGAGTGGGAAGGCTCCCCAAAAGACAGAGAGGCAGTTTAAAGCCTTTGGTAATTCAGAAAACACCCGAATTATTTAGTAAAGTCAAAGTACCATCGAGAGTTAGAGACTGCCCCCTCACTGGGCCTCCCTGGGTAGAGTGGGTAGAGGGCAGGTTTCCCTTAGCTTCAGGGTGGGAATGGGGGTCCCCAAGCTTAGGCCTTTTTAAATATAAACTAATCAAAGAGATTATCCTCTCTCTGAGACAGGCGGCCAAGATTCCCTCCATCCCTGGTTTCTTATGATTCACTCATTTACTTATCATATATTTATCGAATAACTACTATGTGTCAAACCCTCTGATAGAAGCTGGGACTATTGGGACAAAAGGCACAGACCTTGCCTTAAAGGAGTTTCGTGGGATGATTATAATACAGTGAATAATATTCATTGAGATGCATTGTGTATCGGGCACTCTGCTGGATGTATTTTATGTGGACTTAATTTTTCCAAAACCCTATGAGGAACTGTCATGATCCCCAATTTATAGATGAGGAAACTGAGGCACAGAGACCTAAAGTAACTTACTCAAGTATCTAGGACCCACTCATTTAAAACACTTCACCTTAGGGGACTTCCGGGAAAATGGCGGAAGAGTAAGACGCGGAGATCACCTTCCTCCCCACAGATACACCAGAAATACATCTGCACGTGGAACAACTCCTACACCTACTGAACGCTGGCAGAAGACCTCAGACCTCCCAAAAGGCAAGAAACCCCCCACGTACCTGGCTAGGGCAAAAGAAAAAAATAAACAGAGACAAAAGGATAGGGACGGGTCCAGTACCAGCGGGAGGGAGCTGTGAAGGAGGAAAAGTGTCCACACACTAGGAAGCCCCTTCGCGGGCGGAGACTACGGGTGGCGGAGGGGGGGAGCTTCGAAGCCGCGGAGGAGAGCGCAGCAACAGGGGTGCGGAGGTCAAAGCGGAGAGATTCCCGCACAGAGGGTCAGGGCCGACCGGCACTCACCAGCTCGAGAGGCTTTTCTGCTCACCCGCCGGGGTGGGCGGGGCTGGGAGCTGAGGCTCCGGCTTCAGTCGGATCCCAGGGAGAGGACTGGGCTTGGCGGCGTGAACACAGCCTGCAGGGGGTTAGTGCGCCACGGCTAGCCGGGAGGGAGTCCGGGGAAAAGTCTGGACCTGCCGAAGAGGCAAGAGACTTTTTCTTCCCTCTTTGTTTCCTGGTGCACGAGGAGAGGGGATTAAGAGCGCTGCTTAAAGGAGCTCCAGAGACGGGCGCGAGCCGCGGCTGAAAGCGCAGACCCCAGAGACGGGTATGAGACGCTAAGGCCGCTGCTGCCGCCACCAAGAAGCCTGTGTGCGAGCACAGGTCACTCTCCACACCCCCCTTCCGGGGAGCCTGTGCAGCCCGCCACTGCCAGGGTCCCGGGATCCAGGGACAACTCCCCCGGGAGAACGCACGGCGCGCCTCAGGCTGGCAACGTCACACCGGCCTCTGCCACCGCAGGCCTGCCCCGCACTCCGTGACACCGCCCCCCCCCCCCCCCCCCCCCCCCCGAGTGAGCCAGAGCTTCCGAATCAGCGGCTCCTTTAACCCCGTCCTGTCTGAGCAAAGAACAGACGCCCTCCGGCGACCTACACGCGCCAAATCCAAAGCTGAGCCCCTGGGAGCTGTGAGAACAAAGAAGAGAAAGGGAAATCTCTCCCAGCAGCCTCAGAAGCAGCGGATTAAAGCTCCACAATCAACTTGATGTACCCTGCATCTGTGGAATACATGAATAGACAACGAATCATCCCAAATTAAGGAGCCGTGTGGATGAAAGGCTCTTGGTGCTGCAGCCAGGAGTTAGTGCTGTGCCTCTGAGGTGGGAGAGCCAACTTCAGGACACTGGTCCATAAGAGACCTCCCAGCTGCACATAATATCAAACGGCAAAAATCTCCCAGAGATCTCCATCTCAACGCCAGCACCCAGCTTCACTCAACGACCAGCAAGCTACAGTGCTGGACATCCTATGCCAAACAACTAGCAAGAGAGGAACACAACCCCACCCATTAGCAGAGAGGCTGCCCAAAATCATAATAAGTCTACAGACACCCCAAAACACACCACCAGACGTGGACCTGCCCACTAGAGAGACAAGATCCAGCCTCATCCACCAGAACACAGGCACCAGTCCCCTCCACCAGGAAGCCTACACAACCCACTGAACCAACCTTAGCCACTGGGGACAGACACTAAAAACAACAGGAACTACGAACCTTCAGCCTGCAAAAAGTAGACCCCAAACACAGTAGGATAAGCAAAATGAAAAGACAGAAAAACACACAGCAGATGAAGGAGCAAGATAAAAACCCACCAGACCTAACAAATGAAGATGAAATAGGCAGTCTACCTGAAAAAGAATTCAGAATAATGATAGTAAAGATGATCCAAAATCTTGGAAATAGAATAGACAAAATGCAAGAAACATTTAACAAGGACCTAGAAGAACTAAAGATGAAACAAACAATGATGAACAACACAATAAATGAAATGAAAAATACTCTAGATGGGATCAATAGCAGAATAACTGAGGCAGAAGAACGGATAAGTGACCTGGAAGATAAAATAGTGGAAATAACTAATGCAGAGCAGAATAAAGAAAAAAGAATGAAAAGAACTGAGGACAGTCTCAGAGACCTCTGGGACAACATTAAACGCACCAACATTCGAATTATAGGGGTTCCAGAAGAAGAAGAGAAAAAGAAAGGGACTGAGAAAATATTTGAAGAGATTATAGTTGAAAACTTCCCTAATATGGGAAAGGAAATAGTTAATCAAGTCCAGGAAGCACAGAGAATCCCATACAGGATAAATCCAAGGAGAAATATGCCAAGACACATATTAATCAAACTGTCAAAAATTAAACACAAAGAAAGCATATTAAAAGCAGCAAGGGAGAAACAACAAATAACACACAAGGGAATCCCCATAAGGTTAACAGCTGATCTTTCAGCAGAAACTCTGCAAGCCAGAAGGGAGTGGCAGGACATATTGAAAGTGATGAAGGAGAAAAACCTGCAACCAAGATTACTCTACCCAGCAAGGATCTCCTTCAGACTTGATGGAGAAATTAAAACCTTTACAGACAAGCAAAAGCTGAGAGAGTTCAGCACCACCAAACCAGCTCTACAACAACTGCTAAAGGAACTTCTCTAGGCAAGAAACACAAAAGAAGGAAAAGACCTACAATAATGAACCCAAAACAATTAAGAAAACGGGAATGGGAACACACATATCGATAATTACCTTAAATGTAAATGGACTATATGCTCCCACCAAAAGACACAGATTGGCTGAATGGATACAAAAACAAGACGCATATATTTGCTGTCTACAAGAGACCCACTTCAGACCTACAGACACATACAGACTGAAAGTAAGGGGATGGAAAAAGGTATTTCATGCAAATGGAAACCAAAAGAAAGCTGGAGTAGCAATTCTCATATCAGACAAAATAGACTTTAAAATAAAGACTATTAGAAGAGACAAAGAAGGACACTACATAATGATCAAGGGATCGATCCAAGAAGAAGATATAACAATTGTAAATATTTATGCACCCAACATAGGAGCACTTCAATACATAAGGCAAATACTAACAGCCATAAAAGGGGAAATTGACAGTAACACATTCATAGTAGGGGACTTTAACACCCCACTTTCACCAATGGACATATCATCCAAAATGACAATAAATAAGGAAACACAAGCTTTAAATGATACATTAAACAAGATGGACTTAATTGATATTTATAGGACATTCCATCCAAAAACAACAGAATACACATTTTTCTCAAGTGCTCATGGAACATTCTCCAGGATAGATCATATCTTGGGTCACAAATCAAGCCTTGGTAAATTTAAGAAAATTGAAATTGTATCAAGTATCTTTTCCGAACACAACGCTATGAGACTAGATATCAATTACAGGAAAAGATCTGTAAAAAATACAAACACATGGAGGCTAAACAATACACTACTTAATAACGAAGTGATCACTGAAGAAATCAAAGAGGAAATCAAAAAATACCTAGAAGGAAATGACAATGGAGACACGACGACTCAAAATCTATGGGATGCAGCAAAAGCAGTTCTAAGAGGGAAGTTTATAGCAATACAATCCTACCTTAAGAAACAGGAAACATGTCGAATAAACAACCTAACCTTGTACCTAAAGCAATTAGAGAAAGAAGAACAAAAAAACCCCAAAATTAGCAGAAGGAAAGAAATCATAAAAATCAAATCAGAATAAATGCAAAAGAAATGAAGGAAATGATAGCAAAGATCAATAAAACTAAAAGCTGATTCTTTGAAAGGATAAACAAAATTGATAAACCATTAGCCAGACTCATCAAGAAAAAAAGGGAAAAGACTGAAATCAATAGAATTAGAAATGAAAACGGAGAAGTAACAACTGACACTGCAGAAATACAAAAGATCATGAGAGACTACTACAAGCAACTCTATGCCAATAAAATGGACAACCTGGAAGAAATGGACAAATTCTTAGAAAGGCACAACCTGCCAAGACTGAATCAGGAAGAAATAGAAAATATGAACAGACCAATCACAAGCACTGAAATTGAAACTGTGATTAAAAATCTTCCAACAAGCAAAAGCCCAGGACCAGATGGCTTCACAGGTGAATTCTATCAAACATTTAGAGAAGAGCTATCACCTATCCTTCTCAAACTCTTCCAAAATATAGCAGAGGGAGGAACACTCCCAAACTCATTCTACGAGGCCACCATCACCCTGATACCAAAACCAGACAAGGATGTCACAAAGAAAGAAAACTACAGGCCAATATCACTGATGAACATTGATGCAAAAATCCTCAATAAAATACTAGCAAACAGAATCCAACAGCACATTAAACGGATCATATACCATGATCAAGTGGGGTTTATTCCAGGAATGCAAGGATTCTTCAATATATGCAAATCTATCAACGTGATACACCATATTAACAAATTGAAGGAGAAAAACCATATGATCATCTCAATAGATGCAGAGAAAGCTTTTGACAAAATTCAACACCCATTTATGATAAAAACCCTGCAGAAAGTAGGCATAGAGGGAACTTTCCTCAACATAATAAAGGCCATATATGACAAACCCACAGCCAACATCGTCCTCAATGGTGAAAAACTGAAAGCATTTCCACTAAGATCAGGAACAAGACAAGGTTGCCCACTCTCACCACTCTTATTCAACATAGTTTTGGAAGTTTTAGCCACAGCAATCAGAGAAGAAAAGGAAATAAAAGAAATCCAAATCAGAAAAGAAGAAGTAAAGTTGTCACTCTTTGCAGATGACTTGATACTATACATAGAGAATCCTAAAGATGCTAACAGAAAACTACTAGAGCTAATCAATGAATTCGGTAAAGTAGCAGGATACAAAATTAATGCACAGAAATCTCTGGCATTCCTATACACTAAGGATGAAAAATCTGAAAGTCAAATCAAGAAAACACTCCCATTTACCACTGCAACAAAAAGAATAAAATATCTAGGAATAAACCTACCTAAGGAGACAAAAGACCTGTATGCAGAAAATTATAAGACACTGATGAAAGAAATTAAAGATGATACAAATAGATGGAGAGATATACCATGTTTTTGGATTGGAAGAATCAACATTGTGAAAATGACTCTACTACCCAAAGCAATCTACAGATTCAATGCAATCCCTATCAAACTACCACTGGCATTTTTCACAGAACTAGAACAAAAAATTTCACAATTTGTATGGAAACACAAAAGACCCCGAATAGCCAAAGCAATCTTGAGAACGAAAAATGGAGCTGGAGGAATCAGGCTTCCTGACTTCAGACTATACTACAAAGCTACAGTAATCAAGACAGTATGGTACTGGCACAAAAACAGAAATATAGATCAATGGAACAGGATGGAAAGCCCAGAGATAAACCCACGCACATATGGTCACCTTATCTTTGATAAAGGAGGCAGGAATGTACAGTGGAGAAAGGACAGCCTCTTCAATAAGTGGTGCTGGGAAAACTGGACAGCTACATATAAAAGTATGAGATTAGATCACTCCCTAACACCATACACAAAAATAAGCTCAAAATGGATTAAAGACCTAAATGTAAGGCCAGAAACTATCAAACTCTTAGAGGAAAACATAGGCAGGACATTCTATGACATAAATCACAGCAAGGTCCTTTTTGACCCACCTCCTAGAGAAATGGAAATAAAAACAAAAATAAACAAATGGGACCTAATGAAACTTAAAAGCTTTTGCGCAGCAAAGGAAACCATAAACAAGACCAAAAGACAACCCTCAGAATGGGAGAAGATATTTGCAAATGAAGCAATTGACAAAGGATTAATCTCCAAAATTTATAAGCAGCTCATGCAGCTTAATAACAAAAAAACAAACAACCCAATCCAAAAATGGGCAGAAGACCTAAATAGACATTTTTCCAAAGAAGATATACAGATTGCCAACAAACACATGAAAGAATGCTCAACATCATTAATCATTAGAGAAATGCAAATCAAAACTACAATGAGATATCATCTCACACCAGTCAGAATGGCCATCATCAAAAAATCTAGAAACAATAAATGCTGGAGAGGGTGTGGAGAAAAGGAACCCTCTTACACTGTTGGTGGGAATGTAAATTGATACAGCCACTGTGGAGAACAGTATGGAGGTTCCTTAAAAAACTACAAATAGAACTACCATATGACCCAGCAATCCCACTACTGGGCATATACCCTGAGAAAACCATAATTCAAAAAGAGTCATGTACCAAAATGTTCATTGCAGCTCTATTTACAATAGCCCAGAGATGGAAACAACCTAAGTGTCCATCATCAGATGAATGGATAAAGAAGATGTGGCACATATATACAATGGAATATTACTCAGCCATAAAAAGAAACGAAATTGAGCTATCTGTAATGAGGTGGATAGACCTAGAGTCTGTCATACAGAGTGAAGTAAGTCAGAAAGAGAGAGACAAATACCGTATGCTAACACATATTTATGGAATTTAAGAAAAAAAAATGTCATGAAGAACCTAGGGGTGAAACAGGAATAAAGACACAGACTTACTAGAGAATGGACTTGAGGATATGGGGAGGGGGAAGGGTAAGCTGTGACAAAGCGAGAGAGAGGCATGGACATATATACACTACCAAACGTAAGGTAGATAGCTAGTGGGCAGCAGCCGCATAGCACAGGGAGATCAGCTCGGTGCTTTGTGACCGCCTGGAGGGGTGGGATAGGGAGGGTAGAAGGGAGGGAGACGCAAGCGGGAAGAGACATGGGAACATATGTATATATATAACTGATTCATTTTGTTGTGAAGCTGAAACTAACATACCATTGTAAAGCAATTATACTCCAATAAAGATGTTAAAATGAAAAAAAAAAATAAAATAAAATAAATTAATAAAACACTTCACCGTAAATAGTGGAATAGGCAAACTTTAAGATATATAAATATATATTTACTTTTATTGAAGTATAATTGACTTACAAAATTATATTAGTTTCAGGTATACAACATAGTGATTTGATATCTTTATACATTACAAAATGATCACCACTGGAATATGCAAACTTCTGTTGAGAGACTGAATATACAAATGGCAAATGGACAGACCCTGTATAAAAATAGGACCCAGACACATAATCTACAGCATTCAGTCCAGGAAACCAATCCATTATCTACAGTAACCAGCCCTGGAAGCCAGCTTGCTATCTTTAAGCCTTGCAGGACGTCAGACCATCATCTGTCATAGCCACCAGCTCAGGGAGCCAAAAAACAACCCTGGCAACAACTGGCCCCAAACAACTAGGATTTGATTAATAACTGACAGTTTCCCTAATTTTTGTCCCTGCTTCCAACTTAGGACCAAGCAGAGGAAGCCAATATGGGCCTCTAAGTAGTCACATAGGTCCCCCGGCTTCTAGCCTCTCATCTTCAGCTTCCCCAGGCCAGCAGCCTCCAGTCAGGACACACCTGAAGCCTGTACCTTTTCCGCCATAAACTTTTCCCATCCTGCCTTTATGTCTCTGCCAACCACAGGTGATAGTGGCTAACTCTTGTTTATTTCCACACTGTAAAGGGCCAGAGAGAAAATGGTTTTGGCTCTTTGCACCATACAGTCTCTTACCAACTACTCAGTCCTGCTGTTAAAAGTGTGAAGCAGCCACAGACAATATGAATGGGCATAGCTGTGTTCCACTAAGACCTTATCCATAGGAACAACTTGTGGGCAGGACACCAGTTTTGCCAGGGGGCTGATTCCGGAGGCTTTAAGAGGATAGATCAGCAGGACCAAGTGGTCTCTTGGTTTGGAGGGTGGACGTGCATCTCTTCCTTGGAAAGGTTTACAAGAAAGATGGATTCTTGGGTGGTGGAGCTTGGACAGGGTGCTGCCCCCAGGCCTCTGTTTGCTAAACTTGGTTTTATGCTATGCTGCTCCTTTACTAAGAGTGTCACCACAAACTCCAAGCTTCCAGAAAAAGTATTGACATTTCTCTTTTGTGAACGAGGGTTTCCTTTCTGAAGCACTTTCCTATGTAAATTATGTTCCGGGACCCAATTTTCTATGTGTGGAGAGGGGTGTCTTTCCACACCAACAAGCAGTTCTTGAGACACCACCTGCATGTCCTACAATTCAACTTCAATTCTGACACTATCTACCTAGAGATGGCATCAGATCCCATAGGCCCACAAGACTGCCCCCCCTCACTACCCACCCCCATGCCCAGATTATCACCAGTGTTACTGACCGACTGGCTATAGAGTGGAGGTTCCAATGACCACCTCCTTGGACTTCGGACATCAGTTGTTACCTGTACATCTGACTGACTGGCTATAAATCAGAGGTCCCACGACCCTCTCCTTGGGTTTAATAATTTGCTAGAGAGGCTTACAGAACTCAGAGAAGCATTTTACTTACTAGATTACTGGTTTATTATGAAAGAATATAACTCAGGAACAGACACATGGAAGAGACGAATAATGCAAGATACAGGGAAAAGATGTGGAGCTTCCATGCCCTCTCCAGGTTCATCTCTCTTCCCCAATCTGCATGGGTTCACCAACCCGGAAGTGATCCAAATACCATACAGTTGGGATCTTTATAGAGGTTTCATCACACCCGAATGGTCCACCAATAACTCCATTTTCAGCCCTTCTCCCTTCTCAAGAGAATGGGAGGCAGGGCTGAAAATTCCAAGCTTCTGATAATGGTTTGGTCCTTCCATCCAGGAGCCATGTAGGAGTCCACCCAGCAGGGTCTCCTCATTAGAACACAGTTCACTGCTATCACTCAGGAAATTACAAGAGTTTCAGGAGCTCTGTGTAAAAAATGGGGAACAGAGACCAACATATATTTTCTGTTATCTCACACCATATGTTAGTTAATTTGGACCTGCCAGATCACAAGCTCTTTGAAGTTAAAGACTATGTTTTATTCATTTTTCTGTTCCCTACAGGGCTTACCTAGCAGCAGCCAGAGCCTGTAGTAGATTCTCAACAGATGCTTGTTGAAATGCGTTGAGTTGAATTAAATCATCACAATGATTTGGTAATACTGGGAGCTTAGAGATTGTTATTCCCATTGTACAGAAGATAAAACAGAGGCTCAGAGAGTTAAGTGACTGTGTTTATCTAGAGGTTTTTGCAGAGCAAGAATTTGGATCCTGTTTTTGAGCCCCTCTGCCTCTTGGGCAGGACAGACTCCTCCCCTAATGAGCTCATTCAAGAGCCCCACAGAGACAAGCTGCTGCTGCTTTTCCTTTGTCTATTTGAATTCTGTGATTTTATAATCTTCTAAACATTGGACACACCTTCCCCCTGCCCCTCCCATTGCTCTGAAGTGAAACCTTGGGGGAATGAGTCATTCTGTAAAAGCCAAGATGTCTAGGTGATGGAGTCTATCCCTTTAACCCTCAGAGAGTTTTAAAAGGTTTATATAGAAATCTTCCTGACATGCACTGCTCTTGTCTGTCTTCTCCATCGGAGAACCCCAACAAGAATTTATCTCTTTGTACTAAAACAAGGGCCTTGATTACAGACACCAGTGGCTGAGCTGTGGGATAACTCCAGATGCCCTCATGACATCCAGTCATGTGAAGTGGCAAATGACCTGCACTTCTTTGAGGATATATATATATATATATATATATATATATATATATGTATATATATATATATATGTGTGTGTGTGTGTGTGTATATATATATATATATGTATATATATATATATATATATACATATATATATATATATATACACACACACACACAGATGTTTCTGCCTTCCCCTCAGCCAACTCTGGGGGGCTGAGTGGGTCCCTACAAAGGGAAATGGGCTCTAAGTGAGGATCAACAAAATGTATGAGCTTTAGTGACATCTATGGTGACACTTCAGAGACATTTAAAAAAATGTTCTGTTTCTTAGCTGTGCTCTGGGCAGGTGAGGTTGCCAGGTAGCTTAGTAATGGAGAGGTGTCTGTACAGAGGTAAGCGGTGGATCCCAGTTCCGGAGGCCGGCCCTCTGAAGTGCAGTTGTTTGGAGCTGGGGGGGGTGCTTGAAAGGTTGGCAGCACAGTGACTACTGAGGGGCCCTGGGCCGTCAAGTCCTAAAAGTCCATCATTAGGGCTTCATTTTTATGTTGAGCTTTCCCTCTGTCCTCCAGACACTAACAAGTAATTCATTCATATTCTCATTTCTCTCCCTGTCCCCCCTCTCTCTCCCTCTCTCTCTCTTTCCATTTCTCAATCTCTCTTTCTCTCTTATGCTCAAAATTCTAAAGGTAAAATACCACAAAATCATAAAGGAACAAAGGGTGTACAGTAAAAAGTAAGTCCTCCTCCCATCCTTCAGCTGCAGAATTGTTCCAGGAGTGACTTGTGTCCAGTTTCTAGATGTACATGTGCTTTTATTTTTACACAAATGATAAAACATCATACGAACTGTTCAGTACCTTATTTTCCTTTTCACTTTAAACAATACATATTTGAAACCAGCTCATATTGATACTGAAAGAACTTTCTTTTTCTTGTAATGGATGCAATGGTATTTCATTACATGGAAGTACTCTTGTTCATCTAACCAGCCTCCTAGTGACCTTATTCCTCCTACAGTTGCAAATGGCGTTACAAATGGCATTAAAACAAACAGCCTGTGTGTGTACAGGCACACCAGTAAGAATAAATTCTTAGAAGTGAAATTGCTAGCTAAAGGGTATGAGGAATTTACTGTTGGATAGATATTTACGCTCTCCATTTAAAAATACAGTGTGCGGCATGCTGCCGAGGTGGGCAGACAGAGCTCTGTAGGAACACAGCCTCAGGAGAATGTGTCTTCTACTAGGTGGAGACAACCTACACACACCTTCCTTTTCATGACAGTTTGGACTACTATACAATAGGTTTTCAATAAAAGTGCGGAATTCACTGAAATGATGAGTGCCAAAGAAATCCTAGGTGTTTTTTCTGTAGGAAAGGAGCAGACCAGAAATCGTCAGCTCCAGTCCCAGCCTGACCCTGACCTACTGCCTCTAGCCCTCTTACCTGTTCCACCTGCCCCTCAAGTCTTCAATTTTCTCCAACTGCTCCCCTCCTGGCTTCACTTCCTTCCCCTCCCAGCTTAGCCCCTGGGTATCATTTCAACTACTTAATGCCTCCAACTCTTATCATTTTCCCCTTCCATGCCATGTGCTCTTAAACACCCCCAAATCTGTACCGTCTCCCTGCCCCTTCCACTAGGTTACCCAGCAATGCTGGAGAAATCCTACCCTAGGGGAGATCAGAGATTTGAGATTCCCAGGCTCAGCTGGGACAATGGCATGGCCTCACAGTCCTTCCACTTGTTTCTCACCAGTTCTTCCTTCCATTGTCCTCCTTCTTGTGTCTCAGTGTCCACCATGCTGACCACAGCCAGCTGGGCTCTAAGTTTCCCTCTTTCTCCTTAAGGACCCTCTCTGTTATTCCTTTTCTTGTATATCTTCAACTACTTCCCCTTTGTTCATTCTTTTTTTTTTTCTATAAAACTTATTTTATGTTCACTCTTTCTTCACAGTTCACAAACCTGGCATCTAGTAGATGCTCAATAAATTTCTTTATAAAATCAAATTTATTCTGGTATAATTTACAAATGAAATGGGCATTTAAAGTATATAACTCATTGAATTTTGATAAATGCATAGTCCCATGTCATCACTACCCCAATCAAGGTAGAGAACTTTATCACCCTGGAAAGTTATTCCCTGCCTCTTTGTGGTCAATCTATGACCACTCCCTCCAGGTAATTACTGATATGATTTCAATCATCTGGCTTAGTTTTGCCTCTTTTAGACTTTCATAGAAATGGAATCGTGCAACATGTCCTCTTTTGTCTCTAACTTCTTTTACTCAACATAATATTTCTGAGATTTATCCATGTTGTCGCTTGAATTAACATTTTGTTCCTTTTTAATGTTAAATAATATTCCATTTTATGGACATGCCACAGTTTGTTTTTTTTTTTAATGTTTATCTGTTGGAGGACAGCTGGTTGTTTCCAGATTTTAGCTCATAGGAATAAAGTAGCTATGAACATTTGGTCACAAATCTGGATAAATAAGGACTTCCCTGGTGGTTCAGTAGTTAAGACTCCGTGCTCCCAAAGCAGGGGGCCTGGGTTCAATCCCTGGTCAGGGAACTAGATCCTGTATGCTGCAACTAAGAGCCCACATGCTGCAACTAAAGATCCCGCATGTCACAATGAAGATCCCACATGCGGCAATGAAGATCCCACGTGCCGCAACTAAGACCTGGCGCAGCTAAATAAATAAATACATTTCATTTATCTTGGGTAAATCCCTAGGAGTGGAATTGTTGGATCATAGAGTAGGTATGTGTTTAACTGTATGAGAAACTTCCAAGCTGTTTTCCAAAGTGGTTATACCATCTTACATTCCCACGAGCAGTTATGAGAATTCCAGTTCTCTACATCTTTGCTAACAAGTGTTACTGTCAGTCTTTTAAGTTTTAGTCATTCTAGTGGTGAAATGATAGACATCATTTGGTTTTAATTTGCATTTCTCTGATGATTAATGACGCAACGTAGCTTTTCATGTGCTTATGGCCATTTGTACATCTCTCTTTGTGAAGTGTTAGTTCAAGTTCTTTCACTATTTATTGTTTTTTAATTGATGTGTACATTTTTATACAATCTGGATACAAATCCTTTGCGGAATATGAGTTACAAACATAGAGTAGGATGTAGACATATCCTAGCCCATGGCTTGCCTTTTCATTTTCTTTTCTTTTTTTGTTTTCTGGCTGTGCTGTGTGGCACGCGGAGTCCTAATTCCTCGACCATTAATTGAACCCGCACTCCCTGCATTGGGAGCTCAGAGTACTAACCACTGGACCACCAGGGAAGTTCCGACTTTTCATTTTCTTAATGGTGTCTTCTGATAAACAGGTGTTTTAAATTTTGATGAAGTCCAATTTATCAATCTTTATGGTTATTGCTTTCTGAGTCCAGTCTAAAAAATCTTTGCCTAGCTCAAGATCATGAAGAGTTTCTCCTGTGCTTTCTTCTTTCTTTTATAAATTTATTTGTTTATTTATTTATTTATTTATTGGCTGCATTGGGTCTTTGTTTCTGCGCGTGGGCTTTCTCTAGTTGGGGCGAGCGGGGGTTACTCTTCGCTGCAGTGCGCAGGCTTCTCATTGCAGTGGCTTCTCTTGTTGCAGAGCATGGGCTCTAGGGCGTGGGCTTCAGTAGTTGTGGCATGCGGGCTCAGTAGTTGTGGCGCACGGGCTTAGTTGCTCCGCGGCATGTGGGATCTTCCCAGACCAGGGCTCGAAGCTGTGTTCCCTGCATTTGCAGGTGGATTCTTAACCACTGCACCACCAGGGAAGTCCTCCTATGCTTTCTTCTTGAAGCTTTGTATTTTAACCTTTTCTTTTTAGGACCATAAACCAGCTCAAATTAATTTTTGTGTGTGGTGGTAAATTTATTCTCCCCCATATATTTATCCAGTTGTTTCAGTACAATATGTTGAAAAAGTTTCCTTTCCTTATTGAATTTCTTTGGATCCTTTGTCAAAAATCAATTCCTCCAGTAGAGGAAGCTGGAGGGACTTTGCAGGAGGAGGGAGTTTTCTCCTAGTTCCAGTGCTTCTGTTTTTGTTTGTTTGCTCTTGTTGCATGTCTGCCAACCTCACGTCCAAAGCACACAGTTCCTCGGCAAGCTTGCAGGACTGGCCCCAGCCAAGTAACTCCTCACTACAGTCTTCCTGATGTGGACAACATGAATCCCAGGCCTGAGGCCACCCTACCAGCAACTGGCTCCCAGCACCCCAACTCCCTTGTGCACCCACCTACTGGCCTCAGCCCTGTACCCCAGGTGGTTGCTTCCCATGGCCCTCTTGACATGGACACCATACAACCCAGGCCTCACACTGCCCTGCTGCTAAGTTGGCTCCTGATGCCTTGACTCCCTCTGCATCCCCACCCATCAAACTTTGGCCCACTTCTACCCTGGAAGCAAGTGTCTTCTACTTTCCCACCAACTGTAGACCAGCTCTGACCTGGGCAACCCAGAGAACTTTTCTACCGTTGAGTGGGTTGAAATTAGGTCTGGATCTCTCTCTTGGGAAGAGATCTCCCTCCTAAGTTGTTTCTTCCTTGGTCCTTCTCCCTCGGCCTTAGGGTATTCTTTAGAGTGCTACCCAACGTTTCTTCCTTTATAGTTACTCTCCTGTTATAGTTAATAATTCTTTACATGAAACATTTTCTGTTCAAATGACTCTGTGCTTTCTGTCTCCTGATTGGACCCTTGGTTTGTACATTTAATCATTCCATCATCTCTGTCACCTCGAGGTTTATTTCTATTGACTGATTTTTCTCTGAATTATGGTTCACATTTTCCTTCTTTGAATGTCTAATAATATTTTGTTGTATGTTGAACACTGTGTACGACAGACCAGGATGATGAAGCATTCGAAAATTAAAATAATATATAAAATAATTATCAAAATTTTAAAGAAGTAGAGATATTTTTCTGGAGAAGATACAGGCAGGTTACAATGGGTATCTTTCATACTGAAGGGCAGCTGCTTCAGAAGGTAGAACTAAGGCAAGAAAGGAAAGGACAGCAGCACAGGTGTCAGAAGAGATATTAGGAAGAATTCTCTGTGCATCAGAACTTCTGCCTGAACATGTAGTGCTGGTGGTGAAGCAGAGGCCAGGTCACTGTTTATTGGGGATTTGTGCATATACATGGTCAGAGGAAGGGTTCCAATGCATCTCTGTAGAGCTTTTTGGGAAAAGCACGTGTTTTGAAGTCATATTTGAGTGGGGTACTCAGTTTTACCTCCCACCAGCAAATTACTCATCTGTGCCTCAGTTTTCTCATCTGTTAAAAAAAAAAAAAAAAAGTGCTACCTATCTCTAAGGGCTGTTGTAAGGATTAAAGGGAAAAGCCCTAGCATTCCAGGTCCTTACCTATGACTCTAACTGTAACCCAGCATATTGATGCTTCTACAAATATCTGCTGCCCTCATTCAGTTGTGGCTTTAGGGGCCTTCAAGAATTCTTTTACTTGATGGGGTTGGTTACCTATTCCATCTCCCTTCCCCTGACTTCTTAAAACTTCATTGCCTGCCCGACCTCTTCAACATCACCTTAAGCTCTCACCCAACCCCTTCAATTTCATAGAAAAATTCTTCTAAAGCTTCGTACTTCCTCTACATCCCACTTCTGCACCCCCAAAATGTGCTCTCTGTATATTTCTGTGATTGTATTTTACATTCCTTTAACTTTTTAAACTATTTTTAAATTATTAAAGTAATACATGTGTTATAGACTGAATGTGTCCCCTCAAAATTCCCATGTAGAAATCCTAACCTCCAGTGTGATGGCATTAGGAGGTGAGGTCTTTAGGAGGTAATTATGTCATGAGGGTGGAGCCTTCATGAATGGGATTAGTGCCCTTAATAAAAGAGATCACAGGGGGCCGCCTTCCCCCTTCTGCCGTGTGAAGGCACACCGAGAAGACAGTCATTTATGAACCAGGAAGCAGGCTTTCAGCAGACGCCAAATCTGCTGGTGCCTTCATCTTGGACTTCCGGCCTCCAGAATGGTGGGAAATAAATTTCTGTTGTTTATAAGCCATCCAGTCTAGGGTGTTCTCTTATCGCAGCTCAAACAGACTAAGATAAGATGTATATAATTAAAATATCCAAGCAATGAAAAAGGGTACAAGTGAAAAGTAATACTCCTCCTCTTCCCTCACCAGCCTAATGCCATCCCAGAGATAGACATTTGAATTTTCTTGAGTATTTTTCCAAGAAATATTGTATGCATAGGCAAGTATGTGCATGTGCGCACACACACACACACACACACACCACATGCATATTTTTTTGGTTTTACATGATGGGACTCTGCTCTACAAACTGTTGTGTCCAGTGCTTTTTCCAACAGTTGCTTGGCGTTCCTCCACGTGGATGTTCCTCCCTAGCTGGATGTTTTAGTTTGGTGTGGTTTGTCTTTCACCACTGAGCTAATCTGTATTTCAATAGTCTGGGTCCATGTTTTCAACGGAGGAAAGGGCAGGGGCTGCATTTTCGTTTGCGTTTTATATCCAGCACCTGGCCCTGTCCTTGGCATGTTGTAAAAGTCATGAACTAGATTCCATTCCACAGGGTTGCTCCTAGGAAGGCCTGGCCCAAGACCCGTCCCCAGAGGAGTCACCAGCAAAGAAAGCTGGTGAGCCCCGACCCTTAATCCTCGCCTCCTCCTCGTTCAGCTGGCAGGTTAATCCCTTCAGAGGCAGCCGAGACCTCCCTCTCATCTCCTGGATCCTCGGGGTCAGCATGGATATGTGGGCTCAGAAGACCCCTCTCCCAGGGGCCACAGCCTCTCTCTGTGACCCTCCGCCGGGTTTCCCCAAGCCCCTCCTTTGGAGAACCACCGATCACTGCCCTCTGGAGGCATCAAGTCCTCTGAGAGCCGTGTCCTGCTCCTCCCAGCATCGCTCCCAGGAGGGAGAGGCAGTTCATTTTCTCCCTGAATTCCAGCCCCTGGCACAGATAAGCCTTGGGAAGCATTTCCTGAAGCTTCCCAGGCCTTTCTCAGCATGAATATTTTATACTTCTGCAGTAAACTAGAGTGTTAGATCAAGAAGAAGTGGTCGGTGCCACACTGCTGCATGCTGGCAAGGAGTTTGGGGTGGGCAGGTGATGGGAGAGGAGGCGGTTTCTCATTTCTTCCAATCCAAGCAGAAATTAGGTCCCTCACCTGAGCACCCAACCTTCCCCTGCAGTGTGAATGGGTGGCTGCCCCCAGGCCAGCAGTATTCCTGCTCACTGGTCCACCTTTCAGGTGCTCCAAGAGATCACCCTGGATGTCTGCTTTGTCATTTTAGTCCATGCCTCTGCTACTGTCCCACTCACTGAATGCGAGGGCCGCACCTCTGAGACCTCCACATCCAGCCGTCACACTTTACAGAAGGGGAAACGAGACCAGGGAGATAGAGGGACGGCTCAAGGTCATCCTGCACAGTGGGTGGGAATACATTTAGGGATCCTGACTCACAGCAGGGGGCTTCATCCTAACCACTGATTTCAGCCAGAGAAAATCTGTCAACCTGTCACTGCTGCTGGCTTACTTTCCCTTCCCTGAGCCCAGGATAACGCGAGTGGCTAAAACTTACACAAAGTGTCCTGTACTCCTGGTCCCGTTTGAAGTGCTTTACATACATTCATTTCTAAAAATAACTTAACACCCTATGAAGTATACTTTCTACTTTATAAGTGAAGAAACTGAGGACCAGAGAGGTTAAGTAATATACCCAAGATCACACAGTGACAGAGCTGAGATTCAAGGCCAGGCAACATGGCTCCAAAGTCCATGCTCTTACCTTCTGCACCATCCTTCCCCTCAGAATAACAAACTATGTTAGGCTCTGTTCTAAGAGTTTATGTGCACAGGCTCGGGGGCTGCCACGGGAGACAGGCTGTGGTTGATGCCGAGGGTGAGAGGTGAAGACACCCCACACAATTGTTTTCCAACCAGGCCCAGACATGCCTGTCCTTGAAAGGTAAAAACTTCAGTGTGAGCCTTCCTCCCTAAAGAGGCAAACAGTACAGCACTCTGAACAGACACTAAAAACAGCTCTCATCTCAAAGAACCCAGCACTTGTGTCACAGTAGTAGAAGTTAGATGCTGGTGTAACAGCATTTGATGCAAGAAGACTTCTCGCCAGACAGTGATCTCTTTGGACCCATTACTTTGCATTTGCAATCAGATTGGATCACCTCCCATCCTGAGGCTCCCCAAGACTTTCAAGAGTTTTTCCAGTGACCCTTACAGAAAGATACCATCTCCTGAGAAATGCAGTATTTATTTACAGTGCATTGGATCTCTAGGAAACACCGGAATTATCAGTGAAGAATATATTAAATAGCTCAAGGGCTACTGTAAAGCATTTTTCTTTTTTTTTTTTTTTTTGCGGTACGTGGGCCTCTCACTGCCGTGGCCTCTCCCGCTGAGGAGCACAGGCTCCGGACGCACAGGCTCAGCGGCCATGGCTCACGGGCCCAGCCACTCTGCGGCATGTGGGATCTTCCCTGACCGGGGCACGAACCCGTGTCCCCTGCGTCGGCAGGCGGACTTTCAACCACTGCGCCACCAGGGAAGCCCAGTAAAGCATTTTTCTACGGCTTGACAGTAAAGCTCCTAGAACCAGTTCCTATCTCTGAAATGAGGTGTTCCTTTAGAGTCAATAAGAACACACAAAACCTACAAGTCATGCAGGACACATCCTGAAGTTCTTAAAAGAGAAGGGACCTGAAGATGCCTTCTGTGCTGTGGAGGTAACAATTGATTGATTTTTACCCAAGAGACTCCTGGAATTTTGTCTTTGGACAGGCTGCTTTTTTTTCTTTTAAATGTATTTATTTTATTTTATTTTTGGTTGTGTTGGGTCTTTGTTGCTGTGCATGGGCTTTCTCTAGTTGTGGCCAGCGGGGGCTACTCTTCATTGCGGTGCGCGGGTTTCTCATTGCGGTGGCTTCTCTTGTTGTGAAGCATGGGCTCTAGGCATGCGGGCTTCGGTAGTTGTGGTGCGTGGGCTCAGTAGTTGTGGCTCGCAGGCCTAGCTGCTTCGCAGCATGTGGGAACTTTCCAGACCAGGGCTCGGACTCGTGTCTCCTGCCTTGGCAGGCGGATTCTTAACCACTGCGCCACCAGGGAAGCCCCTGGACAGGCCTCTTTGACAGATGGTGTGGGGATATTCAGCTTTGCCAGGTGTGGCAGCGATTTTATATCTCACTCTGCGAAGGCAAAGTGAAGAAGCGCTACAGAAAATATCTTCCAAGTGGCTTTTCGGTTTTTGATAACTATTACACTTCTGAAGTGGCATTTTGTGGCTTCAGTCCTATAAGACTTTAACCCATGAGACTGGACACATATTTGGACTTTGACCAGCCTAATGCAAGGCTCCAACCACTTGGAAGAAGCTGGCCAGAGCCTCCTCAACCTTTGCCCTGTTTATGCAAGTTGCAGAGTGCTATTTGCTTCAATAATACAAAAAGATACAAAGTGGATTGATGATGAATCTGCTGACACACCAGGAATTACTCTGAAACTTAGTCATGAGGATAATGGGAATTTGCTGGGAATTCCCTGGCGGTCCAGTGGTTAGGACTCCACAGCTGAGGGCCCAGGGTTCAGTCCCTCATCAGGGAACTAAGATCCTCCAAGCCGAGCAATGCAGCCAAAAAAAAATGTGAATTTGCCAAAACCAGTGGAAGCCTTTAAAGAATGGAAAGAGTGTTCTTGTGATAAGCTATAATGGAAAAGAATCTGAAAAAGAATATATACACACACACACACACACACACACACACACACACACACACACACACAACTGAATACTTTGCTGTATACTTCATAAAAAAAGAAAAAAAAAGAATGGAAAAAGTGAATAAAATGCCTTGCTGTTCTCCCAAAATAAGAACCTTCAATTAGGACTACTTAAAATAAATACTTGCACATTAAAAAAAGAGTTTATGTGCTATATTCCATTTAATCCTCATCACAGCTCTGTGAAGAAGAAAATACTCTCTTATTGAACACATTTTATAAGCCTCTTCGAGGCTTCAAGAGGCTGGGTAAACTGATGAAGGTCACTTAGCTGGTGGAGTCAGCAATGAAGGGGACCAGAATACGCCACCCAAAACATGCCACTTTGGCATAAGGATCATTTTGTGCTGGAGGCAATTACAAAGCAGCAGATGCAGAAAAAAAAGCCATCTGCCTTCCCCCACCGGGCTAAAAGCAGGATATTAATTTTCATTTGTAAAGTTGTCTCCCTCTTCCATGCCAGGAAGAGGAGGACCCATATTGGACTCAATCACCAGAGACAACTCTAGACTCAGGCCAGACACGGCATCAAGAGGAATCTACGAAACCAAACCTTACTAAATAAAATACACTCGTCTTCTGTTAGTTTCCTCTGATATATTTACCTTCCCACAGTTTGCCGCCCTGAAAAGCCTAAACGCCTTTTCTTTCGTCTTATCCCTTCTCTACAGATTTGTTGTTCTTTGTTAAGATGCCAGATAAGCTCCAAGTTCTTTTTTGTTTTTTCCTTTCTTTTCGGTCCCGCCATGGAGCTTGTAGGATCTTAGTTCCCTGACCAGGGATCGAACCCAGGCCCTAGCAGTGAAAGCACTGAGTCCTAACCACTGGACCACCAGGGAATTCAAAGTTCTAACCAAGTTCTAACCATCCCTTTGAGTTACTCATCCCTGAGTTTCTCCCATGTATATTCATGCTGCATGCATTACTAAACTCTGTTTTTCTCTTGTTAAATTGTCTTTTGTCAGTTTGATTTCCAGGGCTTTAGCTACAGAACCTAGGAGGGTAGAGAAAAAGTTATTTTCCTCCCCTACAGGACTTAACCCAGACCCTCCCTTATACTTCAAATCATCTCTTGATTACTTAGAATACCTAATACAATATAAATGTTAAGTGAATAGCTGCTGGCACACAGCAAATTCAAGTTTTGCTTTTTGGAGCTTTCTGGAATTTTTTTTCCTTGAATATTTTTGGTCCCCAGTTGGTTGGCTCCATGGATGTGGAACCCACAAATACTGAGGACCCACTGTACGTAATAGGTGCTTTTCCCTTCTCTTAAGCAAAGGAAATAATAATGGTAATATAACAAGGAAACTGAAGGTCAATCTATGGTCATTGAGAATGACTGTCAGGTCATTTCCTTTGCCATCATGGGAAACCACCGAGGGGGGTGGGGGCCACCAACCTGTTTCTGTGAATATTGATGGTTTTGTGGTTTCTGGACATATTGAGGCCTTGGCAGCCGGCACAGAAAATGGAATAATCGTGGACTAATAACGTCTGAGTGATTATGGTAGTTGCACCCCCCCCTGTCTTACACTTTCAACATCAGCAGATCTGTCCACAGCTCCACTTTTCCAAGCAGTGGAACATGTCTCAGGCCTGAGACAGTCACCTGCCAGATTCTGTGAGGATCCTGCCCAAATCCTGCCGGAATTCAATGTCTGAGCTCTTTGCGCCCAGGAGGGCTTCAGAGAGGTTGAGATTCTCTGAAGGAGCTGTATTGCTAAAACTAGACTATGATTATAGAATCATAATTTCCTTTCTACTTTTACCTAAAATTATACATGGGTCCTACTGGGGGAGAAAGTGGGCTACAAAAGGCAGTCAAAAACACTTGCACGGTAACCAATCTTTTAAGGCACATATATTTTAAAAAGGTAATTCCTGCAAAAATACTAATTATTTGGAACATTTCACTGCAGAGAAGCTGGGGTTTGCTAGAATAACTTACAAGTCCAAAGGAAGCAACGGTGAATGGAGCTACCAGAACAGCATGGTTGCCCCCTGCTCCAAATCTCAAAGCAGGGGACTGTTCCCAGCCACTCAGAACTCATTTCCTGGCTCATTTTGGAAGCGGCCAGCATTCCAGAACCTACAGGTGAATCACCCCTGATGACATTAGGGGGGTATGGGTGGGATTTGGCAGGAGGACAGAAGCTGGAGTCCAAAAGAGGCTCCAAAGAGGAATTAGCACCTTTCCTAAACCAGGAAAACGGAAGGGAGGAAGCCAAGAAAATGAAGAGGAAAGGGACCTAGATGCCCTAAGGAATTCTTAGTGCAGCCCTGGGGTGCAGCCTCCCACCCACCTCTCCAGCTTCCTCTCCCACTACTGAGTTTTAAGCTCCAACGACTAGCCGATTTGTAATTCCATCCCACGCCAAGCTGCGCCTTGCTTCTCTGTGTTTGCTCAAGCTGTTACCACCGCCTGGAATGCCTTCTTTCTCCCACATCGCTTCAGCTGGCAGATTCCCACCTACCCCACAAGACCCAGCACAGGCGGTCCTTCCTCCAGGAAACTTTCCCACCCCCGAGCCCATGCTTTGTTTCTCTGCCCTATTACCCAAGCGCAGATCACTCACTAAATTATCCACTTTGGATTACAGTTGTCTGTGGATGAATGGGTCACATCCCATGGAAAGATGAGTGCTCAAGCAGACCCGAGTGTCCTCATCTTTGTGTCCCAGTACCTGGCACATAGGAGGCACTCAATATAAGCTGGGTGAATTAATGTTGATAGAGAAGGAATAATGTAGACAAAGACATGGTGGCAGGAACTATCAATACTTCTCCTGGATGAAATGCAGCAAGGTTAGAAGTCACAATTCTGGACCAGGGCGAGAGGGTCAGGCCTGGCGCACCTGCTGTGGTTGCTTTTCTAAACAAAAGCTACAAGGTCACCAAATAACAATAACAATATAATAAAAGCCCCTTTATCTTCCTACATCCTCAAGCAGATAGACCTGGAAGGGATTTTTTTTTTTTTTTTTTTTTTCTATTTTTGCGGTACGCGGGCCTCTCACTGCTGCGGCCTCTCCCGTTGCGGAGCACAGGCTCCGGACGCCCAGGCTCAGCGGCCATGGCTCACGGGCCCAGCCGCTCCGCGGCACGTGGGATCTTCCCGGACCGGGGCACAAACCCGCGTCCCCTCCGTCGGCAGGCGGACTCTCAACCACTGCGCCACCAGGGAAGCCCTGGAAGGGATTTTTGTGTTGATCTCACTCAGGCTGTGTCATTCAGAAAGTGAGGAAGGGAGGGTCCATGGAGGTTAAGGGAGTTGCCCTGGTCCCACAGGAAGTCAGTGATGTCAGGGAGGAAATATTCTCCTCTTCCTCTACCCATCTTAGTAGGTTCATTGGCTGCGGCTTTGTAAATTAGACTGACAAAAGATAGATTCACAAGAGGAAATGAGCAGTTTATTAACACATCACTCGAGAGAAACCTCAGTGATGAGTAACTCAAAGGGGTGGCTAGAACCGGGCTTATGTTGCATCTTAACCAAAGAATAATAAATTTACAGAGGCGTGACAAGACAGAGAAAAAAAGACTTTTTGAATTTCTAGGCATGGCAAATTTGGGGAAGGTAAATATATGTGGGAACTAATAGAAGATAAGGGCTAGTTAGTGAAATTTATCATGTCAGTTCCTCTGGTGCCACCTCTGGGATGATAAAGGTCTAGAGTCATCCCCCGTGATTAACTTCCATTCTTCCTAGTAGAGAAGGGAGGAGGACATCTCTACAGATTTATGTCCTGGTTTTAGGCAAACAGTGGGAGGGCAGAGTTTTTCTTGTATCTGCTTCTTCTCAATTGCCTTGAGCTCAAACAATCTTTATGCCGAAGTAGCATATTTTGGGGTGGCATACTCTTCTACCCAACAGTGGCAACACTGGGACTAAATTGCAAGTCTCCTAATTCCCCAGTCCTGTACGGTGGCCCCGCTTCACTGATTTCAGGGACCGTGAATAGAGTAACTACTACCTGGGGATAAGAGACATCTATCCCATGAATGAGCACCAGAAGAAAGGAGTTGCCATTCAAAAGCAAACTCCTGTCAAGAGAGGTGGGAGTGATGACAGCCTAGGGAGTTGCCGCCTCTCTGGAATTGTGTGGGAAGGCGAATGACAGAGTAGGTCAGCACTGTCCAGTAGACATGTGACACAAGCCACAGGTATATTTTTAAATTTTCTGGTAGACACTTTTTAAAAAGTAAAAAGAAACAAGGGAGTTTATTCTTAATAACATTTTAAACTCAATATATCTAAAATATCATTTCAACATGTGATCAATATAAAAACATTGATGAGCTATTTAACAAGCTTTTTTTTCTCAGTAAGTCTTTAAAATCTGATGTGTATTTTACATGTAGGGCACAACCCATTTTGGACTAGCCGCTAGCACTAGCCGTGCTCAGTAGACACGTGGTGAGCGGCTGAAATATTGGACAGCGTAAAAATAGCGGTAGGCTATTCGCTGTCCTATCCAGTAATATCAGTACCACTGGCCTGATGTAGTGTCTGAAATCCCACTGTGAGCCACTCTTATGGATGGAAGCATTATCTTCAGAAGGCCCCAGGTACCTGCAGCTGTGCCATCTGAGAGGGATGAAATATTGATCCAGGAGACTACACCATTAGTACCACCCACCTGGATCTATAAAATCTTGAAGGCAGAGGAAGGGGTGCTATGACTTTTTATTCCCTAGCCTCAGTTATCTAGGAAGGACAAATGAAATGCTTTACTTTTAAATTCCCTAAGCCCAACTGGTTGCTTTGAAAGCTCCATGCTTCTGCTTCAGTAAAACATTTCCCCTGACCTCCTAAGGATCTTGATTAAGCAGTCTTGGACTTTTAGTCTGGACCTCTACAGAATTACAATGCCCCAAATCCCACCTTCCTTTCTGGACCCTTTTCCCCACTAACTCCCAAAATCTTATCCCATCCCCAGCCTCTGGGATCCCATTTCTCTAGAATTTTGCCAGTAAATCCCTTAAACTGGGGTCCAAGCCAGTATGAGCTTAGAACGATAAAGTCGGGCTGGAGATTTCAGCTCAAGATGAAGACTAGAAAGCAGCTTCTTGAAAACACTCAGCTGGGGCTTTCCTGGTGGCGCAGTGGTTGAGAGTCCGCCTGCCGATGCAGGGGACGTGGGTTCGTGCCCCGGTCCGGGAAGATCCCACATGCCGCGGAGCGGCTGGGCCCGTGAGCCATGGCCGCTGAGCCTGCGCGTCCGGAGCCTGTGCTCCGCAACGGGAGAGGCCACAACAGTGAGAGGCCCGCGTATCGCAAAAAAAAAAAATAATAATAATAATAATAAAAGAATCTGCCTGCCAATGCAGGGGACACGGGTTCGATCCCTGGTCTGGGAAGATCCCACATGCCGCGGAGCAACTAAGCCCGTGTGCCACAACTACTGAGCCTGTGCTCTAGAGCCCATAAGCCACAACTACTGAGCCCGAGCGCCACAACTACTGAAGCCCGCACACTTAGAGCCTGTGCTCTGCAACAAGAGAAGCCACCGCAATGAGAAGCCTGCGCACCGCAACAAGCCTGCGTGCAGCAACAAAGACCCAATGCAGCCAAAAATATATAAATAAATTTATTTTTTTAAAAAAGAAAATTATACTTTCTCAGTAAATTTGGCAAATTTTATTATGTCAAATAAAAATGGAAAGAGAAAATGTATACCGTCTACTATATTCATAAAAGTAAAAATATTTAACACAAAAGGTAAGAAAGCTATAATGGGGGTTGAGGAACAATATTTAAAAGGGTATAATCAAAGTGGTTGGCTCCTGTGAGGGTGGCTAATGAACGCAACCTGCCCGCCCTTTTGTTTTGGCTGTGCCCACGCAGCATGCAGGATCTTAGCTCCCCTGGAAGCACAGAGTCCTAACGACTGGACTGCCAGGGAATTCCCCCACAAACACCCTTCTTTTTATAAAAAAAAAAAACAACAAACCTCCCTTTTTTACCTGAGCTCTGCTCAGGTAAAACTGACATACAATAATCTGCATCTGTTTAAAGTGTTCAAATTGATAAGTTTCATATGTGTCCCCCTCTGAACCTATCCCCAAGCCTGCCCAGAAAGCTCAGAAGGCTAAATTAATACTATCCCCAAACCTGCTGTCCCAGGCTTAATCAGTGGTGGAAGAAAGGTCTCAAAAGTGTTTGTCTCAATTGCCATTACAGTTTAATAGTAAAAGACTGGTTATGATAACAGTGTTTTCTAGAAACTTCAGAAGGAAAGGAGAATGTTTTGTGGGTCATTTTTCTGGGGGGTGTGTGTTGCAGTTTTAAGTTATTAGTTTTAATATCAGTACTTTTTAATGGAAATAACTTGACCAAAAATCTGTCACAGAATTTTGAGTCCATCAAAACAAAGTTTAATGAGAAAACAAAAACAGAACAGGACATGCTATCCTAAAATATGACACCCTGGCACGTTGGATATTTTAAGCTGAAGGAGTTGAAGGAAATAGCGCAAGCACCCTTCTGCCCTGAAACAGATCATAAACACTCAGGTGAGGGTGCACTCCCTGTACTGCAGTAAAGGAGCATCCTTATCACCAAAGACAAAGCGTTGCTGAGAAGAATCCTAACACACAGGCCTCGCTAAGTTTCCCGCAGTTACTATACTTAGTTCATACCATGTGACCTATCATATTCCCCCCCGCCCAACTGTCCACTTTTCCTTCCCTTGAGCCCTCTCCTCCTTCCAAAGTCTAGGGGAGTCAGATGTGGGGTAACTGGGACCTTTTGGGTATCAGTGGTGCTGGAGGAAGAAAGCCTTTCCTGGAATCACCCTTTTTCCAATAAAAAGGCAGTTTTAATCTCAGAAACAAGATGGAGACGGTATGCTTATTCAGAAAAGCTGTCCACAGGGACAGCGTCCTCACTCCTGATTAAGAGTGTTCTAATGAAAATAGAGGCAGTGGTTACTGCACACATTGTATCTCTAACAGATTCTCTTCGATTTCAAGACTAGCCTGCCCCAGAGGCTAAGGTGCCGGCATGGACATGGATGTCTGGTAGAGTCAACCGTGCATGGGCAAGTCTGGGAAGAAGGGAAGAGGATGCCAGGGTCCTGTGGGGCAAGACAGAGAGCTCATTGGGTTTTCCTGAAAACAACGTGGAGGGGGGAGGGTGGGAGGGAGGGGGCAGAATGAGGGAATGATTTTTGTGTAGATAATCTTCCCTGTGGAAGCTGAGCAATGCATGATATCTTGCTGGCTTGGTGTTACCTTCTTTTTGAGAGACAAAGTGAAGACGAAAATGTTTGTTTTTCTTTCTTGAGCACCCAAGGTGTCTTTGGTGAGAAGGACTACTGGTCTCCAGCCCCCCCTCAAGATAAACCTCAAATGAGGAGGGTTACCTGTGAGTGAAGATAATAGGGTGAGAACCCAGGGGTTGGGTGAATGGAGGTGGGAGGGGAGTGTTGGACACCTTTGTGGCCAGGGGTAGCCGTATAATAACTAGGCAAAGAGAGGAGGTGGGCAGTCCTGGAGGCTGGAATTACAGGGAATCCAAGTGTGTGTGTATATACTGGGTGTAGATACAGTCGTCCCTCTGTATTGGTGGGAGACTGGTTCCAGGACCCCCAAGGATACGAAAATCCTCAGATGCTCAATTTCTTTATATAAAATGGTGTAGTATTTGCATATAACTTACGCATATCCTCCCATATTCTTTAAATCATCTCCAGATTACTTATAATACCTAGTACAATGTAAATGCTATGGAAATAGCTGCCAGTGAGTGGCAAATTCGAGTCTTGCCTTTTGGAACTTTCTGGAATTTTTTTTCCAAATATTTTGGTCTGTGGTTTGTTGAATCTGCGGATGTGGAACACTCAGATACAGAGGGCTGACTATATTTAACTGTAAACAGGTTCAAGAGGATGTCTGTGAAGGGATCCAGAATATATCACTGTGAAGAGGTTTTTTTTCCCTCTGAACTCCCCTTATTTGCCTAAAAGCCGAGTCCCTCAAAAGAATTCAATTGTCGTAAATCCCCTCCTCTGTAAGTTTTATGACCAGGGAAGATTGGTTCCTGTCACCAGATATCACCAGGATAAGAAATCACCTAAACACACATTGTCACAAAACTATCATATCTCCCATCTATTCTCTTGAGGGCCTATTTATCTTTCCTAAAAGTCATTTATTTTCCCATCAGTACCCTTTCTCCCCATACTCTTGCCTATTAAGATGGTACATAAGCCCCAAATTCTAACTGCCACTTTGAGTCACATTTTTCTGTGAACTCCCACATACATACATGAATAAACATGTCTTTTTTCTTCCTAATCTGTCGTTTGTTAGTTTAACTCACAGGCCCCAAGGATTGAACCTAAGAGGGAGAGAGGAAAAATTTTCTCTCTTCTTCTTGCAAAACTACAGAACCCTGTCACAAATCAGGATACTGATGCTGACATGGTCAAGATGCAGAACAATTCCATCACCATAAGAATCCCTCATCTTGCCCCTTTACACCTATTTCCCCCTCCTCTCTCTAACTCACTCACCCAGACCCCTGCAATGTTCTTTTAATCAGCCTTACCATCTTACTTCTTCCCTCATTAATTAAAGAGTTCAATAAAATCTTTGGTACATGTTCATTTTATAGTTGAATGTATCTTGTTTTTAATTCTTTAAATCTTATTTTGAGTCACTGGGAAGACTCGAAGTTTTGAAGCTGGGTCTTAAACACCTTTGGGGGGCTTCCTTGGTGGCGCAGTGGTTGAGAGTCCGCCTGCCGATGCAGGGGACACGGGTTCGTGCCCCGGTCTGGAAGATCCCACATGCCGCGGAGCAGCTGGGCCCGTGAGCCATGGCCGCTGAGCCTGCGCGTCCGGAGCCTGTGCTCCGCAACGGGAGAGGCCACAGGAGTGGGAGGCCCGCGTACCGCAAAAACAAAAACAAACACCTTTGGGATTATTTCCCCTCTTCAGTGGCCCCCTTTCTTCCTAAGCATACTCAAGTCTGCCCCATCATGGACCTGCGAGCTCTAGTTCAACTTCTTCCAGGAACTCGACTTATCTGACCTTCCCAGCCCAGTGGTCACAGCTCTTAGACTACAGTTCAGATGGCGCTCACCCCAGCCTGAACATCTGTCAACTCACCTCCCTACACAAACACATTTGTAGCGTGAGATTCTCTTCTGTGACTTATCACAAACTGCCTTTTATTACAGTTCTTCAGGGAATAGGTACCTAGGGAGCTGGGCCTGAGTCCTGTCTTCTATCCCTCCTCCTCCCCAGCACCGAGGCCTTGCCTGGAGACGGCTTAACACAAAAGAGGCTCTGATAGTAGTATTTCTGGAGCAGGGAGGTGGAAAATCTGTGAGTTTCCCAATGCCCTCAAAATACACATCAGAGATGGCCAGCCTGGAGCAGGCATAGGACCTGATCCAGATTACCTGCCCTAGACAGAGAATCTGCCTGTGGATAAAGGGCTCCCACTGCAGAAGGAAGAGTTCAAGGTGATCACCCAGCACATGCCTCTTCCTTGGAATTTTCCCCTTCACAGTCTATGGTTAAGTCAAAGTCACGTACAATGTGAGGTCACTGAGGGGCCGAGAAACCATGGGGAAGCTGAGAGCAGGAGGATGCTGCAGGCTCTTCCAGTCCCCGTGGCTCCCTGGGAGATGACAGGGAAAGCTTTGGTTCTATTGGGGCCCAGGGCAGGCCACCCCAAAATATGCCTCAGTGGCATATTGATTATTCTGCATTAAAGTTGTTTAAGAAACAGCCGATACAAGAAGAACAGGGACTTCCCTGGTGGCGCAGTGGTTAAGAATCCGCCTGCCAATGCAGGGAACACGGGTTCGAGCCCTGGTCCGGGAAGATCCCACATGCCGCAGAGCAACTAAGCCCGTGTGCCACAACTACTGAGCCTGCGCTCTAGAGCCCACAAGCCACAACTACTGAGCCCACGTGCCACAACTACTGAAGCCCGCGCACCTAGAGCCTGTGCTCCGCAACAAAAAGAAGCCACTGCAATGAGAAGCCTGCGCACCGCAGTGAGGAGTAGCCCCTGCTGGCCACAACTAGGGAAAGCCCATACACAGTAATGAAGACCCAACACAGCCAAAAAAAGAAGGAAAAACAAAAAACACTAACCCTCCTCTCTGTCTCCCTGGAAGTAGGAAATACCTCTCTCATATGAAAGGTGCAGTCCCTGCACCTGAAGGTAGAAGGACATATTGGGCCAAGAAGCCCTTGTGTGTCTGTTAGCATAACTGACGCTATCTGGGGCCTGGATGGCTCGTCCTGTCCTTCTGCTGACTCTGCTCAGGACTGTACAGTAAATCACTTCTCTGTGCCAAGGGCTTTGTAGTTAATAGATACTGTTTAACGATTAGGACCATGTGGCCTCTATGCTCTTTTTGTCCCCAAACAATAATGAAGACCTTTGCTGATGTATTGCCGGTACTCATGAGGTTGGTTACCCATTCATAAATCTTGACTTAGGAATGCACATCCTGTTTCCAAGCCTGTACCCCCATACCCTAACTTAACCATAAAATTGTCCCCATGGCCCCTCGGCAGTGCGGAGTGCAGCTGCGAATGCTTCTGTACTGTCATCCACCCGACCCCACCCTCTAAGTGACCCTATAATAAATTGATCCACTGAGGATGTGGTGCTGCCTGCCTCGTTTTTTCGGTCTCAAGATGCCTTCTTATTTCGGTGGGCACCTTTCATTTCCTCTGTCTTCCAACAACGTGGATAAACAAACCTTGTAACTTTAATTTACTACCCCAAGCCCCAACTGTTTAGATTCTTCACCAATTAAGCACCAAAACCTACGTGTCTTTGTCCTGTCAACTCCTTACAAAGTTATTGTCTTTTTTGTCTAAAAAGTATAAAAGCTGCCTGCTTCGGCCACTTCTTAGGTCCTATTTCTATGAGACCTCTGTGCACATGAATTAAAATGTGTTTCTTTTTCTCCTGTTAATCTGTCTTGTGTTGATTTTATTATTAGTCCAGCCACAGGAACTCATGAGGGGCAGAGGGGGATATTTCCCCCTCCCTGACGGTTCCTACCTTCCCTGTTCCGGGCCCCATGAGGATTTCCTGGCTGCATGCTTTCTAGTCCCATGATGCCTGTGAGATTGACAGCTCTCTCCTTATAGGGAACCACCATGCACTTACCATTCGGAGTAGGCTTCTGTCTCCTAAAGAGTAAACATGTCTGATATGCCTTGCTCTTCTAGAACACAGCTGTCTGGTGCCTATGAGAGCTTCCCTAACTGTCCCAAACTCACAGACCTAAGGTAACTAGATGGTTTGGGGTGGTGGGCATGGCAGATTCTGGTCCAGAATGATCATTCCGTGCCTGCTTGCAACCTTGACTGCTCCTGAATCGACTCCACCTGGAGTTCTGAGCAAGTTGGAGAGAGAATAATGGACAGAGGCAACACCCTGAAGAAGGTCAGGGAGGGAAAGAGAGGCTTCTGTGTTGGGATTGTTTAAAATTAATCACAATTTGTCAAGAAATGCTGAACTCAGGGCTGTGGTAAATGGAGACTGTCCCTCATAGGTCCAATTTCAGTCTCTTTTGAAACAAACATGATGTGTTCTATGAGCACGAGGTGCAAATACAATGATACCTCTTTGATTTTCGAATTAGTCTTCCCAGCTCTCACTGGCCCTTATCAGTGGAAAGTCCATTATCTTCCTCTAGAGGCTTTTCTCTCTCAAATTATTACAAATGCTACTTGGGGATTGCTGTTGAAGGCAGGCCTGCCCATACCAACAGAGAACTAAACTTGTCCACTGACTCAGGCCCACACCTCTGCTGGCCTTTGCAGGGGACCACACCTGGCCTCCCGGGTCAGGCTCTCTCCATTACAGAATCTCCCTAATGAATCTCTTCATGGTTCCTGGAGTGCATCACTGCACTGGTGTGGCTGGGTCCAGAGGGCCTTCCAGCCTCAGTCTCTGTGGGTCCTGTTGACCCTCATGGAGACCTTGGGGTTCCTTGCAGTCTGTAGACTTTGGTCTACGGTCACATCAGACAGTAGGAGTTAGGGTACTACCACCTTCCCTACCAGAATGCCCTGGGGCTCCTTATGCAAATTATCTCCTATTTCTCTGCATACAAAAGGTGAGAGGAGCCAATCAAGAGTGCCTGAGAGGCCCAGAAGTTTCACATTTATATAACAAAGGGAGTCAATGGAGTGGCTTCACAGAACAGTTTCAAGGTGGTCTTGATGACCCTACACAGAGAAGAGGTTGTAATTTTTAAAAAATAATTTTTGTAAAATCATTAAAAAAATTTTTTAAATAAATTTATTTATTTTTGGCTGCATTGGGTCTTCGTTGCTGCACACAGGCTTTCTCTAGTTGTGGGGAGCGGAGGCTACTCTTTGTTGTGGTGCGCGGGCTTCTCACTGCAGTGGCTTCTCTTGTTGCAGAGCGCACGCTCTAGGCGCAAGGGGTTAGTTGCTCCGTAGCATGTGGGATCTTCCCGACCAGGCCTCGAACCCGTGTTCCCTGCATTGGCAGGCAGATTCTTAACCACTGCGCCACCAGGGAAGCCCTTGAGATCGTTTCATGTATAGTCATAAGTAACATGGAGAGATCCCATGAGATATCCACGTGTACTTTATCCAGTTTCCACCAATGGTAACACCTTGCCAAGCTCTGATACAATATCACACCCAGGATACTGATACTGGTACAGTCAAGAGGCAGAATAGTTCTATCCATCACCACAAGGATCTCACTTGTTGCCCTTCTATAGCCACGCCCACACTCATCCACACCCTGGTCTTCTGGCAACCAATAATCTCTTCTCTGTCTATATAATTTTGTCATTTTTGAATGTTATCTGAATTATAGTATATAGCTCTTAGGGATTGGCTTTTTTCAACCAACATCATTCCCTGGAGATTCGTCTAAGCTGTTATGTGTATTAACAGTCTGTTCCTTTTTTTTTTTTGCGGTACACAGGCCTCCCACTGCTGCGGAGCACAGGCTCCGGCCGTGCAGGCCAGCGGCCATGGCTCATGGGCCCAGTCGCTCCACGGCATGTGGGATCCTCCCGAACCGGGGCACGAACCCGCGTCCCCCGCATCGGCAGGCGGACTCTCAACCACTGCGCCACCAGGGAAGCCCTAAACATTCACATTTTAAAGGTTATCTGAGTTGCTTATAGCTTTTCGCTACTTCAAATAAAGCTGCTATAAAAGTTTGTACCGGGGTTTCCCTGGTGGCGCAGTGGTTAAGAATCCGCCTGCCAATGCAGGGGACACGGGTTCGATTCCTGGTCCAGGAAGATCCTACATGTCACGGAGCAACTAAGCCCCTGCGCCACAACTACTGAGCCTGCGCTCTAGAGCGCACGAGCCACAACTACTGAGGCCACACGCCTAGAGCCCGTGCTCCACAACAAGAGAAGCCACCGCAATGAGAAGCTTGCACACTGCAACGAAGAGCAGCCCCTGCTCGCCGCAACTAGAGAATGCCCGCGCGCAGCAACAAAGAGCCAACGCAGCCAAAAATAAAATAAAATAACTAAAGAAATAAATTTTTTAAAGTTTGTACAGGTTTTAGTGTGAATGTCAGTTTTCGTTTCTCTGAAATAAAGTACAAACACTGCAATGTATGGTAATTGCATATTTAATTTTATAAGAAACTGCCGAACTGGTTTCCCAGAGTGCTGGTACCATTTTGCATTCCCACCAGCGATGTATCAGTAATTTGCTTTCTCCTCATTCTTGCCGGCATTTGGTGATAACTATTTTTTTTTTGGTGTGTTTGTTTTTTGTTTGCTTGTTTTTTTGCGGTACGCGGGCCTCTCACCGCCGCGGCCTCTCCCGTTGCGGAGCAACAGGCTCTGGACGCGCAGGCTCAGCAGCCATGGCTCACGGGCCCAGCCGCTCCGCGGCACGTGGGATCTTCCCGGACCGGGGCACGAACCTGTGTCCCCTGCATCGGCAGGCGGACTCTCAACCACTGCGCCACCAGGGAAGCCCCACCGTTACTTTTGATACAGGTGAAATAATGGCATTGTGGTTTTATAAGAAAATGAGCTTTTTTTTTTTGGAGACGCACATTGAAGTAAGTAGGAGTAAAACAATGAGAGGTCTGAAATTTCCTTTAAAAAACTTCAGCAAAGAAAAGAAAGAGACAAAGACACTGACAAAATCTTGTTTACTATTGAATCTGGGTAATAGCATATGGGAATTTATTTTACTATTTTTCTCTACTTTTGAAGTACTTTGACATCTTAACATGTTAGATTATGTTATTTCTGTATTCAAACTTCTGCTAAGTACTGACAGGGTTTAGAACATGCTACCCCAAAATACAGCATGTTGGTATATGTATTGAAGATTTTAAGCTGAAGGAATTTGAGAAAATCGCAGATGCAGGAAGTTCACTCTGACCTTCCCCCACTCTTCTCTCCCGAAGCAGGTCATAAGACCCTCCTGCGAGGTACCCTCCCTGTACCCAGAGAAAAGAGCAGCTTCATCTCCAAGACAGACTGACACGCAGAAGAATCCTAATGAACAAGCCCTGTTGAGTTTCCCCCAGTTACGACCCTGAACTTATACCTGCTTTGTCCCGTGAGGGAGGAGCAGTAATTTTCCCGCTACCTTTCTAAGCTCTCGGCTGAGACCCTCTTATAACAAAAAGACAGATTAACAGGAGAAAAACAAAGTTAATTAGGTGTGTACGTAGGAGGGCCCCTCAAAGATATGAGACTCAAAGAAGTGACCAGAGCAGACAGCGTTCATACCTTTTAGACAGGAAACAATACATTTGTAAAGAATTGACCAAAGGGCTTGGATTGGAGGCAGTTAATGGTGAAGAAGAAACAAGGTTCATTTATATCGCCTTCTAAGCCCTAAATTCCCTGACGCTGGTAATAAGGATGCCTCCCTTCCTGCTGGTACGGGGAGGGTACCTTTCACATGTACCTTTTGCTGTTCTCAGGGAAGAAGGGCGAAGGGGTGGGTGTCAGAGTGACCTTCTTGCTTCTGCTATTTCTCAAACTCCTTGAGGTTAAGATACGTAATATGCCAAGGTGCCGCATTTCGGGGGAGTGTGTCCTAAACCCCATCAGTCCCATGATGTTTTCTCACGACTTTGTACTCTTCACCAAACCCAGCATTAAAACACTCAGGCTTAAAAAAAAAAAAAAAAAAAAAAAAAAAAAACACTCAGGCTTAACTGCTTCTTCAGTTTCTCATTTCCTTAAGAAGGGCTCCTGAGTCATGCAGAACTTACATTAGATAAATGTGTATGCTTTTCTCAATCTGTCTTTTATTACAGGGCTCCAGCCAAAAACTTCAAAGGATAGAGGAAAAACATATTTTTCCTCCCTGACAATGCCCGCCCCCCCCCCCCCCCCCCGCCCCGTCTCCAGCTACACTGTGACCGGAGAAGCCTGTCCTGCCCCTGCACTGCTGCGCCTTCTGCCTGGAACTCTCCCAGCAGCTTCCCTTCCCTTAGGCCTCCCCTGACCACTTAATGTAAAATAACTGCCCGCCCCCCTTTACTCTGACTCGTTTTCCTCGATCACACTTAATACCGTATGACACAGTATTTTACTTGCTCCTTTAAAAAATGTCCTACGACTCTCACTAGAAAACAGTCTCCAATAAGGTAAGGTATTTATTTTTCATTGCTGTGTCCCTCAGCGGGATCAGAGCCTGGCACAGGACAGGTGCAGTAAACATGCCTGAACGAATGAATGAATGAGTGGAAGCACGTAGGGTGGACACACAGGCACACAGAGCCAGTGGGGCTGGGGTACTGGGAGAGGTTTGCAGCCCCAGGGCCACGTAATACCCAGACTGGTCCGCTCCACGCCGGCGTTGGACCTGCATGCAGCCTTCCCATTCCCTTCCAAGGAGTTCCCTGGGGTCCCCCGTGTCATCTTCCTTTTTTAAAATATTTATTTATTTATTTATCTATCTATCTATCTATCTATTTATATATTTTTGGCTGCGTTGGGTCTTCGTTGCTGTGCCCAGGCTTTCTCTAGTTGTGGCGAGCGGGGGCTACTCTTTGTTGAGGTGTGCAGGCTTCTCATTTCAGTGGCTTCTCTTGTTGTGGAGCACAGGCTCTAGGTGCGCGGGCTTCAGCAGTTGTGGCACATGGGCTCAGTAGTTGTGGTTCTCAGGCTCTAGGACACAGCCTCCGTAGTTGTGGCGCACGGGCTTAGTTGCTCCGCGGCATGTGGGATCTTCCCAGACTAGGGCTCGAACCTGTGTCCCCTGCATTGGCAGGCGGATTCTTAACCACTGCGCCACCAGGGAAGCCCCCCCCCCCACCTCCCGTGTCATCTTATGATCTCAGTCAGGGTACCCCAGGCCACAGAACTTTTTAAGGAAAACTTATCCTCAAAAAGAAAGGGGTCAGAATATTGATCCTTTGCTTCCCAAGAGGCTCCTGCAATGGCGTCCTTATAATTTGTTGTCCAAACTGGCAAGTGAGTCGGAAGGGGGCGCTGTTATGTATCATCAGCATAGTGGGCACACACGGAATGGTCCAACCCAAACCCAGACATACAGCTACCCTCCCCAGACTCTCTATGCAAATATGCTCTCGCTCCATCCTCACCAGCAGTCAGATTTAGAGCTCTAAGCACAGGGCGGCACAAACTCTTGTCTTGCAAAACAAGAAAGACAAAAACCAAAACACACCGGCACACACCTTTCACCCAGAACAAAGGGCACCAACCACACTACGTCTGCTTGAGCACGGGGCGCAGTGGGGGTCTGCAGGAGGTGACCGACAGAGGAGCACAGGGCAACTTTACGATGGCAGCCTTTCTAGCTAAAAGGATAAAAAAAAATTGAATGTCTTCACCAGATATAGCTAAATCAAATTGACCTCTGAAGCTAAACTATAAAATATTTATCAGAACAGTTATACAAAGTATTATAGAGATCAAATAGCTCCCTGTTTCCCCCAAATGCCCTAATTGAAAGAATTAACGTATCAAAAGAAGGAATCCACAGGTCGGAAGGGCTGTGTGTAAAGAGTGAACTGCAAAAGCAATCACTGGCTGCATGTTTCCTGCAAGTGTGTCCCTGCAGCTGAGGTCCTTAGACTTCCCTGAGCCTTTCAAGAATCACCTGGGGACTTAATTAAACCTGTAGATAACCTGGGCCCAATGCCAGAGATGGTCAATTCTTAGATCTGAATTGGTGCCCAGAAATTCACAATTGTAACAGACACATCTCCTAGACTGGTCCAGGAATGGAGGCACTGCACAACTTGGGAGGAGGAGGGCTCCCTTTGCGTACTCTATGGGAATGGCGTCCCCTGGGGCTGTGTAATGTCATGGCCTTTTATTGGGCTATCAGCTGATCCCAGCCATTAGGATCATCAAACATGGTCCAACACTAACCAAGGAACCTCTGGGGACCACTGGGTTTTCCCTGTGCTCCTCTTATCCATTGATCTTTGTGGGCTTGGCTACTGTGAAACTTCTGTGGAAACTGATCACTTCTGGGTGAACAAGCAATGAATTTCTGAGTCTAGGAAATCAAGCACCAAATGGGAAAGTGATGCCCTCACTAAGGTCTTGCCACCCATTGCCCTGTCCCTGGGGGACTTCTCTCAGTTGGAACTGCATTGGCCTTGCTCAACTCGCCAACTGTCTTAAGATTCCTAGAGCAAAACCTCACAGCTACAATGCCCTTTAGATAAGATACTGGGCAGTAGGTCAGTCAGTGAGTCCTCATGGTTAGAGAGGAAAAAATCTTCCTCTACCCTCTTAAGTTCAGTATTGGGTTCCTGTAAGTTAAATGGACAAAAGATAGATTAGCAAAAGGAAACAGATTTTTACTCACCGGTCTAAGGGAGTTCATAGAAAAGTGTGACTCAAGAGGTAGGTAGAATCTGGAGCTTAACACACCATCTTAATAGGGGATGGGGAGGGGCATAGGGGCACTTCTGGGAGAACAAATGAACTTCTAGGAAAAGTACATGGGCCCTCAGGAGAACAGATGGGAGATATGATAGTTTTATGACAACGTCTATTTACGTGACTTCTTATCTAGGTGCTGACCTGTGCTGACTTCTTGAGTCATAAGTCGGTCTTCCCTATTGGGAAACTCCTGGGGAGGGAATTTAGGACGGTGGGATTCTTCGGGGAGACTATACTTTTAGGGAGATAAAGGAAGTTCAGAAAAAAGCTTCTTCCAGAAGCAGTTAATTCTCAAATGTCTTCAGCTCAAAATAACCCTTATGACACTGTGGTGAAGGGCAGCAGAATGTGCTACCTTAAATATGCTGCTCTGGTATATTGGTTATTTTGAGCCGTAGGCACTTGAAAACCAGCAAAGGCAGGGAGAGGTTTTCTCTGAACTCCCCTTATCTACCTAAAGACAGATCCTCCAGAAAGAACTCAATTGTCATAAATCCCCGTCCAGGGAATTTCATCAACCATCCCAGGAGAGGAAACTAGACGTTAACAACACACCCAGACAAACTTTGTCGCAGATTATCATACCTCCCATTTACTCTTCCGGGGGCCCATTCATCTTCCCTAAAAATTTACTCTCCTCTAAGAGGCCTACATCCCCTCTCCCCTTTCCCTAGTAAGGTGGTATTTAATCCTGAATACCAAGCCATCTTGGGGGGCCTGGGTACCGTCCATGTACACACGAGGCATACATGTTCATAAACTTCTGTTTGTTTCTCTCTGGTTAATCTGTCTTTTATTACAAGGGTCTTAGCCAAGAACTCAGAAGGGTAAAGAGACAAATTTTCTTTCTTCTCTAATGGTGGCATCTCCTGGACCTTTCATCATCAAGCTGAGACTGGCACTGGGCCTGGAGTGGGAGGAAGGGGGATGGGTGGCCCAGAGGAAGGAGAGGACATCCCCGTGGCCCTCCAGGAGCCCCCGCTCCAGTGGGGAAGGTGCTGTCTCCACGTTGAGGAAGTTCCTGGCCAGACCCAGGAGTCACAAGTCAACCTCTCAGGAGGAGATGCGGGTGGGAGGACGCAATAAAGGCAAAGAATATTATGTGTAATGAACAAGGCAGCAACAGCCACCGTGGCTTGAGCATCTACTATATGTCAGAGACATTAAATGCATGACGTGAATTTTTCGTTTGATTTTCACAACAACACTGTTTTTCAGGTAAGGAAATGAGGCTCTGAGAGGTTGAGTAATGTGCCCAAGGTCACACAGTAAGTAAGGGAGAGGCAGGGACTTGAAACCCAAGCATCCTTAGTCCCTCTCACTGGAGGAGAAAATCTTGAGATGCCTGTCTTGCTCCTCCTCCTATAAAAACAGCCCTTTAGGGGCTTCCCTGGTGGCGCAGTGGTTGAGAGTCCACCTGCTGATGCAGAGGACACGGGATCGTGCCCCGGTCCGGGAGGATCCCACATGCCGCGGAGCGGCTGGGCCCGTGAGCCATGGCCGCTGAGCCTGCGCGTCCGGAGCCTGTGCTCCGCAACGGGAGAGGCCACAACAGTGAGAGGCCCGCGTACCGCAAAAAAAAAAAACCTGCTCTTTGGGTAAACCGAAGGTGTGAAGAGCATCGTGAGGAGTGTTGCAAATCAGTGCTAGGATTCTCCACATCGTCTCAGATTTAATTAGTCATAAAATTAGCTTCCTCAAGAAACCCAAGCTCCTCCCCCCACCCTCCGCTGCACAAACACATACTTTTCCCACAATCAGCATCTCTGCGCATACGAAGAACTTTGCTGGAATTTCTAGGAATGGGAAGCCCCAGATCAGGACTCACCCTGATGCACTGCAGATGGTTGGGGGACCCTAGGATACCCCCAAGTGAGGCCCTGAAACACGTGCTCGAAGAGCTGCCGTCCCAGAGGCATTTCTTGGACTTGGCGACGGTTCTCAAGCTGGGCCCTGAGCACGAGTCAGGGAGGGAATGGGGGTAGGGGGTGTGATGGGTTACTGACAGTATTTCACAAAGCCCAAGCAAAAGCTTCAAAGTCTCTGAGACGAGGCTGTACTGCTACCTGAAGCCCCAGTTTCTTCATTTTCAGCTGGACTCGTATCATCTGTGTAACTCTCTCGCTCATCTCATACTCACCAGAAGCTTGGAGAGGAGGCTAGACTGACTTCTGAGTAATCAAACTTTGATTATTAGAAAAGAATCCAATTTGCCTTCTAGAGGCATCCTTGGTGGAAGAAAGGAACCACACTCATCACAGGAACCCACGGATCCCGGGCGGAGGGCAGTGCCTCTCGTGTCCGCCTCCTTCCTTCCTCCCTGTCTGCCTCCCACTGTCTCCACAGTGAACAGAACCAGCACCCAGGCGTCCTTGACCAGGGTCCAAGGCACCTCGATCGACCTCGAGAGAAAAGCTGTCCCGCTCTTCCCGGTGCAATGCCGGCACAGCGCTCTGACGGAGTCCACACGCAAATAAGAACACTTTTTTGTTTTGCATGTCTGGGTGCAGAAAACCCTCAGCATCTGGCCTCAGGAGCTGGGTGTCTGAGAAACAAAGATGTTCTCTGGGCTCTGGGATTGGGCGTTCTGGTGGTGGGTGGTCCTGCATCTCAGATAGTTGACATCAGGGAGGCTTCTGGGAGGCGGGAACGAGAAGACAGGAGGCCCCCGCCGGGCAGCTCTGCCACACACTCAGCCTGGCTCAGCTGCCAGAGGGTCCCGTGCTTGGTGCCCAGCTCCTCTGGGGCAGAGTAACAGGGAGAGTCTGGGAGGTGGCCTGGAGAAGGACAGAGCTATTCTACCAGCGAGAGCCCAGCAGGCCAGGCCCGGGAGGATGCTGAGGGAGGGGATGGGCTTCCTGCCCTGGCCAGCTCACTCTGTCTGGTCTGGCAGCTGGACTTTGGGGATGAAAATAACGTATTTAGAGAACCAAATGGTTAGGACTGAGGAAGGTTAGGACTGAGCTCAGCCTGGTTGGCTGGCTGTGTGGAGAGGTAGGGTGGCATTTAATCACGTCTAAGGGTACACAGAGGCTCAGCTTTCCAACAGTGAAGCCAGGCTTATTCCCTGTGAATAAGGGAAGGGGGTTTAAACTGCAACGTGATACATTTAAGTTAAACACAGGGGTAGCCTTTCTGCAGGGGCCATTTAACACAGTGCAGATTCTCCTCTGTAGTCTCACCCCCAAGCCAGGCTCACTTCTCATCCTGCCTCAGGCTAGAGTGCTCACCACCTTGGCCACTGATTCTCTAAATCCTACCCATCTGGAGGCTAAGTGTATGTACCCCTTCCTCCAAGAAGCTCTTGACAACAGGCACTGTTGGTTGCCTGTCATATTAGTTTAGATTAGGTTCTCTGAGAGCCTCACCAACAATAAAATAAAGATGGTTGAAACCAACTAGAAATGTATTTTCCCCTCTCTCTCATTCAAGAAGTCAGTAGGTGGTGGTCTAGGGCTGACAGAGCACTCCATGGTGCCCGGGGCTCAGGGTCCTTTTAGTTCTGGAATCTACCATCTTGAAGGTAGAGCCTATAGTGTTTTTCATGTTCAAGGCAAAAGGCCGGAGGGAGAGGACATTAAGGGAAGAGTACGTGCCAGCTGTCCTTTAAAGAAGGCTCTGGAAGCTGCCCTCAACTCCTTTGTTCACCTCTTATTGACCAAAACTTAGTCACCTGGCCTCTCCTAGCTGCAAGGGAGGCTGGGAAGTACATTCTGGATAGCCATGTGCCCAGCCAAAATCAGGGCTCTGTCACTTCAGAAGAAGGGGAAGAGGGATATTGGGGACAAAAATTCTAGCAGAGATATAATTTGTCTGGATGTGGTTCCTTCTCCTACAGGACTCAGGAAGGATGCCAGCTCTAGAGCCCCTTGGCTCTCCCATCTGAAGTACATCACCCCACTCCTCTTTCCAGATCTCTTATATCCAGACTCAGACCCTTCTCGTCATCCCTGCAGCCACCACCCTGCTCCAAACCCCCAGCAACTCTCTACTGCAAACACATGAAAAGATGCTCAACGTCATTAGTCATCCAGGAAAAATAATTAAAATCACGAGATACTACTATACACACACTCAAATGGCTAAAACTAAAGACTGATAACACCAAGTGTTGACAAGTGAACTCTCATACATTGCTGGTGGGAATGCAAAATACACAGCCACTTTGGAAACTAGAAACATTACGCATCTACTTATCAACTCTATGTATCAATACTAACTTCTCCCCCTGCTTCTACCCTTAGGATAGTCCAGACTATTCTTAATACAGAGTAATCCCTTTAGAACCAACATGTGATCACATTTCTCCCCTGCGCCTAACCTTTCACTGGTGTCCCTTGAAGAGCAAAACGGCTGCTAAGACCCCCAGGTGATTTGCCCCTCCTCCTCACCTCTGTGACCTACCACCTCCCACGCTCCTCCCCCAGCAAACTTCCAGCCTCACTGGAACCGAACAGAGAACTGAAATGGAGGCTCAGAGAGGCTTACCTATACTGCTGCCTAGAGTAACTCCTTTTAAAAAGGGCCCTTCCCGTCTCACAACCCCTGGCCAAGAAAGTGCCCACTTTCTAAACTTACTGTTTCTCAGAAATTCCACACCTGCCCTTGGCTCAGATCCTTCCATTCCTCCGTTCCCTTTTCCCAGAACATCTTCCCCAGGTATCTTCAGGGCTTGCTCCCTCACCTCCCTTTGACCTTGACTCAAGCATCCCCTTTAAAATTACAACCCTTCCTTACCCTGCCCACCGCTTGATCTGCCCCCTAGCCCCCCACAATGACGCTCGCTGCCTTCTAACTGACTCTATAGTTTACTTATATCTCTCTTCTGTCCAGGATGCAGGAATTTTTATCTGTCCATTTACTGCTATTTCCCTGGGGCCTGACACATGGAGCGCACTGGAGGCCCAGACATTTGTTTTTCTTGTATTTCTTCTTGTGTGTTCGCTCCCCCTTCTTCCCCAGGCCTGTGAGTTCCTCGAGGGCAGGGACCTTGTCTTGGCTTCCCTGGGCATCAAGATAGGCTTGAAGCATGCCGTGGGTACCCAGGAAGTGCTCGATTCAGGTTTTGTGGGAAGGTACGGCACGCCTTGTGATAGACGGACCGTCGCTCTTCGCTCTGCGCCTTGGATACTTGAGCTGAGAAAGCCCCTGGATGCAGGACAGTGACATCAGTCATTTCAGAAGAAGAGGTTATTAAATGAAAGAGAAATTGAAAAGGAAAAGTCAATTGGGATCGAGAGACCACTGCTCTGTGACATCCATTTCTCCCTTAGCCGAAGTGGTTTTTGATTGGACTGGCCTCTCTCCGAGCTGGGGCAGAAGCTAATCAAAGGCCGTTTTTCTTTCTTTGCAAGGAGCAGTGTTCATCAGAATAGTGAGAGCTGGGCCTTCAGGCTCTGCATTTATATAAAAGTGGCCTTGGTGATGAATGTGCACCAATTATCCTTACCAGAGTCCTTTTCAGGAAGGACGAGCTCAAGATTAGTGGTTAATGCGAATCCTGAATCCCAGGAACCCACCCTGAAGCCTGAGGAAATCATCCCAATACATCATTCTGATACTGTGCCATTTCCAGCTCAAGGTTGTCCGCAAATGGGGCCTGCGCTTTCAAAATGGGAAGAAAATTAGAGAGTGGGCTCTTTTTGGAAGGGGTGGTGATACTGTTTTTAAAAGCTTTTAACCCGATGAGGGAGCACAGTGGGATAGAAAGAAAAAAATCTCATGTTCCAGTGCAGAATCCTGCCCCTTATGGGCTGTGTGACCCACGCAAGCCACGTGGCTTCTGTGAATCTCAATTTCCTTGTCTCTAAATGGTGGCAATGATGTCTGCCTACCTTCTGGGACAATGGTGTCAATCAAATTAGACTGGAGACTTCCCTGGTGGCACAGTGGTTTAGAATCCACCTGCCAGTGCAGGGGACACGGGTTCGAGCCCTGGTCCGGGAAGATCTCACATGCCACAGAGCAGCTAAGCCCGTGTGCCACAACTACCGAGCCTGCACTCTAGAGCCTGCGAGCCACAACTACTGAATCCCGCGTGCCTCGAGCCCGTGCCCTGCAACAAGAGAAGCCGCCGCAATGAGAAGCCCGCGCACCGCAACGAAGAGTAGCCCCTGCTCGCCGCAACTAGAGAAAGCCCAGGCGTGGCAATCAAGACCCAATGCAACCAAAAAAAAAAAAAAAAAAATTAGATTGTACCTGGGAAAGTACACAGAGAAAGTAGCGTCCTCTACAAATGTGGGGTATAGTATTATTTAGCAAAGCATATGTTGCGTCACTCCACACTCCAGGAGTCCCAGCCTGGTTGGGGAGAGGTCTCAGGACACAGAAAGGACAGTGTGAGCCCAAGTGTGAACTGGGGTCACCCTGCCCAGGCTCTCTCTGCATTCTTGGGGGAGGGGCAGAGTTTACAATCGCGAGGCAGTGGCGGAGGTAGGTTAGCCTCTTACAGTCCTGGAGGCTGAAAGTCCAAGATGATCCTTTTAGGGCTAAAATGAAGGTGTCAGCAGGTTTGCTTCCTTCCAGAGGCTCAAGGGGAGAATCTGTTTCCTGGCATCTTCCAGCTTCTGGAAGCTACTTGTACTCCTTGGCTCATGACCCCTTCCTTGCATTACTCTGACCTCTTGGTTCTGTCATCACATCTCTTCCACCTCTTCCATCATCATATCCCCCTCTGCCTTCCTCTTACACGCACACTTGTGATTGTATTCAGGGCATACTCAGATAATCCAGGATAATCTCCCCATCTCAAAATCTTTAAATCACACCTGCAAAGTCCCTCTGCCACTTAACGTCATACATTCACAGATTTCAGGAATGAGGACATCTTTGGATATCTTTGGGGGCCATTTATCAGCTGACCACAGATCCCCTTCCTAGAAACAACCCATTTCCGGCCCTTCAAAATCTCAACAACTAGTTTAGGGGTCAGTGTATGTACAGACTCCACTTTGCAGTTGTGGGGCTGGGAGATGCTAGGCAGCTTATTTGAATGGGCTGAACTATCAAACTGGAGGGAAAGCTTCCCTCCAAACCCTGACAACTGGTTGGGAGGAATGGGTTGAGGCATGGCCCAAAGGAGGGTGTATCCCAGCTGCTGATGCAGGTGCCGGGAGGTAACTTGCAAGGTCAGAGGTCACACCTCCTCCTGAAGTGTCTTCCCTACTCTCACCACTCACCCCTGCTCTATGGAGGACCCGTTTTGCTGTGTGACCTTGGACAAGTCACTAAACCTCACGAGTCTGTTGCCACTTCTGAAAAATGGAGCCTGGACCACATCACCTCTCAAGAGCCCTTTTGGCTCCAGGGCTTTAGGACCATCACACATGGTCCAGTCCTGGGATTACGGCAAATGAGGAGAGGACCCTGTCACAGTGTGACAGACCCTGATCTCAAGAGCAGAAGCCACCAGTCTGGCTTGGGCTGGCTCTGATTTCAGAGCTGGAAGCAGACATCAGCCTTAGAAGTCGCAGGAATCAGGAAACCCAGACTCTAGACTCGGGTCCACTCCTGTTTTGTGATCTTGTGAAAGTTGCTTTTAACATCCTAGAGTGTCATTTTTTCCCCCAAGCATAAAATAGAAATAAAGAATATTTTTCCCACCTATCCCCTAGAAGACACTTCTAGGGGATAGGAAGTTGGAAAAAGCAAGCGTATCATGGTGTCAAAGACAAAAACTGGACCTGTAAGGAGATTAGCTTATCCAGGATATTGCAATAAGTTAGCGCTCCCCAGATGCGAAGATCAGAGTGTCTCAGTGGTTTGCCTTAGACTTTGATAGGGAGGCGTTACAAGTGAGGTGATTACAAGTTGTAACTATGAGTTAAAGGTGGGGTGATTTACAGTTAGATTTGTGTTTGTAATCAGTAGAAGTATCAATTAGCTGAACAGGTAATGCTCATCTGTGTCTAGCTAGTTTCAGGGGGACAAACAGTTTTAATCTTAGCTGATTATTCTGAGTTAAAGAGCTTGGAAGTTGGTGAGGGGCAAAAGGGAAAAGGTCTGTCTGTGTTGGACCTTTACCAGGGCTCTAAGGTAAGGGTAGAGTCCTTTGTGGGGCATTCAAGGCCCTTTACCATCTGGTCATGCTCTGTATTTCTAGGCTCACCTCCCCCCTCCTCTTCCCCACATACACACACATATCCAGAGTCCCAACCCCAAACAATGACCATTCCCCACATCAGATGTGTCTTCTGTTCCTTTCTTTGCCTGGAATAATGACTCATTCTTTAAGACTCAGTTCAAGTGACCTCAGCTCTGAGAAGCCAGGCTGAGTTTGGGGATCCCTCCTCTGTGCTCCCAGGCAACTTGTTCTGTGCACCCACTAGACCACATTAAAGGATGTTTCTTGTCTATTGGTCTCCCCAGCCAGAGGCGAGCTCCTAGAAGGTGGGGCTGGATCTCACTGTGATTCCTGCAACCTCCGTCAAGACTGATTTCCCACAGGTGTTCTTGACAGGGACCGGGTAAAGAGACGAAGTAGGTGATTAAATAGTTAATCCCACTAAGGGACTGTAAGTAGAGAAAAAAGTATGGGAGTCCCCTGGAAGTTAACGATCACTCCAGAAAGCAGGCTTGCTTAGCAACAAAACCGCCAATAGAAGCATGAGACATGCCCCAAAACAAAACAATGGTGGAATGAGACCCACATCCTGCCCAATGAGGTCAGTAAGTTAATGATTCCTAGGACATGCTTCTCTGCATGCACTAAAAACAAAAATATAAGGAAAAGATAACATTATACTGAAACCTGAGATGATTTACCATATTTTAATATATGTTACCACCTTTTTGTTCATTTCCATAGTACCATGACAGGGCCATATAGGGTCAAAAACTCCCCCTCCCGATGTGTAGGAGGAGTTAATGATGGAAGAGTAAAAGAACGAGGAAGAAGGTGGTCTTCTCCCCCTCCCCACGTTCCTCTGATTATGAAGCTGTAGCCCACTAAGTTCTCAGGGTGGCACTCCCCTGCCTGCCCACTTGTATCTCTCAAAAGCATCCTGTACTAATTGCCTGTGGCTTTGCCTCTCGCTGAATACTTTCTGTGCTGAGACAAAAGAACCTGAGCTTTATTAAGTGCTGAGATGAGTGCTGCAGTTTCCGACCAGGTGAGCGGTTTTAATTAAAAAGACAGTGGGTTTGGGTCCCATCCCCTGGGTTCAAGTCCCAGTCTGAGATGTGGCTGGGCTTGAGTTTCATCTGAGGAGAAGGGTGGTTTCATTCTCGGTGGAAAGAAGCAATGAAAGGAGGGAGGGAAGGAGGCACACAGACCTGAAGAACCTTCTGCCACACTGATGACATCATGTGCCTCCACGTGCAATGTCGCCTCATGCTTAAAAGCCAGGTAGACACCCCTTAGCCTGGCACTGAAACAGCTCCAGAAGGTAACCTCCACCCTCCCCTCCCCCTCCTCACCACCACAAACTGGCACCTTGGGCCACATTGCTCTTTCGCAGCCCTGAACACAAAGTGCTTGCCCACCGCTTTGCCTTTACTCCACAGTTCCCCACCTGCCCCCCCCCCCCACATTGCCGTGTACGCAGGCTCCACCCACCTGCAACCTCCGGGATCAGCTGGCTTCTGCTCACCTTGACATCAGTCTCAGCACCGAAGGAATCCTCAGTCTGGCATCCAATGTAACTGAAAGACAGTATAAATCTTTACTACAGTCATCTGATAAGATACCAAAGGCAGATTATAATAATACCAGAGAGGACGGCTTGATGACACCGTCCACCGTGGCTCAGCCCTGCTCCTTCACGCTCTCAACCAGCTTACTTCCTGCCCTTTCCAATATAAACCACATCCAGCCACTCTTCAAGTGTCCACTTCTTCTTTATTCCAATTTATACCATAAAAGCCCAGACACCTAGGTAGGAGGTGGAGCTAAGTCTGTCTTCCCTTAGGTACCATTTCCCCACCCTCTGGGAGGTCTGTCTCCTGTCCTCCAGTGCCCTGCTCCCCAGGAGAGGTACTCCACCCTGGCTGCACGCTGGGACCCCGCCGGGTTCTACTCCAGGGTCCCTAGTGATTTGTCTGGGGTCTAGGCTGCTGATCTAGGCTGGGGTCTAGGCTGCACAGCCGATGCTGGAGAGGGTCCCTATTCTCCCTGTCATCTTGTGAGGACGTCTTTTGCTGCCGAGTGTCTGTCTGTCTGTCCTTCCTCACTAGACTGCACGTACTTCCAGGCAGGTTTGATTTTCATCTACCTTTGAAACTCTTGGGGAGGAAGACAGTTTCCTCTACCCTTAGAAGTTCTGGCTAGTCTAAGAATTAACTTGATACGAGACAGATTAACAGGAGAAAAATCAAACAAAAGTTTAATAACACGCATACATGGGAGAGACCCAGGAAAACTAAGTAACTTGCTGAAAACCTCTCCTCAAATACCATCTTCAGCTAAAGACAAAAGAGGATGTTGGGGGTAGCGATTTGAAACCTCAAAGGGGAGGAAGGCAACTGACATAAAGAGGAAAAGCAAGTGTTTGGTAAACAAATGTTTGCTGGGCCCTGCAGAGACAACAGGACACAGAGAGGAATTCTAACAGACAGATTTGCTGGGTTCCTGCCTGTCTACACACCTCGTTCATACCCTAGTCATCCATGGGGACAGCTCCCTTCCTGCAACAGGTGCATTCTTTAGGCAGTTAGGGGGAAGGTCGAAGGTTCTTCCTGGGTTTTTTGGGCCTTGAAGTAATCAGCCTAAATCGATCCTCATGCCAAAGAGAAACATTTTGGGGTGACAAATTTTGTTCCCCTACAAACACCATCCCCACCCCCAAAGCCCAGCACCTGGTTTGGACTTACAGACCTTTGGTGCCGGAAGAGAACTTAGGGGTGACCAAAGGCAAAGCTCTCATTTTGCAGGGCTCAACTGAGGCATAGAAAAGTTCGGCGATGCGCTAGTGGTCACACAGGTGTCCTGGCTCCTGGAGCCCCAGGATTCATTCAGAGCCTCCTTCCCTAACCAACCCCCAAGCACCACATCCAGGCAGACCCCCTGGGGCACCGCAGCCTGCAGAAGTCCAGTAGCCAGCGGATGGAGGAGATCCCTGCCCCATAGCCTGTGAAGACCACTTCTAGGCTAGGCTTGCAGGTTCTTCGATTTTTTCCATAGCTCGTAGAAGCCACAGCAGTGCCCCAGGAGTCACAAAGGGCCCTTTTTTCCAAGATCTATGTTCTCCACCAGCAGTGCCAGCCACAGACATCGCTCTTAGCATGGGTGCTAGGGACCCAGGGGCCCAGAGGGAAAGGAAGGGACCCAGGTGGTCTCGCCTGGACCAGCTGCTGGCCCCCCTACCTGAGGTGGCAGCTTAGTGAGGAGATGCTGCTGGGAGAGGGGAAGTCTGGGCCTCCCAACCAGGAGGGGGCCCCTGAGAGGGCTGCACGATCCAGGCCCTTGAGGGCAGAGGTATCATAAGTGGCGGGGGGATGGGGGGGACGCTATGAGGCTGGAGCCCAGATAGGCGGTGGCCAGGAAACCTTTTAGGGTGACCAAATAACCGTCATCTAGATTCCTAAGGCTGTCAACAAATCACTACAAACACAGCTTAAAACAACAGAAATATACCTCACAGTTCTGAAAGCTGGAAGTCCAAACTCAAGGTGATGGTTGGGCCATGATCCCTCTGAATTCTCTAGGGGAGGAAGGCTCTAGAAGGGCTCTCTGGACTGCATCCCTAACGGGATGTTGATTGTGAGCAGTAAGCCACAATGTCAGGACAGATCTGCAGAGATTTTGATATAAAGATCCCAGTAGCCCCGATCCAGGTAAAGACCCCGCCCCCAGCATCCCTCTATAAATAAGATATGCATAGAGTAACCTAAACCCCAAGATTGTTGTGCAAATAGTCATAAACACTTGCCCTTCTGCTGCCCTACATCTGACCCAACCCTCTTAGGACTGAGGACCCCCCTCTGTAACTCTTTATGGGAGCGTCTGGCTTTCCACTGGAGAAGTTGCGAACGCCACCCACTTCCACCTCCAGGGTAGTCGGGGTGCAGGCTCTGCCCCGGGGTTCACTCATCAGGCATCCAGGGCAGAAGGGGGCGCTCATCCTGCAGTGACTTGAAAGGGCAGCACAGAGGTCACTCCCAGTGGGCCCACGACACTGTCTGAGCTGGGCAACAGGGGTGACAATTTGTGCTAACAGGTCACCTCAGACTCTGGTGGCCTGTGTCCAGCCTGGGTGACATCTAGTGTCTGAGGCCATGGGGGCCTCACCTCCTCTTTCCTGGTTCCCACCTGACTTCTGAGCTGCATACTTCAAATTGAAGGCAATTCTGTGAGCTCCCACCCAAAATATTCACTAGATTCTTTTTCTGCTTAAATCCGCTGTTACTAAGAATTTGGCTGAATCACACATTAACTGAGAAAGCATATGAGAAAGCACTTTGTAAAGTGTAAAGTACCAGGAAGATGTTAGCTGTCAGTATTCAAGGCCTCCAGGCAGAAAGTCCTCCCAGACACCCACCCCTCACCTGGCCATAGCAACTCCCACACGACACTCCTCTGCCCTTGGGGTCTGCGGGGCCAGAACCCCCAGATCCGCCTGTCTGTGGTCCACACTGCCCCGGCAGGCCAGGTAATTCAAAAATGGAAGATGTTCCCTGAACTTTATCCTTCTTTCCAGAGAGCCAAGGACGTAAGATTGGAAAGAAATATACGAGCAGGAGGGGTGAAATGGGGATCGCTCTATTTCACAGCCACTGTTATTAGTAATAGGATGTGATTGCTGTTGGAGCAGCTCGCTGTGAGCCCTGGAACACATGTGCCCATCTCATCCTCAAAACTGGGAAAGAAGGAGCGACAGGGATTAAGGTACCCACTGTCCCAGAGAGGGTGAATGATTCGCCGAAGTCACACAGAGCAGCACTGGAGCCGGGACCAGGCCTGCCGTCTCCAGTCCACCCTGGGTCCATGGACCTCGACACGGACTGTGCCTGGAGGCGAAGCTTCAGCTCACGGCACATTTCCACCTGCAGAGCACTTGCCGTCTTAAAATAAACCAGCCAGGCCCTCGGGAGGGCCTGCGAGTCCAGAAGGTTTGTGGTAGAGGGAGGGGGAGCCTGGCAACTCCTAGCGCTTTACCCTAGAGATTTATTCTCACCCGTGTAGGACACGCAGCACATGCAAAGTTATTCACAGCAGCTGTTTGTAGCAGCAGGAAACATAGGCAACAGCCCCTGTGTCCATCAGTAGGGCACTGGGTAGCGCCCTGCGGTATTTCCACACAGTGGCTACTTCTGCCACTTAAAAAAAAATATGACTCTGTATGACTGCTATGGAGAGATCCCCAGAATGTACTGCAAGGTGAAAAGAGCAAGTTACAAAAGTGGGTGTAGTAGCTACCACTTATGCAGTAAAGGGAAAAAGAAAATCTCTATTTATGCATCTCTGGAGAATACATGAGACTGAAATATCAGTGGTTTCTGGAGAGGTGAACCGGGTGGTTGGGAGACAGGAGTGGGAGGGAGGATCTTCACAGAATATCCTTTTGTTCCTTTGGAAGCTAAAACTAGGAGAACGCATTACCTATTAAAAAAAAAGTGCACGTGATAGTTTTTTGTTGTTGCATGTGTTTTTTTAAAAAGGAAAAGAACTAAAAGGATGGATTTCAGAGGGACAGTTTTCAGCCATCAGTTTCCATATCAGAGGGGGATATTTGGGGAACTGGAGGACAGGGCAGGTGTGCCTCTCCCGTGTGCACAGCTGAACAGGCATGGCTGCTGCCCTGTGCTGAGCAGGGTCACCAGGAAGACACCTTCTCGGAAAGCATTTCCCTGGGGGAATCACTACACCTGTTATGTCACCAAGAGGGCTACATCCTCTTTGGTTTAGGTGTTGCCTTGTCCCAAGCTCCATTTTCAAAATATACACCCCTTCGCTGTGGGATCAAGGGGCATCCGACACACTGTTCTAACAGTAGTTTATCAAACTTTTTCACCTGGACAGGAGGAGCCCAGGTGACCTGACAGTTTCTGCAGTGGGTTGAACAGTGGTTCCCCCCAAAAGATATGCCCACCTGGAGCCTCAGATCTTCTGAGGTGATCGTATTTCAAAAGAGGGTCTCTGCAGATGTAATTAAGGTAAAAATAGAAAGATGTGGTCATCCTGGATTAGGATGGGCCCTAAACCCAATGGTAAGTGTCCTTATAAGAGACAGAGAGAGGACACAGAGAGACAGAGGGGGAAAGCCACGTGAGGAGAGTGATGAATCTACAAGCCAAGAAATGTCATGGCTTGCGGGAGCCACTGGAACCTAGAGGCAGGCATGGAAGCCTCTGGAAGGGACCAACCCTAACCACACCTTCATTTTGGACTTCTGACCTCCAGAACGGTGAGGAAGTACATTTCTGTTGTTGTAAGCCACCCAATTTGTGGTATTTTGTTACGGCAGCCCTTGGAAATGAAGACAGCCTTAGAACTTTGCTGAGGACGACGAGGGGGCTCAGGGCACCAAGGGTCCCTCAAGGACTTTGCAAATTAAGGGCTGGCCCTGCTGCTGTGTGACCCTGGGAAAGGAGAACAGGGTGGCCTGTTTGAAGACAAACGTCCAGGGAAGGCTGGGCCCCCTTCTGGTCTGGGGCACCTCTTTCCCAGTTCCCTGGGGCAGAAGCATTCCTTGCAGTGGGCGTTCTTCTCTAATGGGGAAGGTGTGCCTGCCTGTCGCTAGGAAACAGGGAGCCGGGCCTGTGGGCTCCCAGCCTGGAGCGCAGGCAGATGGTGACAAGATTAAATAGTGCCTTTCATTTCAACATAGGAAATGTTTTCAATTCTCCTCTCTTCATGTCTCTAAAAAAAGGCAAGTGGCGGAAACGTCCCGCTGGAAATTTATTAACAAAAGCCCAGGCAGCCCAAAAAAAGCAGACTATTTTTCCCCCACATGTCTCTCCAACCAGCCTGCAGGCACCCTGTGAGGTTTCTGCCCTATCACCACGACCTGCCAGCCACCGCGCTGAGCCTCATTCAATCCCCCCAGTCACTGGAGGAGATAGGTTCTATTGCTATCCCATTTAACAGATGAGAAGACTGAGGCCCACGGAATGAAAGTAACCAGGTGGTAATTTGTGAGGCTGGATACTTAATACACAATAGCTCTATCTTTCGTTATATGCCCCTTAGTGATGATGTTTGTGAAAGTACTTGGAAATGGCAATACAAATCTAGAAACTCATTATTACCAATACAACGAGGATCAGTAACTACAGGGCTGTGTGTACAATAAGCACAGCAAAGAGGAAACAGCTTTGTTTTCTCCACAAATTGCTTTGGGGGCAAGGAACTAAGTGGACCAGGAGAGATTAGACACAGAGGTTAGGACACTGCAGGTCAGAGTCCGCTGGCTGGGTCAGCGTCTCCTCTGATCTGACCACTTTGGGTATAGCTTCCAGCTCCAGAAGACCCAGTCTCTCACGTTGCTCAGCCACTAGCAGTGGCTACTCCCCTGGCACAGGCGCCTCACTACTGTGTGCTTGTAGTGCGGCAGAGGAAAAGGGGAAGATTGCAGGTTCCCCAGGACCCATGGAGTCAAGGGCTCAGACTACAGATGGGTAACTGGGAGAACAGTGGGGCACAAAGAGAGGAGAAGAGAGATGTGTTGGGTTTTAGATCCATCAGGCTGGAAAGGATAGAGGGATGGCTTGCTGGACAGACATGGCCCCAAATAGTCCCTATTCTTTTCCCAACCTTACCTCCCTCTGACCTAAAATAAACACTGCTCACCATGCAAATTGTTCCTACAATCGTAATCCCCTCAGTGTCTACAACCTCTCTCCTACCAAAGTAGTTTCATATCCATCATATCACATGATGCTCATCTCAGCCCTGGCAGATGGGTGGAGCAAGTGCTAACACACACCCCCAGCCCCATTGTGTACAAGGAGAAATTGAGGTCCAGACCCATCTCCTTACCTCATCCTCCATTTCCTGGGCTTTCTGGGTAGCGTTGATTCTTTCTTTGTAATAATACTTAAAATTCTGCCTCCTTTTTTTTTTCCTAATGCCAATAACTTAATTCAGGTTCTCACCGGGCCAAGGCTGTGTCTGCTTTAGTCTCTCCCCAGACCAAGCTGTCCTACATGCTGACCTTCAGCGATGCTTCCTAAAGCTCTGGGTCAGCATAGTCAGTCATCACAGCACTCCACAGTGTTCCCTATTTCCAACCATCCAAAGGCTCTTTAACTCAATGTCACCCAGCTACTTTGTCTTATTACCTCTACTTCACTACACACACACTCTGCTCCAGCCAGAGCACTCTCTAACAATGATGCCCATTCCCTGCCTCAGTGCCTTTGCTCGTGCTGTGCTCCCACCTGGCCTGCCTTCCCTCCACTCATGGAGGGCTCTCCAGTGGCTAGTCATTCTTCAGGATACAGAGTGAATCAACCTCTTTCATCAAACCAAATCTAATTATCACAGAGATTGTTCCCTTCTCTGAATTCACACTTATATGCAGGGGACCACACTTCAGCACTTGGTAGCTGGCCTCTCCAATGGCCCCCAGTGATCCTCAACTCCTGTGCAGTCTTCTCCTTCCATGAGTAGAGCTGACCTGTGTAGCCAATAGGATGTGGCAGAAATGACAGTGTTCTGGCTTGTGCTCTCTTAGATCACCTACTCTGGAGGAATTCAACCGCCATGTCAAGGTCAGGAGGATGCTTAAGCAGCCCTGTGAAAAGGTTCATGTGGTGATGAGCTGAGGTTACTAGGCGACAACCAGTACTAATGGCAGGCATGTGAGTGAGCCACCTTGGAAGTGGATCTTCCTGTCCCAGTCAAGCCTTCAGATGACTGTGGCCTTGGCCGACACGTTGACTGAAACCTCATGAGAGACCCAGAGCCAGAACCACCCAAGTGAACTGCTTCCAAATACCTGACCTACTGAAACAGTGTGAGATTATAAATGTTTATTGTTTTAAGTTGCTAAGTTTTAGGGTAATTTGTTATTCAGTAACTGATAATGAATATAAACGTCTTGTTCATGAAATATCTTCTCAAATCTCTTAAAATGCAGGGACTGTGATTTGTTCCTCCTCCTTGCATTTCCCATGACTCTTGCCACAAAGATGGACACTTTGGAACAAGCACAGCATGAGGATGTACTTGTTCATTCATTCGCTCATTCAACAAATATTTATTGAGTACCAATGTGCTAGGTACTGTGTGTACCAAAAGGGGCAAAATAGATCAGCTTTCTACCTAGAGGAGCTTATGACTCAGTCATTAAATAATCACAAGAAAATATGTAATTACTATGAACACAAAATAAAGGTAAAATGGACAGGGGGACCACATTTACACTGAGGGTAGGGAGTAGTCAAGGAAGGCTTCTCTGTGGAAGTGATGTTTAAGTAGAAGCCTAAAGGATGAATAGCAATCACTCCGGCCACAGGAAAGGAAGCAGGGAAAGGCATTCCAGGTGTATGAGTGTCCTCGGAGCCGAAAGACTTTGGTGGGAAGCAGAGACAGCCAGGGGGACATCGGCATGTGACAGGGCTGATGAGGAAGCCTGGGGCCAGCCATCGGGAGTTCTACGAATCATGTTAGGTAGCCTGGATTTTATTCTAAGTGCACTGGGCAGTCACCGGAGGGCCTGCAAGCAGGGGATCCACATCATTGGGAGGAAGTTATGAGGATAATGTTTTGGAAATGGTTAAGAGTAGTGTAATGACGGGACTTCCCTGGTGGCGCAGTGGTTAAGAATCCGCCTGCCAATGCAGGGGACACAGCTTCGATCCCTGGTCAGGGAAGAGCCCACATGCTGCAGAGCAACTAAGCCCGTGCGCCACAACTACTGAGCCTGCGCTCTAGAGCCCGCGAGCCACAGCTACTGAGCCTGCGTGCTGCAACTAATGAAGCCCGTGCACCTGTGCTCCGCAACAAGAGAAGCTACAGCAATAAGAAGCCCATGCACTGCAGCGAAGTGTAGCCCCTGCTCTCCGCGACTAGAGAAAGCCCGCACACAGCAACGAAGACCCAATGCAGTCAAAAATCAATCAATCAAAAAATAAAATTAAAAAAAAAGAATAGAGTAATGACAATGGTCAGTGGCTCCTGCCATCACCCTGGAGGGAGAGGACAGTGGCTTGGGGTGGGACAGTGGCAGAGGGAATGAAGAGAAGTGGACAGTTGCAGGAGATATTTTGAAAGTAGAATGGATAGGAACTGGAGGTGGATGGAAGAAAGGGAAAGGCAGGTGTTAAGACTTACAGGTTGAGTGGTTAATATCCCTCAGCTGACATTCCACAGAGGCTGCCTTGGCTGGAGCCCTTTCCTACCTGGAATAAAATGGGACACCTTCCTCTGGCACATGATCTCATTTTCACTTCCCAGCAGCTCTTGCCAGGCCCAAGTAGCCCTGTTAGATCTGCCCAGCAGCTGGGCCAGATCTGTGTGCCCCACAAGGCGGATAACAATATCCAGTTTTGTTCATTGCTGTATGGCCAGGGCCTAGTCCAGTGTCTGGTACAGAACAGGCGCTCAATTAATATTGGATGAATGAATGTACACTGAATAAATGAATAAATGAGTACATGTCGGTCCTCCTCCCACCTTTCCCTTTGATCCAGCCCCAAAGAGCTCCTGCCAGGGCCTGAGCTCTGAGCCCTGAGCCTTGCAGGCTGGCTTGGGGCAAGTGGGAGAATTCAGGAGCCAGAAGGGGCACAAGTCCCAGTTTATTGGTCTTACCTGAAGTCCCTTCCAGTCCTAGACCTCTTCCCTGGGTCCTGGCTCTGGCCCCAGTTGTCTGCCATGAACCTCAGAGAGTCCTGGCTCATATCCTGAGACCTGCTTCTCACCAGCTCTGCTCAGCTCTTCGTCAAACAGGAAGCAGGCCTTCTCGAGCTCTGGTTCTTATAGTTTACCATATATCAGAATCACCTGGGAGCTGGTTCAAAGTACAGCTTCCTGGGGCCCTTGCTCAGATAATCTGATCCAATAGGTCCTGAGGCCCAGGAAACTGCAATTTTAACAAGTGCCCCAAATGTTGCAGGTGGTTCCTGGATGACACCATGAGAAACTCGCTGTAGAGTGTTGGGGCCTGGGTGATGCCCAGATCAAACTGGGCCAAGCTAAGCAACCTCAGAAACATGGCAACAGGCGGGCTGGGAATCCAGCTTTGCCCAAATGTCAGGGTCCTCTTGGTCATTAGAGGACACACCTGGGCCAGGCCCTGGGCCCGCTGACCTTAGGGGACCTCCCACATCATAGCAAACATTAAAAGGCACCCATACCCCATTCTAAATATCTCTTTGCTCTAGAAAATTTGAAAGGACTTTTATACTTTTCAGCTTTTTAAAATAAATTATCCTTATTGTTCTTATTATCAAATATAAATACATTATACAATAATATAGCTACTTATTTATTAGCCATTTATATGACAGTAGTGTTGAACTGTAGGTAACCATTGACATTTCCTGGGTGTTTAATTAACATTTACTGATTTCAAATTAGAAACTTCTGTGTCTTGGAACCAATGCATTTTAAACTCAGGTTTCAAATATTTTCTAGGGGCCCTTAAAAAGCCAGCAGGCCTGGGACTTCCCTGGTGGCTCAGTGGCTAAGAATCCACCTGCCAATGCAGGGGACACGGATTCGTAGTCCTGGTCCTCGAAGATCCCACATGCCGTGGAGCAACTAAGCCCGTGCTCCGCAACAAGAGAAGCCACCGCAATGAGAAGCCCACGCACCGCAACAAAGAGTAGCCCCCGCTCGCTGCCACTAGAGAAAGCCCGTGCGCAGCAACAAAGACCCAACGCAGCCAAAAAAAAAAAAAAAAAAAAGCCAGCAGGTCCAGGGCATGGTGCCCATAAAGAGGTGCTGCGCCAGCTAAGTCAGCTTTTCTGAAGCCATTCGGGGCTGGGCGGGAGGCCTGGGTTAACACAGGCATGGGGAGCCTCTGTGTTGCCACACAAGCCCCGGGAGCCATCCTGACGCTGCTGGGCTCAGCGTGGCAGATGTCCATCTGCCACCTGGGCACTAAATATAGCCCATACACAGAGCCCTCTCTGCCTGGGACCTGCAGAGTAGGCTTAATTGGCTGGAATTGCCACAGAGAGAAGCTCTGTTAAAAGGAGTTGAAAAAAGGCTTTGCCCCACAATTCTGGGATGTGGAGGTTCGTAATTAGACAATGGATTTTTTCCTGCCGGCAACACAGTATTGCTGGATTTAGTCACTGATAAATCCTTCAGCCTGATGATCTCAGGTGTTGAGGTCAGGCCTGTGTAGGTGTCGGGGGCATACTTGCTTTCCGTGGAGAGCCGACAAAGTAGGACGTTTCCCCGAGTGTTCTGATCCTTAGTGCTATGGACCCAGTGAGTGTGTCCCCCTAAAATTCATATGCTGAGGCCCTAATCCTCAGGCTTTCTTTGAAGGTGGGACCTCTAAGGAAGTGATTAAGGTTAAACGAGGACAGGGACTTCCCTGGTGGTCCAGTGGTTAAGACTCTGCACTTCCACTGCAGGGGGCGTGGGTTCGAACCCTGGTCGGGGAACTAAGATCTAGCATACCAAGCGCAGTGAGGCCAAAAAAAAAAAGGTTAAATGAGGACATAAGGGTGGAGCCCGATTCACTAGGATTATTGTCCTTATCAGAAGGGACACCAGAGCGCTGCCTCTCTGCGCTCACAGGAAGGGGTCATGTGAGCACACCACAGCGAGATGGTGGCAGCATACAAGCACAGAGAAGGGGCCTCAGAATGAAACCTACCCTGCTGGCACCTTGAACTTGGACTCCTCAGCCCCCAGAACCGTAAGAAATAAATTTCTGTTGTTTGAGCCGCTCAGTCTGTGGTGTTCTGTTACGGCAGCCTGAGCTAACCAGCACCTCCCAGCCCAACCCCAGGCCCACCCAGCCAGAGTCTGTATTGTAGCAGGATGCCCAGGTGATTCAAAAACACAACTTAGACCAAGGTGTTGGTCCCCCGGGGCTAGCAGTGATTGACTCCTGAGTATGAATTAGGGATGCTAGGTGGAAACTGCCCAATACCTGAGGGTGGGAAAAGGGAACCCTTCAAAACTAAACGTAGCTGGGGCCTGTCAGATTTGCCCAAGGCAGTCTTATAAAACTCCGTTCATGGGTGGTCCGATCTGGGGCTCTGAACTCAGCTGGCCTGGAGGTGCAATGCGGAAGTCTTTAAATAGCCTGCAACTCATCCAGGGACACAATTTTTTCCCAAAGGAGAGGTAGTGGTATTTAGAATGCATATCTTGTCTTGTTGAAGAAATGATAACAGATTTAGACTTTTTTGCCCTTTCACCTCCACATGCCCTGGGTGACTGTTGGCTTGACAGGAACTTAATCTATGTACAGACTCTAATCAAGTGCTAACGGCTGCCTGGAATGCTTTGTTGAAAAGGACTTTAAGGCCTCCTCTGGGATCCATGAAAAATAGAACCTTGATGAATTGGCAGTGTCTGCCAAGAACATGGGGTGGGAGTGACTACCCAGTATGTGTTGATTCCACTCTAATACAAACGGCCCTTACAACCAATGCATAAAATAATCAACCAAGTTATTAGATCTGGTTCTGTTTGTGCTATTATCATTTATTTGTCATATATTGTCATTTATTTGTATAAATAAGATTTCCTAACTTTACTCATAAAGAAAAAATGAGAATACTTAGAAAAAAAGTTGGACAAGAAGAGGAAGTGGGGGAATTAGTCCTCCTAGATAAGTACCATAATTCATTGATTCTGCTCTCTGTTTGTTGTTGTTTTTGCAATTTAACATCTCTGAAATTGAGGTGTCTTATTGAGGTACAGTCAGGAGGTAACTGTCATCACCTGTCCATACACAAAAACACTGGCCAAGATTGTCAGCGACTTGGAAGAAAATCCTGGAGACAGTAGTGGGGTATTCTTTTAAGAAATGCTGCATCATCAAAGTGGGACTCTTGGAGGCACGGAGGACAATATTGGTTGGAAAAACAAGGACATCAATGGTCAGAATCAAAATATGAATGTGAAGACCTTTTAGAACCACTTTAGTCAGTTTATTTCGCTCATACGAATTTTCTTTCTTATATATGTCCAAGTGTGCTATATGATAAACTTCCGTGTCCACGTAAGTCTAAAAGTGCTCTTCCCATAAGTATGAATTAAAGTTTTAAGTGGTAAGAAAGCATTGTGTTATGGTTTGACAGCAGTACGTAAATTAGTGGCGGACTTTACAATCAATGGCATCTTGGATTAAATGAACAGTAGGTATTATAAAGCAACAATAAATAAAATGTGCTACTAGAGCATAACAGATTCATTCATTCATTCTTTTAGTCAACAAGTATCTATGGAGTACTTAGTATATGCCCCTTCTAGATGCAAAAGAGTGTCAGAAAAGAAAATAATAAGTTTCTGCCCTTGCGGGGGCTTTCGTGTTGGCAAGAGTAGATAGACAATAAATGGACACACAAACAAGTATATAATATTTCAAGGTTGGTAAGTACAGGGTAAGAGAATAGAAAGTCAGGGTACAGGGTAGGATTTCTGTTTTATATAAAGATGTCAGGGAAGACCTTCCAAGAAGGTGGCATTTGAGTACAGACATGGAGGAGGTGAAGGAGAGAGCCTCAGGTGTAGCTGGAGAAAGAGCATTGTAAGTAGAGGAGACAGCATGTGGTAAGGCCCTGAGGCAGAAGTCCTCTTGGTTTAGTCAAGGAACAGAAGGGGGACCAGTGTGGCTGGAGTTCAGCAAGCAGGTTCTGAGAGGTAGCTGGGGGCCAGATTAGGTGGATCTCGGAGACTTCTGTGGGACTTTGGGAGCCACTGGAAAGTTATGAGCAGAGAACAGGATATGACTACATTTTAAAAGCATCACTCTGGCTGCTGAAGGGAGAATAGTCTTGGAGAGCAGGGTGGAATCAGGGCTGTCATAGAAAGATTGGTGAGGAAGCCATTGCCATAACTCAGGTGAGCGATGATGGGCAGTGCTGGACGTGGTGGGAGCTCATTGGATTCTGGAGCTGACAGGTCTTGATAGAGTGGATGTAGAGAAGAGAGAAGTCAAGACTTGAAGATTTTTGACTTGAGTTATAGAAAAAAATGGAGCTGCTGTTTCTTGAGTGGGAAACGTTGTGGGAGAAGCAGGTTCTGGGAAAGATAAGGACCTTGAATTCAGAAATGTTAAGTTTGAAATTCAGATGAAGCCTCCAAGTGGAGACTGAGGAGACAGCTGGCTACATGGGTCTGGAGTTTAGAGGAGAGATCCGGGCCAGAGAAATAACGCCATATACCATCAATGCACAGCTGATACTTAAAGCTGTGAAGCTAGATGAGTTCTGTTTGGCAGAGAGAAGGGAAAATGTACTAGGATAGCACAGGATGGGTGCCATGAAACAGAGGAGGGGAGAGAAGGAAGAGCCAGAAAAGCAGGCAGAGAAGGAGGGGCCAGAGACACAGGTGAGAAACAAGAGAGGGCTCTCTCCAGCTGTGTCTCCAGAGAGTGCTTGCAGCAGACCCATGGGCCAGAACAGAAACCCCACACATAGACACCAGTACTTGGAGAAATTCAGTGTACAGTAAAGGCAGCATTTCAAACAAGTGGGGGAAAAGGAATTATTCAATAAATGAAGTTGGGGAAAAAAATGAAGTTGGATCAGGATAAGTTTCAAATGTGTCTAATATAGAAATGTACAAATAACTAAAAGTTAAAAACATACTAGAAGAAACCACAGGGAAAGAGTTTTGAATAATCCTTTGTCGGTGTAAGGCAAAACCAAAAAAGCTCTAAAAAAGACTCATAAATGTGCCTACATAATAATAAAAACTATACGAAAACCATCTTTAAAAAGTCAAGTGACAAGTTGGAAAAAATATTTACTACTCATTTAGGGCTAATTTCCATCATTGTAGAGGTCCTAAATAAAAATTAATAACAATAATAAAAGAACAGTAACCAATAAAAACATGCGTAAAGATTGTGCACCAACCACCCAAGGAAAGGACAATACAGCTGGCTTCTGAGTCTCTCTGAAAGATGTTCAGACTCACTCACGATAACAGAAATGCAAATTAAAACTACATAAGAGGGGGTTTCCCTGGTGGCGCAGTGGTTGGAAGTCTGTCTGCCGATGCAGGGGACACGGGTTCGTGCCCCGGTCCGGGAAGATCCCACATGCCGCGGAGCGGCTGGGCCCATGAGCCATGGCTGCTGGGCCTGCGCATCCAGAGCCTGTGCTCCACAACGGGAGAGGCCACAGCAGTGAGAGGCCCGTGTACCGCAAAACAAACAAACAAACAAAATGAAAACAAAAAAAACTACATAAGAGGGACTTCCCTGGTGGCGCAATGGTTAAGAATCTGCCTACCGATGCAGGGGACACAGGGTAGAGCCCTGGTCTGGAAAGATCCCACATGCCGTGGAGCAACTAAGCCTGTGCGCCACAACTACTGAGCCTGTGCTCTAGAGCTCACGAGCCACAACTACTGAGCCCACATGCCACAACTACTGAAGCCTGCGCGCCTAGAGCCCATGCTCCACAACAAGAGAAGCCACCCCAATGAAAAGCCCGCGCGCCGCAACGAAGAGTAGCCCCTGTTCGCTGCAACCAGAGAAAGCCTGTTCGCAGCAATGAGGACCCAATGTAGCCAAAAATAAATAAATAAATGTATTTAAAAAAAAAAAAACTACATAAGAGAACAGTTTTCATCAAATGAATTATTAAAAAAAAAAAAAGTTTGATAAAACACTGACTTAGGGACACCATTCCCTGTGGTGGGAGTGTCTATAATCGGTAAGGGCAACGTGGAGCAGGATACGGGCGATATTCATTACAATTAGGAATGCATAGGCTCTGTTTAAAAAAATATCTACTTTATTTTATTTTATTATTTATTTTCTTTCTTTCTTTCTTTCTTTTTTTTGGCTGCATAGGGTCTTAGTTGTGCCACGTGGGATCTTCGTTGCGGCATGCAGGATCTTTCACGGTGGTACTCTTCGTTATGGCGTGCGGACTTCTCTCGAGTTGTGGCGCACTGGCTTTCGAGCGCACGGGCTCAGTAGTTGTGGTGTGGGCTTAGTTGTCCCGCGGTATGTGGGATCTTAGTTCCCCAACCAGGGATCGAACCTGCGCCCCCTGCATTGGAAGGCAGATTCTTAACCACTGGACCACCAGGGAAGTCCCTGTTTTGTTTTGTTTTAATTTTTTTCTTTTTCTTTTCTTTTTTTTTTTTTATGATCCCCAGCATGTGGGATCATAGTTCCCTGACCAGAGGTTGAACCCGCAACCCCTGCATTGGGAGCACAGAGTCTTAATAAACTGGACTGCCAAGGAAGTTCCTGGACATTGTTTTGAGAAGCAGATTACCCTACCTTGTTTGTGAGGAAAACCGAGGCTTCCCAGAAACTTGACCGAGCATCACTGACCCCTCTTAGGGTCCCCAACTGCCTCCCACTGATTTCCTTCTCTGGCCATGCACCCCATTCTCAGGGGGCCCCAGCAGCCTTGTCTGTACCATGTGACTGTCCTCTGGCCCTAGATGATTGATTGACCAGGAATGTGATACTGAAACCACAGTGGGTCAAACAGAATCTTGAGAGACATGAGACTTGAAATTAAAGAATGAGAGACACAAAGATAAGGAATCACTGAGGTCGAGACAGGTTAGTAGCTGCACTCTGGAGAAAGGCCACTGACTTCTACAGCTGAGTCGTGGTTGTCAGCCCTGCCGTGTGATCCTTCCAACAAATTCCCCTTTTGGCTTAAGCTAGCCACAATCCGTGTCTATTGCTGCAACAAAAAGAGCCTTAATTAATATGCAAGAATCAGAGGTGGGATTTGAATTTTAGCCTCCAAAGTCCTGCTCTTTTCTACTATATGACACCATGATTCCTGGGAACCATTTAGTCACACTAAAAAATATACATATCCACCACTCTCTATTCTATAAAGCCTTTTAGGGGGATCATTCCAGGCCCAAATTACCCTGGCCGTTCCCCTGGAAAGACCATATGGAGAGCGCAAACCCCTGGGATGATACAGAAAGGCCCAGCCATCCCAGTGTGCCCACTGAGATGTTCCTGCCAAGGCGCCAGACATGTGACTGAAACCATGTTGAATGTTTCAGCCCCAGCTGCTGTGTGACCGTGGCCTCTTTAAAACAAAAAAACAGTCTTTTCCCACTTAGTCTTATTCTGAATTAACATATGTGAACAACCTAGAGTGTGTCATCTGTATTTTTCTCCACTTACACGTAATCATATACAAGCATGTATAAATGCATATATATGTATATAGGCATACACATTGGCACATAAATGTGTTATGACTTCACCAAACAAACAAACAAACAAAAAAAACCGAGATTGCATCATGCAAAAAAAAAATAAAAAGAGAGAGAGAGAGAAAGAGAGAGAGAGCCCCAAGCAAGACCAGCACAGGGATTACCCCACTAAGCCTGAGACCCCTCACCACACAGTGAGAAATAAGAAGACGGTTGTTTCAAGCTACTAGGTTTGAGGACGATTTGTTACGCAGCGATGGATAACTAAAATAGATGGCTTCTTTGGAAAGGTGGTGTGTAAGATGAGAACTGAAAGATTGAGGGGAGTGGAGCGGGAGACCCTGGGGGAAGGCCAGCCAAAGCAGAGGGATCAGGAAAGAGCCTGGTGCATTCGAGGAGCTATAAGAGGTCAGCGTGGCTCAAGTGCCTGGTGATGGAGAGGGTAGCACCAGATGAGGTGAACGGGGAGGTGGGGCCCGATCACGCAGGGCCCTGCAGGTCTTAGAAGGAGCCTGGGCTTTCTTCTAACTGCCTCGGATGCCACACAAGTGTTTTAAGCTGGGGGACGCCATGATCTGATGTGGAGTTTTCAGATGTCTCCCTGGGTGTTGTGTGGGAGGGCGGATTGATTAGAGGCAGGCGATGGGAAAGCAGGAAAGACCAGTTGGAACGCCTGTAGCAGTCCCAATGAGTCGGTGATGGATTGGATGTGGCGTATGAATGAGAAGGAAGTGCCAAAAATGACTCCCAGATCCCTGACTTGACAACTAGGCGGAGGCTGGTACCATTTACCGAGACGGGGAGAACTGTGGGAGGACGAGATTTGGGTTAGGGGTGCCGATCAAGAGTTCGCTTTTGCACACTTTACGTTGGAAATGTCAGGGAGATATCAAGTGGAGATGTGTGTCAGCTGTTGAATATATAAGTTTACATTTTCGAAAAGTGATCTGGGCCAGGGATATACTTTGGGGAGTCATCAGCCTACAGATGACATTTAAAGCTCTAAGAAGAAGTGAGATTTCCTAGAGAGGGAGGGGGAGAGAGAGAAAAGCTCCAAGGGACAGGAAACCCCAGCAAAGAGCCTGACTGACAACTTGGGACTTCCCTTTGGAGTGCAGGAAGCAAGATCAAGATGTTTCTGCCTTGTAGCTGCTTGGATATTTGAAGACGGGGTGGTGTCCCCCGAGGACCCTCCTCTAGATGACATCCTCCAAGTTCCCTGTGTCCTTCCTGGGAAGGCACGCATGTAAGGCCTCCTCTCAAAGTTCCTTCAACCGGGTGTAAATGTCCAGGTGAGACTGAGCAGCCCAGAGGGGAAAGAGACTAGCTGATCAATGTGAGAGACACTAAACAAAGAGCGACTAGGGGACAGCTGAGGACAGATGGGCCACTCAGGGCTGTTGCTGAGGGATTTTCCATTGATTTTCCCATCTGTGGGAAAGGGCTGGAGATTCAGAGAAAACCCCATAAACAACGGAGTGAGCTCAGGCACTCCGTTACTGCCTGACAGCCTCAGTGGCAGAGAACTAGCTTGTTTCCCTGGGCAAAAAGTAAATAGTGGAAAACTTCTAACAAGACCATCAGCGGGCTGCTTGCCTGCTTGATAGCGAGACCTCAAGATGGATTGTTCGGGAAAAGCCAAAACCTATAAACACAGAGCAGAAAAGTTCTCCATCTTTTCCTCATTTACTCCACAAACTTTTTCACTGCTGAGATGCCAAGGCCCAAATAAATACGCAAGCAGAGCAATTGTTCCAAGTCCTGGCTGGAACAGGAGGCCTGTATTCTCCACCAGTGCCGTTTAGATTCACCATGTGAGTTTTCTGCTGTGGTTACGACAACTTATAGATAAGGAACAATAAACGTGTGTGCACACATGGGTACACACATGCACGCGTGCACTCACGCGCGCACACACACACACACACACACCCCAGGCTCCTGGATGTGGTGTTTGGAAACCTGTGCTCAGTATAACTTTGGCAAGAAAGTGTTCTTCATTCCTCACTTCCTTTCCTTTCTTCACAGCTACCCCATGCGGATGGAGTCTTTGCAGGGACAGAGACTTGGTCTAATAACACTGCAAAGACTCCCCGGGAAAGGCCATCAGTGTTATTGAGACCAGGGTTGATCTGTCTTTTAGACACTCCAATCTGAAGACGGAGGGAGACCAGAGAAAGACCAGACCATATGATGATCTTAGTGTTTTAAAGAAAGGCTTGGCCTTTCCTTGGGCTCAAGGGAGGGAGTATGAGGACAGTCTTTCTAGAGCGGCGCTTCTCAAAGTGTGGTTCCACCACCCAGCAGCAGTATCACCTGGAAGCTTGTTAGCAATGCAAATTCTTGGGCACCACCCCAGACCTCCTGAATCCTAGCCTCTGGGGGCGGGGCCTGGCGATGGGTTTAACAAGCCCCACAGGGATTCTGGAGCAAGCTCGTGCTAGAGCAACTGCTCTAGCGGTGTGACTTTCTTACCAGTAATGAGCTATATCTTCATGCTGTTAGGTGTTATGTACATATAATTTTACGTTTGGGAAGCAAGGGGGAAACCTTATTTTTATAACACAAACTACAGGATATTTTGGAGGGACAAGAAGAGGGGACACAATGGCCCATTAGAATCCCAGAGAGAGTTTTATGTTCACCAAAGTGGGGCAGGGCTAAGGTCATGAAACCCTGATTTAGAGAAAAGAAAGAAGGTCTCTCCAAGGCAGGCCCTGAAGGCTCAGTTCCTGGGGGTCCAACGCAGTAGGGCCTGTGAGAGAAGGCCCAGAACTCCTTCCTGCCTCACAGGCAGGGCCTGGAACAGGATTTTCTTAAGGTCTGTTAGTTACCCAGCAGACCTTATGGGCGAGTAGTGTGCCTGTGCATGTGCACACTCACCTGTGTGTGTGCACCTGTGTGTGTGCATGGGGGATGGGCAGGGGGAGAAACAAGAGGGCGTGGGAAACATTGGTCATCCCACTACCACCAGCAGCTCCCACCACCCAGCTTTCAGCCCCTGGGGTGGTGTGGTCTGCAATGTACCAGAGACCCCAGAATACAAAGGGGGTTGATTTCTAGTTTCCAGGGACTCCAAGGATGGTTCCTGAGCTACTTCCTCACTGGCAGTGGTTCCCAGGTTCAGTACCCACGCCCCCTCCCTGCAGAGATCCTGATTCCACTGGCTTGGTGCAGGGCCAAGAAATCTGCATTTTAAACAAGCCCCTCCCACCAAGTAATTCTAATACAGGAGTTTGGCAGGCTGTACCTAGGATAGTAACAGACATTTTTATTTGGGGAGATGGCAATGCTTGGGGGAAGGGAGGGGTGACATTGAGGAACCAGGAATAATATCCTCGGACGTAGGAGTGTCTGATGGGTTTCGTCATCCATTCAGTTACTAACTAGCAGTGAGACAGAAGGACAGCCTAGTGAGAACTGTCACTGCCAGACACAGAGTGGTATTCATTTGGGCCGTACACGTCAGGTCGTTAGTTGATCCTGGGAATGCCTGGGGGTTGCCTCACCAGCCTGTATCAGAGGCATGCTACCTGCTCTTTCTAGAACGGAGGCCTCACAAGGCCAGGGCAGCCAGGTCTCTGGATTGAGAAAGAAGCTTAGGGGAGTCAACAGTGGGAATGAAGCCTCTGGAGGTCCACCAAAAGGTCAAAGAAGCATGTATGCAACGTCGATGGAATGGACAGGTCCATGTAAAAGGGATTTGATCAATTTTGTCAAGTATCTCTCCCAGACACCTGCAGTGCTCTCCAAGAGAGCGTTCCGTGATGACGGACATGTTCTGTATCTGTGCTGTGCAATGAGGTAGCCACTAGCTACATGTGGCTATGGAGAACTTGAAATGTGGCTAGTGCAACAGGAACTGATTTTTAAACTTTGATTTATGTAAATGTAGGTTTAAATAACTTCACATGGCTATGACTGCCATATTGCATAGCGAGAATCTCCAACCAACCCTAGCGAAAATCTCAAATTATCAATTATCATCTCAAGGCTGGAATGGAGGCAGCTCACCAAGGGGCCCACCCTCAGTGAAACGGCGGCTTTTTCCTATCCCAGGGGAGATCTGGGTGTTTAGTACACCAGAAGCTGTGGATGTGAAGCATCCTGTCTCCTTCCAGCTCTCCTCTGCTCTGAGAAGGAGGGTGGTCTCTGCTCTGAGATGTCTCCGTGTTAGTTCACAGTAGCCGCACCTGTCACAGGGCTGTCAGCCTTGCCTGGTTCAAGGTCAAGGGGTCCATCTGTGGCTGGAATACGAGCTCTGCTCTGGAGCTGTGGAAGGAACGTGCAGGGGCAAACTGGGGGAAGGGATCTCGTGTCCCTTGTTTGGAGCAAGCCCCTCAATTGCTCCCTCACATGCTCTCCATTTCCCACTTAAAAGATAAAAAGGAAGACCGGACATAAAATAAAATAAATCTCATCTAGATGATGACATTTTTAAAAGGCAAGTACATAGACACGGTAAACATCCAGTTGTGAAAAAAAAGATGAACTTTCAGCTCGCCTAACAAGGCCACCCTAGTGGTCCAGCAGGATTGCTGGGAATAAAAATCCCTCACACGGGCAGAATATTGGCCTTCAGCTACTTCAGATTCAGCCCTTCTCTGCCGAGGTTGCCAGGAGACTCCCAACTTCAGCTCCCACCCGGGCTGCCCCCAGCAAAGCTAAAGCCTGTGACACTGGCCCTAAGCTCTAGACCCACCTGAGGCCAGGCATAGAGCAGGGGGTAGGCACAGACCTAAGTGAGGGAGAGGGGGCGGGGCTGGGCGGGGGTGAGGTTGTGACCTAGGAGGCCGCAGAACACAGAGTGGAGATAAAAAGGGGCACTAACTCTAGTACTCAGTACCAGGAAGATGGGGAAGGGCAGGAGGAGACTCTGATTCTGGCCTCCAGCTCCTTGAAAGTGGGTCCCAGAAGGAAGTGTCTGTCCTCAGCTGGAGCGGTCCTGGCCCTTCTTTCAGGACATGGTGTCTGGAAATGCCAGCCAGCAACGAGCAGCTTTTCAGGTGCTACTTTTCCAGGGTGAGGGCCTGGATGTTCTTCTCAGAACATTAGAAAAGACCACCTCTCTGGCCAGAAGACCTCCTGTATGGGCTAAGTGTCACACAGGGGAAGGGAATGAGAGCAGACTGAAACCTTGGGGAAGAGCAGGCTGCTGTGAAGACAGTAACACAAGTCATTCCTCCCTCCCATCTTCACAAACCAGCCCCCACCGTCGCAAAGAGAGAATAGTCCCAAGGGGCAGCTCCAAAGGTACGAATGCTCTGTTTATGACCAGAACGATGACTGGGTGGCTCTAGCTCTTACGGTCAGAAGTAGAGCTTCTGATGGTTTAAGGATAAAGAGCGGCAGAAGAACTGTGAACAGAGGCCAGTCAGTCACGTAGCTTTGCAAAGGCCGCTGATGAGGGATGACAAAGATCTCAAGCCCAAGGCTACGGCAAGAGGCCAAGCCTGGCATCTGGAATCACCAGCACCTGCCTCCCCCCTCCTCCTCCTAGAGAGGCCGGGTGCTGGCAGGTCAGCGTCTCAGGGTGTGACTCATGTCTCCCTGCCTGGGAGGCTGGCAGCCACCCTCAACCGACAGCCCGCCCTTGCAGGCCTGTTGGAGACAAGACTGCTCACCGCTTTTATTTATTCCCTGTTCCTCAACCGCCTCTCCTCACCCCAACCCGTGACTAATGTGCTCCCACTGCCCCAGGGCATGCTGGGAGGGCATCACCACCGCTGCAATTATCTGGATCATTCAATCCCAAAAAAGTCTCCCCTCTCCCCAGCATCAGTTTTGTTTTGAAACTGTGACTGTTTTGAACCCCAGTGATTCAGATGAGTGGTCTACACAGTGAGAATGAAGCTTCAGTCACTGGTTTCCTCTGGTTGTGAAAGTTAGCTCCGACTGGCCAGGAATTCCTGCATGTTACCCCTTTCACCATGGGGAGTAACTCAGAACCCCAGAATTGGTATAACGATTATTTTCAGCTGTAGACAGTTGAGATTCAACAGATGCAGAAAGAAGCCTTCCCAGAGCTTCCCCTATCTGACTAAAAGCAGAAATTTTGAGAAATCAGGACCGCCATGAATTCCCTCTTTGGGATGGGTCTGCTTCTAAGAGAGAGACCAAGAGCAAATTCACCATAATTTGCCAATCTATTAACTCTCTCTGGGGCAGTTCTGGCCCTGAAGAAGAGGTAAAGTCCACTCGTACCTGTACAGACAAACATTATCACAGATTCTCTCATCTCCCATTTATTCTCCTAAAAAGCCCATTTGTCTTTCCTAAAGAAACCCATTTGTTCTCCCCATGAGAGCCTTTTCTCTCCCTTCCATCCTTCTACTAAATTAGGTATATAAACCCCCAATTCTAACCACCCTTTTTTTTAATTATTAATTAATTTATTTATTTTTGGCTGTGTTGGTCTTCGTTTCTGTGCGAGGGCTTTCTCTAGTTGTGGCAAGCGGGGGCCACTCTTCATCGTGGCGCGCGGGCCTCTCACTATCACGGCCTCTCTTGTTGCGGAGCACAGGCTCCAGCCGCGCAGGCTCAGTAGCTGTGGCTCACGGACCTAGTTGCTCCGCGGCATGTGGGATCCTCCCAGACCAGGGCTCGAACCCGTGTCCCCTGCATCGGCAGGCGGACTCTCAACCACTGCGCCACCAGGGAAGCCCCTAACCACCCTTTTGAGTTACTCAGCACTGAGCACTTCCACATGCACGCATGATGCACATAAATTAAACATTTTCTTCCTGTTAATGTCTGTTGTCATTTTAATGAACAGGCTCTGGAAACTGAACCTATAAGGGTAGAGGAAAAGTTTTTCCTTCACTACATCACCATCCTCTCCTACCTCAGAGACATGGTTATTTTACAGCTAATGGGATTGTAGAAATGAGTTCATCCAGTGAGACACATAAGCAGCATCAACATCTTTTAAAACTCAGACGGGTCCAGGCTGCAGAAATATCCACCAGGAAGACTAGTACTAGATGTGAGTGCCCACTCACATGCCTCACTTCCTCTCCTGCACACAGAAGGGCCTAACTCTCTGGACAGACATTCAAGGCTCTCTGAGTCTGTCCAACAGCCTCCAGACCTGCCACCCATGTCCCTGAGCTCTCCTTTCAGCTTTCTGGTCAGACCATTACTCCAGCCTGACATGCCCTCACCACTCCTCATGTCTCCTCCTCTTGGAAGCATCTCCATTTCCCACCCCGGTTCCCAGCCTAGTTTACAGTGAGCCCTTCCTCCACGAAACCTTCTCTGCCTGCGCCCAGGGCCGGTCGCGCCTGCCCGAGAGCTCGCACAGCACCGTGACATTGACTTCGGGATTTAACGGGCTGTGATTTGTCTATTTATTTTGGAATCTCCAGGAGGGCAGGGGCTCTTGCCCACAGAGGATGCTGAATAAATGTGAGGCTGTGAGTTGACACTGCTTCTCCCCGTGGACCACCCTCAGGGGAAACACACTGCACCTTCGGATGTTTGCTTTGGGAACTTTCCCACCTGAGCTTCTTTACAGATTAAACTGACATTTTCCATTTGTGTAAACATTCGCAACAAGACAGAAAGGCCAGCCTGCTCTCCAAACAGACCAGAGAGGAACAGGGACTGGGTACGTGCTGGGGGTCAGGGGAGGGGACCGTCCTGTACCCGGGATGACCAAGAGTATGTAGGAAGCATATAAGAGGTAGTAAAAAAGGACTACTGGTGTCAGCCGACAGAACAGGAAACATCAAAGTTGTGATTTAAAAAAAAACTCAGGGATCCAGTTCGGAGCCCAGCTTCTTCCTTCTGCCAGTTTCATCTGTAAGGACACGGTTGGCTGGAGACAGGTGGGGTTGCCAAGTGTGGACACCGGGAGGGCGGACATTGGCCTGCACACTAGAAAGGGCACTGCCAGCCCAGCGAGGCTGCCCAGCTGGGAGGGCAGTCCTTGCCATCTGCCCACTCCCTAGGGGCACACGTACCTCCTTGCTGGTGGAGGGTTCAGCCCACCAGTCCTGCTGAGGTCTCTCTCACCAGGAGAGTAGGTGATCGGGATCTGTAGCAGCTGCCGGCAACTCGGGGGTATGGGACAGGCAGCTCCCTGTAGGGACCTACAATCCAAAGTAAAGCAGCCATGACCAGGAGTTCAGGGCAGCCCCAGGTCAACAATGGGGAGCAGCTGCGTGTTCACAGCTACCTGTCTTCCACTCTCCTCACTGCTACAGTCAGCACAACTTACCTCTCTTTAAAACCCTGCCCTTTGCCTCAGTGCAGGCCCCTTTCCTTCTCCCCTGCTCCATCTCCCTGCCTCCCCTGACATGCTTGTTTCCCCCTCACCCCTTGCACTGAATTTCTTTCAGTCCCCTATACAATCATTTCTGGGGCTCAGTGACTTTGCCCTTATTATTCCCTCTATCAGCAGTACCCTTTCCCCTGATGTCTGGCAAACTCCTATGCATGCCTCAAGACCCAGCTTAAATGTTACTTCTTTGGTGAAGCACTTTCCGACTCCACTATGCACTGTCTTGTCACTATTACGGTACTTATTGCATTGTTTGGTAACTATTTACATCTGTCTTGTTCCCTCTCACGTCTAAATAATGAGGTCCTTGAAGCTAGGGGTTATTCCTCTAAATCCACTATGTACCACAATGTCTAGTACATAGAGGTTGTCAAGAAATACTTGTTGAATGAATGAACAAATGTAAATTCTGCTTTCATCCTTCTATTCCCTGCTTCATGACCTTCAACGGTGCCCTCTTATCTGGAGACTAAATTCCTAGCGATTGAACTCACACACTTTCCATACACATCATGAAGTAATTACTCCCATGTTTGGCATTGTAGAGAAATACAAAAATGCAATAGTGTCTCCACCCTGACTTCCAAGGAGTAAGACAAGAGCCCAGATGAAACAACGAGGAAGGCAGTGGATGCCACTGGGACATTCCAGACGAAGTGAGCATTGCATCCAGCAGGGACGGATCCAAGACGGTCTCCTGGGGCATCAGGACACATGTGAGTCAGCCCCAAAGGGTAGGTAGATTTGATTTGATTTTTAAAATATTTATGTATTTTTGTCACACCGGGTCTTAGTTGCGGCATGCAGACTCTTAGTTGCGGCATGCAGACTCTTAGTTGCGGCATGCATGCAGGATCTAGTTCCCTGACCAGGGATCAAACCCAGGCCCCCTGCATTGGGAGCACGAAGTCTTACCCACTGGACAACCAGGGAAGTCCCGGGTAGGTAGAGTTTAACAGTTAGACATGGGCTGGGGGGCATGAGGGCCTGGGAAAAGGGCATTCCTGGTCCCAAAGGCAAAAGTATTCAGGATACATTTGGGGGCTGTCTGGCTAAAGCAAAGGCCACATGGAGGGAACAGGGCTTGTCCAGGGCATGGCTCTCATCAGTCCATCACGTGGGCTCCAGAAGGACTCACATTCAGGGCTGGCTGCCCTCGGGGCTTCTGAGGAGGCATCTGGGGGACAGGTATTATCAGCACTCCAGCTGTCATAGCCCAAGCAGGGGGCGAGGGAAAGGAGCAAGGTGGGAATGTTTTAAGAGTTTCCTCACCTCTCCAATGTTTCCTAAATTCCATACCTAGTAGGAGCTTGGACCAAAGGGGCATCTCAATCCACCAGCCTCCAGCAAGGTAACCCACAGAACCTCTCCCACCCTCTCTCTCCTCAGTAGATGGGGACCTGTGGATCTCTCAACCACAAGACACAGCTGGTAGCAGAGGAGACACAGAGGCAGAATGGCCCCCCAGGCAGAGTGCAGCATGAACAAAGGCTTGGAGGGCGGCAGCATGGAGCTAAGATATTTCTTAGGCACCGTCGACTCGAAATGTAGCCTGTGAAACACGGTGGGAAATAACCAAGGATAGAGGACACAGACCTCTAGTAATTAATCACATACAGGAGAGAGCACCCACAGAGCCAGGCCAAGCCAGGGAGTGGTGAGTATCAGGTGAAGACAGGAAGCAACCAGTCTCAACATTTCAGGGAGACCATATAAATTACTGTCCAGACCAGGCGAGGAAAAGGGGGAGCTATTAATAAATACGCTACAGCATAGACATGAGCAGGGACCATCCCAGGCCAACCATGATGGTGGTCATCCTACACATTTGATTCTTAGGATTCCAAAATTTCCATCTCCAGACCTGTCCTTGGTGCTGAGCTCAAGACTTAGCGTCAGTTGCCTGCTGGGCAATTCCACAGGCTACTCAACCACAATGTACCCAAACTGAAGTCAGCAGTTCCCCTCCTCCCCTATCCCTTACCACTGGCTTTTCCCCCTTCTGCGCTCCCCACCTAGAGAGACAGTACTCGTCTCTACTCGCATGTTCCAAACCAGACCCTGGAGTTGTCCTGGATTGCTCCCTGCCTCACCAAACCCAGGCAGTCACCTCAAGAGCTATTGGTTCTCCCTCTGCCTGTACCTCTCAAGTCCATGTTCATCACAGCAGCAGAGAGATCTTTTCTTTCTTTTTTTTAATATTTGGCCACACTGCACAGCATGCGGGATCTTAATTTCCTGACCAGGGATTGAACCCATGCACCTGCAGTGGAAGCACAGAGTCTTAACCACTGGACCACCAGAGAAGTTCCCAGAGAAATCTTTAAAATACACAAAACCTCAGTGGCTCCCCTTACACTTTTTTTTTTTTTTTTTTTTTTTTCGGTACGTGGGCCTCTCACTGCTGCGGCCTCTCCCGTTGCAGAGCACAGGCTTGGGACGCGCGGGCTCAGCGGCCATGGCTCACGGGCCCAGCCGCTCCGTGACACGTGGGATCTTCCCGGACGAGGGCACGAACCCGCGTCCACCGCATCGGCAGGTGGACTCTCAACCCCTGCGCCACCAGGGAAGCCCTCCCCTTACACGTTGATACTTTTGGGTGGTAGCTGAGACCTTTTGGGTCCTCCCCCACCAGTGCTCATGTGTTCAGCTTCACCTCCACTTGCCATTCCACTCCCTGTCGGTCATCTCTGCAGAAGCTCCATGCTGCCGCCCTCCAAGGCTTTGTTCATGCTGCTCTCTGCCTGGGGGGCCACTCTGCCTCTGGTTCTCCTCTGCCACCAGCTGCACTTCAGGTAGCACCTGCTGCACAAGCCACCTTGCTCATTGAGGACTGACCTTCCTGCTACTGCAGCCATTCATTCATTCACAGAAAAACAGTGTCAGATGTTGGGGCATTAGAAATGCATGTAACAACATACAGAGATAAAGCAAATGTGGCGAAAATGCAATCAATCAGTCCATCAGGTGAAGGACTTGGGGTGCTGACTGTACCATTCTTGCAACTTTTCTGTGGGCTTTAAGTTTTTCAAAATAGAAAACTAGGTTAAAAAATGAATGGAATATGGGCCTGAATAGAAATTCATTCAAACCTAAGTTTACTGTGACCTGATTTGAGAGGGACCATTATCCACTGAAATTCAGGCACAAGGTTTGCTGTTAAGGTTCCACATATATCAGTACGTTTGTTGTGTTTACATTTAAACATATACATGTTGAACTGGGGTGGGGGGAGATTAGAAGAAAAAACAGATAAGTGGACAAAAGAAAAGAAAATTATCCATAATCTCAGCACCCAGAAATAACAATTATAACTATTTCAGAATATGCCTTCCTGGTAATTTTTGGGTGTAGATATATTTTTAGATACAAAATGGGTTATGCTACACACAGTTTTGTAACTCCTTCTTTTTACTCTGCAATGTATTACAAATGACTTTTCCTATTGATAAATACATTGGCATTTTAATAGCTGCACTGCTTTCCATGGAATAGATGCCATATAATTTATGTAACCCCATGATCTTTCCCCTACACACATGAGCACAAGCCCCAGCTTCCTGATTCTCGCACCTCCCATGACTCTAACCCAAAGAAGGGCTCAAAGTCAATGCTGGCCCTTGTTTAGGGAGGTGATACGTTGCTATTTGGGCTTCAAAGGAAAAAATGAATACTGACAGATTAGAATTAACTGGGAAAAGCTCCTCGTCTCAAATGCCACGAACATTTTAATAAGTAGAGTTCAATCTTCCTGGCAGCTCTGCTCAGGGCGGCCAATAGAACTTCAGGCCATGCCTGGCAAGGGTGAAAGGAGCTAAAAATAGACCCAGGACTAAGCGTCGAGACTTTTCTGAATTCATAGGCATAAAGGCTGCCCCAGAAGGACTTGCTGCACCAACATTTTCCAACTGCTGTGTGTCATGGTGCCTGAAATTCCTAAGGGTTATGGTTTTCTAAAAGGCTCCTGTTGGAAAGTAGGCAGCTGTTCTGTGAGGAGGGTGGAGTGAGTCCCCATCAGGACCCAGTGGAGAAAGTCAGGGCTTTGGAGTCAAACAGAGTGGGGCTCAAGTTCCAGTTTGGCCCATCACCAGCTGTGTGACCTTGGGTCAAGTCCTCAACCTCTCTGAGTCTCTGTGTCCTCGTCTACAACAAGGGGATAAAAGGCCACATCTGCCTGTTGTGAAGGTGGAATGGGATGGTACCTGGAACAGAGTTTAGGAGGCAAACGAATGCAGCTTATTGTTATTACTGAAGACTTGAATTTTTTCTCAGATTGGCCAGGTGCCCTTTTAGGAGAGCTGAGTTTTCTCAGAGTTGGTGGTGAGCGTGAGAGAAGCGCAGCAGAGTCCCCACACATGGTACACGGCCCAGGAGACAGGGCTGCACACCCAGGGCCACTGGGCACCCTTCAAGCAGGCTGGACGCGTGCTGGAATGGCACGGGGACCCCTCACTCTTTGCCACACCTACAGCACTCACAAATTTAACCTTCAGGACATCGAGTATCCTCCAGTTGATTCTGAAGATTCGTGACGTGTGATAATTTCTGTTTGGCTGAGGCATTCATTGGGACCACGCTGGACTCAGGGAGAAAACGTGTCTTGTAGATTTCCCAGGAGTGGCCCCTCAGGAGGCTTTGCAGCAGACGTGACCCCAGCCCCTGACCCCAGCCCTGACCTCTGCCCGAGATCCCAGTGGGGCTTGTCACACAGGACCCACTCACCCTGATTGTGATCGCACCCCATCTAGGGCCTCTGGGAGTGGAGCAATGAGTGGGACAGATTTGGGGAGGATGACTGATGGATGGGTCATACCGGCACGATAGACTGGCAGGGCACAGACGATGTCACTGCTCTTTAAATGTGTGCTCTGGACTGAGGTGGCTTTCACCGCTGTCTTTGTTTCCTAGGGCTGCTGTAACAAACTGGGCGGCAGAGAACAACCAAGATGCACCGTCTCACAGCTGTGGAGTCCGGAAGTCTGAAACCAAGGTACTGCCTGGGTCCTGCTGTCTCGGAAACCTGTCGGGGAGAAGCTTTCCTTCCTCTTCTAGCTCCTGAGGTTTGCGGGCAGCCCTCGGCATTCCTTGGCTTGCAGGTGCATCACTCCAGTCTCTGCCTCCATTGTCACGTGAGGGTCTTCTGCCCGAGCGGCTCTGTCCTCTTCTTATAAGGACACAGGTCATATTGGGTCAGGGGTCCACCCTACTCCAGTCTGACCTCATCTGAACTCATCACGTCAGCAAATAAGGTTTCCAAATAAGGTCACGTTTTGAGGTACTGGGAGTTAGGCCTTCAGCGTATCATTTTGGGGGGACACAAGTGAACCCATGATAACCTGTAAACCCATCTTGAGATGAGCGTCTCTCTTCAGTGCCTGAGCCCAGCTCAGAGCAACGTCAAACATCCCGTCCACAGCCAGGAGAAGGGTGCTCAGGACAGGCCCTAGCGAACTCTGGCTCGTGCCCTGCACCTGTGTCAGAGGCACATCGGAGGCGGGGGGTGGAAAACAGACCTGCTGAGATGGTGTAGACGGACGCGTCGCCTTCCCTTCTCAGTGATCGTCATGACTCAAGTCCTCCTTGTGTCCTGTAGTGCACCCAGGGTGCCAGGGGGCCCCAAAATCCCGGGCTCTGCTTTCTGGACACTTAACAGTCCCTGTAGAACAGGGAGTGATGAAACAGAACAGAGAGAAGTGTCCCGGCCCCCCCACCCCACCCCGGTCCCCTCCTGCTGGCTCAGCTCATTACAGCCCAGGCAGGATATGTGGCCAGGGGAATGGCTTGAAGGGGTCTCAGACCCCACTTCCTGCCCCTGGGACACCCAGCTACCCCTGGGGGCCTGCTAGGGCAAGAGGCAGGCAGGGACTTCCCGATCCAGTCGCTCACACAAATTTGAAAGGGGAAAGTGATGACAAAGCTCTTTGCACATTTCTTAATACATTGAAAAATCCTTAACAAAACAAACCTCAGGGTCTGAATAAACTGGCTCCCAGATGCTGGCCAAGGAACAGGCTGCTTGGAAAGAGTGGGGAGTTGGAGAGGGGCTGGGTCAGTGCACCCCACGCCAGGCAGCTCCCTCATGAGGTGCGTCTGTGGACAGCTGGGAACCCAGAGCTCCCAGATCCCCCAGGCAGGTAGCGGGGGCCTCCCACCTCACCACTCTGGTCCCCTTCTCCAGAAGCAGCACCGGGACAAAGGCTATTGGCAAATCCCCCCAACATCCCCTGAGACGGAGCAGTACAGGGACTCGAGCCTGGCCTCCCACCTCACCCGCCCAGGAAGAGGCCGGCCCTGAAAGCCCCCCAGTGAGGTGGCTCATCTCAGAGGCCACAGGGCAGCGCTGACACAGCCTGCTGGGGGCAGAGCTGGACGAGGCCCTTGCCCAACCTCTCCAGGCTACAGGCTACCCTGCGGCGACTGACACCGGAGGGTCGGGTCGGAATCTCCCTCCTGGTGGCAACGACCTCTCAAGGCTTCTTCCCCTCACTGATCTTCCCAACTCAGCAATGTCTTCTCTAACAGGCTTGCGGGGAGGGCACTGTCCTCTGTGACTGACCCCAGCAGCGGCCAGACTGGTCTGGCTTTGTGTCTCCCGCTTCAGACCCTGGTCTGCCCACTGGACACCAAGTGGAGACGCTTGACATGGACCCTGCATCTCGGGGAGAAGGCAGGGCTGAAGATAGATACACCAGAGTTTGGGGGGTAGGATTTACAGACCAAGAAGTTCCTATCTGAGGTTTGGCCTCAGATAGGAACAGGGACGGGTCTTCCGTTGCGACAGGAGGGAGGGGCAGGTGGGCAGTGGGGGGGACTGGGGACAGGTCAGTGAAGGAGTTTCCCCCTAATGCTTTGTTTTCTCCATGAAGGATGAGGTAGAGAGGGAACATGGGTGTAAGGGCAGGCAGGACAGGGCTCCCCTAGGAAGCCGTGTGACGATGGCCTGCTGGTGTCCAGTGCACACGTGAGGTCTGGGGTCATAAAGAGAAAGAGGCCACGCAGCCCAGATACAAGCTCTTCTACAGCAGCTCTCAGCTTCTCCAGCACAGCGGGGAGGAACTGGGGTTTAACAGAGTTGGGGGGAGGCAAGGTAGTTAAGGGTAATTGCAACAAAGGCTTGATAAGATGGACCAGGGACTCTAAGCTGGGTAAGGGACGGTGGGGGGAATGGCAGGGTCAGCATGATGCCACCCTGGGCTCCAGGTCTATTGACAAGACTTCTTGGGACCACTGAGGACAGCGTGCCCCATCCAGGGGCAATAAACCAGTTCCTCATCTGAGCACAGTCGAGCCCGTCCTCCGTGTCCCCCACCCTGGGACGAGGAGGGGACAGGTAAAAGCAGGCAATCACTTGTGTCGTGATCAAAAGGAAGGTATTTTACAAGTTATCTGTGGCTAATAATGACAAAGTGAAGCTTGGGAATGATTGTCTTTTTATCGAGCCTATTGAAGGTTATCTCTATCAGGTCACTTTATCTCACTTACACCTGCTAAACTTTTTCAGAGAAATGCCTAGAGTTACACCTGCACTGTAGCTAGTGGGCAAAATCAACAGTGTAGCTTTTTATGCTGACCCGTGGTGAGCAGCATCTCAGGTAGCCACGGGGGCTTTCCTCCTTGTGAATAGCAATGCTTTACGGATCTCTGTGCCCAGTAAATGGCTCACGTTTGCTATTCCAGCTGCAGACCTTTGTGGCACATGGAGCTGGGGCCGCACAAATTCATATTCAGAGGTTGCCATGGAGACCCCTGGACGTCCACCATCCTCTCTTTTCCTCTTCTTCCAGAGTAGGAGTTATAGCCTGGAGTGGTTGGCCAGCTCACGCTGCTTGCCAGCCTCCCTGCGGGAGTGCACAGACACGTGACTGAGTTTGAGAAACTTGTGTGCGTGATGTGTGCCACATCTGTGGCAGTGTCATTGGCAAACTGGGCCTCCTCTACATTCTGTTTCCAATTTCCACAAATCGGAGCACAGAGGAACCTGCAGCCTGGCTTCAGCCAAGGGCGAAGCCAAAGGGATGGCAAAGAAATGAGATGAAGAGAACCTGGGCCTCTGAGCACGGCCAAGCTACCCACTGACCAGGAAAGCTCTCTTTAGACTGTGTCTTAGGTCAGCTCACTTGGAACAGACGGTCCCAGAGGTGTACTAGGCTACACCACTCAGGAACGGCACCAGCCAGGTGCAAGAGCAGAAGTTGAATTGCAGTGAAGTTGGACGAGGGTCCTCAGCTGATCCAGCGGGGAGCTCTGGGTCTAGGATGGCCCTTCAGAGTTGTCCCAGATGGAGACAAAAGGGTGGGACCTTCGTTCTCCATATCTACCAGTCTTTTGGGGACGCAGGCTGCCTGCGCAAGGGCCGTAACTTGGGTGAGGCAGCTCCTTTCGCCAAGGGCAATTCTCAGAGATGGACTCAGCTATGAGCCCTCAACAACTCCGCACCCCAGCCCCCAAGCACTGGGGAGGTGGTACCTTAGTCTTGAAGGCGGGATCTGGGTGCTGCCCTACAATATCCACTGCAGATTGTCACTAAGGGAGAAACGTCTATGTTCTTTAAGCCATAGCTTTATTGTTGCGTCTCTATCACAGCAGTCTCTCCTCACCCCCATCTAATAAAGCTCTGTGTTTGTTTACCAGTGCACATCCTGCCCTCAGCCAGAGAGGAACTCCCTGAGACACACACTAGGTCAGTGGTTTGCAAAGCGTGGTTCCCAGACCAGCATCATCACCAGCATCCAGAAATTGTTTTAGCTGCACATCTCAGGTTTCACTCCAGACCTACTGAGTCAGGAACTCTGGGGATGGGGCCCAGCCATCTGTGTCTCAACAAGCTCTCTAACGCCCAGTGCAGATTTGAGAACCACTGCTCTAGGATTTCTTCCTTTAGACTCAGAGCACTAACCACCACGTAGAGCACACGGTGGCCTGGAATAGGACTTCAATTCCTTGAAGTTCTGGGGTTGTGCATTAAGGTGTCTGGGTCCCCACCCTTCCCCTCTGAGCTGGGGAAGGAGTGGGGGGCAGAGAGAGCCTCACAGCTTCGGGGCCAGACTTACCTGGTTTCCAGTGCCAGCTGTGTCGGCTACTGGCTGACTGACCTTAGACAAATGGCTTGCTGGGCCTCAATTTCCTCATCTATACAATGGGGATAAGACCCATCCTGCCTAATTATTGTGAGACCAACAAGAGAGAACCACCTCAGTGTCTAACAGTACCTGGCTTCTGGCACTCACTCCATAGCTGTTAGCTCCAGGCCTTTAGTATCCTCCAGGGCCCACCTGCTTTGCTCCAATAAAGATTTCCAAGAGTAGGTCTAGAGCTCATTCACAGGGGAAGATAAATTACCAGTAACTAAAGTACTGTGACCCTCCCAGGGGATTTTGCATTTTAGCTGCAGTCCAAGGATCAAATTACAACTTTTTTTTTTTTTTTTAATAATGGGTGGTGAGGAGGAGAGACTTCCTTCCCAGCTCCTGAAATCACGCTCCCTCGGGGCTCTCCTGCTATCCCTGGACTCATCCCTGGTATGTCTGGACTCCAGGTATCCCTTCCCCAAAGGCCTTTGACCTTGAGGAGGCTCCATTCTAATAAAAGTGCCTGTTTTTACAGACAGCGGAGCAAACCAGCTGGGCGGTGATGCTTGGAGTTGTCAAAGGAGCCCCAAGCGTCCCATCTGGATCAGACTGCAGACCCTCTCCAGACCTGCTTCTTTCATTTGAAAGTTGAAAATAATCCCCAAGACATCTCGTGGCCCAGATCTCAGGGTTCTCCAAGGTCAGCCTGACCCCAAGATGGAGAAAGTAAGGAATTTCAGGGACACCAGGGAGATCTCCTGCCCCTAAAAAACCTCTCCAACCTGCGAGTCAGGAGCTGATAGCCCTTAACCCGGGGTCAAAACTGCCCACTCTGCAGTAGGAGAGCAGACACCTGAAGAAGGGCCAAGTGGCTGCCATTTGCATCAAAGAGGAAGCGACTGACAGCAAGCCTTTCCTGAGAGCTCGTCATGGTAGGTGGAAGCTCTGGGCAGCTGAGGAGGGAGTGTGGTCAGTTCAAACCAGCCACAGACTCCAGTTCACTGATCACACTCAACTCAGCATGAGGCTGGCATTTCATCCCAACTCTTGCTTTTCCCTGAGGTCTTCATTAATTCTGCAAGCTGACTTTCTGCATTCTGTGTCAGTGACCAGTTACAGGAGGAATCCATTCCTGTCACTGTATCCACCATCCGTCCCCTTCCACAGCCCTGCTCTGAGAGGCTGCGCGTTTGAGAGGTTCAAAGGATGCATCGGGGGAGTCAGGCCTTGCAATGTCTGTCTCCAGGGCACCCCAGTGGTCAGGAGGGATCACTCAACTCTGTTGTGTCTTCCAGGTCCTGCAGAGATCTTGTGCCACGTCCCGAAACAGGGAACCTTGTGCTGAGTCAGTACCAGTTATGACCGTTGATATTAGGACAGAGAGTTCTGGAACTCCCCAAGCTCTTCCCCACACATCTCACCTGTCCTCCACCTCACCCCTGTGAGGAAGGGAAGGCAGGCTTAGGCAGGAAGCAGGCTCAGAGAGGCTAAGGGATCTGCCCCAGGTACACAGCTAGTGAAGGGTGAGTTGGGGCTAGTTTCCAAGTCTCCCATCTCCAAATCTGGCGCATTTCCCATTGCTGAAGGAAAAGTCCCAGCAGCAAAGCCTAGAGCAGCTCTGTTCATTCCCATGCCATCCACCAAAGAGCAAGAGGAAAGAGGGAGGTCTGGGCAGAACACCACCCCGGAATCCGTGGGAAGAGCCTGCTGCATTTAGTTCCCCAGAGCTGATAATTATCCTTCTCCTTCAGTGCTGCCCAGACATGTGTTTTAAGATCTTACGATGGCTTTCTCTTGTGGTTGGGGATAGCACCTTACTTTTCCAAGGAGACAGAGGCCTGGGATTAGATGAGTGAAGACACTTTTCTCGGGGGCTTCCCTGGTGGCGCAGGGGTTGAGAGTCCGCCTGCCGATGCAGGGGACACGGGTTCGTGCCCCAGTCCGGGAAGATCCCACATGCCGCGGAGCGGCTGGGCCCGTGAGCCATGGCCGCTGAGCCTGCGCGTCCAGAGCCTGTGCTCTGCAACGGGAGAGGCCACAACAGTGAGAGGCCCGTGTACCGCAAAACAAAACAAAACAAAAAAAACACTTTTCTCCATTAAAGACTCCAAGATGGATCAGAATGAGAGAGTCTTGATTTAGAAGAGTAAAGTAGACGGAATCTAGCCTTGGACGTCACAGCCACAGGCCTGGGGCCTCGTGGTCTCTAGAGATACGACTGAATGTTTACATGAGGTCATGTGAGTGCCACTGTCCTGCTACAGTCCTTCTGGAAGGGAGTGTGGGCATGGCTCGCCTGGTGGACTGCCCAGCGCAAGCAGTGCAGCTGATCCCTAAATGTTCCCGCCAAAATTGGTGTCTCTTCAGACCACTCTAGTCAGTCGCCTTGAGGCAACTGAGGTAGCTTGGCAGGCTCTTCTCCCCGCAATGTCAGAACTGGAGCCAGGCTGACTCCTTCAGAGACTGCTTTACGGAGCAAAGGATGTCTGCTCTGTCTGGAAATGGCATCTCACATGCCCCATGCTTCCCTGGGACCCCTGGGACCCTCAGTGAACCTTCCTCCTTTACTCTGAGCATTCTCAGAGCTACACTGTGGTGGTGAGAGGGGTCTAAGCGCCTGTGATGTTTTGACAGTAAGAGAAAAACTTCTAGGTCTGATGTAACACACAAAAAAAACCCTCCTTATCTTAGAGAGGAAAAGGCTACTCCATGACACCATCCTAACAAATACATTAAACGGTTTTCCTGGCATTAGCAGATGACAAGTATGTTCTGTAGCTATTTCATGCCCACTTTCCATGATCGTGTTTGCTCATCCTTAGAGTAAAGATCTTTCTTGTTGTTTTCTCGGAGAAGCTACTTCATCATACCTAAAACACTACAGTCTTAGCGGCCTGATAAAGATCTTTAAATATATTTTGGTAATGAAAAGATGCTCAACATCGCTAACCATTAGAGAAATGCAAATCAAAACTACAGTGAGGTACCACCTCACTCTGGTCAGAATGGCCATCACCAAAAAGTCCACAAATAACAAACGCTAGAGAGGGTGTGGAGAAAAGGGAGCCCTCCTACACTGTTGGTGGGAATGTAAATTGGTGCAGCCACTATGGAGAACAGTATGGAGGTTCCCTAAAAAACTAAAAATAGAAACTACCGTATGATCCAGCAATCCCACTCCTGGGCATATATCCGGACAAAACTATAATTCGAAAAGACACATGCACCCCTATGTCCACAGCAGCACTATTCACAATAGCCAAGACACTGAAACAACCTAAACGTCCATTGACAGATGAATGGATAAAGATGTGGTATACATACACAATGGAATACTACTCAACCATCAAAAAGATTGAAATAATGCCATTTGCAGCAACATGGATGGACCTAGGGATTATCATACCAAGTGAAGTAAGTCAGAAAGAGACAGACAAATACCATATGATATCACTTGTATGTGGAATCTAAAATATGACACAAATGAACTTATTTGTAAAAAGAAACAGACAGACATAGAAAACAAACTTATGGTTACCAAATGGGAAAGGGGGTGGGGCCGGGATAAATTAGGAGATTGAGATTAGCAAATACAAATTACTATGTATAAAATAGATAAAACAAGGTCCTGCTGTATAGCACAGGGGACTATATTCAATATCCTGTAATAAACCATAATGGAAAAGAATATGAAAAAGAATATGTACATATATATATAAAACCGAATCACTCTGCTGTACACCAGACACTAACACAACATTGTAAAACAACTATTCTTCAATAAAATAAAAAACAAGCAAACATAAATATATTTTGGTAGCTATCATCAAAACCTTATTTAAGAACATGTTCAGTGGATAAGGGCTTCTTCATTTTGCATACACACAGGACCACGTGTAAAAGCAAAACGGTTAATTTCCAGTCTCCGTTGGATCGAAACAAGTCATGGATGAGTAAGTGTGATTTAAGGAAGGGCCACTGGTCCATTCCTTGAGTGGTCAGAGATCAAAAGGATTTGAGACACGGACATGCCAGGTCAGGCCAACTCTTGCTTGTAAATGAGCCTCTAGCTGACCTTGGCTTCACATTTCTTTTTCTTTGTCACTTAATGTTTCCTGAAAAACTGAGATGCCTGTGACCGCATGAGACAAGGAATAGGAATTTAATTCACCTTGACTGCTGAGTTATCAGTATTTTATTTTCCTGGAACAGACACTGTTGATATGCTTCTCAGAGCTCCTAGACCTCCCCTTGATCGTTTCTGTGCACCTCCTCCCCAACTTCCATGGGCCTACACCAGCGGCTGCCTTAGAAGACAGCCCTTTGGTCACTACTATTCCCAGCTGAAAGCACCTGGGAGCTTGTATGCCCTGGGATAGCCCGTAGCCAAGGACAGACTCCTGCAGAAATAGGGCGGATTGTAGTTTCCCAAAACGGCCACAGCAACATCTCTGGTCCTACATGTTCTTCCAGAACCTTATTGCTGCCCCACCAAGAGCTGGAGTCTACTCCCCCTCCCTTTGAAATCGGGTGGGCCTTTGTGACTACCTCAACACAGAATGTGGTGAAAGTGACGCTGTATGATTCATGAGGCTAGGCTATGAAAGGCAATATTGCTTCCATCTGCCTCTCCCTCTCTAGACACGTGGCCTTGGAACTCAGCCACCATGTTGTGAGGAGCCCAGGCCACGTGGGGAAGGTATGGATGGGTTTGTTGGTCTCAGCCTAACTGCAGCTGGGACTGAATCTCCAGACATTTGGGTGAGTAAGCCTCCAGAAGATGCCAGGCCCCAGCCTTGCAGCTGCTTCAGCTGAACGGAATGAAAAAGAGATGAGCTATTCCCACCAAGTCCTGCCCTAAATTGAAGAGTCATGAGAAAAATGAGTGCTGTCGTTATTTTAAGGCACCACATTTGGGGATGGTTTCCTGTGCAGCAATAGATACCTGATACAGACTGGGGGACCTGGAAGTAGGATGCTACCACAATAAAGCCCCCACATGGGCCATTGGGACTGGGTGCCAGGTGGAGGCTAAAGGGACCTTGAGGAAACGACCACTGAAAACCTAAAGGGCTTCAAAGGGACTGTCCGGACAAGCTGGGTAGCTGTGGAGGTCCACAGCAATATTTCCGGTCCCACAGGCCCTTCCAGAATCATGCCACTCCCCACGAAGAAGTGGCGCTTTATCTCTCTTCCCTTTGAAATTGGGCAGCCCCCAATTCTGCCTGACTGAAGAGAGCAAAATTATGACTGTCATTGTTTTAATCCACTGTGTGGGAGGGGCAGGGAAAGATGGACTCAAGGGGCTAATCTATCAGTTACTCTAGACAAACACTTTAAAAACCAAATATACATAGATTATTCCTAAATTTAATAATAAAAAAAACTAGCAATACCAGGATTTTTATTTACTTTTTCACGTTCATACTTAATTCTAAGGCTCCTCTGGGTGAAAAACTCTAACGTACTAAGGGAACAATAATTTTATCATTTCAAGGGAATCAGGGTTACCATTCTAAGCAAACTGGGGTGACTTTCTTGCTAGGCCAGAGTTACCCATACACCACATTTTTGCTTGGGGCATGAGATCTGGAGCAATAGACACATAAGGACATTTTTCTCATGACAACAGGGATAATTTGAGCCCAATTATACTGTAGCTCTGCTTAAACTTTGCGATTCCCAGTCCACTCCCTCCAAATGGGGTGGTCTCACAGCCTGCGCCCTGGATGACACCCTCCCTAATTACCAAGGTTGGTCTGAGTTTGCAAACCTCACCTCGCCTCCCTCCCACCCCCATTCCTTCTGCAACTCCATTGGAACTTGACTGCCTAACGCTATTCTGAATTCTTTTCACGCTCTTCTGGTCTGGCAGGGCCACGCCTCTTGAATGTATTTAAGTCCTGTCTTTGTCGGGCTCCCTTTGAGGCCATTTCAACAACAGACACAAAGATGATCCCTGGAGCATCATTTATGACAGCCTAACGATTGGAAACAAATGCAACGCCCGGTAAAGAAACTATTGAATCTCAGTTAGGTCACACTCGGAGTAAGACAGCAAGAGGGGAGATACGCTAGCAGCCCGTCCATCCAGGCCTAGGAAAACCTTTAGAACAGACTGGGGCACGGGAGACCTCAGCCACATACAGCGCTTGGGATCCATAACCCACACACCACCTTAAACCAAAACCAGTGCTGACTGCGTGAAGCAAAGTCTTACAGCTCCCCAAGAGAGGGGAAAAGCAGTGTGTCTGTTCACCGCATACCTGCTTCCAGGTACACGGAGGCACGTGGGACACAGGCGAAGAACTTACCTCATACCTGCACCCAGAGCCTGAGATGCAGAAACCCAGCAACTAGAACAGGCCTGCAATCTCCGTCTCCCTCCCAGGGAAAGGCCGAATAAACTCATTCATACCAAGGGTCGGAGGTGGCTCTGGAATGTCTATGGAGGAAGGGTTTAGGGAGGGCAATCTGGTTGAAGAGGAAGCTGGCAAACTTGGGCGGAAGCTGTGTCAACCTATTAACTACGGCGTTTTTATTTGTAACTGGAGATTACATCTCACCACTGTCGCAGCCAGCCCCTGGCAGGCACCGCCTCTATCAGAGACCAGCAGCAGTAAAGACCGAGTCTCTGGTAGAGACTTTACTCCATCCCAAAGACCCTCTACTGTGGGATTCAGGCGCCAGAGGTAGGGACAGGAAATTGGACTTGATGAGGGAGGTCCCTTGAGAGCAGAAAATCCCTTGTAACAAAATGTCATCTGGCTTAGTGAGCAGATAGATTGGTAAGAGTGGCTGGGGATTGCTTTCCAGGTAGGAAAGCTGAAAGAGAAGATCACGCCTGGGCAGGCAGAGCTCTCCAGAAGGCCCCAGGGTTTATCACCTGCTCCTCCAAGGGCTGAGTCAGCAGAAGACCTCGGCGGTCATTTACTTGGGCATCTAGCCATGTCTGTACCAGCACCAGCCCCAGACTTGGAATCAATCAGTCTTCGCCTCTGTCGTCGGTGCCTGTCGTGTGCATGTTGAGGAATCACCAGCTAGGAGGAGGAAAATCCAAGCTGCTGGCGAGGGCCGCTTTCAGCTGCACACACAGGGCACACCCCAGTCCAGGGCTGACAACCTCGGAGAAGGTACAAGGACAGGGCATGGGGAAAGGTACTCACGCTTCATGCTGATGGCTTGACCTCAGAAGACTGAGCAGAGACCACGACTGGGGTCGTGGAGGCAGTCCCTGGCCGCACCTGCTGGGCCCTTTGTGCCAGAGGAGGTCAGACGCTCTGCCAGCTGCAGGCAGCCCAGCTAGCACTGGGTGTGCTCAGGCAGCCCAGTTCTGTGGCAGGTGCTGTGTGTTTGGGGTGGGCGTGGGGTCTGGGAGAAAAGCAAGAAGGCGGGGCTTCCTGAATGAGAGGAAGTGAAAGGTTGTGGGCCAGACTCAAAGCACTAGGGCAGGCAGGGGTGCGCATCTTCCTGGCCACTCGGGATCAGAAAACCTGGGCTCCAGGCTGTGTAGCACCAGTCAGGGCTCACACCATTTTGATACAACCGTTCGACACATGATTTTAAACTACAACACAGATAATATGTCTCAAATGGCAGCATTTAAAGGAAAGGGCCCAGCAACAGGAAGCTAGATGTGAAAAGCTGCAAATCATATGATTCCACTTTTATGTAATGTTCAGAATAGGCAAATAGACAGAAAGCAGATTAGCAGTTACGAGGGGCTGGGGGCAGGAGGGAAGAGAGAGTGACTGCTCAGCAGGTACGGGATTTCCTTCGGGGTGATGAAATGTGTCGGAACTAAAGGGTGATGTGGGCTGCACGACTTTGGAAGTGTACCCAATGCCACTGAATTGCCCACTGTCAAATGGTTAAAATAGTAAATTTTATGTTATGTGTACTTTATCACCATTTTTTTAAATATGGAAGGCCCCACTGATTTCCTGCATGGCTTGAAGGGAAAAAACTCTCGGCCTTCAATCCCCTTCCTCTGTAACATGAGGCTCTCAGGCCTGCCTGTCCTCCAGGGCTATAGGAGTCTGTGCGCAAGAGTGGAAATGACACAGGCCAGGGCTCTAATCTCTCCCACAACCCTCACTTGCTGTGGAACTTGGGCAAATTACTTAGGCTCTCTCAATCTCCATGTCGCCATCTGTAACTAGAGTTGTTGGGAGTCCAGACTTCTGATGTGTGAGTTTGAAAAAAAAATTTTTTTTTTTTAATCTATTTATTTATTTTTGGCTGTGTTGGGTCTTCACTGCTATGCTCGGGCTTTCTCTAGCTGCGGCGAGCGGGGGCTACCCTTCGTTGCAGTGCGCAGGCTTCTCAATGCGGTGGCTTCTCTTGTTGCGGGGCATGGGCTCTAGGCGCGGGGGCTTCAGTAGTTGTGGCACACGGGCTCTAGAGCACAGGCTCATTAGTTGTGACTCACGAGCTTAGTTGCTCTGCGGCATGCGGGATCTTGCCAGACCAGGGCTCAAACCCGTGTCCCCTGCATTAGCAGGCGGATTCTTAACCACTGCGCCACCAGGGAAGCCAGAAAAAAATTTTATAAGAAAACAAACATTTATAAACCAAGCAAAAAATGTAAAAAAGTGTGTGTGACGTGTGTGTGGTATCTGGCATAGATACCAGGGCTCTCATTAAATGGAAGCTTTTATTAATTATTATTAGTTAATAATTAAGTATTTTAAATAAAACTACTCAAAGTGAAAGCAAGTTGTAAAATAAAACCCCTAATTAAACCCGGAAGTGTTAGTAGCATTTCATAGAAAAATAGGATTTGAATCAATCCACTTGAGATTTGAGAGGTGAGATTTGGACAGGTAAGTGGGGAGGGGAAGGACAGGGCATAAATAAGCAAAAGCTTATAGATGGGAGCATCTGAGGCCAGTGAGAAGACCAGTGTGACTGGAACAGAGTATCTGGGGCATGTGGAGAAAGACCAGATGTTGGGCTTCCTTGAATACTAGGCTAGGAAGTTTGGACCTTATTCTGAAGGCACTGAGGAGTCATGGATAGTTCTAGAACATCTGAGCAGTATGATGCTCAAGCAGTATGATGACTACAGTGACATAAGAGGATACATCTATCCCACCCCACGCAGAAATAACGGAGATGAGCAAGGAGACCAGCCTGGCTTTAACTCAGTAGGAGGTTAAATGGATGGGGCATGAGTGAGGGAACTGACCAATCTTGGAAACGCCCAGTGGAAGAAGCCACAGAAGTTCTTCTGGGCTCCAGACTCACCTGACACCACTACTTCTTGGCTTCTGGCATCAGTAGCACCAATCTGCCTATTTCTCATCTGTGGGAGTTTTCCCTGAAAAACTTAGAGAGTAGTAGTATCCAAGAAAATGATTCAAGGGACATATGCAGATCCGAGATGATGAGCCCAGGTCAGGAAGGATATGCACAAAGCTGAGGGTGAGGAAGGAGCTGGCTTTCTTCAAGAGAGGCTCAATCCTGCTTCTGTGGGTTTGGGTGCCAGGCTTGGGCTGGGCATGAAGCTCCAAGGCACTTGGGTTGGTCTTGCAGGTCTGCAGGATTGTAGCCAGAAAGGCTTGTCAATCCCCAAGTAGCAGCCATATGGCACTCCCTGGCAGGGAAAGTGGGCAGTTGCCGATACCATATGTTCATAACCACCTCCATATTCCCAGCAAGTGGCCCCAGGTCTATTGCTACAGACCTGGAGCTCACCTAGTAGGTGACCAATCCATGTTAAGATATGTGGGAACACAGTTAAACTGCAGAAAACTGGACACTGAATACTACAAAACATTGTTGAAAGCAAAGATATGAACAAATGTGGTCACAGCTCATATGACTTAGTATTGTTAAGATGTCAATTCTCCCCAAATTGTTCCCTAAAGTCAATGAAATCCCAATCAAAATCCTAAAAGGCTCTTTTGTAGAATCAACAACCTGATTCTAAAATTTACATGGAATAACCAAAACCACTTTGAAAAAGAAGAATAAAGCTGGAGGAACATAAAGATAGACAAATAGATCCATGGCACAGAATAGAAATTTCCAGAAATAGACCCAGGTATAAAGGACAAGTGTTTTTTCAGCAAAGGTGCAAAGGTAATACAGAGGAGAAAGAAAAGTCTTTTCAACAAATGGTGCTGGAACAACTGGAGAGCCAAATGCAAAGGAATGAACTTCATACCTCTCACCATATATAAAAACTAATTCAAAGTGAATCATAGACTTAAAGGTAAAGCCTCCAATTATAAAACTTGTAAAAGAAAATAGGAGAAAATCTTGGTGGCCTTGGGTTAGGCAAAGTTTTCTTCATGTAACACTAAAAGTATGAACCAAAAAAGAAAGAAATTGATGCATCAAAATTAAGAATTTCTGGGCTTCCCTGGTGGCGCAGTGGTTAAAAATCTGCCTGCCAATGCAGGGGACACGGGTTCGAGCCCTGGTCCGGGAAGATCCCATGTGCCGCGGAGCAACTAAGCCCCTGTGCCACAACACTGAGCCTGTGCTCTAGAGCCCGCGAGCCACAACTATTGAGCCCATGTGCCACAACTACTGAAGCCCATGGGCCCAGAGCCCGTGCTCTGCACCAAGAGAAGCTACCATAATGAGAAGCCCACGCACCACAACAAAGAGTAGCCCCCGCTCGCCACAACTAGAGAAAGCCCACACGCAGCAATGAAGACCCAAAGCAGCCAAAAATAAATAAATAAATAAATTTATTTTAAAAAATAAATTAAGAATTTCTGCTATTTGAAAGATACTGTTAAGAGAATGAAAAGATAAGCTACAGGTTGGGAGAAAATATTTGCAAATCGTATATCTGATAAAGGACTTGTATCCAGTATATATAACGAACTCTCAAAATTCAATAATAAGAGTATAAGCAACCCATTTTTTAAAATTTGGCAAAAAATTTGAACAGACACTTCTCCAAAGAGATTACAGATGGCAAATACATGAAAAGATGCCCAAACAACACTAGTCATTTTGAAATGCAAGTCAAAATCACAATGAGATACCAGTACACACCTATTGGAATGGCTAAAATTAAAAAGACTGACCCGGGCTTCCCTGGTGGCGCAGTGGTTGAGAGTCCGCCTGCCGATGCAGGGGACAGGGGTTCGTGCCCCAGTCCGGGAAGATTCCACATGCCGTGGAGCAGCTGGGCCCGTGGGCCATGGCCGCTAAGCCTGCACGTCCGGAGCCTGTGCTCCGCCACGGGAGAGGCCACAGCAGTGAGAGGCCCGCGTACCGCAAAAAAAAAAAAAAGACTGACCCTACCAAATGTTTGAAAAGACGTGGAGCAACTGGAACTCTCATACAGTGCTGGTGGGAATGTAAAATGCTATAGTCAACTTAGAAAACGGTTTGTTAGTTTCTTGTAAGTTAAATATTCCACTCGTAGATATTTACTCTGGAGAAACCAAAGCATATGCCCATTCAAAGATTTGTACACAAACGTTCATAGCAGCTTACTTGTAATAGCTCCAAACTGGAAACACCCCAAATGTCCATTAACTGGGGAATGGAGAAACAAATCGTTTTGTATTCATATAATGGACTACTACTCAGCAATAAAAATGAATGAACTACTAATAGAAGCAATGATATAGATAAACCTCAAAATAATTATGCCAAGTGAAAGAAGCCACACTAAAAAAGCACAAGCTGTTTCATTCCAGAAAATGCAGCTAATTTGTAGTTTGATCAGTGGTAGCCTGGGAGTAGGTGGGGAGAGAGGGGCAGGAGGGAGAAATGATAAAGAGGCACAAGGAAACTTTGGGGGATAATGTTCAGTCTTGTGTTGATAGTTTCATGGACATATACACATGTTAGACATGAAATTGTACACTTCATATGTGTGCAGTTTAGTGTTTGTAAATTATACTTCAATAAACTTTGGGGGGAAAAAAACAAACCTTTAAGTTCTTTGCATTCTATTTAAAATAAAAGCCAAAGTCCTTACAGCAGTAAAGCTACGTAGCTGGCTGACCTCTATTCATACTGCTGTTTCCCCAACTTTCAAAAGAGTGCTTGGAATCCGGAAAGAGCTAAATAAGTATTTGTTGAATGATTGCCTAGGGCCCCAACTAATCAACTAATTGCTTTACAATTGTTGTTAAGAACAAGGTGGGTTTCCTCAAACGATTAAACACAGAGGTACCACATGATCTAACGATTCCACTTCTAGGTATATTCTCAAGAGAAATGAAAACACATGTCCACACACAAAAAATGTACTTAGTAACCAAAAGGTAGAAACAACCCAAATGTCCAACAACTGATGAATTAATAAACAAAAGATAATATATCCATACAATGAAACATTATTTGGCCATAAAAAGGAACCTCATACCACAACATGGATGAACCCTGAAAACATTATGCTAGGTAAAAGAAGCCAGTCACAAAAGACCATATATTATATGACTCCATTTATATGAAATGTCCAGATTAGGCAAATCTATAGACATAGGAAGGAGAGTTGCTGCTTGGGGTGTTGACAGGGTGATGGGGGGGCGATAGTTAAGGGATACAGGGTTTCTATTTGGGGTGATGAAAATGTTCTAAAATTGTGGTGATGGCTGTATATATCTGTGAATAAACTAAAATCACTGAATTATACACTTAAATGGGTGAGTTGTATGGTGTGTAGATTATATCTCAATAAAACTGCTAAAAATAAAGAGCAGGGGGGCTTCTGTGGTGGAGCAGTGGTTAAGAATCCGCCTGCCAAAGCAGGGGGCACGGGTTCAAGCCTTGGCCCAGGAACACCCCACATGCCGCGGAGCAACTAAGCCCGTGCGCCACAACTACTGAGCCTGTGCTCTAGAACCCTCAAGCCACAACTACTGAAGCCTGTGTACCTAGAACCTGTGCTCCGCAATGAAGAGTAGCCCCTGCTCGCCACAGCTAGAGAAAGCCCACGTGCAGCAATGAAGACCCAACGCAGCCAAAAATAAAATTAATTAAAAAAAAAAAAAAAGAGCACGGGAATTCCCTAGCTGTCCAATGGTCAGGACTCCGCGCTTCCGCTGCAGTGGGCACTGGTTGGGGAAATAAGATCCCACGTGCCGCGCAGTGCGGCCAAAAATATAAAAATTTAAAAATTAAATAAATTAGAGAGAATCCTGAGGATTAAAAAAAATAAGAAAAATAAAGAGCACGGTGGTGTGTGGGGAAGGGCACGATGCTTGCTCAGAGTTTGAGTGGAGAGTGGTAATCCCTTGTTATAGTCCGTTCATGGGCATGGTTAGGACCCCATCAAATGCCCCCTGAGAATGGAGGTGGCTCAATGTGCCCAGCAGAGAAGGGGCAAAGGGCTCAGAGAGGGCTCTGGATTTGCTGAGGTCACCCTGAGGGTGAGCTCCGAATGGAGGAAGGGCCCTCTCTCTATGGAGAAGCAAATGACAGCAGATGGCTGGCAGCCCTGTGGCCCACAGCTGGGGTTCTCACAGCTGCCTTGAGCTGCACTGAGCGACATGACATCCCCCAGTTGCCTCACAATGATAATACCTTCTATTTATACCAAACACCTCTCCTCCCAGGAGAGCGCTGTGTTTTCCCAACATTGATTCAGTAAGCCAGCCAGACTGAGTTGAACTGAAATTCACAGCAGTCACTCATATCAAGCCTCCCCCTTGCCCCTGCCTGTCCGCTCCTTCGAACACTGCTGTGACGCTCACAGTAAAATAGGGAAGTTAAGACCATTGGTCTTCTACACACCCACCCGACTTGAGGGTCCTCCACCCCCAGCCTGCTCCAGACCTGGTGGGGGAGTGGGATTTGTGTCACCCCAGGGCCCTTCTCTCACAGGAGAAATACAGTGCAGAAGAGAGGGGTCTTCGAGTGTAACATTCTCCCCTTTCCATAAATAGTTAAACCATTAAAACTCAAAGGTGAGAACTGCTAATGATAGGAGATCAGGCACAGAAGAGAAATGTATTTCAGGTGGCACTGGAGGCTTTTCCACGTCTTAATTCATACCGCATAGGAAGCTGTCTATATCACCCAGGCAAAATGGCGACACAGACTCCTGGTTGGCATGATCGGAGGGCTCTCCACTGGGCAGAGACCCCTGGCTCGCTGGAGAAATGAGAAGAAAGGGGCTGATGGGCTCTGCCAGCCCTTTCCCCTTAGTACAGATCCAACTGGCCCTGCCAGTCCGTATTATACGTGGCCTGAGGGACAGAGAGCAGGGAGGGGCCCAGGGAGGAGCCTGCACTGATCTGATTGGATTGATGGATGGACGGATGTCCCCAAACATCCCCCCACCATCACCACACACACACAGCCTCACCCTCTCTGTGCCTCTATCCTGCTCTGATGTGTGGCAGAGGGCCATGGACCAGAGGGGAAAGGATAAGGGGTCTCCAGCTCACGTGTCCACTCCTGGCACTGCTACCCACAATCAATGAACCAATCAAGAGCGAGTCCATTTTTAAACAGTGTGCCTGTCCTGGGCTGCCTGCTGTGGGGAAGAGTACATCGCCTGCCCTGCCTGGGGAGATGCAGATGGCTTGAGAGACAGGAGCCTGAGAGCACCTCCCAGAGCAGGAGGAAGCCACGTGGCACCAAATCCTCAAGGGCTGCAGTTCTAGAGAGCTTTTCTCACAGAGCCTGGGATCTCAGGGTGGGGAACAGCCTAAGGGTCACTTAGTCACCCCCCCACCCCCCGGCCAACCCCAGCCCTCACCCATCACCTGCATCCCATTGCCAGCATCAGTAGCACTGAGCAGAAGCCCCAGTGCTGGCCACCTCTACAAGGCCTTGCCCACCTTCCCCCTCCCTTCATTACCAAGGCCCCTTGCTGCTGCCTGTGGTCAAGGACTCTCATCCCATCTACAGCCTCTGTAACCTCTACTCCTTGAGAGGACATCAAGGGATGGGGCAATGAAGCCTCGGGAGTCACACGAAACCCATCCTTCAAGAAAACAACTTACTGGCTCTTGAAAAATCAGGGGTTCATGATATGAACAGAACATCCCTCAGACCACACTCTGGCCCCCCTCCCACAGAGAGAGAGGGTGCCCAAGCATTGGCCTCTATCTTGTCGTATTTAAAAGACCAGTTTAAAAAAAAGGAACTGGAGGAATCAGGCTCCCTGACTTCAGACTATACTACAAAGCTACAGTTATCAAGACAGTATGGTACTGGCACAAAAACAGAAAGATAGATCAATGGAACAGGATAGAAAGCCCAGAGATAAACCCATGCACATATGGACACCTTATCTTTGATAAAGGTGGCAGGAATGTACAGTGGAAAAAGGACAGCCTCTTCAATAAATGGTGCTGGGAAAACTGGACAGGTACATGTAAAAGAATGAAATTAGAACACTCCCTAACACCATACACAAAAATAAGCTCAAAATGGATTAAAGACCTAAATATAAGGCCAGAAACTATCAAACTATTAGAGGAAAACATAGGCAGAACACTCTATGACATAAATCACAGCAAGATTCTTTCTGACCCACCCCCTAGAGTAATGGAAATAAAAACAAAAATAAACAAATGGGACCTAATGAAACTTCAAAGCTTTTGCACAGCAAAGGAAACCATAAACAAGACCAAAAGACAACCCTCAGAATGGGAGAAAATATTTGCAAATGAAGCAACTGACAAAGGATTAATCTCCAAAATTTATAAGCAGCTCATGCAGCTCAACAACAAAAAAACAAACAACCCAATCCAAAAATGGGCAGAAGACCTAAATAGACATTTCTCCAAAGAAGATATACAGACTGCCAACAAACACATGAAAGAATGCTCAACATCATTAATCATTAGAGAAATGCAAATCAAAACTACAATGAGATATCATCTCACACCAGTCAGAATGGCCATCATCAATAAATCTAGAAACAATAAATGCTGGAGAGGGTGTGGAGAAAAGGGAACCCTCTTGCACTGCTGGTGGGAATGTGAATTGGTTCAGCCACTATGGAGAACAGTATGGAGGTTCCTTAAAAAACTACAAATAGAACTACCATATGACCCAGCAATCCCACTACTGGGCATATACCCTGAGAAAACCGAAATTCAAAAAGAGTCATGTACCAAAATGTTCATCGCAGCTCTATTTACAATAGCCCGGAGATGGAAACAACCTAAGTGCCCATCATTGGATGAATGGATAAAGAAGATGTGGCACATATATACAATGGAATATTACTCAGCCATAAAAAGAAACGAAATTGAGCTATTTGTAATGAGGTGGATAGACCTAGAGTCTGTCATACACAGTGAAGTAAGTCAGAACGAAAAAGACAAATACAGTATGCTAACACATATATATGGAATTTAAGAAAAAAAAATGTCATGAAGAACCTAGGGGTAAGGCAGGAATAAAGACGCAGACCTCCTAGAGAACGGACTTGAGGTTATGGGGAGGGGGAAGGGTGAGCTGTGACGGGGCGAGAGAGAGTCATGCACATATACACACTAACAAACGTAGTAAGGTAGATAGCTAGAGGGAAGCAGCCGCATGGCACGGGGATATTGGCTCGGTGCTCTGTGACAGCCTGGAGGGGTGGGATAGGGAGGGTGGGAGGGAGGGAGACGCAAGAGGGAAGAGATATGGGAACATATGTATATGTATAACTGATTCACTTTGTTATAAAGCAGAAACTAACACACCATTGTAAAGTAATTATACCCCAATAAAGATGTTAATAAAAAAAAATAATAAAAAATAAAAAAAATAAAAGACCAGTTTAAGAGCATTAGATTTCCTATACGGAAACTCAGAAATACTTAGGCGTTGAAAATAGTCTTGCAACTACAATTAGGAAGCTGTCATTCGTATCTATTGGATTTATAAGATTTAGGCAATAATAATAATATTACTATTATGATAGTAATAGAAACAAACAGTTAGGTCTATTATAGCTTTTGGGGGTTTTTTGGTGTGCCAAGTACACTTATCCATGTTGTAAAACAGAGTGAACATTTAACTAGAATAATATTAGAGAGAGGAATTCTCAAGTGGAGACTTGGTATGTGCAGGGCAGGGTCCGTGACAGCTGTTTGTCTATGTGTGAAAGAGAGACAGACAGAGAGACACCCTAGACACTGCTCAGAGAATGGGAAGGGGCACTTAAGAAGCCACTGCTGATGAGGTTGGACTTGGCTACTCTGGGCTCAGCATTTAAGAAGGGAGCTGCCTTCTCACGCAGCCCCAGGGAGCTCCGACCTCACCAGGGGCTAGTTATGAAGCACAGCTCACCAACCATCTGCAGGGAGACTGCTGCTTGCAGAGTAACAGCCGCAGGAAAACACCGGCGCTAAGAACAAGTGCCCTCCAGGAAACCAATACGCACACATGGAGGGCAGGGACAAGGCACCGGAACAGCAGTCTGGATTATTGCTGTGACTTCGGCCAGCTGCCTAGCAATAATCCTAGACTTTTATGAAGATTCAGAGAGAAAGAGAAAACTTGGGAGCAAGGTGGGGTGGGAGTCACCCAGACCCAAGACAGTCGGTGTGATCATTTAATTGACCCCGCGCATTTGACACTTGAGAGGCTGAGACCCAGAGAGAGAAAAGGACTCGCTTAAGGTCACATAGTGGGCGGGTAGCAGATAAGGCTCAGTGTCCAGGCTCTGTGTTGGTTCACGAACTTGGGAGCTTCCTGGGTGAAATCGAAACTGGGGGCAAGGAGAAACCAAAGAAAAAGGCGGACCACTCCAGATTGGTGGGTGGCAGGTTCAATGAGCAAGGGAACTTACACACGACGCTTGTCTTACAATAGACACAAGACGAGTAGATCTCTGCACTTGCCCACCAAAATCTTAAAAGTTTATATAGAGGCTTTAACTGGGTTCAGTTAGTCTCAATAGCACATTGTTCTCTCAAGGCTGCATCCTTGGAAAAGTTCCCACTGTGGGAACGGTGGGCAGAATGTACATTCTAAGGACAGAGGAGGGAGTGAGGAGACTCTGACTGCCCGGGTCCAGCTAGCAGTCATGTCCTCTCAATGACCTCCTCTGACACCCTGGGTTCAGCTCTCTCCACGGTCACCCAGGCCAGCATTCCCACCATGATGATGGGTGGACAGCTGTTACCTCGCCCAACTCAGCCCCAAAGGTCTGGGTCTGTGAAGAGAGAGACCATCCTATAGCCTTGACCCAACCTGAAATTCAGCCCAAACCAGCTTGCCACCTCTCAGCACTGCTCTGGGGGAGGCTGCCCAGGCAGAAAGCATGGACAGATGGACTGAGGGACATCGCCCAGATGTGCTTCTCCCAGCAGCGGAAGAGGAAGGCTGTTCTGAGACACGGCTCCTTAGGGCCCTTAGGGGCAATGGGATGGGGCTCCTTAGCTGTGATCATTCCTGGGTGTTGGACTGCACCATTGCAGTCACCAGCCCAGGAACAATTCCAAACCAGTGAGGACCATCCTGCTGGAGGCCCTGGGGACAGTAAGGGCACAGCCTTGGCATCCAGCTGGTCTCCTTGAGTCACGCAGGACAATAAAAAAAGGAATTTGTGCTCAGCTGCTGTGGAGACAGAGTCTGGCCGTTCCTCAAAAAGTTAGACATAGAATACCATATGACCCAGCAATTCCACTCCTAGGCATATACCCAAAAGAATTAGAAACAGGTGTTCAAACAAATACTTGTACCTGAATGTTTGTAGTGGAGCTACTCACAGCAGCCAAAAGGTGGAAACAACCCAACTGTCCCTCAACAGGTGAATGGATAAACAAAATGTGGTCCATCCAAACAACAGAACACTGCTCAGCCTTACAAAGGAATAGCACTGAGTCAAGCTATAATGTGGTTGAACCTCAAACACACGATTCCAAATGAAAGAAGCCAGGCACAGAAGGCCACACATAGTGTGATTCCTTTTTTTTTTTTTTTTTTTTTGCCATGCTGCACAGATTGCGGCTCGTGGGATCTTAGTTCCCTGACCAGGGACTGAACCCGGGGCCATGGCAGTGAAAGCGCCGTGTCCTAACCACTGGACTGCCAGGGAACTCCCAGTATGATTCCATTTAGATGAGTAGGTATATCCACAGAAACAGAAAGTAGATTGGTGTTTGCTAGGGCTGAGGGGAGGAGGAATGAGGCGTAACTGCTTAATGAGTATGGGGTTTTATTTTGGGGTGTTGGAAGTGAAACTAGACAGAGGCGGTGGTCGCACACATTGTGAGCATCCTCAACACCACCGATGTGTTCATTTTAAAGTGGTTACATAAAGAAGTTTAAAAAAGCAATTTGTGGGCTTGAGTAATCAGAAAATCCAGGCAGGGACTCATAGAACCTCATTAGGACTTAGTCTCTCTTTCTCTCCATCTCTCAGTCGGCTTCCCCCTTGGCAGGCTTGGCCACGTGTTGGCTTCCGGACCCTCCACTCAGACGTGATCCATAGAGCTAAGGTTCCCCACTGAATGCGAGCTTTGCTTTCCCCGAAGGATCCACCAAAAGTCCCAGGTCTAAGTCTCATCTGCCTGCTCACTTGTTGTAGCAGGTGGATGGAGTGCGCTGCTTGGCCAGGCTGGGTCTCAGCCCGTCCCTGTGGCAGGGGTGGGGGTGAGCTTCACAGGACCTGCCTACGCACCACCCCCCCCCCCGACCAGAGAACTGTGAAGGGGGAGGAGGTGTTCTCCAATGGCAGTCTGGGTGGTGAAACCACTGATGTCCACTCTAGGACCACAGAGAGCATGGCTTCTCCTGTCTCTCTCATTCCTGATCCCTCTCTCCTCTTGCTGAGACATTTTTGGAGGACACGGCACAAGAGGAATAATTGCTGTGTAAGTGGACCTGACTACGGGCCTCAGGTCCCCTGGCACAGCCCTGATTTTCAGTCATCTGTCCCGACGCCACGTTTAGATCAGACCATGTGTCCTGATTCCAGATTAGAAAACATGGCCGGTATCTCTCCCAGCCACACTGACCCTGTGGACCTTTCCAGAATCATCTCTTCAACCACCTAACGATCTTAGCTACACCAGAACAAGCTAATAGGAATTCTCTATCTTCTTCCTGCCCCTTCCCTCCCTGGGGGCTGCCATTTCTCTCACACAGGATCCAAGTCCTCCTTTCACAGACCTGCTTCTGCAACCACTGTGGCCCGTGCCAAGATCTTCCTTTCCAGCACTCGTTTAGCACACACTGTTAGAACCTCCCATTGTAGACTTGGTGACGACTGACCAAGGAATATACCCAGCCGCAGGCATTCACTCCAGAAAGCTTCCATCCTCTGGAGCAGGGAATAACCCACCTCAGGGACCCCATTTCCCGTCCGCCCTCAGGTCCTGTGCTTGGATGAAGGAACGCTGTAGTTGCTGAGCTTTTCAGGAAGCAAGGAGGGGGCAAGGAGAAGGTGGGTACCAGGCCCTTTGTCTGGGCCCAAGTCAGGCAAGCATCCAACTTATATTCAGAATTTGCTGTTTCTACAGTGTTCTTTTTAAAGAATTAGTGCTGACCCCACGTCAAGGAACTAAGGAAGCGACTGTCTACTTACTTGAAAATTTAATTAACCATCTCTGCCTAAGAAACAGGGCACTTCTCTCTAGAGGACAAGGGAGGTGATTTTCAGTCTTTCTGAAATGGGAGGGAATCCAGTGTCCTGGAGGCAAGGACAGGAGGCACATGAAGAATACAGTCAGGAGAGTGTCCAGTAGGATGGAGGGGCTAGGAGCTGGATAAGGAGGCTGACCTCACCACGTTCACTGTCCAGCCCACTTAGCTTCACTCTGCTCCCCATCAGCTCCCAAGCCCTTAACCTGGCCCACCTGCCAGTTCATAAACATGAAAATAGTCTAGGCGGATTGTTCCCTCTTTGTGGAAACAAGCAAACTGCACAACAGAAAGCATTTACGATCACAAATTAATCTCCAGTGAGATCCTATTAAATGCAGATTTACTCCTGCGTGTTGTGTCCTCCACTGAGAATGTTTCAGCCAAAATGTTTTTTTATTGCCTGTCCCACTAACCACACAGCCCTGTGGACTCCACTTGTTGGATAGACTTTGGAGCCAGGCTGCCTGGGTTCAAATTCCAGCTCTGCCATCTGTGTAACCGTGGGCAAATTACCTGACTTCTCTGCGCCTCAATTTCCCCATCTATAAAACAGGGACAACAGGAACACCTATCTTACAGGGTCACTGTGAGGACTCAATGCATGAATACATCTAAACCATTCAGAATAGTGCTTGGCATATAGTATGTGCCAAGAAAACGTTAGCTTGTAACAAATTACTCACATATTTTGTCTGCAATATGGTTGAAATTCTCTTTTGTAATATAAGTGAGGATTTCTTTATTAATCCATGGGAAAATATTTACAAAGGTTTTCATAGATTAACTTGGTCCCCAATCCATTTTTGTAAATCTTAAGTAAGGTCTTAAGTTTCTCAGCTGAGAATTCTGTAATCACAAGAGTGTTTGGGACATCTTGGGGTGAAGGAGGTTTGCTGTAATTTCCACTTAATGGCGTGTCTCAGGTCTCTTGGGGCTGGAGATGGGAATTTGACTCAATTGTTTGCAGTGGAGTCAACATAAGCAACTTCGTCAACTGGGGTTTGTTGCTGTCTTTCTCAGCTGGAGTGACTGCAGTGATGTCTTTGATCTTATACCTTCTAGTGTTTTCTGATGTTCCCAGGGAGGCTGCTATTACTCAACAGTAACAAGTACAATTTAAATAACAAGTACGAGAGTAACAAGTACAACCCACACATAGAAAAATGTTCAGCACATTCTCGTTCTCTCAGCAGCAGAAATGACCAACAGGTCAGAAGAGCTCAGCTCAGCACCTCTGGCCACTCCCGAGCTAGGAAGGATACATGATTTCTCTCTCCATCAAAAGGACACTCCTCCCCAGAAGATTTTCATGATGAACCAATGAGCTCATGGGCATGAAGGGCTTTGAAAAGTTATTTTGGTTACAGTCTAACTACAAACAGTCCTAATAATAACTTGTTTCACTGATACCAGTCCAAGTTTGGTCTTTAGCAAAGTGGGCAATGGATGTATTGAAGATGACACAGACCAGGTAGCTTCTCCCCCTTTAAAGTTTCTACATGAACAAGAAAAAGACACATCGCAAAAGAGTCAAACCCCATTGATCCAACACTGCCAATTGGTATTTTATTATAATTCAGATATGATTGGTGATTGGATAAATTCTTCATGTCAATTAAAATATTAGCCATTGGGGAAGTGAATAGGGAATAGGGAAAGGATATGAGATAAAAGGAAATTAGAAAATAAGAAAAAGTGTTTCATTACTCACTTATCTTTTCACTTCCTTTCCAAACTTTTTTGTTGAGAGAAAATTCAGAGACCATAAAATTCACCATTTAAACCATTTTAAAGTGCATAATTCAGCGTTTTTTTTAGTATATTCACAATATTGTACAATCATCACCATTATCTAATTCCAGAACATTTCCATTACCCCAAAAAGAAACCTCATATCTCCCAATTCCCTCCTCCCCCCATCCCCTGGCAATCAGTAATCTATTCTCTATCTCCTATGGTTTGTCTGTTCTGGACATTTCATATAAATGGAATCATATAATATATGGTCCTTCCTTTCATCATTTCTTGGGCATCCACTGTGGGCCAGTACTGTATGAGTGTTTGCCCTCAAGAGAGGTGTGCCCTCCCTAGCCAGGGAGGAAGACCTGTAGCAGTAGAATTTTCCCGCTGGGGTTGGGGGTGGCGGTTGATGGTGTCCTGGCAGAGGAGGTGACATGTCTACTGCTGTGTTGACAAAGGAAATGGAGTTTCCAGTAAAGAAGAAGGAAGGGCATTCCAGGAAGAGGCAACAGTGTAGAGATGGTACGTGGGTGCTTGCGGAAGGCTGAGAAGTTCCTTGAACTGCAGTTCTAGCATCAGGGGTACAGGGAGGGGAGGGGGACGCCGGAGAGTAAGGAGACAAGGTAGCAGGTCGGTAAGGTCAGAAAGAGCAGAGACTTGAGGGCTGCTCTGAAGAGACTGGGATTGCTCCTCTAGGCTCTGGGAAGCACACAAGCCAGGGAGAGGCCGAGTGTGTGTTTTAGGAAGGAAGCCGCTGGGGAGAGTGGATTGCAGAGGGACGACTCTCAAGTGGAGGACTTGGGAGGACAGCAACAGTTCATGCGAAGGAACGCTAGAACTCCCACCACAGCAGTGGCAGCGGACTCAGGAAGGATGGTCCACTTGGGAGCAATTTCTAAGGTGGAATGGACAGGAGTTGGGTGTCTGCCTAGATGTGGCAGGTGAGAGGGAGGGAGGAAGGGCTCCAGACCAGGCTCCCCTGACCCACAATGAGACCCTGGGAGAATCAGAGGCCAACTAAGAATCCAGCACCCTCTGCTTAGAACGGGACATCGGCTTCCCCTTCCTCTGAGGCACTCTCCTAGGGCTTCCAGAGCCCTGCAGGGGCAGGGGCCCTGCCGGCCCGCCCCCACCCCCACCCCCGCAGCGCCCTTCCTCAGTTCCTCCCAGCTGCCCAGAGGCCTCTGCACATGCTGTTCCCTCTGAGTGGCTGCTCCCTGGCACTCGCACGCCCTCCTCTTGGTCAAGGCCTGCACATCTCTGCCCTGTTTGGTCAAATCTCCCTGCGCGCATTTTCGCAGAACCACGCAGCTTTCACTCACAGTACTGTTACGTTGTTAATTTCTCATTTACCTCTGTGATGTGTGACTCCCCGGTGGCCTGAAGCTGGGCGAAGGCCGGAACAACGTCAGTTTTGGCTCTTGTAGCTGGCACGTGGCAGCACACCTGATGTGTATTTGATGCCCCATAATACTTACTGGAAAATGGAAAAGAAACGAGCAAATGAGCCTGGGATCTTTCCCATGAGCCTGAGGCCCTTTGAGATGTAGTTTTGCTTTGGGGAACTGGGAAGAGAGGAGGGAGTCACTGGAATCCCAGCATTTTCACGTAGGCCTTCCCGCACCCCAACCTGGGCTTTTCTCCTCATAAAATCTGCTTATGAGGAATGCTGAGGGCAGCCATAGCTCCCAGAGTGAATCCGGTGAATCGCTGGCTTTTTACCCCAGGTTACAGTATATTATGCTTTTTACATGTCACATAATGAGGGCTCGTATAACGAGAAAGCACCTCCCAGACTGTAATCCATCTACAACAGTGCTTTCACTCAGCGCTCTCCTCCCTGCTCAGCAAACTGGGGAGACTGGAACTTCTCTGGCCAACTTTTCCAGAGCTGGTCCCTTTTGTCTCCCTTTTCATTCTCCCTCATCTCTCTTCCTGACAATTCTCAACTGTGCTACTACAAGGGCGTGAGCTGCTCAATAGGCTGAACACAAGGGTCTGCAAACCTGGGGCTTCAGGCCGACATCCTCGGGGGCCCTGGAGATGATACAGACACATTTTCATGACCCTGCTCCTGGGAAAGACTGACTCTGGGTTCCTAGGCTTCCAGAAACCTCCCTGACAACAAGGCAGGAAAGTCTGGGATAGAAATGGAATGTCTTCCAACTCTGAAGAGGTATCTCTCAAGAACTGCTCATAAGAAAGGTTTTTAATGACATCACCTCTTTGTGCCTGAGCTGAGCATCCAGGATACCTGGACACAGTCATGATTCTGCGTCAAGGAATGGGATGTTTGTTGCTGGGTCTGGCTCAAATAATTACCCGTAGGCTGAGGGCGACTAGCCAAGGTCACCTAGCCAGTGAGTGGCAAAGCTGGCCCTAGAGCAGGCTTTGCATTTCTTTTCCCTTTCCTCATGACACAGGAATTAGGGCCAAGTATATTTCCAGACTCTGACCCTGTAAGGCCCATTTCAGTTGATCCAATGGCCCAAGCCCAACTTCCACAAACTCGAAGGTCCAGGAGGCTCACCTGGGAAGTCTGTGGCCCACACAAGTTCCCAGGCCCAATTCCTAGATATTGGGATTCTGCAGGTCTGGGTTGGACCCTGGGCACTGCATATACAGTAAGAGCTCCAGGGAACTTTGATGCTGGAGGCTCCAGGACCACACAGAGATAGAATACACTTCACTTCACACCCAGCCAGTCCAGTGGGGTTTTGGGTGGACAGAGTTTGCAGACGTACTGTGGGATGTGAATGCCTCTGACTGTCCCCCTGGGCCTTAGCTTTCTTATCTATGATTCCAACTACCCTCAGTGGCACTCCACCCTCCTTCCTACTCCATCCTAAAATAATCTGTAATGAGTCAGAATCCTTAGTAGCACAGTGCGTGGCACAGAGTAGAGGTTCAGAAATATTTGTTGTATAGGTGGAAGGAATGAAGGAAAGAAGGGAGGGAAAGAGGGGGTAGGGAGGAATGAAGGCAGGCTGATCACATTCATATGTTTATCTGTAGAGAAGATCTTCTATCCACAAGGAGCACTGCTGCCCCTAGAAGCCCTATTGACTTATGTAATACTGGAAAGGGGTCCCCAAGATTCTTCTTCCCACCCCATCCACACAGCTACCTACATCAATCCTCCAGACATCACCCGCACTCCCACACCGTCCTCCAATATCTCTACCCACCAAGGCTCATTACTGAGCTATTAGCAAGTAATTTCCCTCTCAATTGTTTAAGGTGAGCATGATGTTCTGTGCTTTGATCCATCTTCAGCACAAGAGTTTTAACTGATGTCTAATAAACAAATCTCGTCTTTGCACATGTTTCACAACCACAGCCCAGTTGACAATCTGAACAATGGTTTTGTTATAAGAACAACTGCTTCCAAAAACTGCCCGCTCTCCAACACTGCCTTCCATTCCTCTCTCTTCTTGGGCTCGACGCTCTTTTTTAAGAGTTGCCCAGCTAAAACAAATGCTCGAATCTCTAAAGATCAGTTCAATATTCTTAGACCTATGACTCATTCAAACAATGGGATATTAGCTATGGTAACTCCAAAGCATCTTTCTCCTTGTTCCCTCTTCCTCTGCTTTGTCTTTGCTTTTGGGTCTGGTAACCTAGTGTTTTCGAATTAGAAAAGTTGCTGATATTTCAGCTCCCCCAATTGCAAGAATATGTAGGAATAAAGTGGAAACACACACACACGCACACACACATAGAGGTAAGTCAACCATCATGAGACCATAAGGTATAAGATACCTGAGAGAGGGCAAATTGGGGGATGAGAGGGAAAATTTGAAGCGGAAGAAGGAGTCAGGCCTGTTGATTGTCTCACGGTATTTGAAGGTCTAAAGTCTCATCTCAGACTGATTTCAGTCAGGAACTTTTGAATATTCAGAATATTTAATTAGTGAAGTGGGTTAAATACCTAAAGGCTAATTCTCTCCCTTGTAAGACTAGAGATAGGCATTTCTCTGTTATGCAAGCTCATTTCATCATCTTGCTCTACAACAATGTGTCTTCCTTCCTCAAGGTCACCTCGTGATACAAGATGGCAGCTGGAGTCCCAGCTATCACATCCACATTGTAGGATGCATGACTGAGGAAGGAGAAATAGTGGGAGGATAAAAGGGCACCCTTTCCTATGGAATTATCTTCATTTATTCAGCCTTCCTGAAAGTCCCATATAATATTTTGCTAGAACTAGAATATTTGCTAGAAACACAGTCTCCCCTAACTACAGAGAAGGCTTGAAAATATAGTCTTTTAAGTGGGCACATTGACACCACAAATAAAATGGATGTTCTGTTGCAGAAAAAGAGGTGGAGAATGGATTTGAGTGGGAACTAGCAGTCTCACTGAGAAGCCAAACCCAAACATCTATTGATATTTTAATAGGAAACTAAAGAATGATGCAAAAAGATAGGGGAAAGGGATGAGGGGGGAACCTTAAAAATCCAGGAATACCTGCCAATGTGAAATTTAGCTACATCTTCATTTGGAAGGGCACTATGCCAACAATTGACTCTCTCTCTCTCTCTCTCTCTCTCTCTCTCTCTCTCTCTCTCTCTATATATATATATATACATTTTAAAAAAACATGAAAGTAATGTAAGCTCCATGATCATTAATCAATCCAGGTACCTGTAATAGCAGGTGCTCCACAGATATGTTTGAATTGAAATATTTTTTGAATGACCTATAATGTTAAAGAGTAAGTTTAAAGTGGTATGTAACATATCCCATAATTTTAATAAAATTAAATATGTATGTGTAGATAGATAGATAGAGCCAGCCAAGCAGGCAGGAGAGTCATTAAAATGACTGATAATAGTAACTCTCTCTGGATAATGGAATGGAATTTGGAGTCATTTTTGTTTTTTCCTTTTTTGAATCTTCCAATTATTCTAAGTTATTTACACATTACTTACATAGTCTTTAAAAAGCTATATCAAAATCTATTTGGGACAAAATCAATACATGTATGGCCTTACCTACAGAACAAAAAATCAGATGTTAAAATAAGAAAGAATTGAAATAGACATTTAAAAATCACTTCTTAATAAAAAGTGATTTGGCATTGTGAGAGAGAACTCATGGAGACATTTAGACAAGAAACCCACAGCTTTCTGGACAAGAAAATTAGGAGGCAAGGAGTGGTCTCCCGTGACCTCATAACAGCTCCTCACCCTAAGATTCCGGGCTTCATTTCCAAGCTCCTTATAAACGGACAGGCGTCAGCGACTTCATTAATCCTCAAGAATCATGTTGATACAAAGATGACACAGTGCATTCTTTGCAAAGACAGTTGTGGAAACTGGAGCCCAAGGAGGTTTTAACACTAGAGCCCTTGACTGTATACCCAATATGTTCCACATTTGTCCCTCTTTTCCTCTGCAGCCACAGCTAACCCCATGTGGTGGTATATATGGGGAAACTAAAAGTTTGCCATAAAATTATCTTCATTAAGCCCAAGTCCATCTACATTAGATACCTGATTCTCACTCTGGAAGGAAAGCATTCATCTTTGAGTTTCACAGTGTCAGTTATTACATGCATTGACGTCATATTGGGAGGCTGAGAGGCCAGAGAATGAGGTCATGGAATATAAAAGACAAAGACTCTTCCCTTTCTTCTCACCCACATCTACTCTCTGCTTGCCACCGTTCCTTGAACAAAATATGCTCTTTCCTGCTTCACTTTCTTGCACCAGCTCAGTTCTCCTGGCTGGGATGTTCCCTTTCTTCCAGTACCTGTGAACCTTACCCATCCTCAGAACCTGCCCACATACTGCCTGCTACCCCAAACTTTGGACTCTTGCAGCCCTCATCACAGACCCCTTTCTCTGACCTCCCATGATCAGTACCACACAGTCAGCTCCTAACTCTATCTGCAGTAGCACAGTCCTTACTGCTTCCCATATGCATATCTTGTCTCCCCAGCCAGGCATTAAGCTCTTGCAGGAACAGCAGAGCTCATCACACACACACACACACACACGCACACACACAGAGTTCATAGCACACTGTTTTGTAGCTGGTAGGTCCTCAATAAATATATCTATTCATTGATTATTTGGAGATATATCAAGAGGCAGACGTACAATCATAGGCATTCTTAAGTTCAGTTGCAAGACAGAGAGTCTCATGATCCAACTATGTTTTGTCTACCAAAGACTCACTTAACATCCAAAGACACAAATACATTGAAAGTGAAGGGACGGGAAAAGGTATTCCATGCAAACAGTAACCAAACGAAAGATGGAGTGGCTATTCTAATATCAGATAAAATAGACTTTAAATAAGAAGTGGGTACAAGAGACAAAAACAAAAAGACATTACATAGTGCTAAACTGTTTCCCATTTTTCCTATTTTTTTATTTTAAAGAAATTATTTTTCTTGGGATAAGTTCTGTTTCCATTTTTTTCAATAAAGATTTGCTTGATTAGTTGCATTTGTATTTGTTTTTCTACAAGTCACACATTTAATATGTATAACTTGAAGCTTTTTACTATATTCACAGAGCTGTGCAATCATCACAATCAATTTTAGAATATTTTTTATCACTCTCAAAAGAAATCTCATACTCATTAGCAGTCACTCCCATTCCTCTTTAATCCCCCAGCCCTAAGCAACCTAAGTTACTATGTCTTTATGGATTTTCCTATGCTGGACATTTCATACATGAAGTCATACACTATGTCATCTTTCGTGACTGGCCTCTTTCACTTCGGATAATGCTTTCAAGATTCATTCATGTTGTAGCATGAATCAGTACTTCATTCCTTTTTATTGCTCAATATGTCATTGTATGGTTATACCACATTGTACTGAACTGTTCATCAGTTGATGGACATAGGGGTTGTTTCCACTTTTTGGCTTTTACGATTAATGCTGCTATGAACGTACACACACAAGCTTTTGCATGAATGTATGTTTTCATTTATCTTGGACATATACCTAGGAGTGGAATCGTCAATTGATCGCACTTGACCTTACCTAATTTTCCTGATTAACACTCCTGCCATTGTGTTTTCTTTTACAAAATACAGAAAGACAGAGAGAGAGAGACAGAGACAGGCAGAGACACAGAGAGGCTGTACCTGCTCTGGTGTCTTGTGTGAAGTTCTTGAGGACATTCAGAATCAAATGATCTACAGCTGAAATGATGGCAGTCAAAGTGATTGGGTCAAAATATCCTACAAAGAAAAAGTTTTCTGGAAGAAAAAAGGTCTAACCTGAGTTGAGCTGCATGTATGAAGAGCTGGAGAAGAAGAGAAGGAAGAAGACACTCCAGCAGGGCCATAGCATAAGCAAAGTGCTGGTGATTGGGCTGAGCACAGAGTACTTGGGGGATAAGCAGCAAGTAGTAGAAGGTGAGGTTAGAATGATTTGTTGGGAATCACATCATCAAGGACTTTGAATAGCAGCCACAAGTGTTTGAGACTAAATTTTTATAGTTTTGAAGGAACCATTGGAGACTGTCGTCTATGGACATCAGTCACATGATCAGATCAAATGGACACGGTCAGGGCAATGATGGGCAGGTGCAGGCAGGATAGACCGAAGCACGGACGCATCTGTGATAGCAAGCCCCCATTCTTTGGAGGCTGTTGCAGCAATTCAGGGCTGAGGTAAAAGCTTTGAGGGTAGCCAGCTGGAAGCCAGTGACTTATATGGATTCAGTGGGCAAAAAAACAGCATTCGTCATGGCACTGGTTCCCCAAAGAACCCGAGCCTATGTTCAGGGAACTGATCATTTCCCTATTATATAAATTGATTAGGTCATTCACAGTTGAGATTGATGCCAGGGGTTTGCTACTAATCAAGCTAGAATAACAAGCGGGAGGACAAGGCAGGCCCTTTGCCAGCTGGGCAAGGAGCAGGTCCAGAGGCACGGAACACTGCAGCAAAGCACTCTGTCCCTGACCTGGGAGTCTGGGCAAAGGAAACCACTGAGAGATCTGGCAATGCCCTTCTGCATCTGGAGACTGCATCTGGAGACTCCAGGGCCAACTCCAGGGGTGACACTTCTGTCAGAGCTGACCAGTCAAGTGGAATCCAGCCCTGGAGGCCCACAGCTAGGCTGTCCTCCCTGCCTGCAGAAGCTTGTAGAGATGGGGGTATGGTAGGGATGGGGGAACAGGCTGGGGTGACACCAGTGGTGAGCCCACGGGAGGCAAAGGCTTGAAGAGAGTAGTTGAAGTGCATTTTGCCAATAGTAAAAATAGTCTGCAATGGCAAAAATGTGTGTTTACATAAGGCTCCCACTGTGCTCCAGAAAAAGGAGGAGAGGGCTCTATATTCTCAGTGGATGAGATGTTCTCCCCCTCACACAAAGGTTCCCCTTGCCCCTTTCTCAGAAGACCACTGCGAAGTTAACCACATGCCATCCAGTACCAATAAGGCTGGTTCTGACTATGCTAGTGGTGGATCTTCTCCCATTGGCCCCTCCCCTAACACAAAGGGGAGTATAGTTGGCTCCACCCATAAACTGGAGGAGAACTTCTAGGAAGATCCAAGCCTCCGATGTGCCCTGGTTTGGGTAAAGCAACATCTGAAGTCAGATGCCTTTCAGCTTCTGGACAGCTCTCTTGCCCAAACCCCACCCCTACCCCCTGCCTGTGGACGACTTTGAGTCCCTTGACGCTTAGGGGACTGACAATGCCACTACTTTGGGTCGGCCTTAGCTTGAGTGTTTTCTGCTGTGGAGACCAGACCGCCCGAGACTTGGGGTGGGGGGCTAGTTCTGTATTTAGTCACGGTTCACCCACCTAGGGTAGCTAAGCACAGCCTCCATAATTATCTTCATTTTCTGTTATCTGTATCGTCTCATCATCATCAGGGTCCCCCTCTCCCGTGGAAGCGGGACGGACGGAGAAGGGGCTGGCTGCCAGAAGAGGACGGTTTTCTATCCGTACCAAGGACGTTCCTCGACACAGAACTTAGAGATCCCGGCAAAGGCGGCCCGCGGAGGGCGGAGAAGCTCCCACGCTGGGGCCGAGCCCCCCACCGTGTTTCCCTGTTGCCACGCGGCGGAGGGGGCGACGATGTACCCCCACACACACACCCTCCTCAGCGCTCAAGAACCCAGCCTTCCCGCCGCCGGCCTCGGGGCAGCCGGCTAGTGGGCTCTCCCTGCACCTCCTCTACCCACCCTGCCGCAGCCAGGTTCTTATCCAGCGTTCCCCGCCCTGGACCGGAGGGTCAGAGGGTTGGGGTGACGAAGGGAGATCCAGCAGCCGGTGGGCCCGAAGGCCTCCTCCTCCCGTGGCACCTTGGTCCTCTACTCGCTCTTGACTCCTCCCCCGTCTCTATTCCGCAGCGTCCCCTCCCTGTCAGCTCTCCGCTTCCGCGACCGCACCTGCCTTAGGGGTTGAGGGGACACAAGGGAGGTAGAAAGGGAAACCGGGGGTTTGGGGAAGCACAGCGCAGCAGGGTGACCGGCTCGTCCCGCGCCGCGGGTCCCCACAGCCCCAGAGCCGCCCGCCCGGCGGCTGCGGCACCGATGCGCTGTCCGCGGTGCTGACGCCGGCCACCCGCTCGGTCGGGAGGGGGAGGAGACGCCCTCATTCTCCGGTCGCCCCGAGTCGAGTGGCCCTTTCTCCGCTCCTAAGCGGAATCTCTTCCCCAAAGGAACCCTCCGAGACCTGGCGCTGTGGATGGATGCAGGAAGAAGACGCGAGCGACAGGGAACTTAAACTTCGGACTGGAGCTGGAGAGCCCAGTGTCAGGGCATTACCGTCTTTCGGCCTCCAGCACCTGAGACCACAGGACAACATCAAGTTGAGCAAAGTTTGACGACGGCTTGGACAGAAGGGAGGGATTCCGGAGCCGAAGCGCAGGGAGGGGCTGGACGGTATTCCCTGGCGGCGTGGTAGCCAGCACCGCAGTCCGGACACCTGCTTCGGTGCCCCGCATTAGTGCAGCCAGAACGACAGGGAGGCGTCGCAGCAGCCCAACTCCCCACCCCTTCTCTCCCTTCCTTACTCCCCACCCCCCAACACCCCGCCCCGGGCGCCGGTGACTCCGCCTCTCCGTGCCGGGCGGCTCTCCGGCTGGAGCTGGAAAGGGAGCGCTTCCCCGGACTCAGCTCGGTTCCGAGGCTCCGAAGCCGACGCCGCCAGCTCAAGCCCGGGGGCGGGAGCTGGACTGCCCACGGAGCCTGCGCTGGGGAGCCGCTGAGCCGGGAACGTCTCATGGGACGCGCCCGGGGTCTCTCTTCGTGCCCTGCTCTCCCGTCCCTGTCCTAGGCGCCCGGGCTCTACAGCCCGCCCCGCCCGCAGCCCGCGGCCTGTCTGGAGAGGAGTATGAGGCCCGGGGCCCCGTGGACGCCGGCCACAAGGCGGCAGGGGCCTACCTTGAGACCCCCGCGCCCGAGGGCGGTGGGTGAGGAGCCGCGGCAGCCGGCCAGGCGTCGGGGCGCAGAAAGGAGCGCCCCAGCTCCGGCGCCCGAAGGGCCGCGGGACCCGTGTGCGGCCTGAGCGCCGAGGAGGAGGCGGAGGCGCCCCGCCGTCCGGGCTCTGGAGGAGGCGGCGAGGGGCTCCGCGGCGGCCCCCGACCCCTGGTCACCATCCTCACGTTTCTGCTCCCGCGGGGGGGATGTCGCGGCCCGGGCCCCGAGCGCCGCCCCGGCCCCGGGGCTGAGCTCCGGACCATGTCCTCCCGCAGCCCCCGGCCCCCGCCCCGCCGCTGCCGCCGCCGCCTGCCGCGCCCCTCCTGCTGCTGCTGCTGCTGCCGCCGCTCGCACCTCAACGAGGACACGGGTCGCTTCGTGCTGCTGGCAGCGCTCATCGGCCTCTACCTGGTGGCTGGCGCCACAGTCTTCTCGGCGCTCGAGAGCCCGGGCGAGGCGGAGGCGCGGGCGCGCTGGGGCGCCACGCTGCGCAACTTCAGCGCGGCGCACGGAGTGGCCGAGCCGGAGCTGCGCGCCTTCCTCCGGCACTACGAGGCCGCGCTGGCAGCCGGCGTCCGAGCCGACGCGCTGCGCCCGCGCTGGGACTTCCCCGGCGCCTTCTACTTCGTGGGCACCGTGGTGTCGACCATAGGTGAGCGGCGCGCCCAGCGGGCGACTTTCCTCTCCGCGTCTTTCACGTGCCGCCCTTTCCACTGCTCGGGGCTCGAGCTGCGTCCCTCGGCTCCCTCTTCCCTTCTGAGGCCCCGCTGCCTACTTTCATTTCGCCCTCTCCTCCCCACCCGTCCCCCTCCTCCTGCTCGGTCTCCCTCTTTACTGGCTTTCGGCGCGGGAGGTGGCCTGAGAGGCCCATCTCTGGCGCGCACCCAGCGGTGACTGCCTGGCAAAGAGGCCAAACGGGGAGAACCCTCACCCGGGCGCTGGGCAGACGGGGGGCCGCCCGCGCTCCAGCACTTGCCAACTGCGTGACCTAACCGCTTGTGCCTCAGTTTCGGCTTCTAAAAAAGGACTTGGGAGAACATGTATCAGGGGCCTGCTGCTTCCTTCTTATTTCTCACGCCCCCTAGTCCTCGGTTTCCTCATCCAGGTGATTTGGAAAACCCTTCCTCTCTCCACTCACAGCGTTGTTACCTCCCTTCTCTTCTCCTTTCTTCTTTTACACGCGTTTTCCCTCAGAGTCCTCCAGACCTTTTACCCTGGGGAAGGCGACCATTTCCCCAGACGAATCCCTAGATCTCCTTCGCTTTTTTTTTTTTTTTTTTTTTTTTTTTTACAGTCTACACCACCCCATTAGACTTGGAGAATAGGACTGCAGCCGCTCTGGTTCTGGTTTTCTCCTCTTACTTTCCCCCCTCCCCTCTTCCAGCTTCCCCTCCAATTTCTTGACCTCTCTTCTTTGTTACCTTGCTATCTTGTCCAACCAATAGTGGCACCAAGGGGGTAGCTTGGGTGCAGGGGGTAGTTTCTCTATACTTTCCATCATCCCTTCCTCTTATTTTTGGTAAAATAGTTCATGATTTTGCAACTGTACAAAAAATGCTGTGTAACTATTCCTCGAAGCCCCCCTGTTTCTTTCGCCCCTCCTCTGAGCCTCTCTTGTAGAGATTGTGGAGCCATCACTGCTCCCCACTCCACCCTGTCCTTCTCTTTATTCTCCTCTCACCCACTTTCCCCATCCCTCCCCCACTTTCCCTGGGCCCTGGGTGTCACGTGAAACAGACCTCTTCCCGTTACTGTATAGAGTGCAGAATAAATACAAGATTTTCACTTTGGCAAGACTTTGTGTCTCATCTCCTCCTGCTTCCAGTCCCAGGGTGGAAGAAGGCCCTTGGTTGGTCATGCCTCTAGTCACCCCAAAGCACTATCCCCCGGTGGTAGTTTTGGAGGAGGGGACTGGATTCACTGGGCTGAGAGGTGAGGGATTGCACCGGCCCGCCTTCTGTGGGTGGGTTCTGGGCTGGATTGGTATGCCAGCTTAGAGACGGGGGAATGGACTAACTGGCCAGCGTAAGCCATTGTAGGTGGCTGCTGGGAGGCAGAGAGAAAGACTGTGTCCATGTGCAGGATATGAGCAGCTAGAGATGGCTCTCTGAGTGTATATGTATAGTCTATGAAAGGGCTTCCTTTCAATGAATTTTCATGTGTCATGTTTGATCTGATGACTTTAAATAGAAAAGGCAAATGTGGCCCAAGTCCAAAGTACACACAAATTGGATAAAAATACCATTTAAAAGCTATATCATGTTGTTATGGTGATTGAAGATATAAAATGACCCCCTTAAAAAAAATCCCCTTTTAAGAGCTGCATCAAGTTGCTATAGCAACTAGAGTTTTTTTTTCTTTTTTTTTTTAAGTGCTTTAAAAGTACCAAAGACGCTTAGTCCTGGAAGATGACATCATGTGTTCATAGCTCATTATTGATTTATGCTCTTCCTCTTGTAAACACACTCTTTTGCTTTCACCTAGAGGCAACCTGTGCACAAGTTGGGCAGCCACAGCCTTTCTTTCCCAGCGGTGTGCTCTGACCTTGGCTTCCTAATGGAGCCCACAGGTTAAGGGAAAGGTGGGAGCAGTGTCCCCTTCCCCTACAGGCCATGAGTCTATCCAAATGGGGCCTCATTCCAGTGACCTGTGGTCTCTGTGCCTTTCTGATGAGCTCCCATCAATGCCTTCATTCACCGCCCAGCCATGGCTTCTACAGCTTCTGTCAGTTCTTTGCACAAAATCAAGTCAGCGTGTTGGTAAATTGTTCCAAGCCCGAGCCCTTAATCTACGAGCAGGATTGGCTGTTCTTTAGTCAAGCAGAAAGAAACTATGTTCTCTTTCTTGATTTGTGTTTGGGGATGTAGGCAAGCATTGTAGGAGGCTATGCTGAAGCTGGTGGCTATGTTACAAATGACCCAGCACATTGTTTCCAAAATCTGCTGCAGGGAGATATCTACCTCTGAGAAGAGCTGCACTCAGGACCAGAACCAGCCAGTGGACAGCTCGGCATTGAACTAGCCCCTTTGCAGAGGTGCCAAGAAAGCCACACAAGTAGCAGGGTCTCTATCAGTTATCCACCTGCTGACGTGGTCTGGGGCAGTGGTTCAAATTGGTCACTTCTGTCACATAAGTTCTGCTGAATCCTGAAGTAGCATGATTTTTATTTCAGGCTTCTCTTGCAAAATGTACTTGGATGAGATTTAAGTAAAGACCTACCTACGTCAGTTTCATTTCTGTTTATGTAGTTCCTTTCCCTTAAATGCCCTGAGTCTTCAGAGACAATTATTATTACTGGTGCTTTTATGGATTCTGCAGCTCAGGGAACCAAAGCTGAATCCAAAATGGGCAGTCAGTATTCTCTATCTGACACCTCATCCAGTGAAGAGGAAAATTAGCATGCACTCGGTTTTATTTGAATATCACAGTGTGTATGGTCCATGCAGCAGTGTGGACATTTTCTTGTATTGTATAGACCCAACTAAATGATTCATCTAGACTTTAGTGTAGAGAACCCTTTCTTCATTCATCCCATAAATATGATATATTGTGTATATCAGGCCCCAAGTGCTAATATGTTGAAAGGTTAAAGCTTATTCTACAAGACAAAGGTGGAAGCATATTCCAACATGGGCAGTTGGATTGCAGTGTTCATGGGCGCCACATCTTGGCTAGCCTCACTAATGATGATTGGAACAAGGAGGGGTCCTTTGGTCCAATCCCATGTGGCTCAGAGTGTTAAGGGACGTGTCTCAGGTCACAGTTAATTATGTATTCAGCTGGGTCCAGAATCCAAGTTATGCAGTGTTTATTCTCCCAGTTTCATTGATATAATTGGTGGGCACATTCCTGTTTGAGGCTGAAGTATTTAATAACGTGTGTGTGTGTGTGTGTGTGTGTGTGTGTGTGTGTGTGTGTGTGTCTGACAGACACTACAGCAGGGCTGAGCAAAAGGACTGGTCTGTTGGTCAGGCCAACAGTTGATTAAGTCCAGAGAAAACTTGAAGGATCAGACACATCTTAGAGGTCAGATAGACTAGAAGCATCTGGTAAGTCTTAGACAGCTGGGAAGGCAAGAGCCAGTACCAAGAAGGTTAGAGACAGAAATGCTAGCAAGTAGGAGACATTCGGGTAAATTCTGGTCCAAGGACAGCAGCCACTTTCTCTCTGCCTTCTTTTGCACACGTGTGTGTGTGTGTGTGTGTGTGTGTGTGTGTGTGTGTGTTTGTGTAGGGGAGGGGAAGAAGGGGCAGGAATGGGCCTTCAGCTAGAGGGAGACACAGAAGAAAAATTCAGGTGTGGTTGTGTGTACTCATGTTAGATGAAACACCATGATGAGGTAGAATACTTGTCCTGACATTTGGCTTGAACAAGGCCCATATCCGGAGTTAGGTAATGTGCAACTGTCCGTACAACATAGACCCAGTGGGAAGATTTGCCAGTGGCTGTTCAGTGGTAGTTGAGGCTGAATAGAAAGTCAGTCTGAATAGCTTAAGCAAAATGAAAATCCACTTCGTGGTCTAAATTATTCATATTGATTGCTTACGCTGAACTGAAATCCTGGGCAGTTGCTATTTCTGCCATTTATGCTCTATGACATATTCCCAGGGGATTGAAATCAAGTTTGTTTTCATGTAACTACATCCATTTATTCATCCCTCCATTTAACAAAATCCAAGACAAGCAGAACTCATAACCATGCATGTGTCGCCTTTGGCATGTCATCTGCATCTCCCGTGATTACATGAACTCCTAAAGAGAAAGACGCTGGCTGGTGTTCTTTTAGTACTAAATAGTATTCTTGGAGTCAGGCCCTAGCTCAAAGATATTCAAGCAATCCAAAGAGTATTAATCCATCATTTCACATCCTAAAGGATGTTTTATTGGTTTACTTTGAAAAGATTAAAAGGAAACTCTCCACTGGGGTTTTAATTATGCAACTGCTGTCAGATTTACACATAGAGAAGAACATATTTCAAAGTCTCTCTCAAATGGCAGCTTGATATAAACAGAAATATTTTTGCTTCCTTTTATTAGGTTTTCTGGCAGCATATTTTAGCTATAAAGCTAAAACCATGCCGCTGTAGCCGGGATGGTGTAGGTATAAGAGATGTCACTTTTGGCACTGCATAATTTAGCTTGCTACTTTCAGAATTAGGCATACTTAATTTTCAAGTCCTAACTTTTTACTTCTTTTTTAACATGGAGTTTTAAAAATGTTTTTGCTTCAAAGGAAACTAAGACATTATGAGTCCGAAATGTCACTACCACATTCACATTCGGTTTTCTTCTGACATGTGTGTAATCCAGCCGGAGGCGGCTCTGATGCCGGGAATGAAATACATTACCCGGAAGGAGAGGAGTACCTTTCCTCGCTTATTTCTCTCATCAGCTATTTTTTATTGGAAGATGATGCTATGACAACTCTGAAGGACATTTAGGGGAAAAAAATCCATCCTTAGGTTTGAAGCTGTAGATGGAGAGCAAGGAAATACATTCTAATTCACTGCTCTGTCCTCAGCACCCGGCACTGAACCCAGCACATTGTAAATAGTCAGTAATTATAATAACTCCTAATACTCTGCCCTAACATAACTGTTTTCATTTTTGCAAGTTCCCCTGCGGTTCTTTGTCACCTTTTGTAGGAAAAAGAAAGGGAACTCCTTGACAAGTGCTGAGCTGCTTTTGGTAACATTTTTTTATCAGTGTTGTTTCCATGTTTCTACATACTAATTTTAATGGGTGCATAATATTCTATGTAACTGACGTTCTGTAATTTACTACCCCTGTTGCTGTGTAGCTGGGTGTGGTTCCCAATTTGGGGGCTGTTGTGAGTAATGCCACAGTCATCATCTTCATGAAGATGGCCTTTTCTTTACGCAATATCTCCTTCAGTTGAATTCCCAGCAGTGAAATTGATAGTCAGGGCACACTACCATCTTCATGGCTCTTGGGGCCAGTCCCTCTGGAGTGAAGGACTGTCTCATCTCTCCTGAGCTGAGCCTACAACCTCTTCAAAGCCTAGAAGAGACTGGACAGTTACCCAGCAAATTGCCCCATGGAAACAGGCCACAGATTCACTTGGTTTACTCCAGGATTGCACTCACTCCCAGGGGCTGAGCTGACCCCTGAACAAGTCAGTGACTAAAGCATCTTCAGCCTCCCTTGCTTGAATGAGAGCCACTTCCTCTGGGAAATTCTGGGTGGGTGGAGAAGGGCAGGAAGGAGAACAGGAGCAGCTGCCCGGCCATCAAAGACAGAGACGGGGTACCTGGACCTTCTTCCTTCCTGTCCCCCGCATTCCCGGGATGTCTGCCACCACTCCTGGGCCAAGCCAGTTGAGGGAGAGGGTTCTTCCCTTTGGTCCTGACTGTGCCCAAGGACCCCAGCCTGGACTGGCCCAGAATTGTGCCACATGGAGCAGACACCTAGCTCTAGAGTATTCCAGCTGGAGAGCACCATAGAAATCCTCCAGAACTTTCCCCAGGCATTTATACCATTTTGTCAACAAAGGCCAACAAGCAGCCTATTACAGAAAACAGGGGAGCTGGAGCCCCACCCATCAGGCCTCCCCTTAGATGCCAGGTACTCCCTGAAAGCTTCTCTGAGGAGCCCTGGTGCTCCTCCAAGACCAACCCGAAGAGGGTTAAGTTAGCCTTGTTCCTCATTTTACGTAGGTTCAGAGAAGGAGAGAGGGTGTTCAAGGTTGCACAGCAAGTCCGAGGGGCATTTGCTGAGAGCTGGTGCTGACCCAGGACCTGCCTATGTGGACTCTGAGGTCCTTGAGCTCTCATGCCGCCTTGGAAAAGTTTCCTGAATACTGCTGAAGATCTCTCTGTCTGTCTCTCTGTCTGTCTCTCTCTCTCTCTCTCTCTCTCTCTCTCTCTCTCTCTCTCTCTCACACACACACACACACACACACACACCCTGCAAATGAACCAGATCCCGCCATGGCTCTTCTGAGCAGATACCAGTCTTCCCAGAAGGGGTGAAAGTTGAACAGTACATCAAAGACAAAGGGGAAGAGCTTGGAGGGAGGCGGGTAGGGCATCTGAGGAGCAGCAAAGTAAGTCGAGTGCCTTGGAGGGTCCTCCAGGGAGAAGCTCCGGCTGCATCTGAAGGCTGTGGGGGAGCCTTAGGTCTGTGTTCGAAGGTGGAGCTCAGGGCTCCCACCCCCGTCAGCTCCAGTGGGACTCTCTGTGCCCTTGCGTGGTGGCCTCAGATTCAGAGGAGGTGAGACGGAGCAAAAGGCCACTGTGTTTCTGTTCACAGCCCCAGCCCAGGGTCTGCCCTAGTCTCCTAGCCCTCCCCTTGCTTCTGCCCAGCTCCACTGACCTTCCCAGGATCCAGGGCCTGGCCAGGGGCTGCCAGCCAGCCAACCAGAATGTGGGGCTGAGGTGGGCGTGCTGGGCAGTCTCAGGCTCTGATCTCACCTGGGGTCAGTGGCAGGGTTTCTACGAGGTGAAGTTTGGGGAGGCATAGGGTCTTGAGGCTCTGAGGACAAAGGACTTTCCATGGGACTGAGACGGTACAGGAGAGGTGCTGGTAGAGAGTGAGAGAGAACCGAGGCCCCCTGGCTCACCCCAAGCCAGCTCTAGGCAGCTGCCACCACGGTTGTCAGGCTCTGGCCCCAGGAAGTTCTGTCCTAAACCAGGCCATTCCCTAGCCAACCGCCAGCTCTAATTCTTGGGGGACCGTAGCAGCCAGTGGCTCCGGTGAGGATGCTCTGAGTGTCACCTCCTCCCTGGGCTTGGGCAAGCCCAGCTCAGGACTAAGCTCCCAAGCTCACTAGCAGGATGGGTGTGCAGGGCCCTGTGAAGGATTAAGCTCTGGGGGGCCCACTCTGTCACTTCCCCCAGATCCCAGGTGACTCCAGGATGGAGCTTCCGGTATCTTGCAATTTGAAGTTTTACAGTGTCTGGATACAATGTCATTATTCTCACAGTAACAGATATTGCCGACCAGGAAGGCAGGGTAGCACAGAGCAGTGCCTCTCAATCAGTAAAGTGCATGCAAATCACCAGGCTCTCGTCAAAGGGCAAGAGCACTTTCTGTTCAGTAGGTCTGGGTGGGACCTGAGACTGCATTCCTCATTAGCTCCCAGTGACGCCCATATTCTTGGTTCCCAGACTGCACTGGGCATAGCATGGGAAGAGAGAAGCAGCAGTGAGTCAGGAACTGGCAGCTTGGACCCACTCTGCCCCTCACTGGCTGCACGGCCGTGGGCAGGACACGACACCACGCAGGGCCTCAGTGGCTTCATTCCTAAAAGCAGGGAGTGCCGGGGTCACGTGGGTCCCTTCCAGCTCTGATGTTCTCATATCTGGGAAGGCTATTTGCTCACATCTTCTGGTGCAGTTTAGTGCAGACTAAATGCACCAACTCTGCAGAGTGGGTCCCAGTCCCAGTTCTGCCACTGACAAGCCATGTGCTCCCAGTGAGAGGATGTGCCTCTTCTTACCTCAGTTCCCTCCTCTGTAAAGTGAGGATAACAATGTTCCCTACCCCACGGGCACCTCCAAGGGTTGAATGAGCTCATCCACGTGTGCAGTGCCTGGCAAACCCTTGGAAAGCATCAGCTCCTCAGAACTGGGCAAGCCTCCTGGGTGAGCCCTGGGCTGCCATCCTGCACGGGGGGAAACCGAGGCCCAGTTCATCGCCGACCCACCACTCTGCGTACAGCCCTCTGGGTCTCAGCCGCCCCTGCACTGTGGCATCTGCCACCCTCTCATCGGCCGCTGTCTCTGGGGCATGTTGCTGTCCTGCGCCTTACATAACTGGCCTGGGAGGGTGCTTTTTAAAATGCATTTTCTTTGGTTCCTCAACTAGAATGTGTTAATAATTCCTCACGTGTGTGCTCTTTGATCTTTTTAAAGAAGCTGTTTGGTGAATAACTGAACAAGTGACTGAGCGGTGGTTTAGACCATTGTCCCCCGGTACGTCTCTGCTTCTCACCCCCAGAGCAGAGCCCTGGGGAGCCACACCCCTGCCCACCATCCTGGTTTAGTGGGCTGAGGCCTCCTGGCAGTGCTTGGGCTTAGGGGGAGGTCGTGGAGCTGAGACCAGCAGAGAGGCCAGATGGGGCTGAGGCCAGGCCTCGCTACGCTTCTCTGAGGCGACTCTGGTGTTGGGACTGCGGGTGGAGGAGGCTGCAGGACGGCACTGAGGTGAACAGCCCCACTTTGGGTGGGAACCAGGGTGCTGCTTCAGGTCCCCAGGCCCAAACCTTACTCTGTACCCTTCACCCTGGGGCTACTCAGCTCCCCTGCTGGGTAGAAAAAGCATTCCCTGTCCTAGGGCAGGACAGGGGAGGCTGCAGGGCCTGCCAGCATTTTCCCTCTCCAGACTCCACCATGCCAGCAGCCAGGGCCTTTGTTCCGGGGAGAAAGAGGGTAACCGCAACATCGCTGGTCTCACTGATTGTCACCCCCCCACACACACACACGCACACACACACACACACACACACACACACACGTCGTGCTTGCCCGTTTACTGTGTTTTTACCCATGTTTATTCAGGAACCTCCCCCAAAGCCTAGGACAGCAAAGAGGATGCTATTATCCCATTTCACAGACGAAGAGACAGGCTCAGAGAGGTTAAGCGATTTGCCTGGGTTCACACAGCAGGGAGTCAATGGCAGGATAGAGGATTCAGGCCTCCTGACTGTATGGCATCCTTTCTGTTGCCCCTGAGCCATGCACGACCACAGAGGGAGAAGAGTCACAGCCCAGTCTGGGGTCTGGGGGCGGTGGGGGCAGAAGAGGTGAATATGAGGTGGTGTCAGCAAGGGCTCAAGCACAGTTTAGGGGCTTGGATTTGGCTGTGCTATGCTCCTTGTAGCCCCCATGGCTACACTGAGCTTTCCATCCTACACAACGCTGCGCCCCTTTTGAGGGAGGCTGCAGGCAGGCAAAGCATGGTGCTTCACGCAGAGCTCACTACAACTCTGGGAGCCGTTGATGGGAACTTTGGGGGCCAACTACACCAAGCTCTTGCCCAGAGAAAGGACCTCATGAGCTGAGGGCCCTCAGCCTTGCACCTGGGATAGCAGCAGTGGCCACAGAGCGGCGGGACCAGAAAAGCAAATAACCGGAAGGTCCGCACTTGAGCACATCAGCCAGGAACGTCTGGGCACTCGGCCAGCTCAGGACTGTCCAAGGTCATGTCCTGGAGGCAAACCCACCCAGACATTGAGGGAAGGCGTGAAACCAAGCACCTGCTGGTGCATCCCCAGCTCTAGCCACTCTTAACTTCTGGCCATCCCTCCTGCACCCCACCCTGAACCCCAGGCACATTCCGCCTCCAGGCCATCGCACAGGCTGTTTTCTCCACCTGGAATGTTTTCCCCTTTCTCTCCATTTTCCACCAAGTGAACTTGGACTTCAAGGTGCAGCTCAAACGAGGCCCCTAAAGCGAGACCTTCTTGGAGCCCCTCTCACTGCCCCCAGACACGTGGTCATTATCTGTTTCTATGCCAGTTTCCCTGGCAATAATACCAGCCTCTGTTCGGTGGGGTAAGGTATGGTAAAGGCTGGTACCAGACCCAGAACATCGTAGGTATCCTTTCTCCTTCCTCCAGGTCAGGAGCTCTGTCTTAGTAGTGCTTGTCACTGCTACAGTTAATGACAGTAATAGCCATATGGCAGCAGCCATGCATTGAATGACTACTGTAAAGTGGGCACCGTGTCTGGAGATGGGGATAATTGAAAAGCAAAGAGGTAGTTTCTGCAAATCATGGAGCAGAGTGCTTGGCACAAAGTAGGTGATTAATCAATGTTGAATGGATGGAATGAATAAATGAGTGTGAGTAACTGAAAACCTTGGACTGCTGGAAATAATAAAAAGAGAGTAGAAAAACCTGGGCCCAGGCTGGGCTCCAGGAACCTCCCAGCACCCCCGTCTCCCTCCCCGCCTGGCAGGTGTGCAGGAGACAGCTAGCTCATTCTGGCTGGGGCTCCCCTGGCGGACAGTGCTGTCTCCGTGGCTCTCTGAGTCAGCTGGGTCCTTGTCCTACCCTGCCTGGGGCCCGGCAGAATCACTGGATTGATACCAAACCAGACAGTTCTGAGCCTCAGCCCCCAGAGCCCCAGGAGTGGTGGGAAAAGTTCAATTCTGAACAAGGAGGCCAGGCTCCTTGGCCCCAGCTCTCCCACCAACCCAGATGCCCCATCTGGCCCTGGCCTTGGCCGCAGCTTCCAGCCACAAGGAAGCCCTGCTGAGTTCTGCCTCTCGGCTCAATAGTTCTACCTTTTCCATCACCAGCCCACGGCACACCCCTTAGAAACCAGATGTTGGCTCACAAATTGGACAGAAGTTTTATCAGTAACTAAATGCAATTCCACAAATCCAGAAAACCACCCCTATCCACACAGCCCAGCACCATCACAATGCCTCTAAAAATACTTGGGGAAGCTTTTATTGGAATGGGGTGTCCCAGCTTTCTGGAAAGTTACAGTTGAGATAAACACAAGCCCCGAATCGCACTCCGCGTGACTCTTCCCTAATGCTTTCCAAATGGCCCCGACCTCATTCCCTTGCTGCCAAGTGTGCGGAATTCTGAGCACCTCGTGGTGAGCTGCTCACACCAGGACCTGCCAGAGAAGCTTCAGGGACAGCCCAGGCCGGAGAGGGAAAGGAAAACACAAAACTCTGCCCACGTTGAGTGAAACTGCGGGGCTTGATCCCCCCAGCACCCAGGAGCCTGTCTCTCCTGTTCTCTGCTCCATCACCCAGTGCCTAGCACCAGGCTTGGCACATGGGAGGGGCTCCACGAATATTTGTGGAAAGAACATAAATTTGAATAATTGGCCATTTCCAAGATTCTCAACTCTACCTAGGCACCAGTTGAAGGAAAAGTAAAATACGAAAATCTCCACTTACAAATCAGACGATGATTCACTTTGTAAAAGAAAGCTTCAATTTGCAAAGGTCTTCACTCCGGGGCTTCTCCAGGCACACCAGTGCATTTACAGTGAGACGCAACGTGCAGCCAGTATGTCAGGAACCCAGAGCCACACCAAGTCCCCTTTACTGCCATTGCCACCTTCACACAAACCCCAAATCCCTGAGGCAGCCCAGTGCCTAAAGTCAAGGGCTTCTGGTCGAATTAGTGAGCAATACACATGACCCAGTGGGCAATTCAGAAGTGTGTGTTTCAAGAGCTAATGCGGGTGGTGTGTCTTGTACTGATGAGCTGCCCAGGTCCACTGGAGCCGTCCAGCCGACGGAGCATATGCCCAACGTACGCAAAGTGCCTCATAAGGCTCCTCGATGTGCATTGTTCAGTCAGGCAGGTGGGCATTGTACGTGTCTCCATGTTAAGAATGAAGAAATCTGCAACACCAAGAGACGGTTTGCAGTGCAGTGTAGTGGCTAGGCGCAAGTGCTGAGGGCCCTGGCCTGGGTTAGGATTTCAGCTCTGTCATTCACTGGTGGGGTTGCCAGGAAACATCTCCTGCTCGTTCACTGAACAAGTCTGGCTCACTGCCTTCCCCTCCAGTCTCCCAGGCATGATCCATCCAAGACCTGGGCCTCACATTCCTTGACCATCTCACCCACAGCAATGTTTTTCTCTGTCCCACTCTGGCAGGTACTCTGTTCTACCCATGTCCTTGCTATGACCAGTGAACTGCACTGCCTTCAAAGCTCACCTTCTGATCACCACCTCCCATCCTTCCAGCTCTCATCCACTGTTGCCCCAATATAGTATTCCTTGGACCCCAAACGGGCAGTCCCCTACTATGTTTCCATCATCTTTTCTGGGCCCTCATTTCTTTTCTAACCCAACTTAGATTCAGAGGTGCTTCCCTCTGCAAGCACCCTTAACTTCCTTGCCTCTCTCTCTCCCTGCATTGTGTCCCTGTCCCCAACTTGGTACCATCAAAATGCCAGCTTTCCACCTATTCCTTACCTGTACCCAAGCCGCTACACGTGGCTGGAGAAAACCATGCAAACATGCTGACTGGTCCAACTTTAAATTAGTGACCCTGGGGACCAGCCGGACACTCCATGCTGGCAGACCCTCCTACTACCTTCCTATTGTGTCAGTTCACCACTTATCCCTCTTCTTCCCACCTCCAGCCTCCCATAGCCCTCACTCTGCTCACACTTCCCTGAGAAAATACAAGTCATCAGACAGGGACTCTCATCTTTACAACCGCTGATCCATTCATCATGGGGAGCTGCTGCTTCCTTATGATAGCAGACAGATTGTCCACTTTCAAATGCCTGCTTCACTGGGTCTCATCCCCTCCAACCTTCTCAGAGACTTGTTTCTGCCATGACCCGCCCCATACATGGTCAGTGTGTCCTCCATTGGCATGCAAAAATGCTGTCTTTTCTTCCTTCTTAATAGACCCTTCCTTGACCCCTGCATCACCTTCCAGCTACCTCCCCATTTCTCTGCTCCTCTTTACGGGAAAGCTTCTCCAAAGAGTAGTCAACATCTCCCTTCCTCCCTGGATCCACATCGATCCAGAATCTACCCCATATTTCCACTGAGTCTGCTCTTATAAGATCCCCCATGGCCTCCTTTCTGCTAATCCAGTGATGACTTCCCTGTCTTCATCTTACTCAGCCACTCGGCAATAGTTGACACCACTGGCCATTCCTCCTTGAAATCCTCTTTTCTCTCGGCTTCTGAGACATCGTGCTCTCCTTGACCCTCACTGGCTGCTATCCTGTCTCCTTCACTGAATCCCCTCCTTTGTGTGATCTCTCATTGTTAGAGGACCCCACATTCAGTCCTTAGACCTTTCTCCCTGGATTCTCTCTCCAGACAATGTTACTTAACCTGTAGGGGAAGCAACCTTTTTTCCTCTATGCCCTTAGGTTTTATACCTGGAGTACTGCAAATTAAACTGACAAAAGACAGATTAACATGAGAAAAGTCTTATGATGTATGCATATGGAGGGCTTCTTAGAAAAGAACTGAGATCCAAAGAAGCAGTTAAGCCTGAGGCTTATATACCATTTTAACAAAGAGCAGTAAATTGTGGAGAAGTGATAAGGCAAAGGCAAAAGGGTCTGGGCTTCTAGGAGTGGTAACTTGTGAGAAGGTAAATATATGGGGGAAAGGAAGGTAAGGGTTATTTTAGTAAGGTTTGTTGTGCAGACTCCAATTTGTGCAGTCTTGGGGTGAGAAGTGTCTCTGGTTATTAAGAGTTGTTCCTCTTTCCTGGTATAGTTGAGGAGGCGGGGGGACACCTTCACAAAGGAAAATTTATACCCTACCTTTGGGCAGATAGGGGAAGGTTAGAAAGCTTTTCCTGAGTCTGCTGTTTCTCTATGGCCTCCAGCTTAAAATAATCCTTATGCCAAAGTTGCATATTTTGGGGTCACATCCTCTGATCCCCTTCACACCCCATGGCTTTAAAGCCCACCTATCTGCTGATGACTTCCAGAAGAATAACCCCAATCTTCCACACTATGCTTCAAGACCACAGGTCCAAGGGCCAGCTTGACATTTCCACGTGGAAGTCTAATATGTATTAAAACTTAAAAAAGACCGAACTAGAACTGTTGATTTCTGCTTTGTTCCAGTCTTCCTCACCTCAATAAATGGTACCATCAGGAAGAGCTGTCCTGACGCCTCTTTCTCTCTAATTTTCCATATTCATCATCAAATCCTGTCAGCTCAATCTGTAAAATACATTCCAATTTCATCCCCTGTCTCTGTGCCCATCACTACTGGTCTACTCTGGTCACAACCACTGTATGTTGCTGGGGCAACTAAATCAGTCTCTAACCAATCCTCCAGCTTCCTTTCTGCTTCTTGACAACCTCTTCTCCACACAGCAGCCAAAGAGGCCGTTAAAAGTATACATCAGTCAAGCTCTTCCCTTATTTGAAACCCACCAGTGATTCCCCATTGCAGGAAATCTGACTCCTCACCATGACATGCAAGGCCCTGTGTGACCTGGCCCTGCCTCCTCTCAGCCTCACGGGTACTGCTCTCCCCTTTGCTCGACTCATTATGGTGCCCAGACTGGACTTATTAGACCTCAGGGCATTTGCATTGGCTGTTCCTGCTCCTGGGAGTCCAGCTCCCTGGGTCTTGGTATGGCTGACTTCTCAACCACATTCAAGCCTCAATATCTAAAACTAAAATGTCACCCCTTGAGGAGCCTTCTTTAACTACCTGACTATAATAGTGTCCCCCACTCACCTCCAGCCTCTGTCCATCACACTACGGTCTTATTAGAGCATGTACCACATTCCTAAATCATCCAGTTCCTGTATTTACTTGTTTGTTGCCTGACCTCTAGCCACTCCCTGCTCCACGAGAACAGGGGTCTCGTCTCCTCACCCACTGTTATATTCCCAGCGCACAGCACAGCACTTGGTGTTTGTTGAACAAATGAACAAACTTCCAAACCTTCTGTTTTAACATCTATAAAGTGGGAATAAAGCTGTGCCTATCTCACACGGTTGTTGGGAGAATTGTACGAGACCATGGATGTAGGTGCCTCATCTGGCCATGGCATTTAATAAGCACTCTAATATGAGCTAGTGTTTTTATTAATAATTTGGCTGAGGTCACACAGTGAGCGGTAAAGCTGGACCCCAAATCCTTTGCTCATTCCAGCGTGTCTGAGGCCACCTCTCAGGTTGCAGGGTAGGCCTGGGGGAGCAGTGTGAGTGAGGTCAGGACCAGCCTGCCTTAGGACCAACAACAGGTAAAACTGCTTTAATAGGTTTAGGTCATATCAGAGGGTCTTGAAAGCTGGGCAGAAACGTCTTAGGCTTGGCCTGGGGAGCAATAAGGAGCCATTACATGTTCTTGACGATGCTAAGTGTCTGAGAAGAGGATTCTGGCTGATTAGTCACTATACAGTTATGCCATTAAATCAGGCAATCTAGTTAGCGTAAATTGCCGGCCTCTAGACTGCCTGGAAACAACCAGCTAATTTGAAGTCCCCTGTTTTGGCTGTTCACTTTGAACATTTAAATCAACCCACTACGAGCTGTCCCCCTTCATTTTATGGGGAGCTTATGTATCTCTATAGGTGGCAAATCCTTGAGTTTGTAACAGCATCTCTGAACCGCTGTGTGATTCCAAACTCATTCAAAGGATTGCCAATGCACACTGTTTCTTCATGAGCTCTGAGCGGCTCATGGTATTTGACAGCTCTAAGTTTACAGCCAGTGGTGTACACACTTTGAACAAAGAGCAGAATTTGGCACACTTGACTTAGCAGCCGTGTACACATCCTTCTCGCAATGATGTCTGCCTCATGGGGCTGTGGGGAGGACCCCACATAATAGGCCAAGGGTCAGTGAATGTTTGTTGTTTTGTTTACGTGTGTTTATGCTGAATATTTGTGTGCAGAGTGATTTGGGTGGAGAGGGCTAGGGATAGGGGCCGGGGATCCTGTGGCCTTTGGAAAGGAGAAGAGAAGGTACGAGAGATGTTCTCAGGAGCCGAACGGCAGGATCTAGTGACCAGCGCTCAACATGACTCAATATGACCCCCACTAATCTTGGTTCTCACTCTCTGTTCCTCCCCCATTTCCTGACATCAAGATCACACACGAAGATACAGGGAAAGGGGCTGACCATGGGCCTGGGCATCTCTATGATGCGTCCAGAGATTTGTGTGCACGTCTAATGATGGGAGGAAGGGGGATGAGGATGCTGCAGGTGCACAGGAGGTGGGAAGTGAAGTCAGGCTGAGGCTGGGGAGAAAGCCCCTCCTCTAAAGCTGGGTTCAGCAGGGAAGCCCTCCCCTCCCTGCTCAGAGGTTGCTGAGGGCAGCCCCCTGTGCTCCGCAGGTGAGAAAGACACTGGGGGAGGATGGCCTGAATGCAGTGGAGGTTGGGGTGTAGCAATGACCTTAATTCATGTCGTCTTTGTCCCTAGAAATCACCTTCACCTTCTTCTAAATCCCTGGTTTATATCTTTTTTAATGTTTTCCATAAAACTGTTTCTTCTTTTATAGCTGTTTATGGCCGAAGGGCACTCTAGCTTCAACTTGGTGCTGAGTACTCTGATTAAATCTATCCCAGCTCCTGACCCTCCCCTCGCCCCAGGGCTGAGCAGAGAGGAAAGAGCTGATGCAGACCCAGCAGAGAGAGGCCCAATTCTCTGTGTGAATGAATGAGCCAGCATCTGCAAGGCCCTGGCTGTTCTCCCTTGTAATTTTTCCAGGGTTTCCAGCCACAGAGTGGTGCTACTGAAGTGACACACATGTCATTTAGAGCTCCTCCCAGCCCCTTTGAGCTATGTGCAGGGCAGCCTGTGGTTAGAGTTGAACTTTCAACCCGTGGCTTGCCTTCCCCTGAACTGGCACCAAAATGTTTTTATGCATCAAGGAGTCTAGAACAAACTTGAGGTATGGCTGCAGTGCGTGTGTGTATATGTGTGTGTCACTGATTTCACATTTTGTGTACAACAGTGAATAAGTAGACAAAGTCCCTGCTATATGGAGCTAACATTGTAGTTGGGGAAGGCAGTCAGTCAACAAATAAGTGTCAGACAGTGATAAATGCTACTGAAAGAAAAAGGTAACAGAATGAAGAGTGATGGAAGACGGGGTGCTTTTTTTGATAGGGTAATCTAAAAGGGTCTCTGATGACATGACTCTTGAGCAAAGACATGGAGTGAAGCAAGGGAGCAAGCCATGTGGCTCCTTGGAGGAAGAGTATTCCAGCAAGTGCAAGGTCCTTAAGTAGGAGCTTGCATGGTTTACTGGAGGAGCAGCAAGGAGTCCAGTGTGGCTGGAGTAGTGTTTGAAGGAAGGTCAAGTGGGAGAGTGTTAGAATGCGAAGTCAGAACAATAGTCAAGGACTACATCACGTAGGGTCTGTAGTCCATGGCCAGGCCTTCAGATTTTACTACTCTGAGTAAAATGGGAGCCATTAGAAGGTTGTGAGAAGAGGAGTAAGATGAGGCCATTAGAAGGTTGTGAGAAGAGGAGTAAGTAAGCCATTAGAAGGTTGTGAGAAAAGGAGTAAGTAGGGGAGCAAGTGTAGAAGCATGTAAACAAGTTAGGAGGCTTGAAATATTTCAGGTGAGACATCATGGTGACTTGGACAAGAGTGTGATGAGCAGTGTCAGAGAAAAGTGATTAGATCTTTCAGAAAACATATATTCACTGGGTATAGAAATCTAGGTGGAATGGCTGTTTTTTTTTTTGTTTTGTTTTGTTTTGGGGTTTTTTTGGCCGTGCTGCATGGCATGCAGGATCTTAGTTCCCCGACCAGGGATCAAACCATGCCCCCTGCAGTGAAAGCACGGAGTCTTAACCACTGGACTGCCAGGGATGTCCCTTGTTTTTTTGTTTTAATTACAGCATTTAGAAGGTTGTTTCCTGGCTTGCACAGTTTCTGACAAGAAGTCTGTGATTTTTATCTTTGTTTACGTTAAGTAACATGCCTTTTTTCCTCTGGCTGCTTTTAAGATTTTCTCTTCATTCACTGATTTTCAGCAATTTGGTTTGGGGTTTTTTGGTTTGTTTTTTTTTCTTTTAAAATTATTTATTTATTTATTTAGCCATGCAGCATGGCTTGTGGGATCTTAGTTCCCCAACCAGGGATCAAACCTGCACCCCCTTGCGGTAGAAGAGTGGAGTCCTAACCACTGGACCTCCAGGTAGTTCCCTCGGCAATTTGATTTTGATGTGCCTCAGTACAGTTTTTGTGCATGTGTTTATCCTACTTGGGGCTTATTGAACTTCTTGGAGCTGTGTGTTTATAAATTTTATTAACTTTGAAAAAATTTTGACCATTATTTCTTCAAATAGTCTTTTTTTTTTTTTACCCCTCACCATCTCTTGTTCGGACTCCAGTTACACATATGTTAGACCACCGATATTGTTTCACAGGTAACTGAGGCTCTTATCTTTGATTTCTTTTTTGTTTTTCAGTCTTTTTCCCCCTCACTGTGCTTCATTTTGAATAGTTTTTATTGCTAGGTCTTCAAGTTCAATCTTTTTTTTCTGCAATGTCTAATCTACTGTAAATCCTATCCAGTGAAATTTTTATTTCACATATTATATTCTTTATCTCTAGAAGTTGCACTTAGTTCTTTTAAACTTTTTTTCCATTTCTCTCCTCGCTATGTTCATCTTTTTCTTCAAATCTTTGAGCATAGTTAATATATTTATAACAGCTGTTTAAATATCTTTGCTCATTCCCTAATCTCTGCCATTCCTGGTTCTGTTGACAGATTTTTCTCTTGTTTGTGGATTACATGTTCCTTCTTCTTTGCATGTCTGATACTCTTTTATTGGAGACCAGAACATTGTGAGTTTTTGATGCTCGATTATGTTGTCTTCCTTTAAACAGGGCTGGACTCTGTTATGGCAGACAGTTAAGCTTCTTATAGATAAGTATGATCTTTTCCAGACTTGTTTTTAAGCTTTTTAAAGTCAGATCTAAAAGAGCCTTTTCTCTGGGACTAATTTAGCCACAGCATGACCTTTCTGGGGCTCTCTGGAATGCTTTGTGTGTTCACTGAAACCTCTCCACCCTGGCTGATGGGAACTCAGGTGATTCCTGGCTCTGTGAGAATTCTGGGAATTATTTGGCTCACAGCTCTTTGGCAATTGTTCTTTCCTGGAAGTTGTGGGGGTTTTCTTTCTCCCTTGGTTTCACCCTATACGTGCACGGACTGTTATTCAGCCGAATACTCAGGGGAACCCCTGCACAGATTTCTGGAGCTCTTTCTCTTGGTAGTTCCTTCTGCTCCCGTACGCTACCCTGCAAGTCTGCCTTTTTTTGAAGCTGCCTTGTCCTCCTTGAACTCAAATCTCTGTTTCCTCAATTGCACGAGACTGCTGGGTTCTGGGTCTCCCCTCCCTCTACTGTTGTCTGAAAATTGCCTCCAGGCAGAAAACCAGGGCAATCAAAGGTCTCACCTTGTTTGTTTCCCTCTCTCAGGAACCACAACCTTGTACTACCTCTTTTCCAGTGTCTGAAAATAATTATGTCATAAATTTAGTTTCCTAGTTGTTTATGTTGGGAAAGAAATCTGGATCCAGTTATTCCCTCATGGCCTGAAGCAAAAACCAGTGATTCTGGATATATTCTGAAGGTAGAGCAGTAGGATTTGCTAATGGATCAGATGTACAGTATGAGATAAAGAAAAGAATCAAAAAGGACTCTAAGATTTTTGACCTTAACAACTGGAAGGATGGACTTGTCATTTACTGAGATAAGGGAAGCTTTAATAGAACTAAGGAGGGGGTGGTTGGGAGGGAGATGAGAAGAGCTCAGTTTTAAAAATATTTGAGATGTCTCTCAGACTTCAAATTGGATGTCAGTTAGGCAGTTGGGACTGATGCAGATTTAGGATTTGTGAGTCTATGGACCACCGGTTCTTAACGCTGCCTGCAGCAATATTAAAGTCACTTAAGAAACTTTAAAAAAAAAAAAAAATCAATGTTCAGACCTGACCTTAGGCCAATTCAATCAGAATCTCTGGGGTCAGGCCTGGGAATTGATATTTTTAAAAGTTCTTCAAGTGATTCTAATGTACAGGCGGGGATGAGAATCACTCTTCTAAGTGTTATTTAAAGCCCTACCAAATATCAACTAGGACAGTGTTCGTGACCCTGGCTGCATATTAAAATTACCTGGGGAGCTTTTAAAAGGCTCGATCACGCGCCACACACACCCCGCCAGTTCAACTGCATCATACTCTCCAGGGGTGGGGCTTAGGAATTCATAGTTTGTTAAACTCCTCAGGTAACTCCAATATACAGCCAGGGTTGGAACCACGAAGTCCTAGGGCATGCTCGTGGGACCCAGAAGAGAAGATGGAGGCTTACTGGTCTTGAAGGTGAAGGAAGGACTGAGCTAGAGGGAGAGGTCCCAGGAGAATTAGAATCGAAACTCTGACTGGAAACTCACTGTGCACAGGTGGGGCTTGTGGACTCCAGCCTCTCTATAGGTCAGAGGGTGAGCAGCCAGCCATTATCGGTGTGGTGTTGCCCAGACCCAAGTCTCCCCAGGGCTCTTTGGGACAGTTCATCTCCCTCCCCTCCTTGGCTATCGTCCTCTCTGAGCTGCAGTCACCTTCACCGGTCACCATTCTCACCTGCCGTGCACCTTCCCGAACAAAGTCTGTTTAAATTCCTCATCCACTGGAAATCTCCCTCCCCCTTCTCAGTGTTTGAGCCTTTACATCCCTTTACCATCATTTGCACAGATTCTTGGGAGGGAGAGTAGATACGATCAGGTGATTAGATGATCATTTTAAATCAGAAGTCTCCCAGCCTTTTGAAGTGTGAGGATCACTTTGAAAGCTAGAGATATTTTTACAGAACCTGTCTGACAGGAGTCACATATACTTCCAGTATCCATTCATTAATAGGGAAAATACTGACACACAAATTCCTCTGAAGTAATTCAATACCACTTTTAAATGCATCTTTTCGTCATCGTAAAACCATTTACATATGTTTGGACAGCACGAGGATGTAGAAAGTTATGACAGCTAAGAACAAGACTCACTTGAACAAATCAATCCAGACGCCTTTGCCATAATTGCAGAGACATAGGCATCCAAGTCAGATGGCTGGGACCCATGGCTCTAGGCCCTGGGAAGCCACTGGAAGTTTTTGAATGGGGGAGGGGCTGTTCCGGGGGCCCTTCAGTGCTACTTGTTTTACAGCTTTTCCCCATCTGGTCTGGTCTGTAGTTGTCTCTTTCTCTGGGAGATTAACGTGGGGGTGGATTCTTCCCCAAAAGAGCACATAGGTAATGCCAGCTGGCCTCCTGAACAAATTAATTCCCCAAAGAGAACAAAAGGAGCTTAGTGAAATTCAGTCTGGGGTTGTACTCATTTCCCCACCTTCCTCTTCTCTATTCTTCCTGACACCCTATCTTTAGAAACTCTGTTCCTTGTTCTCTAACAGCGCAAATGGTCAACATTTCTAAGGCCCATGCTAAGTGCTTTTCACACTTTATCTCCTGCAATCCTCATCACCTCCTGTGGAAGTAGGTACCATTCATGCCCACACTTTACAGAAGAAACCGAGGCCAAGAGAAGTCAAATGGCTTTCTCAGATCAAAGAGCTAGCAAGTGACCAAACTGAGATCCTAACCCAGGTGGCCCTACCGCCTCTGCCATCCCACCCTGCCCTGCGCGGCAAAGTTGGTGCTGCTTGAATGATGAGGAATTAAGAGACATGAAGGTACTTAACAAATGACTGAGGGACTTCCCTGATGGTCCAGTGGAACCCGGGTTCAATCCCTGGTGGGGGAACTAAGATCCTGCAAGCTGTGTGGCATGGCAAAAAAAAAAAAAAAAAAGGACTGAATTGGGGAAAGACATTGGTCTGTATACAGACCTCCCAAAGGGTCCATCCTCTGGCAGCAGCCTCCCTGGTTTCCTCCAGGGAAACCTCCTTGACAGTTCAGGGTTCTACAAACTGGCCCAACCCCTCCAAGCCCAAGGGAGTTAATGTTCCCCTTGCTGCACTAGCTGTAGCCAAGCTAGACCAGGTACCGCATACCTCCGGGTCCTCATTACAACGTTACCTCTGCCCAGAATACCCTCTCCCATCCATCCCACTGCACTTCCCCCAAGTCCACATGCTATCCGAGGGCCACCTCCTCTGCAGAGCCCACCCTAGTAATGCAGGCTTCACCAACCCTCTTTCTTCACTTCACTTCTGCCTATGATCATCTGACCACCCGCCCGACCCCTCACTGCCTTATCCTCTCACAGCTGTGTGACTTCCCGCCCCACCATGCTGTCCAACCCTGACTTTAAAAAATAATGACATGTAAAGCAATTATACTCCAATAAAGATGTAAAAAAAATATATATATATATATGTTCATTGAGCAAATTTTTGAAAACAATGAACAACTCATCGAAGGAAATAAAAGCCACCTCTGCATGTACACACACACACACACACACACACACACACACACACACACACCAAAATGAGCTGTCTGTAATTCATTAAGATAATACATGTTCATTAGAATTCTTGAAAAAGAAGTGAAAGGGGAAAAAAAATCCCCACATTTTCACCACTAAAATAGAATCACTACAAGCCTTTTTCTAGACAAAAATTTGGGGTCCTGCTTTTTATGTACTGATATAGGATGTAGAAATAAACTTTTCAAGCGTCCCTGTTGTTGGATACGTAGGGTTGCTTGGAGAGGATGTGCTGTAGTTTGTCAGAAGCATGACTGCATCCACCCACCCCCGCCCAGGACCTAGCCAGGGACCCCCAGGAGGGCCCTGCTGAAGACACTGTGAGTGAGTAATTGGGTCGTCTGGGGCGGGGTGGAAAGCGGGTGAGTTATGTTCGATGCGTGGTACATGTTAGCTACAGGGGGGCCATTTAGGAGGCTGGAAAATTACAGAGAACTCCTGCTGAGCCCACATCTGCCAGCAAAGGGCATTTAAAACAGATCCCAGGAAATTACAGTTTTTGCAACCTATGAGTTACTCAGACAGGAAAGCACACAGGGGTGATGCATTTTAGTAAGAACATGGAGAACAATGGTGCTAGCCATCCTGAAGGCCTGGGAAGGTAGGGTTTGAAAGACAGAGGCTTTCCTAGGTGCTGCTGTCCGTAAGCAAGCCCTGTCCTTTGGAGCGGACGTGGCGAGCACTCCACACTGAGAGATGCGGGGCTCCCCTGAGCTATGAGGCCTTGAGAGACAGGCTGAGACTGCACTAAGAACTGATACGATGAGAACTCCTTTGGTCTGTTTTATCCCTGAGACACCATGTGTATGTCAAGGGGGAGGCAGGGGATGGGGCAGCAAAGGGGGGGGTTCGGGCATGTCTGTGCCTCCAGCGTCAGGGTCAAGGTCGGTTTCCTCTGAGATAGTGGAGTCAGTCTGAAAAGAAGAGGTGAAATTGGGGGTTTCAAGAATGTTACTTGGCCTTTTGCTGCCACCAAGAGCCGAGGGAGGGCAGGCCCTGGGGACTCAGCACCACATCTGCTCCCAGGAGCAGTGATGGGGCACCCTCCTGGCTCCTTGCTGGAAAGAATCTCTGCCCTCCTCCCATCAGTTGCAGAATAGCTATGAGAACTGAAGCCGGTGTACCATGCCTCACTCCTTGGCAGAGGGATGGGAAACAGAGACTTTAAAAATGTGGAACATCCTTCTCTAGATCAACAGAATCACAGCGGCAGGGGGAGAGGAGGGATGAGCCATTCCCCACCCCAGCTTGCTGGCCCAGCTCCCAGAAGACCAGTCCGGGAGCAGCGTCCAGGACCTCCTGACCATCCTTTCTGTCAAAGAGCCAACAGGGCACACGCCTGGGGGAATGCACCCTATTGCCTTCCGGGGTATCTGTCCAGCCAGGTGGCAGGAGTACCCAGAGGAACAGCTGAGCTTCCCACGGGTTTCTGCTCTGAAAGCCCCAGACAGTGTTGTCACAGACCCGCAAGGGGAGGGCCAGCCACCGTGGGGTCACTGACCCGATTTCTGACACCACCTCCACCACTTACTTGCCTTAGACCATGCCTTTCTGAGCCTCAGATTGTGCGTCTGAAAACAGAAGAGTTACAGGTGCTTGTATATTCCATGTATAGGTGTATATGCCACATCATAGATGCTTGAGGGAAAGGTACATAAACTGTGGGGAAATGACCTCTAAAACCGTAAACCCCACAGAAGCCTCGTAAGGAAAGTGATGCAGTGCAGTGATAAGAGCTAAAAAAAAAAGCGGTTGTCACGCATGCTGTTGTAGTGGGGTTGTAGCTATTTGTGGTGGTGACGGGGTCTGCTGCATAAGGCCCTGGCGGATCTTTCTTTCATAGTTCCATGGACACCCCTGCTCAAGGAAACTAAAGTTCCCACCTCAGATAATTCCTTTAAAGAGCACGCATTCACATGTCGCCACATAGACTGACCCGTGTATTTATCCACCAGGAGTAGAAAGTGTTTCCATAGCCAGCACTGAAAACCCGTAAGCTTCTCCCTGCCTTTTCTTGCCTGTCCCTGCGGCGTCCTGGCTTCCTGAAGGCTTGAGCTCTCCACAGCAGCAGCAGCCTGGGCGCCTCCCCCTGGCTTTGGTACTCTCACCTCACGCTATCCCTGAGGACCTCAAGGGTCCCAGTGCAGCAGCGATTTCTCTGATAAAACAAGAACGTATACAATGTGGCCAGGGTCCAGCTGAAACCTCCTGTAGGCTCCTGGCTGGCCGCAGGAGCCCAAAACAGCCCAGGGTTGCTGGGACCCACTCCCAGGAGACCATCCCCTCAGAGCTCCCAGGAGGACAGGTGGCAGAAGCGCTTTACAGTTTATGAAGGTATGAATCTAGACTAAATTTTTTAAACAAAACAAAACCCCACTTTTTATTCTGGTTTTTGAGCACCTACTAAGTACCTGGTATTGTGGTGAATCTAAGTGAGATTAGCATCTTCAGAGGGGCCAGTGGTGCAACGGATAGAACCTTCTGATCTGTAGTCAAATGGGTTAAGTGAGATTAGCATCAGGACTTGTTTGCAAAAGCACCAGTCCTCGGTCTGGGCACGTTCTGGAGAGGCTGTGAGAGCAGTCCTCCTCCTCACAATCTGTGTGTGCCAGGTAGACTAGACTCTGGCCTGGGACCCCGAGCCCCATGGAGGGGTTAGGAGAGTCAGGCATCAAAGAGAGCTTGAAGGGAGGAGGAAGCTGGGAAGCGTGGGGCCCGAGCGTGTGGGCCCTGCTAGAGGAACCCAGCCGGTCGACAGAGGCAGCTGTTTCCTTGGATGCCCCCATCTCCCCGGGGAGGTTATTGCTCTGGGTAGAAACAGTCCCCTGCAGTTAGCAGGATAAATATAAACACAGCCTCCTTCCCGATCTGGGCTTAGAAACTGAGCTTTGCATCTGAGCTCCCTGCAGCCTCGGCTGCTGCAGAAACAGAACGAGCAAGGGTGCAGCAATGCAGGGCTTCTGCAGCCCAGCAAACAGGGGCTTGGGGTGCGGAAACAAAGTATCACAGGCTGGGTGTCTTAACCAGCAGAAATTACTTTTCTCACAATTCTGGAGGCCAGAGGTCCAAGATCAAGGTCATCAGAAGGGCTGGTTTCTTTTGAGACCTCTCTCCTTGGCATGTAGATGGCTGCCTTTTCACTGTGTCCTCAAATGGTCTTCCCTTGGTGTGTGTCTGGGTCCTAATCTCTTATAAGGACATCAGGCATATTGGATTAGGGCCTACTTATATGACCTCATTTTACCTTAATTACCTCTCTAAAGACCCTATCTACAAATACAGTCACATCCCGAGATACCAGACGCTTCAATATATGAATTTTGGGGCAACAAGAGGTCATCGAGGCCATTCCCCTGCCTTCAAACTGAAACATGTCAGGACTCCCCTGGGTGACGGAGAGTCGGTCTGCATTTTAAAGACCACCTTAGGGGGTCCATGTATTTGGTGGGACTACTATGACTTGGAGATTTCTGTTGCTTATTATACACGACTAAAAGCCAGCTTACTTCCACAAAGGATTTGAACAAATTGAGGTGAAAAAACAAAAATAAGCTGAACTGTACGTTCTAAGAGGGCAGGACTGTATCCTAGCAGGGTGCTTGCCCCTAGCAGGCGCTCAACAGATCTTGTGGACAGGAGGAAGAGGACGAGGGAGGGAGGAAGGGAGCTGAAAATAATTAAGAATTGATGAGAGATGTGCCACGTGCTAGACACCATCCTACAGCAACTGCTCACTGCACTGGCTCTGAGCTTCTACTGAGCCGGCAGATGGGTGCTCAGCGTTCACTAAAAGGGAGCTAGTGAACGAGTGCCCCTAGGAAACCAGCACTTTGGATCCTGAATTCAAGGAGAAACACATCTCACAAGTCTTAAATAAGGGGCCTGGGCAATGATATTTTTTTCTTTGGTTTTGCAAAAGATACAGACGTGGCCCTCAGATGGATGTTTCTACCACCCCTTCCTAAAGACATGAGGTAAAACATTAAATCACAGTGAAGGCATTTCTGTGGGGAGCAGGTAATATGGTCCACGGTTGCTATTTTCTGATGACCTGACCTAATGCAGAGATGGCATTTGGAGTTCCCACAAGAGGGGACTTACTGCTTAGGGTCTCTGGGCTCGTTCAAGCCCCTTATGGGGTGAGCCTGTGCCCTCCCACTTCCCAGGCCAGACACTAAGCCCCTTGGTACAGCAGACACACCTCATGGCTGGCACACGGTAGGCACTTCATGATGCTACAGAAGTGAGTGAACAGGTGAGTGCACATGTGAGGGAATGCTATGGTCTAAATATTTGTGTCCCCCCAAAATTCATATGTTGAAACCTAACCCCCACGGTGTTGTTATTAGGAGGTGGGGACTTTGGTAAGCGAGTAGGTCATGAGGGCAGGGCCCTTATGACTCGGATTAGTGCCTTTATAAAAGAAACCCAAGTTGGTACATATATACAATGGAATATTACTCAGCCATAAAAAGGAACGAAATTGGGTCATTTTTAGAGACGTGAATGGACCTAGAGACTGTCATACAGAGTGAAGTAAGTCAGAAAGAGAAAAACAAATATTGTATATTAACGCATATATGTGGAACCTAGAAAAATGGTACAGATGAACCGGTTTGCAGGGCAGAAATAGAGACACAGATGTAGAGAACAAACATATGGACACCAAGGGGGAAAGTGGCGGTGGGTGGAGGTGGTGGTGGGATGAATTGGGAGATTGGGATTGATATATATACACCAATATGTATAAAATAGATAACTAATAAGAACTGCTGTATAAAAAATAAATAAAATACAATTCAAAAATTCAAATAAAAAAAATTTAAAAAAGAGAAACCTGAGAGAGCTCCCTTACCCCTTCCTCCAGGATTCAGCCTCCAGAACTGTCAGATATAAATTTCTGTGTTTATAAGCTATCTAGTCTGTGGAATTGTGTTATAGCAGCCCAAATGGACTAAGACAGGAAGTGAATGCCTTCAAAGCAAGATCTGACACTTGACATGCAGTTATGAAACGTTAGGTATTTTCTCCAAGACAGAGGTCTGCCCAGCTAGGCATTCTCCCTTCTCTGACCTCTGCAAGGTGTGTAACCTGAGTGAGGAGCATGTTTACTGAGTGTCCACTCTGTGCCAAGCACAGGAGCCGCCCCATGTAACCCTTGCAGCCATCCTGGGAGGTAATACTGTCTCCATTTGATAGATGAGGACATGAAGCCTTGGCCAGTAGCTCTGAGTGAGTGCTGGGGGCTGAATGCAACCCAAATCTCTGACTCCAGGGCCAGGGATTTTAACCACTGTACTCTGATACTCCAGCAATTGACTCAACCTTCCTGTGTTAGTCTGTTCAGGCTGCTATGACAAATATGCCACAGACTAAGTGGTTTAAACATTATTTCTTTCTCACAGTTCTGGAAGCTGGAAAGTCCAAGATAAAGGTGCTAGCAGATATGGTGTCTGGTGAGGGCCCGCTTCCTGGTTTCCAGATGGCCACCTTCTCGCTGTGTCCTCACATAGTGGAAAGAGAGAAAGGGAGCTCTCTGGGCCGCTTTTACGAGGGCACTAATCCCATGCATGAGGGCTCCACCCTCATCTAATCACCTCTCACTAGTACCTCCTAGTACCATCACATTGGAGGTTAGAATTTTGAGCTCTGAATTTTGGGGGGACACATTCAGTCCATAATACTCCCTGAGGTAAAGTAAGTGAAGTGCCTGTCTTGGCTCTGGCCTTCCCAGGTGGGGGTGTCCCAGCTTTCCCCATAAGCTGCTTCAAAGGCAGTCCCCCACACCCATTCATTTCTTCCCCTTTCGGCACCTCTGCAGCCTCCTGCAGTCTGGCATCCATGAGGCTGTGCTCCCTCCCCTTACGTCTACAGCCAGCTTCCTCCCCAAATCCCAGGGGAACAGTTAGGGTCCCAACTTACTAGACCCTTCTAGAAGTTTCTGATCCCCCCCCCCCCCCCGTTCCTGCTTCCTCCTCTAGCGTCAGTGACTTCATTCTCTCCTATGTCTGTGCCCTCCCTTTGGTGTCCCTTCCTCAGTCCCCTTCCAGCTAACGCCCTGCTCTGGGCAACCCCACCTCTTCGATGCCGCAGCCTCTGAATTAGACTCCCTGACCCACCCCTTCAGGTGTCCTCAGCACAGCAACCAGAGAGACTGGCCTTTTTTTTTTTTATTACTGTCATGTAAAATTTTTAGTAGATACACATTGATTGAGTGTATATTAACACTGTATACAAAACACAAACTGACATGCCCTCAAACATTTCCCTTGTTATCACTGAAATATTATAGGCTTGGGCTTCCCTGGTGGCGCAGTGGTTGAGAATCCGCCTGCCGATGCAGGGGACACGGGTTTGTGCCCCGGTCCGGGAAGATCCCACATGCCGCGGAGCGGCTGGGCCCGTGAGCCATGGCCGCTGAGCCTGCGCGTCCTGAGCCTGTGCTCCACAACGGGAGAGGCCACAACGGTGAGAGGCCGACGTACCGCAAAAAAAAAAAAAAAAAAAGATTATAGGCTTGAGAGATGAGGTTGAGAGAGAGGAGAGGGGCTCAGACTCGAGGAAGTCAGATGCCACTTACGTCACATTATCTCCCATGGATTCAATATTTTCATCTATAAAATGGGACAATGATGACATTCTTTTTCCTGGGTTATGGTGATGATCAAATGAGATAAGATGTAAAAGTTTGCTCTATTCATTGTCCAGAGATATTAAAAACTGTTGATGGTTATTCTTATCATCTTAATACCTTCTAAACTGGCAGGAGATTCTGCTCATAGAGGAAAAAAACAGCTATATTCAGTATCTCAGCTGTCCTTTGAAATCCACTTGAATATTTATTATATTTCTTCCTCTTTTTATAAAACCACTTGTTTATCTGTTTGTCCCTCATGTTAAAATCAAAAGAGAGTGTTAGGTTTTCTTCTTTTCTTTTTTTTTTTAATTATTATTTTTTTTCTTATTAGTCATCCATTTTATACACATCAGTGTACACATATCAATCCCAATCTCCCAATTCATCCCACCACCACCACCACCCCCCGCCACTTTCCCCCCTTGGTGTTCATACTTTTTTTCTCTACTTCTGTGTCTCAATTTCTGCTCTGCAAACTGGTTCATCTGTACCATTTTCTAGGTTCCACATATATGCGTTAATATACAATATTTGTTTTTCTCTTTCTGACTTCACTCTATATGGCAGTCTCTAGATGCATCCACATTTCTACAAATGACCCAATTTCGTTCCTTTTTATGGCTGAGTAATATTCCATTGTATATATGTACCACATCTTTACCCATTCGTCGGTTGATGGGCATCTAGGTTGCGTCCATGACCTGGCTATTGTAAACAGTGCTGCAGTGAACATTGGGGTGCATGTGTCTTTTTGAATTACAGTTTCCTCTGGGTATATGCCCAGTAGTGGGATTGCTGGGTCATATGGTAATGCTATTTTTAGTTTTTTAAGGAACCTCCATATTGTTCTCCATAGTGGCTGTATCAATTTACATAACCACCAGCAGTGCAAGAGGGTTCCCTTTTCTCCACACCCTCTCCAGCATTTGTTGTTTGTAGATTTTCTGATGATGCCCATTCTAACTGGTGTGAGGTGATACCTCATTGTAGTTTTGATTTGCATTTCTCTAATAATTAGTGATGTTGAGAAGCTTTTCATGTGCTTCTTAGCCATCTGTATGACTTCTGTGGAGAAATGTCTATTTAGGTCTTCTGCCCATTTTTGGATTGGGTTGTTTGTTTTTTTAATATTGAGCTGCATGAGCTGTTTATATATTTTGGAGATTAATCCTTTGTCTGATGATTCATTTGCAAATGTTTTCTCTCATTCTGAGGGTTGTCTTTTCATCTTGTTCATGGTTTCCTTTGCTGTGCAAAAGCTTTGAAGTTTCATTAGGTCCCATTTGTTTATTTTTGTTTTTATTTCCGTTACTCTAGGAGGTGGATCAAAAAAGATCTTGCTAAAAAAAAAAAAAAATCTTGCTGTGATTTATGTCAAAGAGTGTTCTTCCTATGTTTTCCTCTAAGAGTTTTATAGTGTCTGGTCTTACATTTAGGTCTCTAATACATTTTGAGTTTATTTTTGTGTACGGTGTTAGGGACTGTTCTAATTTCATTCTTTTACATGTAGCTGTCCAGTTTTCCCAGCACCACTTAGTGAAGAGACTGTCTTTTCTCAATTGTATATCCTTGCCTTCTTTGTCATAGATTAGTTGACCATAGGTGCGTGGGTTTATCTCTGGGTTTTCTATCCTGTTCCATTGATCTATATTTCTGTTTTTGTGCCAGTACCATATTGTCTTGATTACTGTACCTTTGTAGTATAGTCTGAAGTCAGGCAGTCTGATTCCTCCAGCTCCGTTTTTTCCCCTCAAGACTGCTTTGGCTATTCAGGGTCTTTTTTGTCTCCATAAATATTTTAAGATTTTTTGTTCTAGTTCTGTAAAAAATGCCATTGGTAATTTGATAGGGATTGTATTGAATCTGTAGATTGCTTTGGGTAGTATAGGCATTTTCACAATATTGATTCTTCCAATCCAAGAACATGGTATGGCTCTCCATCTGTTGGTATCATCTTTAATTTCTTTCATCAGTGTCTTATAGTTTTCTGCATACAGGTCTTTTGTCTCCCTAGGTAGGTTTATTCCTAGGTATTTTATTCTTTTTGTTGCAGTGGTAAATGGAATGTTTCCTTAATTTCTCTTTCAGATTTTTCATCACTAGTGTATATGAATGCAAGAGATTTCTGTGAATTAATTTTGTATCCTGCAACTTTACCAAATTCATTGATTAGGTCTAGTAGTTTTCTGGTGGCATCTTTAAGATTCTCTATGTATAGTATCATGTCATCTGCAAACAGTGATAGTTTTACTTCTTCTTTTCCAATTTGTATTCCTTTTATTTCTTTTTCTTCTCTGATTGCCATGGCTAGGACTTCCAACACTATGTTGAATAATAGTGGCAAGAGTGGACACCCTTGTCTTGTTCCTGATCTTAGAGGAAATGCTTTCAGTTTTTCACCATTGAGAATGATGTTTGCTGTGGGTTTATCATAAATGGGTGTTGAATTTTGTCAAAAGCTTTTTCTGCATCTATTAAGATGATCATATGGTTTTTATTCTTCAATTTGTTAATATGGTGTATTACATTGATTGATTTGTATATATTGAAGAATCCTTGCATCATGGGGTATGATCCTTTTAATGTGTTGTTGGATTCTGTTTGCTAGTATTTTGTTGAGGATTTTTGCATCTATATTCCTCAGTGATATTGGTCTGTAATTTTCTTTTTTTGTAGTATCTTTGTCTGGTTTTGGTATCAGGGTGATGGTGGCCTCATAGAATGAGTTTGGGAGTGTTCCTTCCTCTGCAATTTTTTGGAAGAGTTTGAGAAGGATGGGTGTTAGCTCTTCTCTAAGTGTTTGATAGAATTCACCTGTGAAGCCATCTGGTCCTGGACTTTTGTTTGTTGGAAGATTTTTAATCACAGTTTCAATTTCTTTACTTGCGATTGATGAGTTCATACTTTCTATTTCTTCCTGGTTCAGTCTTGGAAGGTTATACCTTTCTAAGAATTTGTCCATTTCTTCCAGGTTGTCCATTTTATTGGCATAGAGTTGCTTGTCATAGTCTCTTAGGATGCTTTGTATTTCTGTGGTGTCTGCTGTAACTTCTCCTTTTTCATTTCTAATTTTATTGATTTGAGTCCTAGCCCTCTTTTTCTTGTTGAGTCTGGTTAATGGTTTATCAATTTTGTTTATCTTCTCCAAGAACCAGCTTTTAGTTTTATTGATCTTTGCTATTGTTTTCTTTGTTTCTAGTTCATTTATTTGCGCTCTGATCTTCATGATTTCTTTCCTTCTGCTAATTTTGGGTTTTGTTTGTTCTTCTTTCTCTAGTTCCTTTAGGTGTAACATTAGATTGTTTATTTGAGATTTTTCTTGTTTCTTGAGGTAGGCTTGTATGGCTATAAACTTCCCTCTGAGATCTGCTTTTGCTGCATCCCGTAGGTTTTGGATCATCATGTTTTCATTGTCTTGTCTCTAGGTATTTTTTGATTTCCTCTTTGATTTCTTCAGTGATCTCTTGGTTATTTAGTAACGTATTGTTTAGCCTCCACGTGTTTGTATTTTTTACGTTTTTTTCCCTGTAATTGATTTCTAATCTCATAGCATTGTGGTCAGAAAAGATGCTTGATATGATTTCAATTTTCTTAAATTTACTGAGGCTTGATTTGTGACCCAAGATGTGATCTATCCTGGAGAATGTCCCATGCGCACTTGAGAAGAAACTGTAATCTGCTGGTTTTGGATGGAATGTCCTATAAATATCAATTAAATCTATCTGGTCTGTTGTTTCATTTAAAACTTGTGTTTCCTTATTAATTTTCTGTTTGGATGATCTGTCCATTGGTGTAAGTGAGGTGTTAAAGTCCCCCACTATTATTGTGTTACTATCGATTTCCTCTTTTAGAGCTGTTAGCAGTTGCCTTATGTATTGAGGTGCTCCTATGTTGGGTCCATATATATTTATAATTGTTATATCTTCTTCTTGAATTGATCCCTTGATCATTATGTAGTGTTCTTCCTTGTCTCTTGTAACATTCTTTATTTTAAAGTCTAGTTTATCTGATATGAGTATTGCTACTCCAGCTTTCTTTTGATTTCCATTTCCATGGAATATCTTTTTCCATCCCCTCACTTTCAGTCTGTATGTGTCCCTAGGTCTGAAGTCTCTTGTAGACAGCATATATATGGGTCTTGTTTTTGTATCCATTCAGCAAGCCTGTGTCTTTTGGTTGGAGCATTTAATCCATTCACATTTAAGGTAATTATCTATATGGGTGTTCCTATTACCATTTCCTTAATTGTTATGGGTTTGTTTTTGTAGGTCCTTTTCTTCTCTTGTGTTTCCCACTTAGAGAAGTTCCTTTAGCATTTGTTGTAGAGCTGGTTTGGTGGTGCTGAATTCTCTTCACTTTTGCTTGTCTGTAAAGCTTTTGATTTCTCCATAGAATCTGAATGAGATTCTTGCCAGGTAGAGTAATCTTGGTTGTAGCTTCTTCCCTTTCATCACTTTAAGTATATCATGCCACCCCCTTCTGGCTTGTAGAGTTTCTGCTGAGAAATCAGCTGTTAACCTTATGGGAGTTCCCTTGTATGTTATTTGTTGTTTTTCTTGCTACTTTCAATAATTTTTCTTTGTCTTTAATTTTTGCCAACTTGATTACTATGTGTCTTGGCGTGTTTCTCCTTGGGTTTATCCTGTATGGGACTCTCTGCCTTCCTGGACTTGGGTGGCTATTTCCTTGCCCATGTTAGGGAAGTTTTTGACTATAATCTCTTCAAATATTTTCTTGGGTCCTTTCTCTCTCTCTTCTCCTTCTGGGACCCCTCTAATGCGAATGTTGTTGCGTTTAATGTTGTCCCAGAGGTCTCTTAGGCTGTCTTCATTTCTTTTCATTCTTTTTTCTTTATTCTGTTCCGCAGCAGTGAATTCCACCATTCTGTCTTCCAGGTCACTTATCCGTTCTTCTGCCTCAGTTATTCTGCTATTGATTCCTTCTAGTGTATTTGTCATTTCAGTTATTGTATTGTTCATCTCTGTTTGTTTGTTCTTTAATTCTTCTAGATCTTTGTTAAACATTTCTTGCATCTTCTTGATCTTTGTCTCCATTCTTTTTCCGAGGTCCTGGATCATGTTCACTATCATTATTCTGAATTCTTTTTCTGGAAAATTGCCTATCCATTTCATTTAGTTGTTTTTCTGGGGTTTTATCTTGTTCCTTCATCTGGTACATAGCCCTCTGCCTTTTCATCTTGTCTATCTTTCTGTGAATGTGGTTTTTGTTCCACAGGCTGCAGGACTGTAGTTCTTCTTGCTTCTGCTGTCTGCCCTCTCATGATGAGGCTATCTAAGAGGCTTGTGGAAGTTTCCTCGGTTTTATTCATATTCTGGGGCATTTGTGTAACTTAAACTTTGCCCTGAGAGTGTCCATAAGAGATCTGCTGACCAACTCTTTGTCCAGTGTTTCCTCTATTTTTCCCTCTTCTCTTCTCCCACACCTACATCTCCCTGCCTCAGGGCCTTTGCTCTGGCTGTTGATTGGCCTGGAATACCCTTCCCCTAGATGTCACCTCCTTCCAGTCCTTCATCAGATGTTACTTCCTCAATGAGGCCTGCCCTGACCCACCCACTTAATACTGCAACTTGCCCCCTCCCTTCCCCAGGCTCTCCCCACCCCCTCAGCCAACTCTTTTTACTTCTTCTTCTTCTTTAAAAATTTTTATTTGTTTATTTATTTTTGACTGCATTGGGTCTTTTTTGTTGTGCGCGGGCTTTCTCTAGTTGCGGCGAGCAGGGGCTACTCTTTGTTGCTGTGCACAGCCTTCTCATTGCAGTGGCTTCTCTTGTTGCGAAGCATGGGCTCTAGGCGCCTGGGCTTCAGAAGTTGTGCTCACAGGCTCAGTAGTTGTGGCTCGTGGGTTCTAGAGTGCAAGCTCAGTAGTTGTGGCACAAGGGCTTAGCTGCTCCGCGGCATGTGGGATCTTCCTGGACCAGGGCTCAAACCCGTGTCCCCTGCATTGGCAGGCGGATTCTTAACCACTGCGCCACCAGGGAAGCCTCCTCCTCCTCCTCCTCCCCCCTCCCCCTCCTTCCTCTTCCTTCTCCTTCTTCCTCTTCCTCCTCTTCCTCTTATTGTTCTCCTTCTCCTTCCTCTTCCTCTCCTTCTTCCCCTTCTTTTCCTTCTTCTTCTTCCATAACACTTGCCACTTTCCAATATGCCATGTAGTTTACTTGCACATTATGTTTGTAGTTTATTATCCATCTCCCATGCTGAAATGTAAGCCTCGTGAGAGAACTTTGTCTTGATCACTCATGACTCCCAAGGGCCTGGTAGATAGTGGGCCCTCAGTAACTATTTGTTGAGTGAATGAAAGCCTCCTTCACAGGCTCCTCTTCTGCTCTTTAAATGCTGGGCTTCCCCAGGGGCCCCCATTCTCATACTGTACATGCTTCCTGGGATGTCTTATCCACATGACCCTTGAACCCAAGTTCCAGCCCAGACCTCCAAGACTCTCTCCCACTGCCTCCACCTGCTTGGGCAAGGCATCTTTACTATTCAGCCAGCGGCACCTCCTCTAGGAAGCCCACCCAGACCTCTTCTCTTGTTTCCTGGCATTCCATGATGTCTCCCATATATATAGCCAAATAAACTGGAAGACTTGGAGGGAATTTCTTTAAAAAGAAATAGTGAATAGCATCTTATGGAACGCTAAGTGCAGAACTGTCTTCAGAAAGACAAAAGCAGCCTCTGAGAGCCAGGAGCTGGCCCAGCACTCACAGCTAGGCAACAGGAAGTGTGGGGGTGGGGTTCTGACCTTGAACATAAGCAATTTCCCAGGACATCTACATCACATGAGGCCACCTTGGGACCAGGGTGGAGTGAGAGTAAAAACCAAACCACTCACCGGTAATCATGTCTGAACAGAGACCAAATAATAACATCATCCAAACCACAAAAATGACCAAACACCCCCATGTGGTTAACATGAGCGACTGCTGCTTCTTTACCAATCCCAGCTTTGGCCTTGCCCCATCATTCCCCCTTCTAGGTAAGAGTTATTGAAACACCCAATCCTAGAATTACCCCCGCTCCCTGCTTTGGTAACGTCCAATTCAGAGCAAAGCCCTGCTTTCTTGAGCCCTCCCCCAAGTCACCTAACTCAAGCCCAAATCCTGAATGAGTCCTTTCTGATACCTGCTGATGGCAATGCCCCCCATGGTGGACAGTCTCCCTTGTTAAAGTGAGTCAGTAGACTCAATTTTTTTCACCTGCAGGTGTGTACCTGGTGGCCTCTGGCAGCAGGGTATGGACAATATTGTACATCTGAGTATTCCCCGCCCCCCATGCCTGGCACACAGCAGTTCTCAAAAACATGTTAGATAAATTAACTAAAACTAAGATGGAAACCACATTTCTGGTACGGAACATGCTGGTGGTCACTAGACAAACCGCTGGTTCTGCCAGGAAGTTAGCAGCTGTTCCTTGAACTCCTGCATTATAAAGTGTGACAGGAAACCTAAGACACGAGTCATGTCCTCATTGGCAAGGCACACAGAAACACACAAGGTTAAATAATCCTGTGGGACCACAGTCAGTAGTACAGGGGCCATTGTGAGCAGCACATAATTAAATGCCTGATGAACTCTAAGTGCTGTCAGGTGACAAATGCAATTCAGGTAGGTGAACAGAAAAGGAAAGAAGTTGTCGCAGACTTTGAGAGATGGGGAACGGCGGGTGCAAAGGCACGGAGGAGGGAATATTCGTGGTATGCTTGCAGGGCACTAGGTTCTTTCAGGCTGGGATTCTGCCCGTCCTGCTCACCTCATATCCCCACAGTGCCTGACACAGAGCAGGCTTTCAGTAACTACGTGGAGAATGAATATGTGTGTGTATGGATCAGTGAGGGGACTCGTGGCCCTGAATAAGAAGGTTCAAAGAGAGGAGATGATGCTAGAAAAGTTGGGGCCTTGAATCCCAGTCTAAGAAATTCTGGATCTTCCTGTCACTTGGGAGCTCATTGTGGAGGGAGCAGGAGAGAGATCTGGGCAGAGCCGTGCTTCAATGCAATCGATCTGGGACAATGTGCAGAAGGAGAAAGAATGTTTTCAGAAAACGAGGAATCTGGGTCCCAAGTCATCAGGGCCTCTGTGCAAATGGGGGGAGGGGATTAAAGGCAAGGTCACCACCATGAGGTGGAAGGAATGTGGGATTTGGAGTCAGCAGACCTGAGTTGGAATTTCTGGGACCTTGGACAAGGTCCTTAACACCTCTGAGCCCTAGCCTCCATCTCCTGTTGCTTGGGATCTGGTACAGACTCATGCCATAGGCCCAGGGCAGGCATTTTGGCCACAGCAAGTCCTCCTGCAAGGTACAGTTGTTTGCATGTTTCAAAACAGAATCACAGGGTCTTCCCTGGTGGCGCAGTGGTTGAGAATCCACCTGCCAATGCAGGGGACACGGCTTCAAGCCCTGGTCTGGGAGGATCCCACATGCCGTGGAGCGACTAAGCCCGTGCGCCACAACTACTGAGCCTGTGCTCTAGAGCCTGCGAGCCACAACTACTGAGCCTGTGTGCCACAACTACTGAAGCCCACACGCCTAGAGCCCGTGCTCCGCAACAAGAGAAGCCACTGCAATGAGAAGCCCACGCACCACAAAAAAGCGTAGCCCCCGCTGGCCACAACTAGAGAAAGCCCGCGCGCAGCAACGAAGACCCAACGCCACCATAAATAATTAATTAAAAAAAACAGCAAAACCCAGAAAATCACAGCCACGATCTCTGAACCAAAGGCTGAGTCAGGCCTTAAGACGTGGAATGGAAAGAGCCATGAATGTGGGGCTTGGGACCTGAATGCTGGTGGTGTTCTCTCACTGGTCATTTCACTTCTCTGAGCCTCGGTTTCCATTCCTCAATAGTGACCAGGAGCCACACACTGCCGCAGCCTCCGGGAGCAGCTCCGGGGATCCCTCTGTGAACACACCAGCAGAGTGCGGCGCATAGCCGAAGGCTCTAGCCGTCCAGCCCCTCCGCCCCTCCCTCCCTGTAAGCCAGTGACCAACCTCCCTTCCCCGCAGGGGGGCTGGGAGCAGACCGTGTGGTAGGAAGAGCCGCTGCCCCCTTTGCAGAAGGAGGCGCCCTCAGCCCTTAGCCTCAGTCCAGGGGCACAAGTCTAGGCCGTGCTGACCCAGCCAGGCCCTAACGGAGCCCTTTGTGCTGGCTTACCAGCCTCTCGGGCTAGGGGCCCCGTCAGCAGGCCACGCCCAGGGTTCCCCGGGACCCTCCACAGCGCTCCCCTGGCTGCAGCTTAAAGTGCAGCTTGTTTTCATCGTGCCTTCTCGGCTTGCTTGCCCCTCTGAGCAGCCAGCCAAACCGGCTCTGTGAGAAGAGGTATGGCGAGGCGGCCGGGCACCAAGGCCGAGTCAGCGGGATGGACTCGGAGCCCTGAGGAGCGGCCCCGAGGCACGAGCCTCCAGGGCACTGGCCCCTTTCGTCGCATCTCCCCTCAGCCTGGGCGCAGAGGCCCTCCTTCAAACGTGGTTCACAGCTGCATGGGCAGCGATGAGCCAGTGCTTCGCCAGGTGGATAAAAACTGAATTAACTGAGAGGAATTGGAACTGAGCACGTGAGAGCAGGGGCCTTTGCTTGACGGGAACCACCGCAGATTCCCTCTTCAAAATCTGCTCCTCTCTGATCTAGGATTTGAGATGAAATGTGATTCAGTTGACATCATATTGACACTTCCGGGTTGGTGGACCTGCTTTCTCCCCACAGCAGGTGTGTCTGCCCTTCTGAGAGATGGCCTGTGCCTCACCACAGCCCTGTGTGCGTGTGGGACCCTAAGGTGGAGGGAGCAAAGGCCAGGGCTGGGCGGGCTTCGGGGCTTTCCTCATCTCACTGCCCCAGTGCGGGCTCTCGATGGCCAGACTTTTGTCCCATCAGGGACCGTCCCTGCCTCCCCTGGCCTTGGAGCCAGTCTTCTCCCCAAATTCTGGGCTGAGGCTACGGCTCTGCTCCTGTCGTGGTGGGCAGGAGGGGCGGTGAGCTCATCCCTGGAAAGGATTAGTCATCAGAGAGACAGGGACAGATCTGGGGGGCAGGACGGAGGACAGGCTCTATGTAAATGAGTCATCTTCCCTCCAGCTCCGAGGGCCCGAGCTTGACAGCTGCTCCAGCTCGGGCCCCGGGAGAGATTGGTAAGCGGGAGCTTCCTGGAGGCAGGAGTAGTTAGCTGGCTTTTAATAGCTCATTTTGCTGAATGATTTCTGGTGAGGAGAGAAAACCTTAATCCCACAGATGAAGCGTGCGGCGGGGCAGGTTCAATCAGCCCCACTGGCGAGGAAAACAGTGCCGAGGTTCGAAGTTGATTCTTGGGGTCACTTGCCCATCACTCCTAAATTACCGAAACTTTCCTAATGTTAAAAATCCCTGACCTGCAGCCTGCGGGGTTCAGCCTTCTTTTCCTAGCCCCTCTGCCCTCTCAGCTATCCCCACACACCCCCTGCTCTCAGCAAACAAAGATCATCCCAAAGGCCCCCAGAGAACAAGCAAAATTGAACAGGAGAATGGAAGGGTCCGCTTCCTCCACGTGACTTGTGTTTTTCTGTTGCCTCTTTGTCCTGAGTCAGGGAGTATCCAGCACGAGCCCAGCCCCCACCTGGCCGTGGTGGGAAGGAACCCAGCGCTGCGCCCTCAGGGAGCTGCCCATCTCGGTTACAATTTAGACAAACCCTCCAGCGGCAGCAAACGTCGCAGTCCAGTCTCAGCTTTCCCACCACAGGCCCACTCTCCGGCGTCCCCCTCCCCCATTGCCACCCTTGATTTCAGGATTGGAAAAGGTGGGGCCTCCCCACCCCACCCCCTCGGTGCAGGGGCCAGAGCCTGAAGCCATCCCAGAGGGGACGCTGCCACTCACCGGGGACCGCCGAGGACACAGAGGCCCGGCGAGACGCAGGGACAGCAAGTTAGCGGTAGAGTCGTCTTAGGTGTGTGTACAGGGGGGTTGTCCTTTCCGCCGAAACTCCTAGTCCGTGGTTCGCCCGTTCCTTGCTCCACCTTCGGCTCTTCAGCTGCACTGTGAGGGCTGGGGCCTCGCCGGGGCGTTTCCCAGCTACACTTGCTGCTTCTTGAGCGCACCAGGGAGCCACCTCCTCGTTTACTCCTCACAGCAACCTTACGAAGTAGGCAGTCATCAGGCCACTTTTAGGGGGAGAAATAACGTGTCCCCATTGGCCCATCAGCAAGTGGAGGCGCCAGAGCCTGACGCCACAGCCTCTGCTCTCAACTCTCCAAGAAAGCTGCTGCCGGCCCTTCCCGAGCCTGCAGGAGGGGAGACTCCCCGAGTTTATCTTCGGCAGCTTGATGCTTCCAGGGTCTGTAAGTCTCTGCAAGGCCAGACAGGTTGCTGGATGCCAGGCCCAGATGATGAAGAAGCTTCTTGCGGTGTCAGGTGACACTCTCACAGCCGCAGTGCTCCTGCAAGTTCAGCCTGAGTACAACGTGGATAGGAGGGTCTCCCAGCCTTGTCCTTCTCCTTCTGCCACAGGTTCATCCACTCCATCGGCAAGAGTTACTAAACGTCTGTGGGCTAGATGCCAAGCTGCACGTGGGAACCAGCCAGGCTGAACCCAGCCCCTTACCCTGGCCCTGTGCACGGCGCTCTCCCAGCAGGGCACACCTTTCTCAAGCCCAGGCCTCTACTTCCTCCCTCTCGAAATCCCATCCACCCTACAAGACTGAACACAGATACCTCTTCCTCCATAAGACTCTCCCAGCCACTGCACCAGGAGAGCATCAGCCCTGCTTCTGACCTAAGCTGGTCAGGGGACTAATTTAAATTTCCCAGGCGATTCCATTATGGAGCCAGAGTTAAGAACTGCTGCTCCAACCAAAAGCAACCTATGTCTCTTTCCTCCGAACTCTCGTGCATTTAACTTTCTCCCTTATCACGTCGCAAGCTCCCTCCTCTAGTTTCACACCTGGGCTCTGCCACTTGCTTGCTCTGTGATCTGGGCAAGTTACTTAACCTAAGTGTCTTTATTAAGTGTGACTCAGTTTACTAATCTCACAAATGGGAATGATAATAGTTCCCACTGTAGTTCATCAAATCTAAGACACCATCAATTATAAATGTACCAATAACGTGTACCATTGAGAATTTAGGATGCTGCCAAATAAACTATGTCGAGTCATTGACCGTAAGATGCATCCTGATTTCAGGGCTGTTAAAATTTCAGGAAAAAGGCCATGACTTAGAATGAACGCTACCCAGTGCCTCACAGAGCTGTGTGCATTGATCCGCATGAAGCTTTGGCACAGTGCCCGGAAATAGTGAGGGCGCAACACGTTTCAGCTATTATTATCCCCTCCGCGTTTCCATTCGTCACTAGAGTTCTTCCAGTCTTCCTTTCATTCCCAGCCCTCCCAAAAGGTTTGGCCAGGCTACTCAGTTGTCCTCCTCAGGGGAGGGACTTGGAGAAGGATGACACGGGCAGCCTAGAGGTTCCAGGCCTGGGGCTCCAGTCCCAGGGAAGTGTCTCCTCTCAAGCGTCCAGCCCTCCTCCACGGAACGTGGCCAGGAGCTTCCCTCCTTCTCCCCAAGAGTCTGTGTCTCAGCTCCAACCACAGAGCAGCCCGATGGCAGCCCCACCCTCTGACCACAGCCCACTCCACATCTCCCACTGTTCCCTGTTTGGAGAGGGAGAGGCGCTGGAAGACCAGGCTGCTGGCCTGGCCTCGGGTGGGCAAGGCCCGGTTCTGTGTGACCTTTAGGCTCCTTGACTGTTAAAGTGAGCCTGTTATCCCTCCTCCAGCCAGTCAGGAAGGATGCCGGGAGAGGGGGATGTTAGGAGACGCTCCCCAAAGTAGTGTGCCCAGCAGACAAGTAGGGCCATGGGTAGGGCTGCCAGGTTTAGCAGATAAAAATACAGGACTCCCAGTCAAATACGAATTTCAGAAAAACAACGAAGCATTTTTTAGTGTAAATATGGCCCGTGCAATGTTTGGGATGTACTTACATTAAAAAGTGATTTGTTTATCTGAAATTCATATTTATTTGGGAGTCCTGTATTTTATCTGATGAGTCCTAATGGGTCCTTTCCCCTCCTCTGCCCACCAACCCCACACCTCAGCTTTCTCACTCTCCCTGACATTTAACTCTCACCCTTGAGATGTTCTTGAAACTTTTATTTTCAGTCAACAAATAACTATCAGTGCCTAATTTATACATGATTCCCTTGCTCACTGTGGAGAACAGAAAGATGAAGACGACTTTATTAAGGGCTTATTAATGTGCTAGGCACTATTCTAAGTGTTTTGCACATATTGACCCAGTTGAGTACAAAAATACAAATATTATCATCTCCACTTTACAGATAAAATGAGGCACAGAAAGGTCAAGTAATTTGCTCAAAGACACGCAGCTAGGGAGTAGTGGAGCTAGGATTCAAACCTGAGCAGCCCATATAACCTATAGTTCCAAATAGCCAATATAATTTGGTCCCTACTCCCAAGGGGTTCCCAATCTCTCTTCAGGAGACAGGCCCCTGAAGGTAATTAATACTATAAGTCATCTGTGCTTGGTACTCAAAATAAGGTTCACCGACCAGCTGCAGGGGCCTCACCCGGGACCAGGTTAGAAATTTTGAATTGTGAGCCCCACCCCAGAAGCTAACAAGATCCCCAGCTGGGTCCTAGATAATCGAGTTTGAGAATCACTGCTCCAGACAAGTAGAGTGACAGTCTGTTCATTCACTCAGCTGACGTGGCCCAACACCTTCTCCATGCCAGGCACTGAAAAGGCATTGCAGTGTTGCAGTGACTTTTTAAAACGTGGGAAATCCTCGAGAATATTTTTAAATGCCTCATCCTTAATTCTTCATGAGGATAGAGTATGGCATTTCCCAAATATTACTCTTTGAAATACTCGAGTCACCTGAGGTGACTAAATACATTCGATGGTCAAATTTGTTTGGGGAACACTGGATAGTGTTAGCATAGCCCTGGTGGCTTCATAAATCACATTAACACGGTGAGTGCTCTAAAAAGTCCCGCAGTAAATAAACGCGTTTCACTTTACTTAAAATTTCTTTTTCTTAATCATGGGCATTCTCTCCACCTCGCATTAAGTCTATTGTCTCATCTTGAGGAACACCCACTGGCAGGTTGTATTACAGTTCACAGACAGGGCTCGCATCGGGAGGTCGACGTTCTACAGGTGAAGAAATAGAGGCTCAGAGGAGTTAGAGTGACTTGCTTCGATCACTTGGCTCATAAGAGGCTACAACAGCAGGCAAAGCTTTGAGTTCAAGTCTGATACCATTTCCTTGACCCTGGGATGTCTAACCAGGCCCTTAACCATCGGCACCAGCTGGAGTGTGTTTGGTCGCCTGTCACAGAAGGCTTAGGCAGGAAAAGAGATTTATGGGCTCATGTAACTGGAAGTCCAAGGGTAGGTCAGGCAGCCTGCAGTTTGGACAGCTCATTAGGTTTTCAGGATACTCGGACAGCTTTCTGCAGTGTCAGCTTCGTCTAAGGCTCGCTCCTCATGGCCACAGGTGGCCGCCAACCACTCCTGGGGCCACCTCCTGCTCCCTCCACACCCAGGGCAGCTCTTAAAGGTGAGAAGCATTTAGGGACTTCCCTGGTGGTCCAGTGGTAAAGAATCTGCCTTCCAATGCAGGGGACATGGGTTCGATCCCTGGTCGGGGAACCAAGATCCCACACACCACAGGGCAACTAAGCCCGTGGGCCTGAACTAGAAAGACAGAGAGAAGAAAACCCTGCATGCCACAACTAGAGAGGGAAAAGCCCGTGCGCCGCAACGAAAGATCCCTCGTGCCTCAATGAACATCCCACGCGCTGCAACTAAGACCCAATGCAGCCAAAAATAAATAAAATGAATAAATAAAATAAATAAGTATTTTTTAAAAAAGTGAGATGCATTTTACCCAGAAACTATCAGAGAAACTCTCCTCTCATCTGATTGGCCTGAATGGGGTCACATGCCCATTCCTGAGCAAGTCTCTGTAGCCGTGAAAATGGCCTGCACTGATTGGCTTAGGCCTATCCATCCTTGAGCCGGTCGTGGTAAGGGACTGGATTTTCCTGATTGGCCTAGACTAATGGAGCCCACCCCTGGCAGTTGGGTCAGTTCTCCAAGGGGCCTGGCTGCTACACTTTAGGTTGGGGGGTGGGGCGATGGTTGTTAAGGAGATAGCTGCAATGTCCACAACAAGGGTGTTAGATCACTTGAAATTTAAACCAACAAATCATCATGATGTATATTTTAAATATCTTACAGTTTTATATGTCAACTGTAACTCAATAAAGCTGAAAAAATTTTTTAAAAGAAATTTAAATCAAAATATTTGAAATTGGGCAGATTCCAGCCAGTAGGGTCATCAGGGATACAGCATAATATTGTTTCTTAAAGGAAGGGCTTTAGCCCATTCACATTAGAATCATCAGGGGACATTTGTTAAAATGCAGATTCCTGGGTCCCTCTAAATAAGCCTCTGGAGTGGGACCTGCCTTGGAATCTGCAGTTTAATCATGCATCCCAGTTGCTTGGATCAACTCTGGTTTACACCTGCTGTCCTGGGCTAATGATTTGCTCTCAAAAGTATCCCAGGTTGGATTATAAATTATATTTCCCCTCCACCAAGTTGATACTGCAGAGCCAGTGGGAAAAAGTCCCCAAGGTGATGAGCTCAGGCTTCCCATCTGGCGCAGTGGAAAGGGCTTCAGGGTCAGCTCAGCCACTCACAAACGGAAACTCAGCCGAGTATCTTCGGTTCCTTTGGCCCACGTCCTTGCCTGCATTGTTGGGGTTGATGATGCGTCCCTCTCAGGGTGGCTGGAGGGACTGGATGAGGGGACATGCGTCCAGTGTCCAGCACAGAGGCTGCCACCCAGGGCCCGATTCAGACCAGTGCTGGTCTCCCCATCTCACTTCCAGGCTCTCGGAGCTGAACTCCAGAGGCCCTGTCACCAGGGCCCCACTTGCGAAGGCGGCACCAGACAGGCTGTGGGAATGAGCTTCACAGCTTTTGTCAAAGTGGCATAATAAAGCCCCCAAGTGTCTGCTCTTTGCAAACTGGGATGGCAGATCAATTGTGGCACAAACAAAATTGAGGCTTGGTGCGAACCCGGGGACAGATCACGCCCGCCCCCGCAGGGTGTGAGTGGGGGAAAGGGGGATTTTCGGGGTGGCAGGGTTTGCCTTTTCTCTGGCTGAAGCTTCAAGGCCCCTCTCCAGAGCCAGCCTGGCTCCCAGAGCTTAGGGGACTGTTCTTCCATCCTGGGAAGCATCTGGCTAGGCAGCAGCACCGGGCACAGACCCTACTGCCCTCGGCAAGAGGTCCGGCCCCGGGGTCTCAGCAGCCCAGAGCTCTGAGCCTCTCGGCGTTGGTGGGGCAGGAGGGTAGACTGTGCCCCCTCCGCCCTGCCTCTGGAGCTGAGCCGACGTGGGTCTGTAGGAAAGCAAAGGGAAGTGAAGTGGGCACAGGAGCCGGACCTCAGGAATCGGGGCAGTGAGAGGGACACTTGTGTTGGGTGCCCTCTGTGCTGGACAGAGAACCTCCTGACCTGCCTGTCCCCTTCATTCTGGGCAGAGAGTGCCACAGACAGCCAAGCACTTGGCATCATTTTGGGCCTGGAGTCACAGCCATGAGGACACCTCAGGACAGGTCTGGCCCAGCCCCTGCATGGGGGCAGCAGAGGGGTGGGGAGCTGTGCAAAACCTCTAAGAAGGCAGCCCGGATCCTCTGTGCGGGTGTCTGCCTGTTTTTCCACCACAGCCCTGAGCGCAGCCCGAGGCCTGCCAAACCAGGTCTTCAGTAAGTGTTTGCTGGAAAAAGGAATGAGCGGGTGGATGACGGTGCTGCAGGTGCATATCTGGTGGTGCTGTTGTGTAGAGGCCCTGGCAAAGGCCACAGCCCTGCAGGGAAGGAGAAGCGTGGGTGGAAAAATAAGTCTCATTCAGGGTTCTGTCATCCAGGGGAGAGGCAGATCCTCAGCAAGAAACCCAGACTCTAAAGGGGGTGCTGGGGCAGGAGCCAGGAGTCCAGTCATGGAGGAGTTTGGGGGAATCTGAAGATGCTCCTCGAGAGTGGAGATGGCTTTTGACTCGGGGGTAGGTCAGGCAGGGGCAGTCCTGTCAGGAGCCCAGCGGGCAGATGAGTGCCCTGCCTGGGGGCAACCGGCTGGACTGCGGGCCAGAAGCAGCGGTCCCTCCTGTGCCTCAGTCCTCCTGCTGTCCCCAAGCCCTGGGTTGAGTCTGGTCTGAATTGCCTCGCTGTCTTAACTGTGCCACGGGAAGGGGGATGAGTCCACCTTGGTGAAGACATTAAGGGGGGAGCAGTGGCCCCCCTCCCCAGCAACAGTCAGTGGAGAGAGAGCCACAAGAGGAGAGTGGACTCTTGGGGACAGGAGCTGTGACTGAGGGTCAGCCACCCTGCCCACATGAAAGTGCTCTCCCAGCTGCCAGCCCTCTTGGTTTTCTAAGAGGCATGGAGGCCCTGCGGTGCCCTCAGAAGACAGTCTAGGGTGGCAGAGAGAAGGTGGATGTTAGACACCAGCCAACCTGGGTTTCAGGCTCAGCCCCACCATTTCTGGGCTGTGCGGCCATGGCAACTACTTAGCCCCTTGACCCGAGGTCTCCTCATCTGCTAAACAGGGGTGTGCCTCCCTCACAGGTTGTAGAGATGGAGCGAAACGAGACCTGCGGGGCTGGCACTGTGAGTGGTGGGCCTTTGGAACCAGTTTATTAAATGGGCTGGCACGGGAAATGGCTTTGTCTTCATCTATGGTTTTGAAGAATTCTCCTTTGGATTCCTTAACAACGTCTTGGATAGATGCTAGAGTTTTCCAAATAATATTTTTTTAAGTATTACCAGTTTTAAAATCGAGACCCATTCTCAGATGTCCAACCCAATCTAAATCCCATCTTCAAATTCACTTCTAATCAAAGCTCAGCCTCTCCCTCCAGCTCTGGCCTGGCCCCCGGCTCAGGGACCTGCAGTGTGGGAGGGGTCATCTGTTTGTTTCCTCCTGGTCTTACATCACTGGTGCCACTATCATCCTTTCTTAGCTTTTGCTGGTGGCATCACAATGCCCACGGCTAGGACAGACATACCCTTCCATGGAGCCCATTGGGTCTTTGGAGATTCCCCCCTTCCCCCCCAATACAGGGACCACTGCCCTGCACCTTTCCCTAAGTGGGTGGTGCTTCCTGTGACTACATCGCATGCTGTCCCCCGCCCTCCGCCCCTCAGGCACCCTTGATCCAGCAGGCAGCCCTCCCGGGCAGCGTCTCTTCAGATGTGGCTGCCGTCTGCAGAGTCTGCTTGACCCATGTCACTCTCCCCCATCCTTGGCGCAAGGTGCCCTGGGAGTACAGACTGCTCCCACTGATGCCCTCTTCCTGTCCCTGCCTGTGTGGGCTGCTCCGGTCAGCCTCTGACCCAGAGAACTATCGAGCACAGCGTCAGACTCCAGGAGACACCTCTGGCTCTCCCGAAACCCTCACCATGCTCCACTCCAGTGCTCCTGGGTAAGCTTTCAAGTGTCTGCAGCTCAGCCAGCATCCACTGGGAAATGAGCTGCCAGGCTGCCCTTGCTGCAGCCTGACGTTCTCTTCACCATCACCACCACCGCCATCTCTAGACCTGCGGGTACCACAGCACCCCTCCTACTTCAGGACCGTCTCCCATTATCCCTGGATAATTTCTAACCTTTCTGTACAGCCTGGAAGTGGGTAGTAGGGGTTACTAGTCACCAGACCCATTTTGCTATTTTAATCGATATGACATAGAGGTATCTAAAACTTCTCTTCAGAATGAGGGCTAACATATTACACGTCACTCTTAGCTTTAAGACTTTAGCTGAAAATTCTCAAAAATAGGAAAATCCCATTCAATATCCTCTTAGGCATAGTATTAATATTCCAGGCTCAGGATTTTTCATTTCTTTAGGAATTTAGCCAAGTGATCCCCCTACGAGAGGTGTTGTTTTCCCTTCATGAGTAGCAGCAGTGCTGTGTATGATGGTCTAAGCACGAAGCTAGAAGCCAGGACACATGTGTGGCATCTGTCCCCCACAAGCTGTAGGTCGTGTCCCCTCTGCCCCTTCTCCCTCACCTATACAGCGAGGGGCAGACCAGAATTAAGTTCACAGTTCTAACGGTCTAGGCATTTTGAAGTGTTTCTTATCATGACAGTACAAAAAAATCATAAAACATACAATTTGAAAGTTATTATACAATAAGCACCCATGTAACCACCACCCAGGTCAACAGAAGATTTCCAGCACCCCAGAGTCCCCCTGGGTCCCCTTCCAGTCACCAGAGGAAACCCCAATTCTGACTTTTATCAAAATTATTTCCTTGATTTCCCTTATAATTTTGCCAGCCAAGTATGCATCCCTAAAAAGACACTGTAGCTTGGTTTTGCCTGGTTTTGAATTTTATGCAAATGGAATACTTCTTCTGTGTCCAGTTTCTTTTAACATTCTTTTTGTGAGATTCATTCATGCTGTTGCAAGTAGCAGTGGTTTGTGCTTTTTCCTTGCTGTATAGTATTTCCTTGTATGAACAGACCATGAATTAGGCTGTTGGACACTTGGGTCATCAACCTAGGACTTTCTGTAAATACACACACACAAACACAAACACTCCCACTCCACGTATAGTCATATCGATTCAGAGCTGATTTCTTCATGAATTCAAGAACTTGAGTTTGGCTTTAAAGTGTAGCAAAATCCCTCTATTGAGTCCCTGGTTATACTGCTAGTTTGGCTTTTTTCACACTCTTACGGCCAAATTCTGAATCTAAGGACATAATCCATCTTCCTCAACAGAGGTATCATGATAAGGTTTTCTCCTAACTTGAGTCATTAAGCATAAGATGGAGACAATGTCAGGCAATTGGGCATTTCCTCCAAGGAATCTAGAAAATGATTAGCATACAAGTTTAAGGGATCATTCTGAAAAAAACTTTCTCTGGCCTTTTTAGGGAAATGGTAAGCCACACCTTTCCCAGAGCTGGCACCACCCCCACTTAACAGTGCACAGGTAGATCTCCTGACGTCGGGCATGCATTAAACAGGGATGCCCCTGAACTTCTGCTACAGAGGTGTTGACAGGTGCTACTGTGCCACTCAGACAGATGATGCATTTTCTGCTCAGACTCCAGGCAGCAGTGGATCTTCATGCTAAGGGATTACATCCCCTCCCATAACCAGAGGCAGGCAGCATGGGTCCCACAAGGACATCACAGCCGGCAGCTGGCTGAGAGCTCAGGCTGGAGGAGCAGAGCTGCCACTCTGCACTGCCCTGGATGACAGGGGACGAGCATCCTGGCGGGAAACCAAGCCTTCTGCAGAGATCAGTTGATAAAGAAGCTCCCTTAAAGACGGTGCTTTGAACGAATGGGTAAATTAAGACTTAATTACAAGAGTCAGAGCACTGAGCAGCTGCCCCGGCACAGAGCAGACCTCTCAGGATAAAAGCCACTCCAGACACCCGGCAGCACAGGACCCAGCGGGGCCAAAACCTTTCCCTTGGCTACAAGTGTGAGCAAGGGTGATGGTGGTCCTTGGGTGAGAAGGAGCTGATGTCCAATGGCAGAGCCACGCTCACTCTCTGAAGGTTGTGGACTCATTCTCAAACAATCCATTTGTCGGTTTCATAAACTGACAAAACTCTCCCTTTTCAGAGACCATCAAATAGAGCTACCTGGACTGAACACACCCTACCTTGTCCCCAGCAATCCCATAAAATGAAGCCTTTATGGAAGTCTGTCCTAACAAGGCCCAGGTGTGCCACTGGTACATTAAAAAACAATTTGAGGGATGGGAGACCAGGTGACACTTGTTCAGTTTGTGGGCATCACATCTGTGCAGTGGCTTCTGTTTTGTGTTTCCTGATGGGTCCCTCCTAGTGACCATCTTGCCTCACCCGTATTGATTTATAGATCCCCCACCCCAGACGAGGGGCCATGTCTCCTCCATCAGTTTAGGGGTTGCCCAGATTAGGAACCATATCTAGTGCCACCAAGGCAGAGAAATATCTAAATACCACTTGAGCGATGCCACTCAGCATAGGAGCCATGTCAGCACCTGCACATGCCTGCCCCGCACAGGGTGGGGACCACCCGCTCAGCCGGGACCTCGCTGATCCCCGCTCTGGTCTCCACAGGTTTCGGCATGACCACCCCCGCAACGGTGGGCGGGAAGGCCTTCCTCATCGCCTACGGGCTGTTCGGCTGTGCCGGCACCATCCTGTTCTTCAACCTCTTCCTGGAGCGCATCATCTCGCTGCTGGCCTTCATCATGCGCGCCTGTCGGGAGCGCCAGCTGCGCCGCAGCGGCCTGCTGCCCGCCACCTTCCGCCGCGGCTCGGCGCTCTCGGAAGCCGACTGCCTGGCGGGCTGGAAGCCCTCGGTGTACCACGTGCTGCTGATCCTGGGTCTGTTCGCCGTGCTGCTGTCTTGCTGCGCCTCGGCCATGTACACCAGCGTGGAGGGCTGGGACTACGTGGACTCGCTCTACTTCTGCTTCGTCACCTTCAGCACCATCGGCTTCGGGGACCTGGTGAGCAGCCAGCACGCCGCCTACCGGAACCAGGGGCTCTACCGCCTGGGCAACTTCCTCTTCATCCTGCTCGGCGTGTGCTGCATCTACTCGCTCTTCAACGTCATCTCCATCCTCATCAAGCAGGTGCTCAACTGGATGCTGCGCAAGCTGAGCTGCCGCTGCTGCACGCGCTGCTGCCCGGCGCCCGGCGCGCCCCTGGCCCGGCGCAACGCCATCACCCCGGGTTCCCGGCTGCGCCGCCGCCTGGCCGCGCTCGGCGCCGACCCCGCGGCCCGCGACAGCGACGCAGAGGGCCGTCGCCTGTCGGGCGAGCTCATCTCCATGCGCGACCTCACGGCCTCCAACAAGGTGTCGCTGGCGCTGCTGCAGAAGCAGCTGTCCGAAACGGCCAACGGCTACCCGCGCAGCGTGTGCGTCAACACGCGCCAGAACGGCTTCTCAGGCGGCGTGGGCGCGCTGGGCATCATGAACAACCGCCTGGCCGAGACGAGCGCCTCCAGGTAGACGCGTGCCTCGCCGCGCCACGGACCCTCACCAGGCTGGGGTGCAGCCGGGCGGCGTTTGCTTTCCTTCTCTCAGACGCTGGCGCTTTCTTAACCTTTATCCAATAAAATGAAACCAAAAAAAAAAAATTTTTTTTTTAAAGAAATACTATTTGGCCAGGCCTGATGTTATCAAGGGCAGGTTTTGGGGGAGCCTGTTTTCCTTATGGGCTCCCTCTTGGAGAACTGTGGTCCCCAGCAGATTCTCCTCCAGGGAGAGAAAAAGTGGCACCCCAGACCCTCGCCCGGTGCACACGGCAGTGAGAAGAGTGCCACCCCTGGGTTCTGCAGACTGGCACTAAACCCCGTCTCGATGCACGTAAGCAGCTGGCAACCCCAAAGCATATGGTGCAACTTTTCATGGCTCTGAATTACCTCCGCAGCATTTAGAATCCTGGCCCAGCCCAGCAGCTTCCTTCTGGTCGTCAGAAGTGATATAGTCACAGTTATGACAGGTGGGGATGGGGAGAGCCATATGTTGCCTCCTGATGTATATATATAGTACAGCCGCTACACACAGAGAATGGCGTAGTATTATGCAATGGGATGAAACACAGCACCAACTTGCGGACTGTGGCATTTCCCAGAGATGTGGGAATTGCAGTGGTAAGGGGCTTAGCAGGCCTTTCTCAGCCTGGAGTTAGTCCACTTAGCACAGCGCACAGGGCAACTCCTTTTAAAGAGGGAAAGCCTGGAGTGGCCTGCAGGGCCGGGAGCACTCGGGCTGCAGAAGCCCAGCTCTGCTTCAGCTGGCTGATCTCTGAGGCTCAGGGCACATCTCTGAATCCCCTCAACGCTCCTTCCTTTCACCAGCATCGTCCACGGGAATGCTTTTCGTTATTAACCAGGAATGTCTGAGTCTTCTCAGACAAGATTTTTCTTTGTTGGTGTGGATTTTTTCTTATCTTTTTTTCCCTTTTAGAGAGCCCGGGGGTGCAGAGCGCAGTACCCCCTCCAGCTGCCCCTCCTCTGCATCAGCGCTCTGCCAGCCACACTGGTGGGCACCAGGGCCTGCAGCACCAGGAACCAAAGCAGTCATCCTGCAAGTGTCAGAGAATTTGACTCCAGAGCCATGTGTTTGGGACACATCCCATTCTACACCCTGGTTGGCCCCCACTAATATTCAAGTGAATGTGTTTTTTCCACACACACAGTCTGTCCTGGAGGTGGAGGAAGGCAGGAGGGAGAGAGCTGGTGGATGGAAGCAATTTTAGGATTAAAGTTTTGCCCTGGATGATCCTCAAGGTGAAGGACAGTTTCTCCCAGACTCACCCTCTACCTCCTAGGAGGTCACTGACTTGGAGGAAGGCCAGATACCCAGCCTTCACTGAAGAGATGGGGGTCTTGGACTGTAAAGGAACAGTACTCTTTTGGCCCATTTTTTCTCATCCAAAAAGATGACGATCCCAAGGACAAATACCAGAGTCTAGTCAGACACAGTGTGACCCACCAATATACATACAGCTTCTGACCGGAAGTCTTAGGAAAGCACCAGGACATCTCACACCGTCTGCCCGAGAGGCATCAAAAAGCCGTAAAATCTCCCTCCCTGGCAGTGAAGGAAGCATATGTGCCTGGAACACTCAAACACACACGCACGCACACGCACACACACACACACACACAGCATTAAGAGTCACACTTGAATGTCAGCCTCCCCTCGCCCCTTCCAGTTCATGGCAGGAAGGAAAAAACAAGTTAAGATCTGAGTAACTCTCCAGCTACTTTGGGTAATTTCTTTTTTGGGGGGTGAGGGATAATTTCTCATTTGGATTGGGATTGGTTTTTAAACACAGACTGTAAGCTGGGGGTGAAGCCAGTGAGGAGGAGCTGGCCAGGACAGAAGTCAGTCTTGCCAGTTCCTGAAGGGTAGGCTTCCAGAGAGCCACGCTTCCAGGATGCACTGTGACGTCAGCCAGGCCAGCTCCATGAGCCTCCCCAACACTGCCACCCTTCCCCCATCTGAGCAATGGCTGCGGTCACACTGTGCTCAGAGAGGCACGCATTGTTTAGGGCAGAGTCCTCTAACAGGACCTAGAAATAAAGTATCAGGTTTATCCCTTTAAAGGAAGGAAAGATGAAAAGGCATCCAGTTAGAGGTGTCACCTAGGCAACAGGAAATAATTTGGGGATCTGAGCTATCCAGAGGGGAAAGGAGACATCCCCATGACAGAGACGTCTAGACCATGAGGACTTAATAGCAGGCAAAACAGCAGGCAACTCAGAGAAAGTGAGCCCCAGGAAGAGAACGGGAGGCTTAAGACACAGTCACCATGGCTCCTTGAGCTAGACAGGCCAAAAAGGCAACCGGGCAATCTGCTGACCAGCACACAGGACTGCAAAGAATCCCATCCCCACAGGCGGGAACAGGACCTGCCTCCGGAGAAGGCAAGCTCATAACCTTCTCTGGCAGTCTTCTCTGTCACCACTGCTTCCTAAAGTCTATTCTGAGTTGCTCATGCTGCAGCCTTAGCTGTTTTCACTTCTTTTCCTATGCTTTGGCTTTGGAAGGAGGCAACTGCAGGCAGCTTGAGCACGCTGCTGAAGGAATCGAAAGCATGGTTCAGGGGAGCTAGGAAAGGGACCCTTCCTGCTCAGCAACCTCCCAGAGAAACACCAGTCCTCTAGTGTACAATGGTAGCCCAGGACTCAGTGGTATGCACATATTTTTGTCCATGTTCCCCTGGTTCCCCCCTACTGCCACCCTTTTCAATCATCATTGTCCTTTACCTCAGGCCAAAGGGCTCAGTCCCCCAGATGCCAGGGGCTGCTGGGAAAAGCCGGGCTCCCAAGGTCAGGGGGTTTGTTGGAGCCTAGAGCCATGCCTAAAGGGCTTGTTTGACATCCTGCTTGAGGGCGAGCATAGAGAACCAGACCTGCTTGACAAGCTGGGATGGGGTCCTCCCATCGTTTCAGGATTATAGACAATGATAGGGACCCCTTTCTTTGGTGCAGATTCTTCTGAACCTCAGGCTAAGAAAGGGCTCCTTCCTCTTAGATGCTGTGGCCTCTCCCACCATGCAGGGGTCTCCAGTCTGACCCACAGCTGGTAGCTCGCTGTAATCACAACGTCCCCAGGCTCCACGAGTTGCTTCCTAACCTGAGGCCCACACTCACCCCTCTTGTGCTGGGGCTCTGGGGCTCCCGTAAAGGCAGCATGGGCTCTTGTCACTCGGCTGTGGCCACACAGAGGCCAGGATCTTAGACTGCAGCCAGGCCTTCTCAGAGCTGAGCAGGCAGGGAAGGAGCCACCCTTGGTGCCCTTGCTCTCTAAGAAGGCCAGGTGGTCAGGGCCCTGTGTCCTCTGACCGAAGCCAGCACCTCCGGGCCTGGCGAAGGAGTCGGAAGGTTCAGGCAGCCGCAGGCCTTCAGCTTGTGGAAAATGCCACGAAGTCCTGGGCTTTGCCAGGAGTGTCACACATCACAGCATCATGCACACACATGCGTGTACACACACACACACGTCAGCCTTAGAAAGAGCTACTAGCCCCTTTCCCCACGGAAAAGAAATCCTGGTCTGGGCCACTTTAAGGAGAAGGATTTTGCATTTTTAACTCCCTGGAGATCTGCAGGGGCCTGGAAAATTCCTCCCTGTCTTGGGGGAGTTTCATGGACACTTTGCATGTATCTGTGTTTTACACAGACGCCAGCGACCAAACCCAAGCCAAACCCTGGAAAACAGCTGCTGAATGTACACAGGCTCCTCCGCCTCTCGGACAGGCCTCCTAGCAGATCCCTCTTCCTGCGCCCTGGGTGAGGGGCCCCCGAGCCCTCCTGGCCACGGCAGCCCCCAGAGGCGGAGACCACAGGAGCCGTGGGCCAGGTGGCTCCACCTTACTGTAACTTTTTACATTCTTCACAAACAAAAAGCACAATTCCACACGCACACTGTCTGGAAAGCACATTCAGACAGACGGCTTGAGGCACTTCTGAGTCCAGAAGACGCGCTGGCTGGGGCCCGTTTTTTTGTTGGAACAGTTGTTATAAAATGTGCTGGTTGGTGCCACCGAAGGCTCCACTCTGGGGCGGGGGAGGGCTGCTGACACCACCCCTGACCCCCAGGACGGGCTCATCGGCATGGACTCAGGGCCCGGACTCTCGTCCCTGGAGCAGCTCTGACACCTGCAGGTACCGAACCCAGCCAGTCTCATCACTGAAGCGATGAGGTTTCTGCACCCACCTGGCCCAAGACCCCCTTCCCCTTTCTGTCAGCCTCCCCCCACCTCCTCCCTAGGGAAGCTTCCCCCCTTGCTTTATAAATCATTTTCTATGCTACCCATTCTCTCAGGAGGGGGTTAGAGCATGCGGGGCAAGCCTGCAGGGTTTCTTAGACAATACATTTATTTTTCCGAGCAGCACTCCAAGAGAGGGCTTGAGGGGTGTTTAAATTAACGATGAATAAAATGCAGCCTGCCACCCCTTTGAGCTGTTTGCTTTTCGTCTGTCAAAGCTGCCTGCCTCCCCATCTCCCTAATCACACCTCCTCTGGGGGCGGGGGGTGGGCCCAAGAGACGTCAGCTCAGAGGATGAGGATGGGGCCAGGGTGGCAGCGTCCCAGGGGAGTTACTTTACAAAACAACAGTGAAATCCATCTGAGCTAAGGGCACCAATGGACCTTGCAGGCAGCCTGGCCAGACTGGGCCAAGGCAGATTCTGATGGCCAGGGCTGGCAAGAAGGTAGGGGCATGAGGAACCCAGCACTGGGGGAAATGACCCCAACTGTGGCCGTGGTTTCCAAGTCTGGCTGTGAACTAGGTTCTCTGAAGGGAGCTTTGAAAGATATTGATGGCCTGGACCCGCTCCCGCTCCCCAGTTCTGATTTCAATTTCAATGAGGGGAGCAGGCAGGCAACGGAATTTTGTGGCAGCTGCCCAGGTGATTCTAAAGGGCAACCAGGGGGACTTCCCTGGCGGTCCAGTGGTTAAGACTCCACATTTCCACTGCAGGGGACATGGGTTTGATCCCTGGTCGGGGAACTAAGATCCCGCATGCCTCGTGGCACAGCCAAAATAATAATAATAATAAATTAATTAATTAAAGGGCAACCAGGTTCTGAAACGTACACTCTAAACACAGAGCACTCACACTGTGGTATGGAAAGGGCACGCATTCAGAAGCTAGGAGGTCCGGATTCTAGCTCCGCATCTGGCAGTCGGCTTCATCAGATCCTCAGTTTCCCCACCTCTAAAATGGGAGAATGATCTCATCCCCCCCACCCCCCGCACGCCCCCACCACCACCTCACCATCACCTCGCAGGAGGCTGGGAACTCCAAAAAGTATAAATGCTCCACAAATACAGTATCACTGTTAGAGAGGCGTTTCATGATAAGAGACCAGGCAGCCCCTATTGCTGCTGCAGGGGGTCCTTTCTGTGGCGCCAGCTGGGGGAGAAGGCTGCGGCCAGATGATCGCTTCTGCCCACGATGCCTGTGCAACCCTCTCCCTTTTGGTACCTCTTTAATCACTACCGCCAAACTCCACTGAGACTTCCTCTCTCCTCCACAGCCCCCTCCCCAGGTCATCTTTTTCCTTCAGTTTGCCCTAGAGATGAGAAGTGATCGACAGGTCACTCAAGTGCAGGCCCTGCCCGCCTCAATCTGCAAAATCACCCTCTGGCTCCCCCCAGCCCCAAAGATTTCATACAGCTGCAGTGATACACAGGGTACTATTTTCCATTCTGGTTTTTTGGTTTGGTTTTGTTTCAGTGCTGGTCAAAGCTATCAAATTGATTTCCTGATCTGCCTAGGAATTATACCCAGCAGTTTGAAAAACTCTAGCCTGTGGTGTTTCTGGAAAGAGGCCTTTCTCTTACCCTGCTTCCAGCTGAGACCCACAAGCTAACCGTGCCAGTGGACAGGCCTGGGCTCTGCTCACCCATCAGTCTTCCTCTCTCTTTGGTCTCATGCCCCAGCTGTGTAATCAATTCAGGTGGGTGTTTTAGCTGCATGAAGTGGTCCTTACCTTCCTTTCAAGCTCTAAGGCCTATGATTCCTATGACATTTTAGATCCCCAGCCAGCCATCCTGGATGGATTGCCAACCCTTTCCCTTTTATGGTCAGTTGCTCAGTTACCTTTCTGTTCTCCTGATGAGAAGATAAAAAAAAAACCTTACATTTACTTGGACAAGAGATTTGCATATTTTTTCTCACTTAATCTCCTACCAACCTTGGGAATTTGGTACTTCCCCTTCATTTTGTCCTGGGTCAGAGGGGATGAGTAATTTGTTTAGTTTGGGGCCAGGACGCCCCTGCCATGTTAGGGGCTGGAGAGACAAAGTGAGAAGGACAGTACGGCCCTTACTCCAGGCTTGTGGGAAGCTGACAGCGGACAGGGCCCCGCAGTTCTGCAGGACGAGTACTCCACATCTGCGGGCAGTCTGGGCCGCCAGGGGCACCCACAGAGAGGCAACCAGCCCGCCAGGCAGTCAGGGGAGGCTCTCAGAGGCAGGCTGTCCAAGCTGAGCCCGAGACGGGCCACGGTGAGCCAGCTGCAGCAGGGCACAGGCGTCCCAGGCAGAAGGAGCCCTATGTGAGAAGACAGAGAGGGGAACTGTGTGCACTCCTGCGGGCCTGGAGCCTGCACAGTGCTTCCTTGACCGGAAGAAGTGGAGTCCCGGCAAAGAAAACTACTTTCAAGGCCCCTTCCTACTCCATTCTGAGAGAAATGTTCACAGAAGGGATGTTGGTGGAATCGCTGAAGAAAGGTTTAACCATAAGGCAACGAACGCCCAGTGATGAGAGCTCACCTCTGCCTCTCTGGCTTCTGCCTATCTGGCCAATTGTGAGCAGATCTCCTCCCCTCCCTAGGGTTCCTTTTCCATGTCAGCAACCTGAGGGGCTGGCCTCTCAGCTCCGTAACTCTGAGGTCTGGGAGGAGAAACGTGAGAGTGCCACAGGGATTCTCATCAAGAACCACCGTTAGCTAACCTCAGCCGTGTGCCCAACCCAGCTTCAACAATTTGTCCCTGTTCTTCTTTGCCTATGGACTGGGCTGAGCAGGACCGGCCCTCTGGATGCAGGAGGGAAGGACCTGTGCCCCCTGAGGGCTGGCCAGCTTCCTGCTGAAAGCTGCAGCTCCAGCACACCCACAACCCTGTAAGAACCTCCGCCAGTGCCGGGTCCTGGTTCTCATTTGTACCATTCTCTACAGCTGTGCTGTCCGATGCAGTGGCTGCCAGCCACGCACAGTCCTTTAATTTTAAATGAATTTAAATTAAGTGGAATTAAAAATTCAGCTCTGCAGCTGCATCAACCACACTTCAAGTGCTCAGGAACCACACGTGGCTCATGGCTACCATACTGGCCAGCACAGACGCAGAATAGTTCTTTCACCGCAGTGAGGTCTGTGCTGCAGTGCTGCTCTAGAGGAGCTCTGCAATCAGAAAGCTTGAACCCCATGGGGGATCTGCGGCTGGGGCTGGCGGAAGTTGAAGTAGAAGCTCTTCCCCAACCACCAGGCCCCATTGCGGTCTCCTCCACCTCCAAGTGGCCTCTTCTCCGTTGTCCCTAGGGAAAGCCCTCCTGCTGCTGTTCACCGTGGGGCGCCCACCCCTCCCCCACCCCTTGGTTACCCCTTGAGGCCTCCTTTAGGACTTTATACCACTGTGGGTGACATCCACATTGGTAAAATGGGAGCCTCTCCCATCACAGCCCCCATAGATGTTGGGGGGCTATGGGTAGATTCCTTCGGGATGCGTGTCCTCACACATGAGAGCCCTTGGTCCAAATACATATGTGTATGCACGGGCACACAAACATTTCTATTAAAGGCCTAGTTCCAGGAATTGCTGCAAGTAAGACATGAAGCAAAACTTCATAGAGCTGTTCCCTTTGATCTGAACATTCATTGAGGAATGTTCTGGCAGAGAGGGAACAAAAAAGGAGCACTTGCTTGATTCTGCAGATGGAGGAAAACGAGGCCCAGCAAGGAGAAGCTCACACAGCAATTCACTAGCCAATCTCCAGCAGCAGCCAGACGGCCTTTCTGCTTGGCCCACAGCTCTGTCCAGCCCATTTGCCTGGTCTTGTGTTCATTCATTCAACAAACACATGAGCACCTATTGCGTGTATGCTTTGTGCTAAGCCCTAGAGCAGTTATGGTCAATAAGACATGAATCCCGCCCACTGTGGTCGAGCAGCTATGACATGGTGGTGGGTGACCACAGAAGGAGGTACAGCCAGGGCTTGGGGTTGAGCCCCACGCCCAGCACTGGGTGGCTCTGTACTTCACCCCAGCTCTAGTCCTGTGGCTCCCCATTCCTCATCCTTTCCACCTGGCAAAGAATAAGATACATTCTTCATTTATCAAAATGTCAGCAGCCAGTTAACACCAGAGTTTAGAGACCTCTTCTACCCACACCCCAACCTTTTTGCTCCTCCACCTAAAATTGCTCCAGGTTCTTAAATACCTTCTCACACCCAGGTCGCAGTACTACTGAGTTGCACTCAGTAGGCACAAACCATGATTGTGGGGCTTGTTCGTAGCTGGAATCATAGCTGTCTGCAGGTGAGACTTCAGGTGTGTTGAGAAGGCCTGTCAAAGTAGATCCTACAGCCTTTGTCTTTGTCTGCCCAGGATGCTCTCCTGTTTCCTTCTTATGGGAACAGTATCCCTGTTGCTCTATCCTTTGCGAAAAACTCCATCCCATCTCCCTGTGGTCTAGCAGGCCTGTGGATCACAGGGTGCCCTCCTGTGTTACTTACCAATGCATTCAGCTGCAATTAACAGACAGCCCAACAGAGAGTAGATTAAAGAAGGAGAAACAGGGCTTTTTTTTTTTTTTGGCTGTGTTGGGTCTTCATTGCTGTGTGCGGGCTTTCTCTAGTTGCGGTGAGCGGGGGCTACTCTTTATTGCGGTGCGCGGGCTTCTCATTGCAGTGGCTTCTCTTGTTGCGGAGCACGGGCTCTAGGCACATGGGCTGCAGTAGTTGTGGCACGAGGGCTCTAGAGCGCAGGGTCAGTGGTCGTGGCCCACGGGCTTAGTTGCTCCACGGCATGTGGGATCTTCCCGGACCAGGGCTCGAACCCATGTCCCCTGCATTGGCAGGCAGATTCTTAACCACTGTGCCACCAGGGAAGCCCAACAGTGGTTTATTTGATGACGACAACCAGAAGTCTGGAGGCAGGTGGTGTGGGGTGGTGCGTGTCTCGGTGATGCCCGCCGTACAGCTAGCTCCTCCTCTCTTCTGCCCTGGGGTCCTTAGCATGCTGGCTTTGGTCCTCGTGCTTGTGACTTCAGTAGCTACACCTCCAAGTCCCACATCCATGTTACCAGCAGCAAGAAGTAGGAAGGGAGAATTCCTAGCGAGCCTTTTCCCAGGCTTCCCTAGGGACTTTCTGCTGGCATCTTATTAATCAGAAGAATGTCCCATGGTCACCACTACCTACAGGGGAGGCCAGGAGATGGTGCATTTTGCTTTCAATCCTCTATACAGGAGGACAGCAAGGGCAAGGGGACTGGGATGGTGTGGAGTAAGACCACCTACGGTCCCTGCCACCCTCCCCTCTAGGCTGGATCAATCATGGTCCCACAGCCTTAAAGACACAATCATTGGTCTAAGGAAGGGCACATGCCCCCGGCCAGGCAAGCAGCTCCCTGGCCTTACAAGGACTGGAGGTGATAGAGTGGCCCTTTCTTCTCTTGGAATACAAGTTAGGCCTAGTACACCAGTCAGGGTAAAGTTAATACAACAGAATTCAGTTCAGCTGGTTTAAGCGGAAAAAATTTATTGTAGGTGATAAACTGACCTGGCCACTCAGCCCACTGACACTGACAACCTGACAGAGTTACATACTACGACTCAGGCATGTGACAGGGCCCTGATGCCATAGTCCCCGGGCAGGGTCTTATGTGCTTAGGAGAGACATCTGGACACCATAATCCTGAGACAGGCACCACTCGTACACAACAGGCCACCACCATTCCCCAAATGCTTACAGAGCCAACAACTCTAGCCAATATCACTCAGAGATTTTGCTTTCCTACTACGGGACAGTGAGGGGATTTGCAGCCTTTTTTTTTTTAAACTGAGGTATAATTGACATATAACATTATATTAATTTCAGATGTATAACATAATAATTTGATATTTGTATACACTGCAAAATGATCACCACGATAATTCTCGTTACCAGCTGTCACCATACAAAGTTACAAGATTTTTCTTCTTGTGATGAGAACTTTTAAGATCTACTCTCTTAGCAACTTTCCATTAGGAAATATAGTAGTATTGACTGTAGTCACTGCATTACAGCAGTCTTCTGGTTTTAAAAGACCTACACCAATTCTCCTCGTCAAGAACCTCATCCAGGGAATTCCCCGGTGGTCCAGTGGTTAAGACTCGGTGCTTTCACTGCTGTGGGACCAGGTTCGATCCCTGGTTGGGGAACTAGATCCCACAAGCCACAGGGTGCGGCCAGGACAAAAAAAAAAAAAAGATCCTCATCGAAACAGCCTTCACGGCCTTCCTAGACCCTGTCCTGGGTCAGGTTTCCTGCTTGGCAGACAACTTTTTCACTCAGCACTCTACTTTTGGTCTCTGATGGGCTTCATTTTTTAATTTAACCTGGGCTGTTAAATGGCCCATCACTGGAAAAGCTGAAAAGACTCTAGGTTGGGCTCTCAGGACCAACTCTCAGGAGAGACACACCCACAGGGTGGTGCTATCTCTCTTATGACCAGGAAGCAGCCCTTTTCATGAAGCCCACCATGAACAAGAAGCCACTCCCCAAAAACCAGATACACCCGCTTGCCAACAGAAAACAGCAGAAGCATAGGCTCTACCTCCAATCTTGTGCAAGTGCATCTAACATTTGGAATCTCATCCAGAATGGTAGCTGCAAGAGAGTCTGGGAAGTGTAGTGTTCAGCCTTCTAGCCTCTGCAGTACAGGGCAGCCTGCTTCGAGGAGGGTGGAATAGATGCTGAATGCCTGTCTGCCACATCCTGCCTGCAGGAGCTGTCAGCCAGTGCTCAACCCCCTCCTCTGCCACATGGAGGGTCTGCCTACAGGAGGAGAGGGAAGCCACCGTGCAGAGGAAGCAGAGGCTGGCCTAGCCGCCTGCCTGAGCCCAGCTGTGCCCCCTGAGGCCTAGTGCCTGCAGTTCTTCCTTCAAATCTGGGAGCCTCCTCAGCCTTTCTTTACCAGTGTAAACCTGTAACTTCCCCTTTGCCTGTGGGCTGAGTTAGGTTACCCTGCAACCAAAAAAATTTGGGCTAACACTGTCTCTTTACCCCAGATTAACTCCTTCCCTGTGTTCTGAGGGCTGAAATGCCTTTTACAGAGATAGCCACTTTCATAGGAAAGTTCAGTCTTGGAATGCAGACTCGCTCTGGGAGAGTGAGTACAATAACACTTCACACTAAAGTGTAAATGACTGACGGTGGAGCCTCTCCTGAGACCAGGTTCTGATGGAGCAGAGGGAGGGAAAAGCCCTGGCTCCTGGCATATGGAGATGGGAGCTCTACTGATCCAATAGAGGCCACAGAAAATGCCATTTGAAGGCATCATGGATCAACCTTTCTGACTCAGGCTTCAGAGAACTGAAACTGAATAGAAGCCCTAACACTCCTTCCCTTAAAAAACAAATTTCCAGGGCTTCCCTGGTGGCGCGGTGGTTACGAGTCTGCCTGCCAATGCAGGGGACACGGGTTCGTGCCCCGGTCCAGGAAGATCCCACATGCCGCGGAGCGGCTGGGCCCGTGAGCCATGGCCGCTGAGCCTGCGCATCTGGAGCCTGTGCTCCGCAACGGGAGAGGCCACAACAGTGAGAGACCCGCGTACCACACACACACACACAAAATTTCCAGCCATCCTGTTACATTTCTAACAAATGCTCAGTCTCCTGTGTTGACTTAATGTTTATGTGACAGGGTCTCTGCCAGCCCGGCTTCTAATTCTATTAACCAAACACCCCAACATTTGCAGAAATCTCTCAATCTGTCTCTCTCTTCCATGTTCCAACTTCCCCAGATTCTCTTCTGAGCATCCAGAGCTTGGGGCAAGAGGGCGGCAGGAGGGAGATTCCTTCTGGCTAGAAAGCCAGGAGCATCTCTGTTCCAGAAACTTGGAAGGTCTGCCTCTCCCCAGCCCTCCAATTCTCACCCCACTCTCCCTAACAAGGAATTTTCTTTTTCATTGGTTAAAAATTGAAATAACAGAAAGGGGAAAAATTATTACTATTGCAATTTTATTCATCCTAAACAAGTTAATGAAAATGATGCAAAATGCTGGAGGCAGAGTCAAGCTTTCTGGCCCAGAGATGTCCTAGGGTGCAGCCTTCTCCTGAATGTTACAGTCCCCCTCAATCCCTTTTCCTGAAGGCAGCAAGACCCCCTCCCTCCTCCCACAGCCTCACGCAGTGAGTGCCCCATCCTCTCTGCACCGTGACTGGGGGGACCGCACGTGGACTCCAGGCTGGTCTTACACCCGCTGCTCCATCATTGATGCAATGGAGGAGCTTCACTCCTGCTGCAGAAACTCCAGAGAGATTTGCCACCAATTTCAGCGCCCCCTTAGAGGTGGTGGTGAAATCAGCCATCTGACCACAGAACGAGCAAGACAAGCATCACTGCCATCTTATTGCCGCTCCAGCTCACCCACTGCACACTGGGGAAACTGCTCAGAGCCACACAGGTTGTGGACGAGGCCAGATTCCAGCCTGGGCTGGCCACCTCTCTTCTGGAAGGGAGAACCAAGAAATCCTCCCAAACTACGGATGCCTGCATAGCCCACCATGCTTTAGTCTGACCCTCCTGTGTTACAGATGAGGAGCCTAGGTGGAGAGAAGTGACTTGGCCAGAGTCTCTTGGTTGTATGTGGGAAAAGCCTGGACCAGAAGCACATCTGTTGGCACCTCTGGCACAGAGCCTCTGCTTTTTCCATGATGTCAAGCCATAGCCAGGGAGAACACGGGAGAACATGGCCTTGACCCATACCCCCAAGGAGATGCTCTCCTCTGCTGCTTACAGGCTTCCTCTCTTCTAACATTTCTCACTTCAAGGCCTTCAAGGTCTAACCCCAGGTGACCCCAGCCCACCTGGAGAGTCCCCCAGACAGTTGCCCGGAGAGTCATCCAGATCCACAGAAGACTTTGTATGAACAAGAAATACACCTCTGAAATGTCAAGCCACTGAAATGTGGGGATTGTTTGTTACTGCAGCTTCGCATTGCTTACCCTGACCGGTACACACTTGTTCATCTATAGTTGTTCTCATCATGGTTGAGTGTATGTCCCCACCTGCTCCAGGAGCTCATGATCTCCCCCAAGAACAAGGCCAAATTGTCCCCCGTTTTACTGTTTACTTGGACAAGTCATAGCCTTGTTGGGGATTGCTTTTCTCAACCATAAAGTAGAGTTTAAAATGTTAGCCCACATCTCTTAGGGATTTTGTGAAAATAAAAAGGGACATAGCTTGGTAACAGCACAACTGTTAAGTATAAAATCTCTTTACTCCCCATTTCTCCATCATCAACCCCCGACCCCATCTGCCCCAGTGCCCATGTCAGGGCCCAGTCCCCACCAGTGCTTACTTACTGCTCACTGAAAATGAAGTGACCAGCACACCACCTGAGACATTCAAGAAAAGGTGCAACCCCCAGGCAAGTCAGCAGCTGCCTCTGGGTTGAGATTTCAGACATCTCTTCCCCAGTTTCACCAACGGTACCATTTGAAGAAAAAACAGTGCTCCCCCACCAGCATCTTGGTGCTGAAAATTGGCAAGACCACCTGCTGTAGGACTTTGGAAACAAACATGAGGCTCAGACCCCGGCTCCTTTGGTCAGGGGTCCCCAAGACCACCCTCGGGTCCAATGATTCACTAGAAGGACTCACAGAACTCAGACAAGCTACTCTACTCACAGCTGTGGGTTATTACAGTGAAAGAATACAGATTAAAATCAGCAAGAATCCAGGAGAAACCAGGTGCAAGTACTCAGGCATCCTCTCCCAGCAGAACCACATGAACAGCACTTAATTCTCCCAGTAACCATGTGTGACAACATGTACGAAGTATTTGCCAACAAGGGCTGCTCACCTGAGACTTGGGGTCCAGGGTTTTCATGAGGGTCAGTCACGCAGGCAGGGAGCACCCACGGACTGACCTTAGCTACTCAGCCTTCAGCCCCTCCAGAAAGCAAACCAGCACAGCACTGTCCAGGGCCCAGGTGATCACCACGAATCACACTGTTAGTGTAAGCTATGTAGCGTGGCTCAAGTTTCCAGGTGTGCAAAGACACTGCTATCAGGCAGGATCTTCCAAGGGCTCAGAGGTTACCTCCCCAGAGCAGCTAAGGGCCAGGCCTTGAGAACCTGCAGATGTGAGCACCCCCAACCTGCAGAGTAGACCCTTTCCTGCACACACCTGCACCTGGGCCCAGTTCTTCATTGGAAGGTGGACTCTGCCTCCCTGGATCATGCCAGCAGAGGCCAGTGGCCAAAATGGGCAAGAAGAGCACTGGAAGCACAGCTGGGCTCGGCTCCACGGCCCCTTCCAGCAGAATCAGCACCAGATCCCAGCCCCAAAGACCCTCTCTTCCCCGAACAGGGACCTGAGGGGCTGATGTGTTCTCTTTGGTGGCCATAAAAATTGTCCTGCTGCGGCCATCAGAGGTGACCCTTATCCCTTCTACCTCCTGACTCTCCACGTGAGTGGGAAGGACCCCGACATGCTCCTCTCGCACGCCCACTGGTGACATCACTCCGCTGTATCACTTTCACACACGTCCCGTTTTCAGCTCTTCTGGAAGGTAGAAGTTCTCTACCAGTGTTACAGCCCCTAGTAATGTCCCCAAGAGCAGGCCCGGCTGTCTCTTTTTCCTATAGCTCTCTCGCTCAAGGAACCATGGACAATCCATAACAAAGGGTGCTCACGTGGCACTACACAGTGTCATACCCAAAAGGACCTCTCCCCACAGAATTCCGAGGTCCAGTGCAAGTGCCTTAAGTCTTTGCAACCTCACGAGGAGTTTCTTCTCTACCTTGTCAACATCCTGGTGGATGGAGGGGGCGATCTCTTTCCTCCATCTTGGGGCTGTTTTCCCCCCTGCCAACTCCAAAGGCCACAGGGACCCCCGATCCCTGTACAAAGATATGCCAATACTGCCTGGGCCTGCCAGAGCTGCCACATAAGCAAATGAGCCCTCCACAGGGATGCAAGTAAAACAGGGTTATAATACCCCATGCCCAAAAGATGACATATGAGAAAAATTATGTCTACCGTTGGAGGCCTTATGAATAGAAATGAGGAGGATTACTATTCTTTTGCTGACAGAAACTTTTTCTCCACGATATGACTTGAAGTGTAAATAACCAGGGAGAAAGGAGATACTGTGATTTCCACTTATACTACCACACAAATAGATGACTGACAATAGAACACTTGCATGGGGCTGTTTATGGCAGAGCTAAAGGCAGAAACAGCAGGCCTCACTGGTACCACGAGGGGTTGGGGGTGGGGAGGGGGTGGGAGGGCACAAAGGTCCAGCAGCTTTGTGGTTGGTTTGTCAGCAGCTCAGAAGCCCAGCCTCAGAGACAGGGCAGTCATGGCAGACGGTTCCATCAAGGGTGGGCCTGCTGACGGAGCCTCACCCCACACGTCACCTAAACTGGGCTTCTGGGAGGGACGGGCCCACAGCCAGGGTGGCGGTAGGCTTTGGGGTCAAACCACAATCATGCTGGGCTGTCACACCAAGGATTCAGTCTCCAGAACCGAATCCACAGGCTGGGCTCCCAAACCGCTCTGCCCACTGGCTCCCAGCCGGCCCCATCTCCTCTGGGAGTGACACCAGGCCTGGCAAACATTGTTCCTGGGCAGTCCCCAGCTCCCGCAATGAGGCCTCATCTCAGTCCTCCTCTGAGGCCTGTCCATTCAGGTGACACCTGCTCTCGGCTTTTACACTCTGGAATAAGCACTGAGAAGGGGGTGATCTGCTGCCTGCCTGGGGGAAGGCAGGGCTGGGGGACATGGGAGGGGAGAAGGACCAAGATAGGCAGGGTCAGCTGGCCTTGGCCTGGGCCCCACCTGTTCCAGCACACAGCATTCCAGGACAGGTCTGTTGAGGCCACACCTGTCCTCAGACTCCTCTCAGACCAAGGAGGAGAATAGTCTTCTGAGGCTGACACTTGAGTCACCTCAAGGCAGCTCTTGAGGTGGGGAGGAGGGAGGGAGAAGGCAGCTCTTCCCTCAGCCCCTACGGCAGACCCTCAGTCAAGCCCGAGCCTACTCCACTTTAATCCAGCACCCACATGCTTTCTGAGTCAATGCTCTGAGTAAACAACATCATAAAAATCAACTTTTGGTGTCTACTTGGTGCTGGGTTGACTTCTAGAGTATGGTGTGATTTTCTATTCAGACTGACCTGGATGAGGGTCCCATTAAGCAAATTCCTTAACCTCTCTTAGCATCAGTTTCAACATCTTGAAATGGAAAAACGAACCTACCTTACTGCATTGGTGTGAAATGATATTATAAAGTACCAGACACAGTGTTCAGCACAGACACAGTTCCCTTCTTATCTTCCTTTATCAATCCACAAATTCTACTCTTCCTGTGCCAACCTGACTATAAAGGGCTACCCAACCAACCATTCATCCAACCATTCACTGTTCCACCCATCTACCCATCCATCTACCTATCGATCTATTCATCCATCTACTCATCCATCTACCCATCCATCCATGTATCTATATTACATCACTTTTTGAGCACCTTCTACGTACAAGCCACTGCAAGTTGTCCACAGAAGTAGATATAGTAATACACAATCTAGAAGCGAAAATTAAATATTAAGACCAAGATACAAATGACTTGGCAGAAAATGAAAAGTGTCTTAAGGGAGGTACAGAGAAACTGTTGGGAGATTAAACATTCCCAGACCTCTCTTCAAGCTCCAATAGAAGGCAACTGCCAGGACTACATCTGATTTCATAAAACAATTCCTTCTCTAATGGACACCACTAGGACATTTTTCTCCTCCTGCACAAGGAAGAAACCTCAGAGTCTCATTTTCCTAACCTGGGCCCTGGCTTTGTCTCGGCTTTCAGTTTACTGTGTTCAGCTCTCAGCTGCTCCACTGAGGACAGTGTACAGAGTCCAGATTCCTTCCAAGATTTTAATTGGACCGTCCATGAGGGAATTTGAAACTACCACGAGCTAAATGAGGAGATGATGGGTACATTAAAGACAGCTGCCTCAGGCTAGGCATTCCCTACACAACAGCCTGCGGGAGAGTCCATTAAGTGAGGGCTTTGCAGCACCTGCCGCCAGCCTCCACCTCCTTAAAAACTTCTCCCTGCTAGACATTTCTCCAAAGAAGATATACAGACTGCCAACAAACACATGAAAGGATGCTCAACATCACTAATCATTAGAGAAATGCAAATCAAAACTACAATGAGGTATCACCTCACACCAGTCGGAATGGCCATCATCAAAACATCTACAAACAATAAATGCTGGAGAGGGTGTGGAGAAAAGGGAACCCTCTTGCACTGTTGGTGGGAATGTAAATTGATACAGCCACTATGGAGAACAGTATGGAGGTTCCTTAAACAACTACAAATAGAACTACCATATGACCCAGCAATCCCACTACTGGGCATATACCCTGAGAAAACCATAATTCAAAAAGAGTCATGTACCAAAATGTTCATTGCAGCTCTATTTACAATAGCCAGGACATGGAAGCAACCTAAGTGTCCATCAACAGATGAATGGATAAAGAAGATGTGGCACATATATACAATGGAATATTACTCAGCCATAAAAAGAAACGAAATTGAGTTATTTGTAGTGAGGTGGATGGACCTAGAGTCTGTCATACAGAGTGAAGTAAGTCAGAAACAGAAAAACAAATACCGTATGCTAACACATACATATGGAATCTAAGAAAAAAAAAAAGTTCATGAAGAACCTAGGGGTAAGATGGGAATAAGGAGGCAGACCTGCTAGAGAATGGACTTGAGGATATGGGGAGGGGGAAGGGTAAGCTGTGACAAAGTGAGAGAGTGGCATGGACATATATACACTACCAAGCGTAAAATAGATAGCTAGTGGGAAGCAGCCGCATAGCACAGGGAGATCAGCTCGGTGGTTTGTGACCACCTAGAGGGGTGGGATGGGGGGGGCGGGAGGGAGGGAGACGCAAGAGGGAAGAGATATGGGAACATATGTGTATGTATAACTGATTCACTTTGTTGTAAAGCAGAAACTAACACACCACTGTAAAGCAATTATACTCCAATAAAGATGTTAAAAACAAACAAACAAACAAACTTCTCCTCGCCACCTGAGTTCTGCCCAAACTTAAGTCAACCCCTGGAAGAATTAGGGGAAAAGTACCTCCCTACAGAAGTACCTAATAAACAGTGTGGGGCAGCATTTCTCAGCTGATAAAAGAGGAAAATCTTACAAATTTTGTTGCCACAGTGAGAAACAAGGACCCATCAACATGATGAACGAAACACCCCATCATCTCCGCAGGCCACTACCCACCAGGAATTTGATCGCAAGATTCCTGCAGAGACATTGCTGAGCAAATGCTGCCAAATGCGGCTAGTGGGGTTGTTCAGGGTTTTGCAGATTTAGAGACAGAAGACCCAGTTCTGCCACTTACCAGCCGTGTGAGTTTGGGCAAGGCCCTTCACCTCTCTGAATCTCCATTTACTAGCGGGTAAGTAGGAAAAGCACTCACCTCGCCTACATCAGCCGGCCGGCTTGCTTGCGACGGAGCTCTCTCCGGGCGCCAGCTCACCGGGGCGGGAGGCATGGTGGGGACGGCCCTCCCATCTCTCGTGAGCTCAGTGACCTTGGGCAAGTAGCATCCCTTTCCTGAGCCTCCGTTCCGTGTTTGTGTAGATTACAGGTTTGCGTGTGGATTTTAAATGAGACGCGTGGCGCACGCCAGGTGCTCATTGGTTTTTGTTCCCTTCCCCCGCCCCCCTTCCCCCCCAGCCCCGTCTTTGCTGTCTACACTTAGCGGAGTCCCCTCAGCCTAGAACAGGAGGCACGGGGTTCCCCTGGATCCCGAATGCTGAGGCCAACCAAACACTCTCTGGTGCCCCCCCTCCTTGACTAACACCTCCGAGGCCTTAGGATGACTTCCACTTGGAAAGCAAGCCAGGCTCGGTAGCTTACGGCTCCTAGAAAATGATTTTCTGAAACCCTTTCTCCTTTCACTGCACCACCAGCCACCAATTCATGCCCCAGTTCAGCATCCTTTACCAGACTTGAGAATCACTTTCATTCTTTGTGCCTCAGCACAAAGAGATCCCCTTCTCCTCAGAGGCCTTTGTGGTCATGAAAACCAGACGCCCCTCTGAGCAGATAAAGGCCAGACCAGGGCGACTGGTGGAGTGAGGCTGCAGTGTCGCCCCCTCAGCCACGAGCTGGCCACCCCCATGCAAGGCGCAGAGCTGCCACATCACTGTTCCTGTTGCTTCCGCTTTCTCCCCTTCCCCCTCCCCTCCCTCCCTCCCTCCAGCGGCCATGTTAGCGGCAGCTGACACTTATTGACGGCTCGCCAGGAGCCAGACACGCTGTGCTCGGCTTTTCCCGAGTCATGTCTCTTTTGATCCTCGCAAGCCTCCAAAAAGAAGTGTGTGGACATGTGCCCTTTTCTTCAGCCCAGCACCCCTTCTTCACTTCCTTGCATCATGGTACTGCCCCCCATTTCCTCTAAGAAGCCCCTCCCCCATGCTGCATGGTTCTGGGGGGCTGCCCTGGTAGCCTTTGCCTCATGTCAAGGTGATTGAAATCCTTCCTGGGACTTCACATTGTGGACCCTAAAGAGAGAGGCCCTCTTTTCTCTGGATTGAGAGCTGTAAGGGTATGACCCTGTTGCTGTTTGCTGGTGGCCATGTCCTCCCCGTCACATGAAGGAACCTGAGGACGAGACCAACACCCAGACAGGCAGGGATGAGGGAGGGAGGGAGGCCAGCCCGCACTGCTCCAGTTTCCAGCAGCTCCAACCCCAGATGTCTCTTTTTGTATAAATTGGCATAGATTGGCTTTCTCTCACCTGAAAGCAAAAGAGTTCTGATTATTCGTAGATAGGTATATTAGATAAATTCTATTATTATCCTCAATTTACAGGTGTGGAAGATGAGGTTAAGGTTCTGAGGTCCAGAGGCAGAGCAAAGATTTTTGCATGAATATGTTTCATTCTAAATGAGTGCCCAATGTGGCCATACACTGGATGCTGTGCAAATACAACAAGGGAGAAAGGGTTGTTCTTCTCTTAGAAGTAACAGCCTAGGGAAGAGGTGCAGTCACACGTTACTGATATAACCCCACTTTATTCAAATCCACGTATGCAAAGCCATATTTACGGTCTGCATGATGCTGCAAAACAACTCACAGCAGAGTTGCCCTAAACAGTGGATGCCTGAATAATTCACAGAAGCATGAGTCTCTTATGTCTCTTTTGAGGCCCATTAGGAGTTGGCTGTCATGGGTTTTCACTCTGGCTCAGAACGAAATCTGTGCATGAATCATCCAGGGACCCTTTGGTCACCAGCAACAGAAACTGCACTCAAAGTAACTTAGCCAAAAGGGAATTGGTTGGCTTGGTGACTCGGAGCCGAGGGGTGGAGCTCCCCTCAGAAACCCCAGGGTGGTCAGCCTGCTTTTGCACCTTTCCCCCACCAACATCTAAGAGATCTCCTCTCTCTGGATGTTGACTCCATTTTTCCTGCTGCTGCTGGGCTCCATGTGATGGTGGCTGGGTGGGTGAGGGAAGATGAAGGGAGGGGAGGGGCATGCCCATAGACAGTTCTGGGTAAGCAACATCCCAAACCATCTTGGAGGAAGGAGAGCTTCTCATTCCCCAAATCTGTATAAACTCTAGTAGGAAGCTTGGCTCATTGGCCCACCTCTGTGGCCAGGAAAATGGGTCCTGTGACTGGCAGCCCCTTTTGAACTACATAGAGGGGCTTCACCAAGAAAGGTGAGGAGGGAGGGGATGGTGAACAGACAAAACATGACATCGCCTCACTGTCAAAGTGGATCAGAGTTTGTGGAAGGCTCAGTGGAGGACGTCCAGTCCAGCCTCCCGGCAACAACACCCTGGGATGGGGGCACACAGCTGCTTACCATCTCCATTCCTAGCAATTCCACTTCATACCACCTGTGTGGCCTCGGTTCCTTGGTTTCCTCATATCTAAATCCAGCGTTTGAACTTGGCAGAGTTGTCTGAAGACCCTCCCAGCGCTGATCCTCCAAGGACTGTCACAGCGACAAGACATGAAGCCCTCCTGGGAAAGGGATCCCTGCCACAGCCTGAGCCCCAAACTGTGCAGGAGCTGGTGCTCAAGTAGCTAAAGCGGGGGGCTGGCCAAAGGCAGGGGAAAGGGCCAAAGCCAGGACCGGAGGCCAGCCCTCGCAGAGCAAAGATCAGGAAGCAGCTGGGCTTGGCATCACTGGAAGATCAAATAGCTTGTGGGTGAGGAAGAACTGGCGTCAGACTGTTGGAAGTGGTGAAGGTGCTCCAGGAACTCGGTCCTCAGTCTGCCTGGACTATTGGGGAGAATGTGGGGCCGGGATGGCAGGGATCTGGAAGCTCCAGGAAGGAACCAGCGAGGGTAAAAGCTACATGTATAGAGGAAGCAACTCAGCTTCAGACCAAGGAGGTTGGGCCTCTTCTTACTTGGCTGTTGTGCTGCCAGGGCCCAGGTGGGAAGTACAGAGAACATCCTCAAGCTAATGAGAGGCCGAGTCCCCAGGGCTCCCAGGGGACAGTGACCTCTCTGAGTTGTCACCTGGGACCTCTGGTGACCACAGAATCTGGGCAGGAGTCACCATCGGACTAGCTCCAGGGGAGATTACGATGCCTCCATGTCCCTCGCTAGGTAGACAGAATTGCCCACCAACCCCTGAGCCTCGGAGAAAGGGCTGCCTTTAAAACCCGTGAAGCCAGTTGAGAACAGGAGTCGACTTCACATAAGGAGGAACCAAGAGATAGATGTGGGTTGATTCCAAGTGGTCTGAGAGACAATATCATTAAGAGAGCCACAAAAATCTACTGAGAAAAGTCAGAAGAAAGCAGAAATGGCCTCAAAACACCCTTGGAGGTGACCCTGCGGCCTCCATCAGCAAGACTGTGGGAAGGAAGGAGTCTGGCCAGTGACTGTAGGTCCTGAACTGGCCACTCTGCCCTGGAGCCTGCCCGCCAGTGAGTGTCCTTGAAGCATGATGGCTTCCCCAAAGGGAAGATGGCATTTCCAGCGCTGCCCTTTAGAAAAAGGACACAACTCATAGAAAAAGGAAACTATTCTTTCTTCCAGCTCATTTATTTTCTGGCTTGTCAGTTCTCACACCAACGGGAAAACTGGGAGAGTAGGGGAGAGAAAAGGATCATCTTAGCAAGTATTACGGTCTCTGGAAAGTCTGCAAACAAGGTACAAGTAATTTCCACTTAGACCTGGTGCTCAAAAATCAGTTCAGGTTCATTATTTCCAACTAAGTTAATCAATCCCAAGAGGAGGGGAGGAGAGAAACAATTTCTGAATACATAAAAATTTATCATCCATTTCTCTTTTACTTAATGACCCTGTGTGAAGTGGCTCCACCTGGAACTCAGTGTCTGATTGAAAAGCTCTGTGGTCAGAGGTGCTGGAGGGCCAGGAGGCTCACCCTCCAGGACGGCTCTGCCACCAACCAGCCATGAGGTCATCGGCGCATCACCCGCCCTCTGCATCCTGTGGAGGGTGATCTTGTTCATCTGTGCCAATGTTCAAGTGCTCCGCTACCCTTCCCGACAGCACAGAGGGAGAAGTGTCTGCATGGGGCCACATTAGAGTCCCCGCTCCATGGTGTCAGTGACCCAAGTCCCCAGGGAGCTCATGCTCTGTGCACAAGTCTTTCCTAAGAAACTACTCCATGCCTGCTGTGCTGAGGTCCTGAGTTTTTAGTTTAGTTGGGTTCAGTGGAAACAGGATTACAGAACAGAGTGGAGTCCAAAGAAGCTATTATTTGGGAAAGAGAAGGAAAGAACAGAAGCCAAGACATGCTTTGAGAAAAAACAAATTAAATAATAGTAATAAATTAACATTTAGACAGGGTGGGGCTTTGAAGATGGTAGGCTGAAGAGGAAAGAAACATCAGCATCCCAAAGCACCAAATCCTTGCCGTTCCCAAAACACACTTTTCAAAATGAGTTTGGTCCAACTTTCCCCTATGAGGTAGGGAGGACAGCCAAGACTCCATTTCCTGGCTTTCTCTGTGTGGACACATGACTTGATTCTGGCCAAGAAGATGTAAGTGGAAGCAATGTGTACAATGTCCACGATTTCTTAAGGCTAGGAACAGCATCCTTACACATTCCTCCTTCCTGCTGCCTGAAATGTGGGTGCACTGGATGGAGCCCCAGCAGTCACCTTGGGCCATGAGGGGACCTCGGGAAGAGAAGCCAAGCACAGTAGAGACACAAGCTTGAAGAATCAGGGTCCCTGATGCTCATACAGCCACCTTACCTAGTCTTCCTCCCTCCAGATTTCTTTCACATGAAAGAAAAATAACTTCCACCCTAATCTACTCATGTCTGATGATCTTCTCTACACCCCAGCTTCCTCATTCCTAAAATGAATAGTATTTACCTAACAGGTTGAGAATAAACTGGGTGCCAGACACATAGCTATTATTACATCTTATTGAAGCTACCATTTTTAACAGCTTTATTGATATATAAACTTACATACCAGTTTGCCTGTGTAAAGTATTCAACTCAGCATACTTATAGAGTTCTTCAATTATCACCATGATCTCATTTTAGAACATTTTTATCATCCCCTAAAGAAAGCTTGTACCATTATCAGTCACTCCCCATTTCTGCCTCTGCCTCCCCAGCCCTAGGTATGTTTTGTTTTTAATAGTAAATTCTCTTTAGTCACAATTTTAAGGGTGCTTGAAGATATTCTGTAATATTAGATAGCCCTTGATTTAAGATAAGACAGTCATTTTCAATTTAATATTGATTTTATCAAAGCAATATAGTTTTAAAAGATCAAATTGGAGCATCATGAGGTTTATAATAAAAAATACCAGTCCCCCCTCTCAAAGCTGCCCTGCTCACTTTCAGCTCTCTTAGAATCCTCTAGCATTTATCTCCATATTTTTAACACGCTTATACTGCTATTTCTTTATTTTCCAATTTTAGACATTATCTTACAGAAAGAGTGGCAGATTTATTCTCTTACACCCTTCATCCCAAATATAGTTTGTTTGTTTGTTTTACTATTTTTCTTAAATCACTTGTCGGTGTTTATCACTAAATGAGTAAAATTCGTAGTTAGGATAGGCAGTGTACTATCATGATACGGTTTTGATATTCCTGGAGTTAATAATCCCGCCCCCTTTCTTCTCAATCGCTCTTCCTTTGCAGCTATTATTAACTCACCCCCACGCTCCCCTCACTGCACTCAAACACGGCAGGTCCACTCGTCACACTTCTTCCTCGAGTCCATCCTTCTGGGGATTCCCGTCCTCGACCTGGTTGCTTTATGGACTTACTTCAAGCTACTATTTTTCAATCTTGAAAGTTACTTCAGTCATAGCCAATTCTGAAGGCAACAGCCCGCTTTATCTCATCCCCATTGCCCCCAAAACCTAGACTTAAGCTCACGGAGCTGAAAGAGGCTTGGAAGTGCTACTTTGGTCTGACCACCTTGCCTTTCTTTCCCTTCTCAGGTAACCAGACTCCCCCATTCTATTTGCTTGGAATTCATTGGACCTTTTTTCTCCATGTCTGATTCTAGTGAAAGGGCCACCAAAAGGGTTTCAGGGAAAAGCATTATCAATGAATATTTCTAGGCCTCAACGTACTTGTATGCTAAGATCACAGCTAAAAATAATAAAAAATAAAGCAGCAAAGTGCTCTGTTGCTGATTAGAGAATTACGAGCTGGATGACTGACATGGCACTTTGAGGAGAGCGGGTATCACCTCAGGGTGGCTCTTTGGATGCTGGCTTAGACTAACTGCAACCAAGGCTTAAGCCCTTTTATAGTACCTATGAAAAAAATCATTTGTTTTTAGGTTGGGGCATTCACCTTAACCCTACTATTCTCTGTACTCTGCACCTGCCTGGCCCTGAAGGTGTGGCATTTGAGAACTCTAAAAAGCCAACCCCCTTAAATTACAAAAGAGGGGAAATCCAAGGAGGGGCAGTTTCTAGTCACACAGCTAAGTGGCCAAGCAAGGGCTAATCCAACTCAAGCAGCCTTCCTGATGCGCCACATTGCCGCTCACTTTAACTCCCCCATACCTTGACCTGTGCAGGCTTACTCAGCACTTTACTCACTAGGCACGAATTCAGAGCACAGCGGTGGAGAAAACCTCCGGGGTTATTCCCCACAGGCTGGATAAAACTTTCCTGGCTCAAGAGAGAACATACATAACCTCCAAGTTAAGTGATCCGAATATCTGAGTGTGCCAGATTCGGTGTCCTGCTCCAAACACTGTTGACATTTAATTCCATCTCCTCATTTTGCAAGCTTCTGGCTGACTGTCTCTATTCTCATTTAAACATAATCCTTTGTCCAAACGGTTCAGTGTAATCCCTTGGCCAGACAGATGTTGGCATTTGGTGACTGGTGAACTTCTGAAAGAATGCAGCTGCTGAGCTCCTGTTTCCTTTGGGGTATCAAGCCCCAGAGAGCAGCCATGTAGTTGCCACGAACCAGACGGGTGGCAGGGCCCCCGGTGGATGCTTCTTGCTGTGTCCACAGCCCCGAGAGAGAAGCCTTCCACGGGAGAACCAGCTTCCACAAGAGAACAGACATAGTACTTCTTAATGTCTGCACCACAGCTCCCATCTTCCTTAACTCCTGTTGCACTGCCGACATCACTCATTCTGACACTAAATAATATTTAGAAAGATTAAATTTGTCACATGCGCATCTCAGATTCCTAACAATATTTTAAGCCTTTAAATGCAAAGAAAAAAGGTACGGATTTTGGAGACACACTGCTTGGGGTTCAGACCCCAGCTCTGCCACTTACTGGCTGGGTGCCCGGGGCAAGTTACTCAACCTCTGAGCCTCGACGTTCTCATCTGTGAAGCGCAGGTAATAGAAGTACCCACCTTTCAGTATTGCTGAAGAGGACGAGTCTTTTGAGGAGCCCAGCACAGCACCTTGCCATTTTCAGATATTCACAAAGTATTTAATGTTGCCAAATCGCGCATCTACTTTGTAATATTAAGGATTCAATGCGGAAAGTCATTTTCATGATGGATTTGGCTGAGCCAAACAATGTTTAGCAACAAAACATCACATTAGAATTGATAATAAACATGAAGTCCTGATCATTATGTGAAGAAAAAACTGATAAAACACATCTTGCTAGATGGGCAATGCACCATAAAATTTCAGATTAGTGGCTGAACTGAAAGTAGTTGCACTGCCTTAATTAGATTTAACTATACTTAATCTGGTTTTTAAAACGTATTAAGATTATTCATAAAATTAAACTGCTAATTATAACAGATAAGTGTCAACAAAATTCTAGGAAATAAATGCAATAGTAATATTGTGATAATACAGTTTAATCCCTATGGTCTCATTTACTGGTTGATTCTGAACACTGAGGAATTCACTGCCATTGTTCTTTTGCTAGAATAAGAAATTGTCCACTGACAGAATTATCCTTTCTTCTAAATTTAACAAGTTTAGAGAGTTTATAATTTTCTCTCTTTGAGGTGAAGCAAAGGCAGCAGCAGTCTGGTCTTCTATTTACCAAGTCTAGAAATAGGATGGGAATGGTCCAGTGAAGGCCACCCAGCATCCAGTATCATTCATGCCACTGCTGAGTTCCCCACATAGCTGGATGAAAGATGTGTGTGGGCACTTGTTTGGACAAACCACACGCCAAAGCAAAAATATGCTAACATACATTGAATTTGGATCATGTTCTGAATGTGGTCTGACACAGGAAACACTGTTGCTTCCAGGACCGTGGGAAAGCTGCTGTGTCAAAGGCAAGGCGAGGGCTCCCCATTTTCCTCCTCAAAGAACAGGAGGCATTGCTACCTGCAATGAGACAGTGTCTGCAAGGGACTACTTCCTCTGGATACCCTGGCTCTGTACCACAATGTTCACAGACACCTGAAAGCTGGCCAAATAGGTAAATTCTGGAGCAGAATAATAAGAGAAAGCAGTGGCTCTGTCTCTCAAGGGAAGCGGAGTGGGGAGAACATCAGGCAGGAAACTATTATTTTAAGTTGGGCTCCACTTCCAGTTTTAGTCAGAAAATATGTGCAGCATTCTGGGCACTTTCGTCATCTCTCCCGGCGACACCCTATCTCCTTATCCCAAACACACTGACCGACCCTAGGAAGGCAATAATAGAGATTTCCTTTGTATATGAAAATTCTCTTTACTCATTTGTTCTTCCCCATAAGCTGATTAACATGGTTTAATTTATTTCAGACCAGACACTGGTTTTCCTTCTGACTATTCTGCACACCATCTTAATCAACAGAATATAACTAACAAGCTTAAAGAACCGCTCAGCACTGAATCAGCAGCTCATACCATATGCTGTGGGTAAAAACATACTTCCCAAAAAAGCTAAATGCAGAAAGACTAAGGATAGAAGATGCATTTAATACTCATGAAGTCTAACAGGATGTGCTTAGTATGTGGAACACTGAGATTTTACAGGGAAAAAGTTATTCTTTAAATATATCCTAAAACATCTTCCTTCTGTTCTAATTTTTACCCTCAAAAGAGTATTTTAAGGAAAAAAAATCTAACTACAAAAACAATTGCATCTTGGATGGATTCTTAGTGCTAACTTTTTTAAAATGCAAAAACGCCATGTATTTTCTCAGAAACGTGGTTATGTGGCCAACAGATTTCATGGTAACAGTATGGCTGAGTTCTAAATCTTGGATAATATTTATAGATTCGGCTTTATTCTGGTATTATCCAAGTTCGTGTTTGAGTGGAGAAGGAAAACCAAGCCACACTGCAATTAGAATTTTAAAATGCAACTGTCTTTTGACAGGTCAGAAATTAGTTTATCTTTTGCTTTACATCTACCATTCCAAAAGGAAGGAGGCCGGTTGCTTCATTAGCATATTCATGTAATAAGCACAGTTTAAGTCTGAAACATCTTAAACAACGGGTCTATTATGTTTTTTTCACTTTCAAAAACATCTTAGAACTAAACATTAAGTCTCTTTTAGAGAAATGAAAGCAGCCTGATTTATCAGAGCTTGAGAGACTACATGTTTTCTTAGAATCAACAGCTCCCCCCCCTCCATTTCTCGTAGCCCTAACAACTAAAACCATGGGCTGATCTCCATTTTATACATGCTTTTGTACAGCAATCTAAAAACACGCGCTCATAGCTAACCAGGGGATAAAATATTTCACTAGAATTTTAAAATTGCCTTTTAAATTATATAAAAAAGTCTTCCGCTTATAAGAAGCTACATGATTTTGTTAAACCAATAAAAATGCCCACATTTAAATTTTTTCTCTGTTAAGTCTGCCTTCTACCCAAGCATTCGATAGCCAGAAAAGAAAAGCTGATGTATCTTACTCTAAATTATCAGTGATGAAAAACAGTGTGGTAAATCAAGATGAGCATTTTAAAGGGTTTACTGGCATTAAATTTTCATTTGTTCTCAAACCAAATTAAGCGCTTAACACATAATTGCAGAGTTTAGCAATAATCATAAAGCAAGCACCTGCATAACCACCACTCAGGTCAATAACCAGAATGCTGTAGCACCCCAGAAGCCCTCTAGAAGCCCCTCCCCATCAGCACCGCCACCACTCTCCCGACTTACATAGTCAAGTTCTTGCTTTTCTTTATCGTCTCACCCCCATGAATGCACCATTAAACAGTATTTTACCTATTCTTCAACTTCATATGATTGGGAGAAAAATGGTATTATTTGTTATCTGTCATTTCTTTTGCTTACTGTTTTTAAGATTCCATCTATGTTATTTTGTGTAGCTATAGTTTGGGTTGTTTCCAGTTTGGGTCTATCACAAATATTCTCGTATACCATCATCGTACAGTGTGTATACGTATCTCCACAGTATGCACCTAGGAGCAAAACTGCTGGGTCATATGTCTGTTTTCAACTTTACGAGCTAATTATTCTCACCAGCAGTGTTGTGCCACATCAACAAATACCACCAATAGTTGGTATTGTCACATTTTAAAGGACTGTCAATCTGATGGGGAGGGCAGAGTCAGGAGGGTGTAACCCAGAATAGTTTTCATTTTCATTTTTCTGACTGGTGATTGAAGACCTTTTCATGTGTATGGATCATTTATATTTCTTCTCGGGTAAAGTACCTGAACTTCTTTTAAAACAAGTTTTGTTGGAGAAAAGGGAACTCTTCCCTACACTGTTGGTGGGAATGTAAATTGGTACAACCATTAAGGAAAACAGTACGGAGATTCCTTAAAAAGCTAAAAATAGAGTTGCCATATGATCCAGCAATCCCACTCCTGGGCATATATCCAGAGAAAAATATTTCAAAAAGATACATGCACTCCAATGTTCATAGCAGCACTACTTACAAGTGCCAAGACATGGAAACAACCTAAATGTCCAAAGACAGATGAATGGATAAAGGTGTTGTATATACAATGGAATACTACCTAACCATAAAAAAGAATGAAATAATGTCATTTGCAGCAATATGGATGGACCTAGAGATTATCATACTAAGTGAAGTCAGAGAAAGACAAATATCATATATCACTTACATGTAAAATCTAAAATATGATACAAATGAAATTATTTACAAAACAGAAACAGACTCACAGACACAGAAAACAAACTTATGGTTACCAGAGGGGAAAGGGCATGGGGGAGGGGTAAATTAGGAGTTTGGGATTAGCAGTTACAGACTACTGTATATAAAATACACAAACAACAAGGCCCCTACTGTATAGCACAGGGAACTAAATTCAATATCCTGTAATAAACCATAATGGAAAAGAATATAAAACAGAATATATAAATATTCTGTTTGAGTGGAGATATATATATATAAAAAACTCAATCACTTTGCTGTATACTAGAAACTAACACAACATTATAAATCAACTATACTTCAATAAAAATTTTAAAATTAAAAAATGTTTGAAATATAATTTACATTGTACAGTGCACCCATTTAAAGTGTATACTTCAATGGTTTTTAGGTATATTCACAGATATGTGCAACCATCACCAATTTTAGAACATTTTCATCTGAAAAAGAAACCCCATATCCTTTAGCTATCACCCCCCTAGGCATCCATGCCCTGCCTGCCAGCCCTATGCTAATCTACCTTGTTTCTATACCTTTTCCTATTCTGGACTTTCACAAGAACGGAATTATATATTACGTCGGCTCTTGTGCCTGGCTTCTTCACTAATGTTTCCAAGGCTCATCCTAGCTTTAGCATGTATCAGTCCTTCGTTCCTTTTATGGCCAATTAATAGTTCATTGTATGTGGCTTCCCTGGTGGCACAGGGGTTAAGAATCCACCTGCCAATGCAGGGGACACGGGTTCAAGCCCTGGTCTGGGAAGATCCGACATGTTGTGGAGCAACTGAGCCCGGGTGCCGCAACTAAGGGGTCCTCGTGCCTAAGAGCCCGCGCTCTGCAACAAAAGAAGCCACTGCAATGAGAAGCCCGCCCACCACAACAGAGTAGCCCCCGCTCGCCGCAATTAGAGAAAGCCTGCGCACAGCAACAAAGACCCAACACAGCCAAAGTAAAAATTAATTTAAAAAATAATAATTCTGCTATAAACATTTGTGCATACGTTTCTGTGTAAACATGTTTCTCTTGGATATATATCTAGGAATGGAAATACTGGGTCATCTGGTAACTCATATGTTTAACTGAGGAAATGCCAGACTTTTCCAAAAGTGACTGCACCATTTTACGTTTTCATAGCAGTGTAGGAGAGTTCCAATTCCTCCATATCCTCAATACTGGTTTATCTGATTTGATTTTAGTATCCTAATGGGTGTGAAGTAGTAGCTCACTGTGGTTTTTATGTGCATTTCCCTGATAACATCTTGCATCTTTTCATTTGCCTATTTGCATATGCAAATTTTCCTTGGAAAATTATCTATTCCGATCCTTTGCCTTTTAACTGGGTTGTCTTTTTGTTAATGAGTTGTATTAAGAATCGTGTCTGTTTAGTGATTTTTATAGTTCTTTCTATATCATGGATATAAATTCTTTGATATTTTATGTGGTACCAATATGTTCTCCCATTATGGATCTACAGTTGACCCTTGACCAACACCGGTCTGAACTCTGTGGGTCCATTTATACTTGGATTTTTTTCAATACATACTGCAATACTACATGATCCACATTTGTTTTGAATCTATAGATGCAGAACTGTGTATATGAAGAGACTGTAAAGTTATATGTGGATTTTCGACTGTGCAGGGGGTCAGTGCCCCAGACCACTCGCTGTTCAAGGGTCAACCGTACTCTTAGAACTTTGTGATGCCTTTTTATGAAAATAAGTTCCTAATTTCAATATTGCTAAGTGTGTCAAACTTTATGAATGGTGTTTGTGACTTAAGAACTATCCTTCCCAAAACCAACTTCATATTTCCTATATTTTTATAGTCGTAAAAATATTTCTCTATTTTATTTTCTACAGAACTACAAACACTAAAACCTTGGTAGTGTTGCTTTGTACATTTAGGTAAAAAATTCACTGGAGTTGATTTTTCGTATAGAAAAATATGGATATGGAATAGGGATCCAATCTCATTTTGTTCCTATACGAATACCCTATCATCCCATCACCATTTATTAAAAAGGCTATCCTTTTCCTCCCATGTTCAGCAGGACCAGCCACTATACTCTTAACCTCTCCATCTCCCTGTAAAATAAAAGTAGACTAAATCAGGGCTTCCCTGGTGGCGTAGTGGTTGAGAGTCCGCCTGCCGATGCAGGGGACACGGGTTCGTGCCCCGGTCTGGGAAGATCCCACATGCCGCGGAGCGGCTGGGCCCGTGAGCCATGGCTGCTGAGCCTGCACGTCAGAGCCTGTGCTCCGCAACGGGAGAGGCCACAACAGTGAGAGGCCCGCGTACCGCAAAAAAAAAAAAAAAAAAGGTAGACTAAATCAGCATTCTCAATCTGAAAGATTTTGTTAAAACCCAGATTTCTAAATCTCATCACAAACTTGGGGTGGGAGAATGGCAGATGGGCTGGAGGATCACACTAGGACCCTGGATTTATAGTAAGTTCCTTGGCTAACGCATATGCAGCCAACCTGGCTCGTGCCAACAGATGGACACTGTGGGGAATCACTGGAAATGGGTTCCATGCTTCCTTCTAGCTTTAAGACCCCTTACTTTTTTACAAAGTCTCTGGGCTACTTGTTTCTTCCACACCATTCGGGAATATGTGTAAAAGTCTTATCACAAAGAAATACAACACATACCAAATTCTAAAAACTACATGATTTTATTTGTAAAATTCAACATATTGCCTACTATTGCCCATGTCCATTTAAGTATTCCTCAGTTACAGCTCTCATTTTTCAAAATAAAGATCTTTGAAAATATACTCAGGTAGAGCAAGGTATACTAAGTATTTTATTAACTTGATATCCCATGGACATCAATTGCTAACACTATGGAAAAAGGGTTAATATAAAACAGTACAAAAGCATTACAGACAACAGCTTATCAATACTATCTTCATTCCATTAGTGGAATTTACTCATGTAGTTACCTTTATTCTTGAAATTATTTCATTTACAAAACAATTATTCTTTGCTATCACTTCAGCTTTCAGCTGTTTTAACTTCATTACGATGTTTTCTTCTGACATTTCAGTAAAGGGCACTTGCTTCACCTTGGATAAAAACTCTTGAATAATTTTTTCACCTTGCTGAAAAACATGTGAACGTTTCATTAGTCTTTAAAATGACTTTTCTAAAAGTCACATTAAATAGTAATGAATTGTCCCATTATAATTTCAATCTAAACACTCCACCCAATATTTAAACAACATTCTTTAAGTTTTAAGTGTGCACCATCTAGAATTTATAGCAAAGACCTTAGTTGACTGTATTTCTTCATAGCAAGTCATTAAAAGGATATTTATAAATATATTTTCAGCTGCTAATGCCAAAGAAACTGAATATTTTAGTAGTTCCCAAATCCCTCAGCTTTTATAACTGATATATAAACTTAACCTTCTGGGGGAAAAAGAACTCAAGGTTTACAAACACTATAAGGTATAAACAGTCACTGAAAATTTAATACTCATACACACATGAGATGTTTCTTCTTTGTTTATTTTACTGCCTAGTTATTGCCATTCTAAAGAACGTGGTTATTGCTTGCTATGTGACCCGTGGGCTAATTCCTTAACACACATTCCTCATCCGTAAAATGGGGACAATAATATTACCAACCACACAGGGCTGTTGTGAGAATTAAAGAGTTAAAGCATGCAAAGTGCTAAGAACAGTGCCTGACAAAGGATATAATGTTTATTACTGCATGTGAAGCTGAACTGCAAAGTCTGCTTTTTACCAGGGAGCCAGTTAGTAATATGTACCTTAGAGGTGAAAGGTAGATAATCCAAATGATAAGATAGAGAAGAAACACATCTCTATTAAATAACAAGTGCCTCTTTTTCCCAAAAAATAAAATCTAGATTGAGTAACATCGATAATTCTGTTATATGTCTCCCTTAGCTTAAAATTTTTAAAAAATTCATTGTAATTAATATTATCAATGGTATATGACTTCTATTCTAATTGGGAATCATTTACATAAAGGAGCCTACCTAATCCTGGATCATGGATAGCTGTGGGGCTGATACCAAGACCGTTTCATATCCAGGATGGCAACCTTCCCTACTTAAAACTAATAACAAGTTATAATACATATCTCCTGCTTGTATAGGTACAACAGATAAAACCTTATCTTTTAAGCCCCAAAATCATACACATCATCTATTATTGTAACATCATCTATCCTTCAAGTAAGAACAACAAAAAAGTCACCAGGTAAAAGCTAACAATGTGGGCTTCCCTGGTGGCACAGTGGTTGGGAGTCCGCCTGCCGATGCGGGGGACACGGGTTGCTGCCCTGGTCCGGGAAGATCCCACATGCCGCGGAGCAGCTAGGCCCGTGAGCCATGGCCACTGAGCCTGCGCTCCGCAATGGGAGAGGCCACAACAGTGAGAGGCCTGCGTACAGCAAAAAAAAAAAAAAAAAAAGCTAACAATGTGACAAGAGGTTGTCACAATGCATAATCACAGTAAGTGCTGCCAGGACCTAGATGTAAATTAAGATTCTTTTATTTTCATTATTACAAGAAACTAATAATCCTTTAATTTTTAAAAAATCCACTGGGCATATGCTTATACCTTTCTGTGTGAACATCTAAATTTCACCCACCACTCAGAAGGCCTAACTTAAGATCCACTGCTCCCACAAGAACTGAAACATCCTGCCCACAGAGAGCTTTCCTGAGTAAACATTTGTCATAATTCTCTATGACATGCTCACTATTACTACCTCCCCAACTAGTTTCTAAACAACTGGAGGGAAGGAACTGTGTTCATTTCTTCATCATCTTAGCTAAGCACTGAGTAAATATGTGATTTAACTGAACTCGATCTATTTGTTTACAAGTAATCAAAGATACGTGCATGGACCTCTATAACTCCTTTGAATTATGTATTTTAACCTATACTAATATTCCTATCCTCCTACTTTTGAAATCTGGTACTTGAAATGCTATCTTTCAATTGTACAGATGTGTGCAGTGGTGAAACCAAAATGATACAGACGGATTCTTTACAGTGCAAAGAAATGTAAGTGGAAACCAATAATGAATGTTCAATAAGTAAACAATAGAATCATACAGGAAAAAAACAACTACAAAAATAATTTGACAAACCTCTCTTTCCAGATAGCACCTCTTTGCGGCTGGTTCCATTTCATCATGTTCCTGTGGTTTCCCAATATTCTGAAATTCCTCTAGTTCCAGGGCTTTTTGTTTAGCACACTCTATTACATGCCTGGGGAAATTAGCAAGCTCGGCAACATGAATCCCAAAACTCTGATCACAGACACCTGTAAGAAATTTGAGGCATGTGAGGGGCAGGGTAGGAAGAGACAGCAATTTATGCAAATGGAACTTACTTTCTCACTTTGTCATTAGGAAACTTAACTTTGTATTATTTCAAATACATTAGCCAAATGTTTCAGAGTAACTTAAGGAAATTTTAATTAAGCCTCCAGTGAAAAGTGGTTATGACTTGGCACACAGTGCTATATTTTATCCTCGACAAATGTAGTAGGAAAAATAAAAATAGCAGAGAAAAGCCTTGACAGATAGTCCTCAAAAGCCTAGACAAATATCTGAATCGGAAGAAAAATTAATCAACACAGTATCTCTGAGGTTTTCTCATTTCATAAGGGAGGAACTAAAGCACTGTGGGAAAAAAAAAGATAAATGTAAAGTGTCACTAATTAGAAGGAGTATTTAGTTCAAAATGTATTTCAAATGACAATGAAATTTTTGGCCCAAATCTAGTCTAGTAAATTTTTAGACTAGGTATGTTAACTTCACCCACATTTGCAGAAAATAAACTGACTTAAGACATTCCTTCCAAATGTTAAATACCAGTGATGCTCACAGTGTTATCATGGAGCTCCCATTTTTGCCTCAACCGTAAATTTTCCTTTAGCCTAGTTATATATCCCATGCATTCTGGAGCTGGATATTCCGCACAGCTTAGAGAAACAAAAATAAAATAGAAGCAAGTGCTTGATAAACATCCACAGTGAAGGAGAAACCTGTTCCTATCGACTCCTAATTTCACCTGGTCTTTTTTAATACTTTGAACCCATTTCTTTTTTCTTTCTTTTTTTTTTTTTTGTGGTAATGCGGGCCTCTCACTGTTGTGGCCTCTCCCATTGTGGAGCACAGGCTCCGGACGCGCAGGCTCAGTGGCCATGACTCACGGGCCCAGCCGCTCCGCGGCATGTGGGATCCTCCCGGACCAGGGCACGAACCCGTGTCCCCCGCATCGGCAGGCGGACTCCCAACCACTGTGCCACCAGGGAAGCCCTGAACCCATTTCTTTCTCACACAAAACACCTTTTAAAAGCAAAACCTCAACTTCATGCTAAATGCCATGTCCAACCAAGAGTATCTATATTCTCTATCAACAACAATGCAAACAGTAACTCAGAAGGATTCCTAAGAAGCATAAGCAACAAAGAATCAAAAATAATCTCATTTACCTGCAACCAACTGATGCAGAAAAATGCGTTCATGGAAAATCAGAGAGCCATCTGAAAAAGCTATTCTGATGACTGGTGAAATGTTAAAGCAATAAAAACTTTACAGTATGTTAATCTCATCAACGCAGTCATCTGATTAGCTGCCAGGTCCACTAATGACAAACTTTTCTCAAAGGATGAAATGCCAACACATAAGTCATTCCTTACCTGATAACTACTAACAATTTCAAGGTTTCTGGAGACCCCAGCTTTAAATGAACCTGTTACATAACACATTCTTAAAAATATAATCAGATGATTATGACAGTTTATTAAACAGTAACAGCTAGAGCCTCAGAACTTCAAAGCTTATTGTTACTATCAAGTAGCTAATTTGACAAGAAAACATGCTGCCATGGGAGGTAGAACAAAACCCCTGTGACGATGTTCAAAAGTGCAGATCATTCTTTCTGTGACCTTTTTAAAATGAGTGGTTCTACCATGACACACAGAAATATAGATAACACACCACGTCCCTGTCCCCAGTCTGTAAATTAAGAGGTAAATGTGTTCTGTAAAAACATCAATAATTCATCCTAATGCAGAATAAGGCAATTACTAATGATTCCAAGGATAGGAACACCAAATTTACAGTACACCAGTGGTATGCACTCACCTTTCTTCACCTGATAAAGCATAGTTAAGGTCTCTTCAGTAGTTAGTGCTGTGACATGTAGATTATTAACAGTTGGTATCTGATTGGCCAAGGCAGTAAGTTCATGAAAATGGGTTGCAAACATGCAAAAAGCACGGATCCTTGTTGCAATGTACTCTGATATAGCCCACGCTAACCCAAATCCGTCATAGGTAGAGGTTCCTCTTCCCAATTCATCTATGATTATTAAAGAATCTTTGGTTGCAGACCTGAAACACGTAATTATATGAAAATTTCCCATGATATAGCATGTGGTAATGCAAACAACAAAATTAAGGCAATACAATGGGAAAGATGTGCCACAAATGTAACAGATTAATTATCTTAATATATACAAAAATTCAATGAGGTCAATGAAAAGCACTAAAACTTCAGTAAGAAAATGGACATGAACAAACAACTAACATAAGAGGAAACAAATGGTGAATAAATATTTTTTAAATTACCAATCTCATTAGCTGTAATCTAAGAATTTCCAAATAAAGCAGCTATCATTCATTTCTTAACAATCAAATCAGTCAAGATTAAAAAAAATAATTCCACAAGAAGATAGGACAAGGGTGTGGTGACACGAACACTCGCATACATGGCTGGTGGTCACGTGAATCTGTGTGCCTGCCACAGCCCTACCAGCACCAGATATTAGCATTTTATTTTCTCTTTAACCAAATGAAAGGAGGGGAACTTTTTTTTAATTAGAGAATTTGACAGTTCTTCATGTGCTTATTGGTCATTTCTTTCTTTCTCCATGAAATGCCACTGACACCTTTTGCTTATTTCTTTAATTTTTTAAGTTATGCATATTAACTTATTGACTAATTACTGAACATTTGTATTGCTTCTATAATTCCCCACAAACAATAATCAAAGCATAATTTATTAAGGATCTACTATATGCAAAGTACTTTAGAAGACTCCAAGAAATAGAAGGTATAGCCTCCCTGTCTTCAAAGAAGCTCCTAAAAATGAAATAAAGACAAGAGATTTCATAAACTCTAAAATTAAAAGCTAATAAATTACAGGCATGTCAAGGAGTTTGAAGAAACACCCATGACCTTAGGCACATGTGACAAGGAAAGTCATCAGAGAAGTAGAATTTCTGTCATTACGGGCCTGTAAAGAATAGAAAGGACTTGGGTAAACAGCAGGGAAGGACCATTCCGGGTAGTGTGAACAGCGTAAGCAAAAGCATGGCAGGGGGGAGATTCATAAGGTGAACAACTACCAGAAACCTTAAGAAGACAACATTAAAAATCAAAGAAGCTTTCCACAACTATCGCCAGTCACCCTTTTAAAATAATATAAAGTGCATAAAGCTCACAGGAAAACTATTAAACTAGATAAAAGATCACAGATGTTTTATAGATGAACCTGCAAATTTACTTTTCAAAGGACAGAGACATCCATTTCCATTTTCAGGAGACTGGGAAATGAACTCACCTGAGAATAGAAGCAGTTTCTAACATTTCAGCCATGAATGTGGAGACTCCTTTCAACTGACTGTCACCAGCCCCTACCCGGGCCAAGATACAGTCCACGATGGACACTTCTGCTGACTCACATGGCACAAAACACCCAATCTGGGCCATGAGAACTACCACCCCAGTCTGGCGAATATATGTTGATTTACCTCCCATGTTGGGACCTACAAAACATGATATCAACAAGCAAGATTATTAACTTATTTTTGCAACTAATAAATTGAATATTACTCCTAAATTGCACATCGGTGACTAATTACCTAGGTCATGTGATATGACATACAAGAAGCAGACCACAGGCTGCCCAAAGGCATGAACAGAGTTCCTGCCTTATACTAGTCCCTGAAACAATGCTATTTTCTCTTCAGACAAGCCTATGCTGTGCCCTTCTTCAAGAGGACCCATGAAAAATATATCTTACCTATAATTTGACTATGGTCTAGAAAGAACATACAGACCACTTCCCCACAGCTCACAAAGCTGCCTGCAGGATAATTTTATGACATTCAGAAAACAGTACAGGCCTAACTGATTAATTAACTAAACACTATAATTCATTAATAAATGCATCTATCAGAGAATGAATCAGTATGATCAAGTCCTTCAAATCAAGTAAATTCCACACTAAAACCCAAAGACATGACCCTACTTTTGGAAAATGTGCAATTTACCAACTAATGGTGTTAGATTATATGAACAACTTGAAAATCCATTTGGGGAAATAAAATACAATCACTGACTGTTTCCCAAACACATTTGCCCAAAGACTCCTATCACCCCTGCACCCTAACACTTTTATTTTCTAGAATCTCGTTAAGATCTCTCAAAACCCTTTAGTTTGAGACAAGCTACCTTAGTCTATATACAAGTCTACTTTTTTCGAGTTTCACATGAATATAGTATCATGTCTTTTAAAGAATTGCTACCCTAAGCTGAGGTCATTCCAGCACCTAATTCTGTTTGACTTTCAATGACCTCACTATTGAAAGGTTTGGCCCAAAGGTAAGCTTGGAGGATGAAGAGATGTTCATTTTTAAATGCACTGAACCCCTGGAACAGAGGTTTCATTCTGTTCACATATATTCATTCATTCATTCATTCATATATTATTAATATACTACTAACTAGAATGAACAATGTTCTTTTTCTATCATCAAGGACTAGGATTTTCTTCATCAACTTAAAATATATTTCCACTCCAACATAATAAATGGGAAACATTACCCACAAAAAGCCCATAAACTAGGTTTTTTTACCAGTAATGATGTGGAACACCTGTTTATCTTTTTCAAAGTGAACATCATTAGGAATAAATGCAACTTCATCTTGAACTTCAACACAAGCATGTCTGGATGCTTTCAGTATAATTCTCCCTTGTCCTTTCTCCAAAATGACCGGCCGTACATATGGAACAGGTGCTCCATTGGACACGTGAGCAAAGCTGACAACAGCATCTAGCTGAGCTAACACATCATTTAGTGTCTGCATCGGTTCTACATAGCCTATATAAAAACAGAAAAGGTACAGAGGAATATTGGATAAGAAAAAATACATATAAGCAGCTGTAAGAATAAATTCAACCTTCCTCCATTTGGGAATTCAAAAACCATTTCCTAATTTATATCATTTTTAAAAACTAACCAAGGTTTGCCATAACTAAACATGAAAGGAACACCTAAAACTTAACATGAGGTTAAAATGTGTTGTCACATTTTCCCTTCCTATGAACAGATTTCAAAAATAGAGTATGATGCCCTCCCTTACCAAGATCCATTAAAATATAAAAGTGCATAGATGCGTGGACTTCCCTGGTGGTGCAGTGGTTAAGAAACGGCCTGCCAATGCCGGGACACCGTTCAATCCCTGGTCCAGGAAGATCCCACATGCCGCAGAGCAACTAAGCCCATGTTCCACAACTACCAAAGGCGGCGTGCCTAGAGCCCGTGCTCCGCAACAAGAGAAGCCACCACAACGAGAAGGCTGCACACTGCAACGAAGAGTAGCCCCCAGCTCACGGCAACTAGAGAAACCCACACGCAGCAAAAGTTAACATCACCAATGATACGGCAAAAGACATCATGTGCCCCTTAATATGAATCCACAGACAACAGTAACGTCTGCGTATTCCAGACAAAACTGTATCACCTGAAAACAATCATGAGGAAACATCAGACAAACTCAAACTGAGAAATGTTCTACAAAATAAATGGCCTGTTCTCAAAAAAAAAAAAAAATGTGCATAGCTGCTTATATAAGGAAATGAGGTAGAGGTTAAAAAAAAAAACTAACAAGAAAAAGCTTCTATGGAAAAGCTTTCATGATATATTGATAAGGTAAGAAAAGCAGGGTGCAGTGATATGTGAGGCACAATTCTAAATTTTAAGAGTCTGAAACCAGGATGGCATTTCACAATTATCCTAAGAAACGTGCAAACACTAGGTAATAAGATATAATGTGACTGTCAAGATTGTTACTTGAGGTTTTTCTCCCATGCAGTTAAATTTTAGCATAAATTTAGTTCCATAACTTTCTTAAAACACTTTCAACAAGATTCCACTCTGCTAGAGCAGTAAAACTAAAAGCTATTACATACATTAAACAGTCCCTGACACATGCTAGGCAAAGCATGATTAGGCAATAAAAATGGTCAAAATTTTCAGAATAGATTCTAAAATTTTAATAGGTTGGAGGGGCTGGTATAACAGACACATGGCTCACACGGAACTATCACATGGACATCAATGTGTCAAAAACTTCAAAAGACAATCAAGAGAACACTGTTTAGTTTTAGAAAAATACAACATTATGAGTTTAATCAAATGGCAGAAAATCTGACTAATCTCTGATTCCCTTGTTCCCCATAAAAGTGATAAAATATTTTTTGAAAATAAAAATTAACTTATGAATTTAAACCACTTTTAAATTTATTTCTGTTTTACCTAACATATTAAAAAGGGGGGGGGAGGGGGAGAGTTCATCATACTACCCTACCATATAGCAATAGGAACCTGTGAGAATTACTTAAATATTAGTGGAGTACTTACATAATTACTTTAACTCATAAAATTTCTAACATACCAACAAGAATAGGTTTATAATAAAAGAAAACCAAAAGCCTCTTAATCAAGAGTCTATATTTGGTATCTCACAACACCTGGCTCTTCACAGCATCACCTTTTCTGGTTTAAGAGCAAGATAAATTACAAAAATGATCTATTACATTTTTAATAAAGATAGTTTATAATGTGTATATTAGACCAAGAAGAGGTTTCATTTAAATTCAAGGTGAATCCAAATACAAAACCTTCAATTTAAATGTTAAAATCTAGCAGCTTTAACCTACTAGGTATTTAATGAATAATAGTTAATATTATTTTGGGGGAAGACTCCCAGTTTGAATATATGTAGTGGTTTTTAGGGTCCTTACAAATGCAATCTAGGCTAGGAACATAATTCAACTAGAAGATTACCATGCTACAGCAATCTGATACCACCAAGCAAAAATGTAATCTTTACAAATCTCATTCATCTCAACACAAATATATAAAGTATACTAAAACCCTTTAAAAGTTTTATGTTTCTTTCTGATTTACTATAAAAATTCATAATAGTAAAACAATTTACAGAATTATACATGCTTATACTTTTTAAATGACTTACCAGCCCTAAATAATCCAGCACACACAACCTGAGAACAAGGACATCTTCCTACTTAATCACTATGCACACCCAAGAAATGTGACACCGATATCATATTATCTCATATTAAACTTTGACAATTTGTCCCAATAGTGTCCTTTATAGCTAGTTCCCAATTCCAACCCCTAGTACTGGATCCAATCAAGGATCATCCTCTGCCTTTGACTGTTCTGTCACTTTAAGTATCCTTTAATCTGGAACAGAACCTGCCCTTTCCTTCTTTGCTTCCATGACACTGACATTTTTAAAGAGTGCAGGCCTTAAAAAGTATGTCCCACAATCTAAATTTATCCAATTTTTTTTCTTCTTGTTACTATTCAGGTTAAACATTTTTTTTCTTTTTTCTTTTTTTTTGCAGTACGCGGGCCTCTCACTGTTGTGGCCTCTCCCGTTGTGGAGCACAGACTCCAGACGCGCAGGCTCAGCGGCCATGGCTCACGGGCCCAGCCGCTCCGCGGCATGTGGGATCTTCCCGGACCGGGGCACGAACCCGTGTCCCCCGCATCGGCAGGCGGACTCTCAACCACTGCACCACCGGGGAAGCCCCAGGTTAAACATTTTTTTCAAGACTACTACAGGTATACCTTGGAGATATTGCAGGTTCAGTTCCAGACCACCGCAATAAAGGGAATATCACAATAAAGCAACACACAAATGTTCTGGTTTCACAGTGCACATAAAAGTTACATTTACACTATACTGTAGTCTATAAGCAATAACAAAAAAAGTATATACCTTAAATTAAAAAATACTTTATTGCTAAAAAATGCTAACCATCATTTGACAAGGTAGGGTTGCCACAAACCTTCAACATTTAATGTATTGGTTCTATTAAATTTACCTGAAGAAATATTGACAATTTCTTTAACAATGGCATCCTGGGCTTCCTCATATTCGGTTTTATTTTTGGTATACTCTTCATTGAGAGAAGTCAATTTACTGCAAATCAAGATAATGGTATTATTAAAAATATTAAAACATCTACTGGAGATAATATGCACTATATAAAATATATCCAGAGTATTATCCTATAAAGCATCAAAACAATTAAAATCGAAATATCAGTAGAAAATGGGCAACTCATTAGGGGCGGATGTGGCTGGAATTCAGTGTATTAACATTTATGCTGTTTGGAATGGCCCAATGGCACCAATAGTATTCTTGCTATAACAATTATTCCCTTGAGTAAAATTCTGGTCTGTGACCTTTTCTAAAATATTTAAATGGAACCTAAAAAATAAAACAAATGAATGTATACAGCAAAACAGAAACAGACACAGATATAGAAAACAAACTAGTGGTTACCAGTGGGGAGAGGGGGAAATTAGGGATATAGGATTAAGAGATAGAAACTACTATGTATAAAATAGATAAGGCAACAAGGATATATTGTACAGCACAGGGAATTATAGCCATTATCTCATAATAACTTTTAATGGAGTATAAACTATAAAAATACTGAATCACTATGCTGTAATTCCTGAAACTAATATTGTAAATTAGCTATATTTCGACTAAAAAATAAATAACACACACCTCCACACACAGTTTCTCTCATTACTGTAGGAAACGGTCTTTGATACTGAAAGTTGTCGAAGTAAGGTAAATGTTTTGAAAACAATCTTACTGAGCAATTTGAAGAGTAAATGAAAATTAAAGGTTGAAATAAAAATTGCTGAAGATGAGAATAGAGAAAAAATATTCACTGGTATCAAAGGAAGGGAATGAAATTAAAAACAAAAAGACAAGATGAGGGGGTCACAGAGGATACAAGAAAGAGGGGGAAGTACTTATCAGAAGGAGGGCGGTATTAGTCAATCAAGGCAATAACTGTGAACATGATGGAACCAGCGAATGCCATAACATGCATATACAGCTTGAGAACAGTACACTGGCACAAAAAGACTATGAAACAGGCAACTGGAAAGAATTAAAGGAAGAAAAGAAAGAAGCAAAGACATTATAAAAGTGAGACTGCTGTGTGACGGGGAGAGCTGACAAGAGAGAAAAGAAGAGGTAGGCAGGAATCAGATTGTACGGGTTATAGTAAAGATTTAAAATTTTTCTGGATGACAGACACTGGAGGTTTTTAAGGACAATTATATGATCTCAGAGTCAGATCCACAGCAAGCAATCTGTTGACAACAAGCAATGAATGAATGAACGAATGAATTTTTCACAACTTTTGGAACCACTGTGGTCAGTTCAACCTCTATATATATTTTGGCTTAGGTAAGACTGAACTTTTGAGGTGTTATAATCATCTTCCAGTCACCCATTGGTTAATTATAACATATATAAATTTCTTGAATCAGGGATATAGTGTGATTGAGAAAAGCAACTAATAAATTTGGCAACAGAAGATCCAGGTTAGAGTATCTATTGTTACTAGCTGTCCAATCCTGGGGAACTGGAGTTTCAGTTTCTCCATCTAAAAAGTGAGAGAACTTTAACGTGTCCTGTTTATCTCAGAGAGCTGTTATGAGAAACAAACTAAACAGACCGACTGTTTTCATTACTAGGTTGTCTGAACACCTAGAATAATGTCTACATGTAACAGACACTCAAAACACTTACTAAATAAATGGAAAGAGGATCATATATACAAAAGTTAGCTGTAAATACTAAGAATATTCAGGAGGGTGGGAGTAAGGCTGGCCATAAGTTCTAGAACATTACAGAAGAGAAAGGATAAATGCCCTCACTCTACCAGTCACAGAAGATTTATTTTTAAATAATTCTTTTTTCACCCATGAATAATCTGCCTCAGGAACTTCCTAACATCAGCAAGAGAAAACGCAGAAAAAAACTGGTAAGATTTTTTACAACATGGAACACATTTTTTTTTTTAAAAAAAAGCTGTAGTCTAATGAATGGCCTTATTAAGGCTGGTAGACATCTCCCTAAACTAAATGATACAACCAACTGATATACCAGAAGAATTTAATGATCAAGGATAACAAAGTTTTCTTAGAAAAAATAAATGTGAAAATAACTAACAGAGATATGAAGGGGAACTAACTGTAATAGATATGGAAACATAAAATAAATGTAATACAATGTATTTCATACTGATAAAAGGATGGTAAGAGACATACATGAAAGAATAATCTTAAAAATAGACCCAAAGTGCCATTTCAGTCAATGAGGAAAAAATGAATTACTTAACAAGTGGTGTTGGGATATCTGACCAACCTCTTGTAAGGGAAAAAAAGCTTCAATCTTATCTTATGCCTTATATTAACAATAAATACGGTAAAACTTCCTTACCATAGAACATTCACATTTCATCAGAGAATAGTTTCATGGGGCTAGTAAAGACTTAATTTAACATAGGCTTACAAACCTGTTCGTAAATTTAACACCATTCTTCTGGATATCTACTGTACTGAAATTTTTATTATTACGAAGGACTTTTTCTTCCTTGCATGTTACACGAAAATAATATCCAAATTGTGTGTTGGAATCCAGTTTAATCTGTTTGCCAGGATCCAAGCCTTCATGATCAGGAAAAAAAAGAAAAAGTATGTCATAGATATCTACAGCCATTTTCAATGTAAGTGTTTAAAACACTTAAATCTAAATAGTGAAAAATACCCTTTTATTACATGACAGCATACTGGAAATTATTAATATTATCCAACTGGGAAAGATGCACATCCTACTTCACTTACTTCACTCAAAAAACTACATGAAAATACTTAAACCCCCTTATTAATGTTAGCTTCTGATGCGGAGGCCTTTCTAGGTAAACCCAACCAAGGCTGCAGAGCACCAGCAGTGGGTGGCACACACTGTTCTAAGATGCTGTGGGCATGAGGGTAGATAAGAAATGGTCACTGTCCTTGAGGAGTTCTGCTGAGGGTTCTTTAGTTAACCAAAGCATTTCTCTGGAACTAATATAGAGTATAATTAAAGAAAACAAATATACTTTCCAAACAAAAACTTGAGACTCTGACAATGAAGCCCTAGAAAAACTAGGACATATACTTCATGTTAAGTGTAGGAAGCTTCACAAAACAAGCAATGACCAATCAGCTAGACTTCATGCACCTAAGATTTTTGAGTTTTTATGTTTGTCCTGTCCTCATAATCTCATTCATCATTGTGATCTTTAGACCCCAAACCAGAAGAGAGAGATACTGTCTACAAATTTATTTGCTAAAGCATGACTATGGAATGTTAGAAGCAGCAAACAACTAAAGACAGACCTCACTTGACCAGAGAGGAAAGAGACATAGAGAGAACATGGAGAGAGCTATGAAATGAGGAGGGTAAATTTCAATATCCTTCAAGGCAAAGATTCTTAAATCTAGGATCTAGTTCATATAAGGACTCTCCAAGGAAACTATTTGTAAAAATTTTTATATATATTGGTATGGGCATATACAAGAGTACTGCTGCTCTGAGGGGTCTTCTACTATGCTAAGATTTATCTGTTCAACATACATGTGAGAGAGGCTCAGAACAAAGAGGTTTATAAATTCAGAGCAAAAGAGGACAAAACAGTGTGAGACTAATTAGGGAACCGATAATCCAGGGAATTTAAATCTAATAATTTTTTTTAAGTTGATATTAATGAAGTGCTTGGGAACCCCAAAGCCAAATCAATGAACTATTCCTAGTAGAATTAGGCTTACAGAGGAGGTAACATTTAAAACAGGTCTTATTTAAAAGACACGATGCAAGGGCATGTAGGGTGCTTTGTCTGGCAGGAAGGTGGGATTAGGGAAATTAGTAAGAGAAGAATCTGAAGGGGAGGCCAGGCTCCAGATGTAAAGAACCCTGTATGTAGACTTTATGGGACTGTAATTTTATTCAGTAGAAACAAAGAAGTGGCATGATCAATTGTGTCTTCTAGGAAAGCAATTCCGGCTCCAGTATGGATACTGTGTAGACAAAAGAATTATTCAAACTTCCAAGAACCCATTCTTACCTAGTTCTCTAGCTGCACTTATTAATGTTGACTGCATCTTCTTTTCTAAGTCATCCATTATTTCTCTTAATTCACTCAAGTTAGGATCAAATGAAGGTTTTACAAGGAATTCATGGTTTTCCACCTAGAGACAGAACGAAGAGTAGCTAAATTTTATCAATGATGGGTAAAGATGGAAGTCATGAAAGTATTTTGCTTAATTTAAAATTCACTAATGTTTTGAGTTAAATGATTCACTATCCATAAGTTACTCAGTCACACTATAAGGAGTTTCTATATATTAACAGATATAAAGAGTTCTGTTTATTAGGAGCTTAGGTCTCTGGATATAGAAAAATTATTCATATGAAACATAGTGCTGATGATAATTTTGTCCCTAACAGTATTCTTTATTTTTATTTATATTTTTCCCTAAGCAATATTTAAAGACTGTAACAGAATGTGTAGTTTTTGCCCAAATCAAGGATCCATCTTAGGAATCTCGAAAAGTTAGCTCTTGAAATCCCTTTTTGAAACAAAATGACTAAAACTTGAACAGACAAATTATGAAAGAATATTTTTTAAAAAGAATGAATCCTATCCTTATAGACATTAAGAACTATTGAAAAGACCTAATTTTATGTAAAAATATGAGTCAGTTTTCTAAAACAAGATTTTTAAAACTTCAGTAAGTGAGATTGATATAAATTCCTCCCAATCACTATTCACTTAATCAGAGCACACCTTCTTCACATACCAAAATTGAACACAACACCACAATAGGGAAATAAAATCACAATACAGAAAGCTAGCAAAAAAAAGAGAATAAAACGTTAATTAAATAACTTTCTCAATTTAAACCAACAAAAGATTTAATTATATAATACACTAAAATTTAAAATTTCAAATAAACCTAATTTTTTAAAAGGCAAAAGATTTGTAAAAATAGCTTTGCAAAATATAAAAATGTAAAGGTTGACATTTTCTTTTATAAAACGGCACTTGTTTGCATGTATGAGAAAAACATCAAGTCATTAAATGGGCAGGCATAAAAACACACAACTCACAGATGAGAAAATAAGTAGTAAACTAAAGCCACAGAAAACTGCTAAAGCTCCATAATAATAAAACACATGAATATTTAAGCAGCCTTAAGATATTATTCTATAGCTTTTTTTTTTTTTTTGCGGTACGCGGGCCTCTCACTGTTGTGGCCTCTCCCGCTGCAGAGCACAGGCTCCGGACGCGCAGGCTCAGAGGCCACGGCTCATGGGCCCAGCCGCTCCGTGGCATGTGGGATCTTCCCAGACCGGGGCACGAACCCGTGTCCCCAGCATCGGCAGGCGGACTCTCAACCACTGTGCCACCAGGGAAGCCTATAGCTATTTTTTTTAAGGAAAAAGAAAAACCCTATCACCAAATACTAATGAGGCTATAGTGAAATTAGTATACTCATTCATTTCTGGTGAGAATCTAAGTTGTTATAACCTTTAAAAAAGAAAAAGCAATATGAGACAAGACTCAGAGATATTTGTTATACTCTGACATAGCAATTCTACTCCTGGGAATTCAATCTAAGGAAATAATGCAACAGAAGCAAACAACACAGGGATGAATAAAATCTCTACAGATTTATCTGTTACAACAAGACCTGGAAATAACAGAACATCACAATATTTGCACAATCATACATCACTAGAATATTATACAGTTATTTAAACAAACAATGAAGATGATCTAGAAACAAGGACCAAGACTTATGATAATCCAAGGAAAAAAATAATGCTACAATGGTGGATTGACAGTGTTACAGAACTGCCTTCTTCCAATGAAACTTAAAGAGAAGTGAGGCTGAGCCAGGCTTAGTTCCCATCCTCACTCCCACCTTCCAGAAATCCTCTGGTGAGTCAACAAAACCCTGAGAAATCTCACTTAGAATCCCAACCTGGAGAGTAGAAAGTTGAGGGGTGCCCTTACAGTTTCCTTCCGCAGATGGGGGAATACTATTCTGAAAATGCTGCTGGGAGACCCTAGTGAAGCAAGGAAGAGTGATGACTGAGCTCTAACTTAGTAAACACTCTTAGGTCACACACCAAATGGAGTATCCTTCATTAATGCCTTACTCCTCCCAAACAATGGATAAGAAAATATACCACCCAACTGAGTGTTCTAACCTAGAACTGAGATATTCTAACAAACACAACATAATGACCTCTACGAGTTGTCTTTCAGATTATCACCCACCTAGCTCCAGAAACACACACACCCATTACACCAGACTACACAAAGGAAATGGAACAAAATAAACCCAGGCTTAGAACTCCAAAACGGGATAATGAAATCAAGAAGCAAGATAAAAAGAATAAGGAAGGGAAGTTAGATCCTAGCAATATCATTAAAATACAAATAAATACAACATAACAAAGAAGAGGAGAGATACTGTTGAATCAAATTACCTGTACTGCCATAGTAGAAAAGACTTGATATAATCAGAGAGAATTCACATGAAAGAGATTAAAGTAATTAGAGAGGAGAAAGTAAGTATGGAAGATACTAGAAATCTTCAAAAACTCCACTATCCTAGAAATACTAGATAAAATATTATAAGCACTTTTTCAAATAAGTGTATAGTTGAGTTAGGGAAAACTATGTCTGAGCTCCTGCAAAGTGGAGAGTCCCCAGCATAGAGCAAGGCTGGGGGACCATGTTAAAAACCTACCTCATGAGATATGGTAACAATTAGGGAAACGTGCCTCTATCAGCCTGGGTCCCTGGAAAAAGGAAGGCAGGGGCAGAATCTCCTCTCTGACAATGTGTGACTAAAAGCCAGCCTTTACTATATATAAAATAGATAACTAATAAGAACCTACTGTCTAGCACAGGAAACTCTACTCAGTACTCTGTAATGACCCATATGGGAAAAGAATCTAACAAAGAGTGGATATATGTATATGTATAACTGATTCACTTTGCTGTACAGCAGAAACTAACACAACACTGGATATCAACTATACTCCAATAAAAATTAATTTTAAATAAATAAGTAAAAGCCTGCCTTCACTGGAGTTGGGATTTCAAATGTCTGCTGTATGTCTCAGCAGTGAAAAAGGCTGCTGGGTATGGCCATTTCTATTATCCCCTCCTTCTACAGTGACAGAACTGACAATTTTTCATGAGACACGTAGCTACTAAGAACAAAGACTACATTTTCCAGCTTTGCTTGCAGCTGGTGTGGGCATGTAACTAAATTCTGACCAACAGAATGTGAGCAGGAATGATGTGTACCATTTCCAGAATGTGTCCTCATCTTCCCCTTTAGTCCTCTCCCATTGGCTGGAATAAAGATAAGGTAGTAAGCCATCCTGGACCTTGAAGATGAAGGCAACACCCTAAGGATGCTAGAGAAGTAAAGGGGAGACAGGGTGCAGAGACAGTGGGGCTGCCCTGCCAGCCCTGTGCTGCTATGCCTACACTGTCGTGATAGAAAATGAAACCCCTATTCCTGTTTAAGCCACTGTTATCGATTTATTTGAGGTTTCTTTTTCAACAGCTAAATCTTTGCCCTAACAAATGTAGAAAGCTACAGGCTGAGAAATAAATGTGTTATTGGGTTAATTACATTTGTAGGGTATAAGGCAAAAGCAAATTTTATCTGAGAGGATATATGATTTGCACAGAAGGAACCCAGATAAATGAGAATTCATAATCTAAACATACATAACAGACAAGGAAACAAGCCACCACGAGTAAGAGAGTCAAAAAAAAAAAAAAAAAAAAACGGTAAGACTCAGCAGAAAGAAGGAACAGATTTAAATGCAAGAAATTTTCGAGATGGAATATTAAGAATGGGAATGGAACACCTGAGCAAAGAACAAGCTACTACTTAAAAAAAAAAAAAAGACTAGGCAGACTTAGAAATGAACCAAACAACCTCTATAAATGAAAAATATAATCATTAAAAAAAAACAAAACCCGGGCTTCTCTGGTGGGGCAGTGGTTAAGAATCTGCCTGCCAATGTAGGGGATATGGGTTCGAGCCCTGGCCCAGGAACATGCCACGGAGCAACTAAGCCCATGGGCCACAACTACTGAGCCTGTGCTCTAGAGCCTGCACCACAACTACTGAGCCCATGTGCTGCAACTACTGAAGCCCACCCGCCTAGAGCCTGTGCTCTGCAACAAGAGAAGCCACCACAATGAGAAGCCTGTGCACCGCAACGAAGAGTAGCCCCTGCTCGCCACAACTAGAGAAAGTCCACGCGCAGCAACGAAGACCCAACATAGCCAAAAATAAATATAAATAAAATAAATTTATTTTAAAAAACCCAATGGGATTGTTAAACAACATATTAGAGCTGAAGAATGAGACCATCTGAAATAATCACAAAGAGAGCAGCACAGACACGTGGCAGAAAAAGAATGCAAAAGTCTGACACATGTCTAATCATAGCTTTAGAAAAAAAGAGTAAACACAATAGTCAAAGAGATAATGACTAATAATTTTCCAGAACTAATAAAAGACATGAATTCTCTGATTAAGAAAACACAGCAAATCCAAATAAGAAAAATAAAAAAGAAATCCACTTTTGGGCCCAGTGTAGTAAAAGGAACCAATATCTGGGATCAAAACTTGTCAACAATAATAGTGCAAGCCAGCAGACAATGCAACACAATCTTACAGGTACTAAGGAAAAGTAGCTGTCAATGTGGAATTGTACACTCAGATAAAATATCCTTCAAGAACAAGGGTGACACCAAGCAGGGGTTCGGGGGTGGGATGAATTGGGAGATTGGGATTGACATATATACACTAATATGTATAAAATAGATAGCTAATAAGAACCTGCTATATAGCACAGGGAATTCTACTTCACTCCACTGTACAGTAGAAACTAACACAACATTGTAAAAACAACTATACCCCAATAAAAAAAAGAACAAGGGTGAAATACAGACATTTTCCAACAAACAAAATCTGACTAACAGACTCCCCCCCACCAATAAAGGAACTCCTAAAGAATATCCAGGAAGAAGAAATGAACAGCAAAGAAAATGGTAAGCAGATGGGCAAATCTTAACACTGACTATAGAGAAATCTAAGGGGTAAAAAAGATAGAACTAAAATATCAACCAGTAATGAAGAAATATAATCTGATCTAAGGTATTCTAAGGTCCTAGTATTCTGGGGGAGAAGTAAGAAGATGCTGATAACGTTTTTGACTTTGATGAGTTATGTATACACATTTTTAAAAAAAATTTGTGAAGAACTTCAAACCAGTGCATGTGTGATAGGATAGAGGAGGAGCATAAGAGGGAAAATGGGAATTTTTAAAACCCAATCAACATAAAATTAAGAAAGAACAGGTAAGGGGAACCAGGAACGATAAGAATCACAAAATAATTCGGTAGAAATAAATCCAAATTGCCACTTTAAAAAAAGAGATTATCAAATTAAACTTTCTTTTTTTTTTTGGCTGCTATGGGTCTTCGTTGCTGCGTGCAGGCTTTCTCTAGTTGCGGCGAGCTGAGCCACTCTTCGATGCAGTGCACAGGCTTCTCACTGCGCTGGCTTCTCTTGTTGCAGAGCACAGGATCCAGGCACGCGGGCTTCAGCAGTTGTAGCTCATGGGCCTAGTTGCTCCACGGCATGTGGGATCTTCCCACACCAGGGATTAAACCCACCGCCAGGCAGATTCTTAACCAATGCACCACCAGAGAAGTCCCTATCAAATTAAATTTTTTTTAATTTTTTAAAAATTTATTTATTTTATTTATTTATTTTTGGCTGTGTTGGGTCTTTGTTGCTGCCATGGGCCCCCTCCAGTTGCAGCGAGCGGGGGCTACTCCTTGCTGAGGTGCACAGGCATCTCACCACGGTGGCCCCTCTTGTTGCGGCATGCGGGCTTCAGTAGTTGTGGCACACGGGCTCAGTAGTTGTGGCTCGTGGGCTCTAGAGTGCAGGCTCAGCAGTCATGGCACACGGGCTTAGTTGCTCCACGGCACGTGGGATCCTCCCAGACCAGGGCTCGAACCCATGTCCCCCGCACTGGCAGGCAGATTCTCAACCACTGTGCCACCAGGGAAGCCCTCAAATAAAATTTTAAAATAAATAAAATCCAGCTATAAGTTTTTACCTAAACCAAAAAAACTCACGAAGGATGGGAAAAGATATACCATGTAAAAAACAAAAAAGAAGGACTCTGGCACTGCTTTCTTATGATCAGACAAAATAAATCTGAGGCAAAAAGCATTACATAATAATAGCATTACTATTATTTAAATATCCCTAAGAATGATAAAGGTTCAATTGCCCACACACACACACACACAAAATGACAGCTCTGTGCCTTGAAAACATATGAAGCAAAAATGTACTGAATTTATGAAGACATCCACATTTCTCTCAGTAACTCAGCAGATTAAAATTAGCAAGTATCCAGACAATGTGAACAAAACAACTAAAGCTTTATCTAATGGACATATAGAGAACTCTGCAACCAAAATTAGGGAGCACTCATAATCCACACACACATGGAGAAGTTTTATGAAACTGACACACACCAAGCTTGGAAATTTAAAAACTTACTTCTAAACAAAAACTTACTTCTAAACAAATGACAAACCAAAGAACAAATAAATGATAATGGAATAAAGGACTTAAAACTAAGTAAGAAATTGTAGCTCTCAAAACGTATAGGATTCAGTCAGCTAAAACAACACAATGAAAGGAAAGTATAATCTTAAGTGCTTACTAAAAAAGAAAAGGCTGGAAAAGTAGTGAACGCTCAACTAAAGAGGCTGAAAAGAGACCAAATTTAGATGAAATATATATGTAAGAATGGAAATTAATGGGAAAAAAAAAAAACCAAAGATACAAAAAAGGATTTTAAAGGTCGATTTAGACAAGTTGATTCTCTAAAAAACAGACAAACTATGGAAAGGAAGAAGTGTCAAGGAAGGCACAAACAAATTATATTAAAAATAAACAGGAAATCTATCTGCAAATACAGCAGTCCTTTTAAAAATAATAAGCAATCACTATGAACAACTTTTAGCAATTGGAAAACTCAGAAATATATATCTACTAGAAATATATTCAGAATATAAATAGAACACTTACAACTCAACAACAGAAAGACAACACAATTTAAAAATGAGCAGGGCTGCGCTGGTGGCGCAGTGGTTGAGAGTCCGCCTGCCGATGCAGGGCATGCGGGTTCGTGCCCGGGTCCGGGAGGATCCCACGTGCCTCGGAGCGGCTGGGCCCGTGAGCCATGGCCGCTGAGCCTGCACGTCCGGAGCCTGTGCTCCGCAACGGGAGGGGCCACAGCAGTGAGAGGCCCGCGTACCGCAAAAAAATAAATAAAAATTTTTAAAAAATGAGCAAAGGATCTGAAGAGACATTTCTCCAAAGATATAAAATGATCAACAGGTACTTCCCTGGTGGCGCAGTAGTTAAGAATCCGCCTGCCAATGCAGGGGACACAGGGTCGAGCCCTGGTCTGGGAAGATCCCACATGCCGCAGAGCAACTTAGCCCGTGCGCCACAACTACTGAGCCTGCGCTGTAGAGCCTGCGAACCACAACTACTGAGCCCGCATGCTGCAACTACTGAAGCCCACACGCCTAGAGCCCATGCTCCACAACAAGAGAAGCCACAGCAATAAGAAGCCCATGCACCACAACGAAGAGTAGCCCCCCCTTACCGCAACTAGAGAAAACCCGTGCACAGCAACGGAAATCCAACGCAGCCAAAAATCAATCAATAAAATTTAAAAATAAAATAAAATGATCAACAAATACATGAAAAGATACTTATCATTAGACACCAGGGAAATGCAATTCAAAACCACAATCAAATACAACTTCATACCAACTAGGATGGCTATTAAAACAACAAAACAAAACAAACAAAAACCACAGAAAATAACAAGTATTAGCAAGAATGTGGAGAAACTGGAATCCTCATATATTGCTGGTGGGAATGATAAATGGTGCAGGGACTATGGAAAACAGTGTAGTGATTCCTCAAAAAGTTAAACATAAAATTACCATATGACTCAGCAATTTCACTCCTAGGTATATACCTAAAAGAACTGAACAAATTACTTGTACATGACTGTTCAAAGCAGTACTATTCATAATAGCCAAAGAGTAGAAACAACCTTTAAGTCCATCAACAAGTGACTAGATAAACAAAATGTAGTATATACATATAATGGAATATTACTGAGTCATAAAAGAAGCCAGTCACAAAAGGTCACATATTGTATGATTCCATTTACAAAAAATGTCAAGAATTGTCAAGTCCATAGAGATGAAAAGTAATTAGTGGTTGCCAGCATCTAGGGAAATTGGGAAAAGTAAGTAACTGCTAATGGGTATGGGTTTTCTTTCGGTGGTAATGAAAATATTTTAGAACTAACTGGTAGTGGTTGCACAACAGTGTAAATGTACTAAATACCAATGAATAACACGCTTTAAATTGGTTAATTTTATGTAAATTCCCCTCCAAAAAATGTAATCATTGGAAAGAAAAAAAAAGAAAAAATATATTTATGGATAGAAAGACTCAATGCTGAGAGGGAGGAGATATGGGGATATATGTATACGTACAGCTGATCCACTTTGTTATAAAGCAGAAACTAACACACCATTGTAAAGCAATTATACTCCAATGAAGATGTTAAATTAATTAATTAACTAATTAATTTTAAAAAAGACTCAATGTTGTAATGATGTTGATTCTCCCCTAAGTTAATCATTAAATTAAATGCAATTTTAATCAAAATACTTAAGACAATATTATTTATAAAGTTTAGAAATAACCAATAGCACATATTAATGATATGATGAAAATATTAACATTAATGAAATGCATGAAAATTATAATAAACACCAATTTCAGGATAGCATGCAATTCTGTGGAGGGATGTATGCAAACAGGACTTTATAGTGTGCATACAAATGTTGATTATATTAGTATGACAAGTATTTTATAATCAAAATTTTAAACTTTTAAATACCTCAAAAAGGGGGAAAGTGGATGGAGAAATTAACAGGAGAAAGAATGTGGATAGAAAGAAGGGGAAAGGAAGGAAAAGGGGTGGGAAGAAAGAAGGAAAGAAAAAGAGGTCAAGGCCCAGAGGGGGCCAGACAGAGGAAAAGGGGAAGGTGAAAGTGGGGAAAGATAAAGGGGTGAAGGAAAGGGAACAGGAACGAAGAATTCTTCAGGCATCCAGGCAGAGCAGATTACCTGGAATGCGGGGATGGGGAGGCGGGTGGGAGGACAGGGCGGTAGTAAATCAAAGTGATAACAGACATTTCATTGACACTGAATGTCAGAAGATAGTGGTGCATCACCATTAAAGTTTAGGAAAGCTGTAAGTATAATAATAAAGATTTGCTCGAGAATAAAGCTAAAAGACAGATATGCTTATCAAGCATGAAATAATTCAAGGACTATAATATCCATCAACCTTTCTTTTTAAAAAACCCATAACACCTGAAAAACAGATCTAGCCAAATAAAAGTGGAATCAAGCATTTTAAGGCCAGGAATGAAGAAGCCATGGTAAAAGGACATGGTAAGCACTGAATCCATTTACATATAAACATGAACATTAAACAGCCTGGAAATTGGAATTAAGGCTACAGACATGTTGTGCATATTTTAGCCCTGGCCAGTGTAAAAATATAACTATTAATAAATACCAAGAGGTATGAAGGGAGTTCTACAGAAGCACATACAAGAGTGGTTAACTGCTCAACTTTCAGAGCAGGTAATTAATACTCCAAAATTGAAATATGTCCTTCAAAGAAATCTCCAATCTCCTCATATTTTTCCTAATGTAAGTTTCTTTAACCTATGTTTTAGATTATTTTCCCTCTCTTATGGTAAAAAATTATTCATCTGAAGTTCAACAATTCCCTCCCATAATTTTTTTTTTCTGTTACACTGAAAACCATTAGGTTGGACGTCTATAGTATAAGCTCATTTCTCTATCTATGCATCTGTCTGTACATAACCATAAAAAGACCATTAGCTGTACCATTAGCTGTGTCTCAATGGAGGCACTACTAGGATTTTGAGTGGGACAATACTTTATTGTAAGGGACTAAAACACAAAATTTCAACATCTGTCCTCTAAACCTTCAATACTGCCCATACTTGAGAAAAGACTAAATGTTAGTTAACAGTTATTTCTGGGTGGTAGATGTGGAGGATATTTTTAACTACCATCTCTCTACCTTTCTGCATTGTGTGAATGCTATTTTATATAGGTATCAGTTTTACAAAAACAGTGTTTTGTTTTTTATAGGACAACAATAAGAAAAAATGCCAACATTTTGACAGTTAATTCTAGATGGAAGAATATGAATACTTCCGTGTTTTGTATTTCTTTTTCGTTTCCGAGTACAAAAACTTTAAAGTATTTATATTTAATTTAAAGTTATAGTTAATTTAAAGTTATAAAGTATCTTTATAACTTACATATACTTATACAATAATGATATAGTTGTATGAGGATTATTTAATTGTGGTTTTTTAAAAACTATTTCAATTTCTTCTGTCCCAGTATTTTCAATAAAAATTTATCTAAAGTCATTACTTTTCCAATAGTAGATGAATTATCAGTAATAAGTGTATGTAAAAACTAAGATTCAAAGATAAAATGGTCCAAATACATACAGAAAGGTTTAAAAATTTAATACATCTCACTGAATCACCCAATAAACAAATATTGTTTACATTTTTGTGAAAAATCATTGTTTTTTTTGAACCCTGTCTTGGGGTAGTTTTGCTCTACATTTACTTCAAAAATGGAAAACCCGGGGCTTCCCTGGTGGCGCAGTGGTTGAGAGTCCACCTACCGATGCAGGGGACACGGGTCCGTGCCCCGGTCCGGGAATATCCCACATGCCGCGGAGCGGCTGGGCCCATGAGCCATGGCCGCTGAGCCTGAGCGTCCGGAGCCTGTGCTCCACAATGGGAGAGGCCACAGCAGTGAGAGGCCCGCGTACCACAAAAAAAAAAACAAAAAAAACCTTTCTATAAGATTTATGGAAAGCAGCCACAAAAAACACCCAACACATTTATATAAAAAGCTAAGCCTAGGAAAAAACAAAAATTAACCCAACCACTCATATAAATGACTGCTCCTCTCATCACATGAATTCTTAAGTGCACAGGTAGAAAATATGAAATCATACATGAAATGATTGATATCCTCTTGAGGTTTTTTCAAAGTGGTTCTGAGTCACGTAACTGAAATACCTAAATTCACTACAAATATCTACAATGACAGTGAAGGTTTGAATTCACCTCATAACCTGAGCTAAGTTTAAAAGTTTGTAACTGAGAATAAAGACAGAATCTTAGGAGACACTCCTGGTGGTCTTACAACAGTTATTTCCCTCCTTCTCCCTTCCCAGTAGTGCTCTTACTTTGTGTATCTCCAACTAGAGAAATAACCTACCCCTTGTATCTTAGGCCAAACATCCCATTCTATTTCTCTGGCCACAATCATTGCTTAAATAGTCCCATCAAGGCAAACTTCAGGATTCTTTCTTGGAATATGGCATGAACTGCTACTGGTAGGTAGCCATCCTAGAGCCAAAAGAGGAACCAGCCTTAGGTCAAAATTTAAATCATAAAAAAATAGAAGAGATCAAGAAATTAGGTCCTTTGGATGGCCTCACAGAGCTGCTGAATAAAGCGACTCTAAATAAAGCCTACCGTATCTCTAGACTTAGAATTTCATGAGCCAAGGTATATTGAGAGTTTAGATTACCTGCAAAAATAAAGAGTCCTAACTGATATTAAGTTTAACCACAAATAATCTACTCAGAAAATTTTAAAAAAGCAAACCCATAACTCACATCTTACTGGCACAGTACTTAATGTTGAAGGGGTCCACAACATGTCACTGTGGCATAAAAATTATATTGAGATGAAAGCATGAGAGTAGACTTTGTTTCTGAACTCTCTTATCTCCCTAAAAGCAGAGCCTCCCCAAAGAACTCAATTGTTGTTAAGTCCTTTCCCAGGGAGATTCACAACCAGGGAAGTCAAAACTATCATATCTTCCATCTGTTCTCCAAAGAGCTCATTTATCTTTCCTAAAAGCCATTTGTTTTACAATAAGTGCCTTTTCTCCCACTCCCCTTCCCCTAATATTCCCAAATTCTAACAGCTTCCTTGAGTCACATTTTTCTGTGAACTCCAAGTCTGTTCTCTTGCTAAATTTTTTTTTTTTTTGGTCAGTTTAATTACCAGTCCCCCAAACAATGAACCTAAGAAAGGACAGGAAAAGTTTTCTTCCCCTACAAAGTTAACTACTTAATATTCTACTTTCAGATTTAAAAACTGGGGCTTGTCGTATCTAAAGTGACAGCAATGAAATGAGGACAAATGACCTCTTCTTTTGCAGTCTATATCCAACCAATTATTGCACTGCTTACCTTCGCAATCCACTCTTCCCAGACATTTATAAAATCTTATAACGCTCTAATCCCATAGCGTCATTCAAGAGTGAACACTGACTACTATTTTACAGTCACAGCAAATTCTAGTTTAACAGATATGTGTCAAGTATTTCAGAGCAAAGTAAAAATCCTTAACCCACAATAAGCATAATACAATGGAGCTGAAGAAAGCACACCAGGGCTGTTAACATTGTTCATCTGAAAAGAGGGAAGGAGGAAAATCAAGGACGGTCATTTTTGACTCTGTATTTCTTTCCATCATTTTGTTTCACTTGTTCTAATACTATATGTTCCATTTATAAGTAGAAATGCACTAAATAAAGGAAAACAGTTTAAAAATTTATATCCTGGTATTTTAAATCTCTTTCTGGAAAACTACCCACAAGCACACTAACCTACAAGTAAATGAAAAAGACTGCCCTATCACTGACAAAATATTACCAGAAAAGAAGCATTTATACCTACACACACACACACACACACACACACACACACACACACGTGTGCTTCTAATATCCAAAGAGCACAGAGTAAACGAGGTTTAATTTCTTTAAATCTCAGTTAATGATCCAGTAAAAACAAAATAAATCAATATCATATATGGCAAATGTTAACTCCACTTAATCCAGTTATCAAAAAGAATGCAAAGAATCTAACTATTCTTTAATAAGAATAATGTAAGCACATATTTCCTGCATGATTATATTTAACAGGAAAGTTAGTGTAAAAAATTTCAAAGTATTAGTATTTAGAGTCATGGTTAACTTTTTAGTATACAACCACTCAGGAGATACACCCATACTCTAACCTCCTCCCCCAAAGACCTTCTCTACGTGGAAAAAAAAACAAGAGAAGCTGACTTCTCTTACGTTCTATGTTTACCTCTATACCTTTCCCTTTTCCAGTGACTATAACTTTCCTTCTTTCTTGGAATTAAAACAAAACTCAGCTTGCACATGTGAAATCTTTTATCTATGAAATTTCCTTTAACCAGGCCACTTATGCCCAACATTCACTTCCTCTGTTAATCTTTCTTAATTTTCGTCCACTGAAATGATTGTTATTAAAAAAAAGTTTAAAAACCTTTTCCCATCACTTAATCTTACATCCACTGTCTCAAAGGTGCCTTACAAAAGTGTCAAAATTAAATATTAAAAAGAGAAATCTGGAAAGTTTTCTGATGTGCCTTTGCCTTTCGAAACTATTCTGCCGCTTTTAAAGAGTATATTGCATACCTGATCCATATCTAAAGTTGTTTCTATCATTTCCTGAAACTTGGAGAAATCAGAACGAAGATCAATAAGAGGAGTCACAAAAACTGCCAACAACAATGCCTGATGTTTTCCTAAAAGAAAGCAAAAAGTAAATAAATAAATAAATAGGTCCTATATTAAAAATACAAAACTACAAATCATGAAAATTTGCAATAATGAGCAGCCTTTGATCCCCAAAGCACAAACTGTGTAGCAGATCTCTGAAGTTACTACTCACTCAGGTATCTTAATTCAAATGTGTTTAGTACTTATATAGTAAGGGAGATGATCTGGCACTCAAAGTTTCCTACTAATAAAACACTGCCTGCCCTGCATGTCTGTTAATCGCCTTCAGAAGAGGTACTATAGATGCAGAAACGTGACATTAATTACAACCAAATGAATAGCGTTTCTTTTTAGATTTAATAACCCAAAGTTGAAGTCATTAAAATAAAATATCTAACTTACCTTATAAATCCCTAATTTCCATTAATAATACAGTGCTCCAATTAACAGAGGTTAAATCAAGCCACAAGTAAATGGAACTTCGCTTGATGCTGTTCAAGAGCACATGCTGGGGAATTATGTGAGGAGAAGTAAGTGAAGCAACAGGGTCTATAGTGTGAAAGGCATGAGTAGAGAGACCTGGAAGCCAATCCCTGCTCTGGTATCTATGGCTCTGTGATCTGGAGCCTCCTTTTCCTTGTCTATTACAATGGGAGTAATAACAACAGCTACCTAGAAGATGAATAAATAAGACAACTATGCTTAGTATATATACAGTAGTTGACACAACAGAAGCTCAGCAATAGTTACCACGCATTATTATTGGTTATAACACAAGGATTTTCTTCTGATCTCCAATAAATTCCCTTAGGAGAATGCTGCAAGTAATCTCTACCATACTGCATTTCACTCCAAAGCAACAATTCCCAACATTTTCCAGACGTATTGGTAGCTCTTGATTGAGAAAATGATGAAAACGTTATGATGGCAATCAGTAAAACTATTGAGAGAATTCATATTTTATTATTAATCACAACAGCATCTAGACATACTTAGAAAATAGTACATATGTGTGAAACATTAGACAGTCTATAAACAACTTTGCCCACATAATGTCTGTTGTGCTACAATGCCTGGTTCTTTATTCTGAATTAGCTCATATGCTATTGGTAAAGAGGGGAATGATGGCAGCAAAACATGGTGGTGGCACTGGTTCACGAATGATTTTTCCCCCAGCCCATTAATGTCTTGAAGAGATCAAGGGAAAGCTTTCACACAATTAAGAGTAAGCTTAGCAACATACAAAGACCTCAGAGTAGCTGGCTTAATGACCATTATACTTTCCACTATGTTAAGGTATGTGGAAAGGCTGAGTATAGATGAAGAGTACAAAAACATTTGCCACTGTTTAAAAAGAAATTTTTTATTCAACTGAATTCTATATACCCGGTTCAGATTTTTTTTTTTTAAATAACTTTATTTATTTATTTATTTTTAACTTTGGCTGCGTTGGGTCTTCGTTGCTGCGTGCAGGCTTTCTCTAGTTGCAGAGAGCGGGGCCTCCTCTTGTTGCGGAGCACAGGCTCTAGGCGCGCGCGGGCTTTACTTGTGGCATGTGGGCTCAGTAGCTGTGAGCTCGTGGGCTGCAGAGCGCAGGCTCCATAGCTGTGGCGCCTGGGCTTAGCTGCTCCGCAGCATGTGGGATCTTCCCGGACCAGGGCTTGAACCCGTGTCCCCTGCATTGGCAGGCAGATTCTTAACCATTGTGCCACCAGGGAAGTCCCCCGGTTCAGATTTTTAACTTTGCTGAAACTGACATTTGAAGCAAATGCCCTCAAAGGGCATCTCGAAGGAGGAAATGAGCCCCAGACTTTAAAGCTGCAAGGTGTCACTTGATGCTGGCTACAAATGCAATGGAGATTTACGCAGGCTATTGCTTTTATTAAAGGTTAATGCTTTTGTTATTAATCACTTAAAATTTTTCATATTTTGAGGTCTACCTTATCTCTATTTTTTTCTGTAAGTTCTGTTTTCTAGCACAGGACTTCGAAGAAGGTAAGGTTTTCCAAGAAAACACAAGTGGTATTATTACAGAAGTACCTGTATAAACTTCAGAATATGTCCTCTAGCCCCTCACACCTTGCTGCAGCTCTTCTCAGAGTTAAAGTCCCTTCCTCTGCTCACTTGTTCCATATCCTGCAAAGCCTTCACTAGCATCTTGAATTCCTTCCCCTACTTGTAATTTGTACTGAGCCCCACTTGGCAATTTCCAACTGGGTTTTTCTTCCCCCAATTGGTTATGGTTTTAATTAAAAATAACAGCTCTATTGAGATATAAATCATATACCAAACAATTCTCCATTTTAAAGTGTATGATTCAATGGTTTTTAGTATATTCACAGATTCGTGCAACCATCACCACAATTTTCAAACTCTGTCACTACCCTCAAAAGAAACAAGGAACCCTGTACCCATTAGCAGTAACTTACGATTTCCTTCCAACCTCCTGCCATTCCTCCAAGCCTAGGCAATCACTAATCCACCTTCTGAATCTATAAATTTGCCTATTCTGGTCTTTTCATATAAATGGATCACATTATACTGTGACGGCTTTTTTTCACTCAGCATAATGTTTTCAGGGTTCATCCATGTTGTATCATGCACCAGTACTTCGTTACTTTTGACTGAGGAACAATCTTCCATTGTATGGATATGCCACATTTTATTTATTCATTCATCAATTGATGGGCACCATTGGGTTGTTGTTGTTTTTTTAAAAATCATTTTTGGTTTACTTCTAGTAACAAAATAACATACTTTTCAGTACGATTGTTTTCAATTACAGAAGTACAGAAACTAAAATAAAATCTTAATAACACTATTACCTAAAAATATGGAACGCTTCACGAATTTGCATGTCATCCTTGCGCAGTGGCCATGCTAACCTTCTCTGTATCATTCCAATTTTAGTGTATGTGCTGCCAAAGCGAGCATCACCATTGGGTTTTGATAAACTCCATCTTCCACTAGTTACCACAACCTAAAAAGCCTTACATGATCTATCCCAGGGTCTTAAACAAAGGTCCATAGATCCTTGAATTCAACATAGTACATAAACAAAGAAGAGAAGTAAATCCCATCTTCATTTTCTCTAACCTCTAACTGGAATCAAGCATTTTCTTCCATTGTTAATGTAAGTAATAAACCACTGTAGTATCATCAGTACTTGTGTCTTTGTCATCAGTTAAAATTCCAGATATATTTTCATATCATATTATAGTTTTTTGGAGATAACTTTAACATTTAAACTCATTAGCTCAAAATTAAAGAAGTTCGAACTTCACTCAGATCATGTTATTTGATGCATTAATAAAAAGGACTTATTTCTCAAGAATTTCTTTTATATTTTGATAAATGTATTTCAATATAATTGGCTTCCTATTTAACTCTATGTGTTTTATTTTACGCATTTAAAAACACTATTCTGACAAGTGGTTCACAGACTTTATTAGAAGCCAAAAGGGTCCACAGCATGAAAAATGTTAAGAACCTTGGATAGGCCTCACCTCTCTGGCCTCACCTCCTAACAAGCGTGCCCTTATTCTCTATCGCTATGCTTGACAACCCTAGCTTCCCTTAACTCCTTCAACAAGTCAAGCTATAGGTACTTATACTAGCTGGCCCCACTAGCCTCCCCTAGATCTTAACAGTGAGCTCTCTGTCATCATTTGAGATTCACCTGAGACAGCAATTCCATAGAGAGGCCATCCTTGACCACCATGTCCAGCATCTTCCTGGCCCAGTCAAGTCACTCTGTCACATCAAAATATTATGCTTTCTTTGTTGTACTTACTACTCTTTGAAATTCTTGCTCATTTATTTATCTCTCTCTACCCTTCCACTGTTACTGAACCTCCATAAGAAGAGGGACCTTATCTGTCATATCTACCATTGTAGTTCCCGGAACAATGCCTGGCACAAAGTAGGCAATGGATAACTCTATGCTGAATGAATGACATTATGAAGGGAGCAAGGGGCTTATGAAGCAACCAATCACTGGTCATTAGTTCTGATACATGCAACAGTCACCTAGGAAAAATACAAAAGATCACACTGGGAAATAACTGTTAGCTGCTGCTGCTTCTTTTTTTTTTTTAATAATTTTTATTTTTTGGCCCTGGCATGCAGGATCTTAGCTCCCTGACCACGGATTGAACCTGCAGTGGAAGCACAGAGTCTTAACCACTGGACTGCTAAGGAAGTCCCTGTTAACTCCTTAAATGCATCAAAATGGGGAATATCTAAGCAATCAAATTCAATAATTTCACTAAGAACTCTAGATTCATTGTCAGCCCCTAAAGATTCATTTATAACTCGCTGAAGATTTCATTTTTGAGAATGCTGCTGAATATTCAATGGAGAAAAGACATTCTTCTTCAATAAACAGTGCTGGGAAGATTGGATATTCACATGTAAAAGAATGAAACTAGACCCTTATCTTGCACCACTTACAAAAAATTGACTTGAAATGGATTAAATACTTAAATTTGTTAAGACCTGAAAACATGAAACTCCTAGAAGAAAACATGGGGGAGAGACTTCCCTGGAGGTCCAGTAGTTAAGAATCCACCTTCCAATGCAGGCGACGTGGGTTCGATCCCTGGTGGGGGAACTAAGATCCCACATGCCGCAGGGCAACTAAAGCCTGTGCACTCTAGAGCCCACGTGCCACAACAAAGAACCCATGCACGGCAATGAAAGATCCCACATGCCACAGCGAAGGTGCTGCATGACACAACTAAGACCCAACACAGCCAATAAATAAATAAATAAATATTTTTTTTTAGAAAAAAGAAAACATGGGGGAGAAGCTCCTTGACATGGGTCTTGGCAATAATTTTTTGGATATAATACCCAAAGCACAAGTAATAAAATTAAAAATAAACGAGTGGGACTACATCAAACCAAAAAGCTTCTGCACAGCAAAAGAAACAATTAACAAAGTGAAAAGCCAACCTATGGAAGGGGAGAAAATATTTGCAAAACATTTATCTGATAAGGCACTAATATCCAAAATAGATAAAAAACTAACAACACAACTCAAGAGCAAAAAAAACCAATTAATCCAATTTAAAAACGGGCAAAAGACATGAATAGACATTTTTCTAAAGAAGATATATGAATGGCCAACAGGTACATGAAGAGATGCTCAACATTAGGGAAATGCAAATCAAAACCACAATGAGATAACACTTCATGCCTGTTAGAATGGTCATCATTAAAAAGACAAGAGAACAAATGCTGGTGAGGGTGTAGAGAAAAGGGAACACTTGAGCACTCTTGGTGGGACTGTAAACTGGTACAGCCACTATGGAAAACTGTGTATGGAGGATCCTCAAAAAATCAAAAATAGAACTGCCATATGATCCAGAAATTCCACTCCTGGGAATATAACCAAAGAAACCCAAAACACTAATCGGAAAAGGTATCTGCACCTCCCATGTTCATAGCAGCATTCTTTACAATAGCCAAGATATGGAAACAACCTAAGTATCCATCGATGGATAAAGGGATAAAGAAAATGTGGCGTGTGCGCGCACACACACACACACACACACACACACACACACTGGAATATTATTCAGCCATTAAAAAAAAAAGGAAATACTGCCGTTTACAACAACATGAATGGACCTGGAGGGCATTATGCTAAGTGAAATAAGTCAGAGAAAGGCAAACACTTTATTTTTTTAAAATATATTTATTTATTTATTTAATTTGGGCTGCATTGGGCCTTCATTGCTGCACGCAGGCTTTCTCTAGTTGCGGTGAGCAGGGGCTACTCTTTGTTGTGGTGTGCGGGCTTCTCATTGCAGTGGCTTCTCTTGTTGCAGAGCACGGGCTCTAGGCGTGTGGGCTTCAGTGGTTGTGGCCCCGGGCTCAGTAGTTGTGGCTTGTGGGCTCTAGGGCGCAGGCTCAGTAGTTGTGGTGCTTGGGCTTAGTTGCTCCACAGCATGTGGGATCTTCCTGGACCGGGGCTCAAACCCGTGTCCCCTGCACTGGCAGGCGGATTCTTAACCACTGCACCACCAGGGAACTCCAGAAAGACAAATACTTTATGATCTCACTTATACATGAAATCTTAAAACAACAACAACAACAAAAACAACTCATAGTTAAAGGGATCAGATTTGTGGCTGGGAGGGGAGGGGGACTGGAGGAAGGTGGTCAAAAGCTACAAACTTCTAGTTACAAGATGAATAAGCACTGAGGATATAATGTACAGCATGATGACTACAGTTAACACTGCTGTATGATACGTATGAAAACTGTTAAGAGAGTAAGTAAATCCTCAGAATTCTCATCACAAGGAAAAATTTTAAAAGAATGCTGTTATGTGCCTCAGAAACTGCTGCAATGTTTAGGTCAATAAGCATAAGTACTTACAATTCTGTAACAACCCAAAGCATAATTTAATCACTATCAAACATTTCATCACCATTTACTATGATAAAAATTATAACAAATTTCAGGATAACCTGAAAGCCCATAAGTCTATCAAGAGTAAGTGGTTCAGGGACTTCCCTGGTGGTCCAGTGGTTAAGAATCCGCCTTCCAATGCAGGGGACACAGGTTTGATCCCTCGTCAGGGAACTAGGATCCCACATGCTGTGGGGTAACTGAGCACATGAGCCACAACTACTGAGCTCATGCGCCGCAACTACTGAGCCTGCACGCCACAATTAGAGAGAAGCCCACGCACCGCAAGGAAATATCCCGCATGCCGCAACGAAGAATCCGCGTGCAGCAACTAGGACCCAATGCAGCCAAAAATAAATAAATAAATAAATATTTAAATACTAAAAAAAAAAAAAAAGGTAAGTGGTTCATTAAATATACTCCTGGAATGATGCCCTGGCCAGCTTTAAATCTAAGCCTTAACTGGTGTATTAACACCAGTTTGGGGACTTGTTTTCTCCATCTTGCCTATGTTCATGCTACTTAATCATCGATTGAGAGAAATACTATGGAAACTATCCTTAGTGAATTTAGAAAGGCTAATTTTCAGGGGAATTCCCTGGCGGTCCAGTGGTTAGGACTCAGCACTTTCACTCCTGGGGCCCGGGTTCAATCCCTGGTCAGGGAACTAGGAGCCCGCAAACCGCACGGCTACTTATCAAGTGGCAAAAACACCAATGAAAACCACTTTGGCATGTGCACTGCCCCAAAATAAAATGTTGCACTTTCTTGATATACCACTTTAGAATTCTCCTTTTATGACATCTATCAAAATTATATTTTTGTGTGACAGGTCTAATGTCTGTTTCCCTCACATGCTATAAGGGCAGAGACTGTTTTGGGGTCCTATCACAGCCTCAGCAGCTAGCAGTGTCAGGAACACAGTGAGTACTCCAAGTGTTTGCTAAACCTTCTCGCTGTTTCTGCTTCTCCCTTATCTGCCCTAACAACCTCTGGGTACCAGTCCTTTGTTATGATATAAGCAATGAATTAATCAATTTTTGCTAACATACCTTTATTAGTATAGACACTAAAGTAAAATAAAGAACAGCGTAAGCTTTCAGGACCTCTTAAATAACAATGGCAAGACAGAGCATCTTGAACCCCTAGCACAACCATTCATCACTAAGTACTTTCCCATTCTTTTACTGCTTTTCAGTTTCCTTTCTGACACATTCTCTCTCCTACACTAAGTGGTATTTTCTCATTCTCCCAAAAGAAGTTTCTGAAGGGCTATTACATGTCAGAAGTTGGGCTGGAATACTTGTTCCCTGGGGACATACCATACACTCAGGTGTCGGGGAGAGATGACACAGTCATTAAACTAATTACTAAGAAGGATGGCAAGTATAATGACAGGGAAATACAGGGTGCCTTGGAAACGCATAACTAGGACAGGAGTGTACTCAAATGTAGGTCTAGCCAAAGAAATGACTTTGAAGGTGAAAATCTAAAGATGAAGACAACAAAGCCAGGTGAGACAGGAAGGGATAAATGTCTGATTCTAAAGGAACAGCACATACAAAGGCCAAAGAGTGTGCAGTATATTTGAGATCCGGAGGATGTTCAAGTTCACTTGAACAGATGCAAAAAACAAATGCAGTTTGTTCTTTCAAATTGCAGACTTTTCTCCATCATAAATTTAATAAATCTTAGCATTTTTCATTGAAAAATGTCAAAGTACACTGTATTGTTGTTTCAGTTTTACATATTATTTCAGCTTATACAATTTATTATATAATTATTTCAGTTTTTATATATACCAAGTATACATGTTGTTAAAACAGACAACAGGCCCCAAATGGAGTCGCTTATGCTAGGCCTCATGTCCCCAAATCAAGGCTTACCTTAATTACAGTTTCTGCTCTCCCAGAAATGGAATCTTAAACCAGCCAATCAGGAATCACCTGATCAGCACCAGTTAGGTAATACACCTGACAGACCCCTACAATACCCTAAAGGAAAGTAATCTTACAATAACCAACCTGCTTTTTATAACTTCCTTGTTTCAGCTCCCTTCTGCCTATGAAAGTCTTTCATTTTGTACAGCTCTAGGAAGCTCCTTTCTATCTCCTGGATGGGATGCTGCCCAATTCATGAACTGTTCAATAAAGCCAATAAGATCTTTAAAATTCACTCAGTTGAATTCTGTTTTTTAACACTGCATAGACACACCCATGGGTATGCACTAAGTCAAATGAAAATGTGTATCTTACTGTGAGACATGGTCAAAAAAGTCTGAGAAACTTTGGCAATGAGTCCTAGGAGGGAAAGGATAGACAGATAGGCAGAGGCAACAATTTATGAGGGGCCTGTCAAACCCCAAAACAGCCCTGTCTCTGCCCTTATAGCACGTGAGGGAAACAGACATTAGACAAGTAATCGCACAAAAATATAAGGCAGTGAAATATAAGGGCAGTAAATATATAAAGGCAGTGAAAAACCCCTGAAGGGTTAACAAGACATTTATATTTTTATTTATAAATATATTTACATATTGAGAAAAACAGCTGGCTGAAGCAAAGAGAAAGGATTAGAAAGAGCCAAGACAAGAGACAGTAAAAGCATTAGGAGGCTGACAATTAATTCAGGTAAGAAATGCTATAGCCTGGACTAGGGTGCTGGCAGTGGGATGGAAAGGTGTCCGAGGTGAAGAATATATATGATGCGATACCAACAGGACTTGGTGACTGAGTGAATGCAAAATGGGAGAGGCAACAGTTAAGGCTGATTCCCAAGGCTTAGACCACTGGGTAGATAATGGGGCCATTTACTGAGAGACAGAACACCAAAAGCAGAGTTTAGAGGGAGGAATTCAAAGTAGACTTTGAAACATGTGTCCATATGAGAAATCCTCAGTCAGAATTCCCATTCAGTGATAATCAGGTAGTCCAACCAGCAGCGGTCCACTTTAGTCAGACCATGACTTCCCCAGCTCATCAGAATATCAGCCCGCCATTCTGCCTCATTATCTGTAAACTGACGGGCCCCTTCAGGCACGAGCTTGCAATGCCCGGTCTTATTCACCACAGGCAGACACCAACCACACCACAGGCCCCCAACTTCCCACCACGAGAAGACTTTCCCAGATCTGTGTCTGGCAAAATTGAGGTTGCTGGGTAAATTGGCTGTAATTGCACCTAAATTATTGATACTCACTGGTAAACGTCTTCTCTCTCAAATCATTTACATTTTATTTAATGTAACTGAGAAGTAACTGGAAACGGCTGGCAAAATAATTAAGAAAAAGACACTAAGATTTTCTAATCAAGTTAAATGAGCAAGTAACACTAAAATCAAAATGAACTATAGGAGAGTTCTGGGTAACAGATATGAGGTGCCTCCCTACATGTGTCCTCCAGACACTAACTCAGGTCCAAGGCCTACCACTAGTCACAAATCTGCTGAATCAGACTTTCCAAATAGAATATGACTGGAAAAACCAACCTAAAGTCTAAATTAATTATCAAGTTAGTATTAACATCCTTGTTCTAGTAAATATTTTGGTAAATGATAATAAAAAGACATGAGTTTCAATTAACAAAGATTTAAAAATTTATTCTATGCCCACGTTCCCTTGACTAATATAACGTAATTTCCTTAACTCCAACCTAGAAGTTTTATGAAGTACAATTAAATTTTATCTGACCCTTTAAACATATTTATGAAATGGATTTAAAAATTCATGTAAGTGGAAAAAAGGCTAGCAAGATGCTGCTAATGAAAGTTTACAGTATTCACACAAATATGAGGCTGGAGCCAAAACATTACCAAATTAGCAAAGAAGCCAACAGTTGAAATGCAGTCCATCATGGTAAAAGATCAAAATAATTCAATCGCTCTGAATAACAACCTTTAGCACAAGGGCATCTCCGTTATTCCTCCACCACCAACAAGCCGCCCTATAGTTTTGGCCTCTTATCCTCCCTCATGGCCCCCGCCCTCTCTTCCTTTTCAGATTCTCGGGTCATGTCACCCCTTTTGTTGAGCACAGCCACCTGTTTCCGTTCCTTCATTTGCAGGTAATACTTTCCCTGACAATATACCTCATTTTCCTTTCTTACTATTGTCATTTTGACAAAACAGTAATTTCCTTTCCTATGCTGACTTTCTTTTCTGATTCCACTGATTAGTTATGAGTATCATTTTACACCATGCTAGTCTCTGTGAGATAAGAGAAAATGTACTGGTCTCTGCTCCTGGTTCCTGACACAGAGTTCCTAAAACCCTTGTAATTTCCTAAGTGACAAGAGCACTAGGAGCATCTCTTGTTCTAATAAGGTGACCCGAGATGAGCTCTTGAATGGGGGCTGGTCACCAGAAAGACCAAGCCATGATTAGGAGCTTGGAATTTTTAGCTCTACCCCCACTCCCCTATCATCCAGAGAGGGGAAAGGGGCTGGAAATGGAGTTCATAATTGATCATGCCTACGTGAGGAAGCTTCCTAAAACCCCAGTAGTGGTGGCAGGGGGCATGTTCGGTCCAGAGAGCTTTCAGGAGGGCAAACACGTCCACCAGCAGGGTGACGCAACTCAACTCTACAGGACAGAAGCTCCTGTGCTCAGGACCCGCCCCCGCCCCAGACTTGTCGTATCTCTTCATCTGGCTGTTCATCTGCATCCTTTATCAATAAACTGTTAAGTGTAAATAAGTGTTTCCCTGAGTTCAGTGAGCTGTTTTAGCAAATTGATTAAACCCAAGAAGGGGGTCATTGGGACCTCATCTGTAACTGGTTGGTCAGAAGTACAGGTAATACCCTGGGCTTGAGACTGGGTAGAGAGGTTGCAGGGTACCAGGCTTG